>NC_060123.1:374906843-375531843 GCF_021461395.2 Schistocerca americana | reverse complement strand
CTTGGTAGCTGCTCCATGTGAGGGGGCTGTTGTGTATCCATCTGGCTGAGCCCCCTGATACCACAAGGATCACACTGCTGGTACCTGTGCTGTGAACACCTCGTGCAAGCGTAGAAGTCATTGCCCATCTTTTCACGGTGCTGGAACTCCTCCCAGGTGGCCATTGCTGTGGCTGTGTGGAGCCCACAAGACGTAACAGGGTGGCTGTTTGGCACATGAAACGTGTTAACCTCTCTGGCCATCTACTGTGGCTGTGTCTCTTCCTCAACGTAGTTCTGTCTCAGTTCCTGTTTCTGCCTTTTCAGCCTTACCTTCCTTGGATACACCCTGGGAGGAGAGCCAGACATGCCGTCCTGGGATGAAACCCTTTCAACGTTTCCTGGTGTGTACCAGGACTGACAGGGAGACTTTTGCCACACTGTTCTTCGTGGAACATACTGAGGACAAGTTCAGTGAAGTTCAGTCATTAAGCGAGATGAGATCTGGGTCCCTCCTTATAAAGACAACTTCTGCCAGTCAGTTAGCCTCCCTTTGTGTCTGTGACTGTTTAGGAGACAACCCCATGGCTATCGCTCCTCATAAGTCACTCAGTATGAAGCAGGATGTTATTTTCCATAGGGACCTTCTCATCGAGTTCGACAATGAACTTAGGGCTAATCTGGAATGACGTGGCATTCACTTTGTCTGGCTTGTCCAGAAGGCCCTACGGACCATCGTGTAGACACTGGTGCTTTCATCATGGCATTTGAGGGGGATACGCTGCCTGAGAAGGTCAAGGTAATGGTGTGCAGATGCAATGTGAAACCACACATTCCACCTCCCATGTGTTGCTTCCATTGCCGCAAGTTAGGTCACATGTCCTCGTGATGTAATACCACTCCCATCTGTGGTGAATTGAAGCTGCTCTCTTCATGTGGGGAGCCCTTGCAGCCCGACATCTAACTGTGTAAACTGCTCTGGTTGCCAGTGTCCAGTGTACATTAAGGAAAAAAGTATTCAGGAAATAAAGACCCTTGATCATCTCAGCGTCTTTGAGGCCCAGAAGAAATTTGACAGACTTCACCCTGTAAATCTCTCCTCTACCTTTGCCTCAGTTATGCCTCCCCCTTAGCCCCATCTTGCTGCCCTTCCCTTTCCTCACCCTCAGCAGCTCCTGTCCCTTCCCCTCCAGGAACTGCTCCTCCTCCTCCACACCAGGAAAAACATCCTCTTCTCTGGCTCCTGCTAGGGATGGGGCTCCATCTCAGAACACCCATTCCCGGCATTCTCAGGACAGGAAGCTTGCACCCTTGGGCCGGAGGAGAGACCCGCACTCTGAGGGCCCCAAATCCACTCGCCCTCTCTCCAATCCTGACATCACTGCCACCTATTCTCTTCCTGATAACACCACCTCTCTCCCTCCAAGGCAGAAGAAGAAGAAGCAGCACAAGTCAAAGGACGAGGCTTCCCTCTTTTCCCAGAGGGCTTCGCTCCCTCCACCTCATCCTGTATCAGACCCAGTTTTTATGGATGTCACCACATCCTTGTTGGTGACAACCACTGACCAAGTGACGTGACCTCCTCTCGGCTTCTTTATGTCTCACCTGGATTCTCACCATACAATAATCTTGTGGAACTGCAACGGATGTTGTTGCCACCTCCTGAAAATACAATACTCTTCATTCTCTCTTGCTTTTCAAGAAACTCACTTTTGTGGTGGCCACACTCTAATGTTTCCTGTTGTTGGGCGTTCTGTTGGAACTGTGCTGGCCCCAGGGTAGTGTCTGGATGGGTCTGCACTTTGGTTCGCACTGATTTCGTTAGTGACTGGATCCCCCTTCATACCAACTGGGAAGCGATAGTGGTTAGAGTGCAGACGACTCTGGCAATCACTGTTTGCAGAGTCTACCTCCCTCCAGGTAGGCCACTTCCTTATGTTGAACTGTCTATCTTAATACAACAACTCCTGCCCCCATATATCCTCCTTGGGGACTTCAATGCACCCCACCCCCAGTGGGGGAGTGCCACTTCAACGGGTAG
This sequence comes from Schistocerca americana, assembly GCF_021461395.2. NCBI lineage: Eukaryota > Metazoa > Arthropoda > Insecta > Orthoptera > Acrididae > Schistocerca > Schistocerca americana. Next base: position 375,529,824 of record NC_060123.1, on the reverse strand, counting down.
GGGTTTTCCACTTGACCAACTTACTACAGACTTTGGTTTGTGTCTTCTCAATGACAGTTACCCTACCCACATCAGTGACAATCATGGCTCCTTTACTGCTATCGATCTCACATTCTCAAAAATGGTTCAAATGGCTCTGAGCACTATGGGACTCAACTGCTGAGGTCATTAGTCCCCTAGAACTTAGAACTAGTTAAACCTAACTAACCTAAGGACATCACAAACATCCATGCCCGAGGCAGGATTCGAACCTGCGACCGTAGCGGTCCTGCGGTTCCAGACTGCAGCGCCTTTAACCGCACGGCCACTTCGGCCGGCGATCTCACATTCTCCTCCCCTGCTCTTGTGGCTTGCCTATGTTGGTCATCCCCTGATCATAATTGCATTGATGCAGTTATGCAGGGCATCTCTGCCACTATTCTTCATGCTGCTGCCTCTGCTGCCCCCCTATCCACAGGTTTCCCTCATCATCAACCAGTACCGTGGTGGACCAGGGACATAGCAGTTGCTGTCCAGGACGGCCGATAGCCACTACAGTGATTTAAACAACACCCTTCACAAGCCAACTTACTCACATTTAAGCATCTCCTTGTTAAGGCTTGTTGTCCAGGGTTATCCTCCAAGGTGCTCCGTCTACTGATCCATTAGTCCTTGCAGAACACCTCGCGACACACTTTGCGACAGCATTGATGTCTTCCCATCCTGCCATCCTTCTGCAGAAACACAGAGTTGAATAGACCTCCACCTATTTCAGCCCTCACCAAGCTGAACCCTATAGTGAACCCTTCACTGAATGGGAACTCTTGCAGGCTCTTACCTTTTCACATGACACAGCCCCAGGCCCATATTCCATCCACAACCAGATGATCCAACACTTGGACATTACACGGAGTCAATATCTACTCTGGGTCTTCAACCACATTTGGCTCATAGGCACCTTCCCCTCACAATGGTGAGTCAGAGTAGAACCCAGCCATCTCTCGACAGCTACCCTCTCAATTAGGCTGACAAATGTACTTTGTAAACTGCTTGAGAGGATGGTTAGCTTCCAATTATATTGGGTACTCAAATCTCGTGGCCTTTTGTCCTCATATCAGTGTGGCTTTTGGGAAGGATGATCTCCAACTACCATTTACTCAGATAGGAAACTGCAATCGAACAGGTTTGTGTGAACTGTTGGCACTGTGCCACGGTCTTCTTTGACCTACATAAGGCATATGAAACGGCTTGGTGCCACCACATTTCAGTTACCCTCCATGACTGGGGCTTTCACGACCCCCTTCCAATTTTTATTCGTGAATTTTTATGCCACCGGCTTGTCCAGGTTCAGTTGGCACTTCTCTTAGCACCCCTTGGATTCAGGAGAACAGTATCCCACAGGGTTCTGTATTAAGTGTCACACTCTTCCTCATAGCCATCAATGGGCTTGTATCCTCTGTTGGCCCTCAGGTTACCCCGGCATTGTATGTTGACGATTTTTGCATCTGGTGCAGTTCCTACTCGGTAGCATCTGCTGAGTGCTGGCTCCAATGTCCCATCCGATGGACCTCTGCATGGGCTGTCTCCCATGGCTTCCAATTTCCTCTCTCCAAAATGCAGGTTTTGCATTTTTGTTGCCAGTTAATAGTACACCCTGATCCAGAACTTTATTTAGGCGACCAACTCCTAGATGTTACAGCACAGTCACATTTCTTGGGCCTTTTTTTTTTTTTTTTTTTTTAAGAAGAAAAGCCTACATGGCTGCCCCATCTTCGCCATCTGAGAACTACATGCATGCAGACGCTTAGTTCTCTCTTCTTCCTGGCCCACACATCTTGGGGTGCAAACGATGCTACTCTTCATCTTTACTATGCTCTGGTCTTGTCCAGACTAGATTATGGAGTCAGGTTTATAGCTCAGCAGCTCCTTCCACTCTGAAAATACTTGATCCCTTTCACCATTGTGAGGTGCATCTGGCTATTGGTTTCTTTTGCACTAGTCCCATTGACAGTCACCTCACAGAAGCAGGGATTCCCCCTCTAAAAATACGACAAAGCCAACTCCTGTTTTCTTATGCAGTCGCCATTTGTTGATTCCTTGACCATCCCGTGTACTCTGTCCTCTTTGTAAGCAAGGGACGTGCCCCTCCTGATCACTGCCCACAGGTGGGATTACCAGTTGGAATATGTCTCATTTCCTCTGTCGGGATCTCCATCTCTGTTCACTGAAATGCGCCACGTGTATTTTCCCTGACACCCCCCTTGCGTGGTGCCTAAATCATGGAGTAGGACTGACCTATTCCAGGGTCCTAAGGTCTCTGCCACCACTATGGTCTTCCAGCGTCTTGTGAATTCCATCATTCCAGGGTGCTACCATCTTCTACATTGATGATTCTAAGGTGATAGATAAAGTGGGATACGCTTTCTCGTCTCCTACTGGCTTATAACACCATTTATTGCCAGAATCATGTAGTGTGTTCACAGCAGAACTGCTAGCCATTATCAGGGCCCTCCATTTTGTTACTCAGGCCTCCCTCCACAGTTTTTTAATATGTACTGACTCATTGAGCAGCCTGCTACTCTCATCATCCTTTGGTCTCTGCTGTCCATGACCTTCTCCGCTCCCTTGGCCGTGCCGCCTACTCAGTTGTTTTTCTCTGGGTCCCAAGTTGTGGGTATCAGGGAATGAACTGGCTGACCATTTGGCTGGATAAGATGATACTCACCCTCCATTCCCTTTCATGACTCCAGTTGTGGATATGCAGATCTATGTCAAATCTCTCTTTGCCCAAAAGTGGAATGACATCTGATGCACCACTGCTCTCAGTAATAAATTTTGCGCAATTGAGGAGGCTACTACGCTTTGGTGCTCTTCCTTCTGCTCCTCTTGGAAGGAGTCCACTGCTTTATGCCGTCTACGCATTTGTCATTCCAGACTCACCCATTGTTTCCTCCTGTGTAATGAACCACCCCCACAATGTGGTTGTGGAGCCAGACTGACAGTATCCCACATATTGGTGAAATGTCCCCTTCATGCTAAGTATAGTCTCTCTTAATTTTAATATCAGCGGACAATCCATGGATGGTTGAACTGGTCCTCAGTTTTCTCCATGAAAGTGGTTATTTCCAGATATAAGGTTTTGCTTTACTCCTGGAACAGAGGCAATGTGATTGTGGTTGGGACCTCTCTTCGTGTTTTCTCAGTCTGGGACCCCATGACTACTCCCCTCGTGGAAAGACCAATATTTTTTTCCAGTTTTTAGATTTGGTCCAATCTTTTATGCCTTTCAATGTGTGTGATTTAACTTCCTTGTTTTATAGTTTGACTCCCCTGACTGGATCTATCCACTTTTAGCAGACTCTCTTTCTTCTGTGATTTATTTTGGGTTTGCGGGACTGATGATCTCACTGTTTGGTCCCATAAACCCTCTCAATTAATCACTCAAACAATCTCAAACTTTGTCAGGGGAAAATGCTAAAATGTGTCTGGAAATCAGGGAAATATCAGGGAATTTCACTCGATGAAGCTTGTGGCAATGCTGATAGTACACAATTCATACAGGATACTTATTCCACCATCTGGTGCTGGATTATGTTCATTTCCCAGATTGAGCAACAGGTGTGGAAATCCACTATTTGATGTATCACCTCTCAGATTTACTCACATACTTTCTTATTTCTTGAGGCATACAAATATTTCATTAGTACAAGCTGCTCTTGGTGCTGCATGTAACATATGGCAAAAATCTGCTGCAAGTAGCACTGTTACGCCACCCATTACCTTATAGTAATTACTAATATCCTGCAAGACATAGATCTTCCTCGCCTCTCTTGTGTTTCATAGTAATCTCATCCAACACAGTTAGTTTTGGTTTTCTGAAGACTTAAGTAAGATTTCTCTGTTTTGATGTGCTTAACATGGGAGTTTTCACATTTGTAAGGTTTGGATGCTACTTTAAGGCAGTTTGTACAGTCCTGGAAAAACACCATTGGAATTGTAAAAAGCTGTTGCATCATAATTTGTAACAGAGAAATCATGGTCTTGTCAAGTTCTGGATTCTATTGTTTACTGTCCTCAAGCAACCCTAAAGACTCTCATATGCATTGGAAGATAGGGTTTACTACTGTTTACTGTTCTTGATTCTGCAACTGGCATTGGGTGCTGAATTTTCTGAGGAACCTTACACATATCATAACATACTGTGCTATTTGGTTGTAATATCTGTGCTCTGCCTAAAGCCTGTTCTTTCTCGACAGTTAGCCCTGCACCAACATCAACTCCTCTTAGCCTTCTTTTTAATTTAGATTTGTAACAGATTTGTTATGGTGGTATTACAGGTGTAGTAGGATTTGACAAAATTGTGTACTTGGTATAGTTAAAAAGGAAGTAAAAAAATGTGCCATGTTCACCAAGGTAAACTAAGCACATTATTCACAAAATTTCCCGTATTACAATATACTCTCTGGCCATTTTCCAGGTGAATCATAAAAGGAGCACAGTGGCGAAGCAGTTTATTCACAAAATTTCCCGTATTACAATATACTCTCTGGCCACTTTCCAGGTGAATCATAAAAGGAGCACAGTGGCGAAGCAGTCATGAATTGTAAATCTGAGAGACTGCTGTACTGTCTCTGCACTGAATAACGTCATCAACATCATCATCATCACTGTTTTTCCACTCCAGTTGACCAGATTTGGCTTATGAGCACTTTCTATGAGTCTGTCCATGTACCATTCATCTTCCAGGACTTTATCCCAGCTGACTCCTCTTGTTGTAATATACTCCTTCACTTGGTCCAGCCATCTCTTCCCTGGCCTCCCTACCAGCTGTCTCATCTGTGTGTAGCCATTATCTTTCTGTCCTTCCCTTATCCATTTGTTTGACTTAGCCAAACTATCTCAAACGAATTGTTGTCACTTTTTCTTTCAAGGATGTGTACACTCCATCTTCTTCCCCATTTTGTTTTATTTCTTATACTACCTTCCTGGTTTTCTGGACTATAGTTCATAAGAACTTTGTATCTGTGGCTTACAGTTTACCATGCAGTTTCTGGGCCATATGTTGTTGTAGAGATGATGTGTGATTGAAGGAGACTCCTTTTTGATCTTAAGGGGTCTTGTTCATTTCAGAGTAGATTGCAAATTTGATAGTAGAATTGGGCTGAGTTTTGGGTTCAGTTATTGATTTTGTGCTGGATTTGGTTATTGCTTGAAATGATGCACCAATGATATTTGTGCTGGTCAACTGTTTCCAGCTTTGTGTCGTCTAGCCTTATTTTTCCTTTCCTGTTCTGCCTATTGACTGACATTTGAACTGCTTTCTCACTTCCATTTGTTTAAAATCCTTCTATCTCATGTACAGTGATGTAGGATCTGTCATAAATGATATTACGTAGTTAACAGGACATGAAACAGTTTTACAATTATAGACTGGCTAATCAAATATTCTTGCATACTTGCATACAACATGAAACACACACACACACACACACAATGTACTAAATTATAATAATAAGTGGATTTTTGTTGTATTTGTGTGAATACAATTTATTTTTTTAAAAAATAAGCACTTCAGTTCACTATAACAGGGAATATACAACTGGGAAATCGAGGAAAAAATGGGAATTTTTTCGTCTGGGAAAAAATTGGGAATTTTTCAGTGTTTTAGTTTTCAGTTAAATTTTTGTAATTTTGACTGGTAAGAACTGATGCTCTGACAAAGAATATTACTGTTTCCCACCACTATAGAATAAAACTGCAACAATAGTACATAAGTGAGAGAGAAAAACATAGGAAAAAATAAATATTAAGTTGCAAAGGAAATGCACCATTTATAGCTACAAACTACAGTGGGCACACAAGCATCTGCCAACAGTAAAATGTGTCAATGGCTTTAGGATGAAGACTACGCAATACTTCATAACAGCAAACTGCTTCTGATAAGCATGATGTCACAATTGTTTGCATTAGATTCATGTGAACACTTTCCAGCAGCTCACGTGCTTGCAGAGTTGAGTCATGCATGAGCAGTACCTTCATTGACCATTAGTTTATTTTGCTGTTTCCTCTTCATTTCAAGCAGTCATATCAGATGAAAACAAAATAGATTTCTGCAATACTGGTACTTCATGAAAATGTGCATCCTGAAAACCACACTGGAAAGCTTAATATCAGGTTGGGACCTAAACCATTGTGAATCTGGACATACGAATTTGAATTTAAGCCAAATTATGCATTTTAGTATCGTTTACAAAATTCCAGTGCTCTCGGTTCTCTTGAACCCATGGGTGCCCATATGCATGTTCCCCAGTTCCCCAGAGCATAATTGAGCCACCACATGCTTGTCTTTGTCTGCAGTCCAGATGCCAAGGAGTTGTTCCTGTGGAAGATGATGGATTCATGCCCTCCCATTGGCATGATGAAGAACGTATTGGGATTCATCAGAACATGCAATGATTTTCCACTGTGCCAATGTCCAGTGCCGATGGTCATGTCCCCATTTCAGTTGTAATTGCTGATGTCATGGTGGTAACATTGGCACCTGCATGGGTTGTTGGCTGTCGAGGTCCATTGTTAGGAGTGTTCAGTGCAATGTGTGTTCAGACACACTTATAATCAGCCTAACATTAAAGTCTGATATTAGCTCCCCCACAGTTTGCTGCCTGTTATGTTTTACCAGTATGACCAGCCTGTGACATCTGACATCTGTAAATAGGGGTGGCCACCCAACCCTCATAACTGTTGGATGTGGTTCCACCTTTGTTTTGCCACTTGTTGGAGACACTCACCACAGCACTCCTTGAACACCCGACAAGTCATGCAGTTTCCAAAACACTTGTGCCGAGCCTCCAGGCCATCACAATCTGTCCTCGATCAGATTCAGAAAGATTGTGCATCTTCCCCATTCTACACATGGACAGCAGTCTCACTGATACTACATGCACCATGTATGTATCTGACTAGCAGTAATTCCTTTCGATGTGATGTGCTATCACCTGGACGGGTTTATATTGATAGTAGGTCAGTGGTCATAATGTTCTGGCTGAGCAGTGTATATTACGATACTGAATGCGAATGTGTGATTAGTAAGTAAAGAGAAATGAAAATATAATAGTCATGGAGGATTGGAGTGTGGTTGTAGGGGAATGTGTAGAAGAAAGGGCTACAGGAGAATATGTGCTTGATAGCAGGATGAGAGAGGAGAGACTAGCCAAGTTTTGCAATAGATTTCAGACAGTAATAGCGACTGCTCTGTTCAAGAATCACAAGAACAGGGGTATACTTGGAAAAAACTTGGATACATTGGAAGATTACATCATGGTCAGAGATAGATTCAGAAATCAGATATTTGATTGTAAGATGTACTCAGGAGCAAATACAGAATCAGATTACAATTTAGTAATGATGAAGAGTAGACTGAAGTTCAAGAGAATTTTCTGGAAGAATCAGTGCATAAGGAAGTGGGATATTGAAGTACCGAGGAATGATGAGATGTGATTGAAGTTTGCTAAGGATGTTGATACTGTGATAAGGAATACTACAGTAGGCAGTTCAGTTGCAGAGGAGTGGACATCTCTAACAAGGGCAATCATCGATGTTCAACAGTCAAACATAGGTGCAAGGAAGGTAACTCCAAAAAACCTTGCGTAGCAGAAGAAATACTTCAACTGATCGATGAAAGAAGGACACTCAGGGAAAGACTAATACAACAGTATAAATCATTTAGGAATGAAGTAAGTAGTAAGTGGAGGCCAGCCAAAAGAAAATGGCTGTAGGAAAAATGTGAAGAAATTAAAAAAGAAATGATTGTTGGAAGAACTGACCCAGCATACAGAAAAGTCAAAACTACCTTCAGTGTAATTAAAATGGGAATTCCACTGTTAAATGCAGGGGAGAGAATGATAGATGGGCAGAGTATGCTGAAGGCCTCAAAATTTGAAGAGCTCTGGAAGCCTTGAAATCAAATAACATAGAAGGGATAGATAACATTTCATCAACATTTCTAAAACTACTGTTCATGTTGGTGTGTAGAATCTATGGGACTTATGACACACAATTAGACTTCCAAAAACATATCATCCACACAATTTTGAAGATAGCAAATGCAGTTAAGTGCAAAAACTGTTACACAATCAGCTTAGCAGCCCAGGCATCCGAGTTGCTGACGAGAATAATATACAGAAGGATGGAAAGGAAAATTTAGGATCTGATAGATGAGATCAGTTTGGCTTTAGGAAAGGTAAAGGCAGCAGAGAGGCAGTTCTGATGTTGCACTTGATAATGGAAACCAGACTGAAGAAAAATCAAGACATGCTCATAGAATTTATTGACCCAAGAAAAGCATGCAACAGTGTAAAATGGCGCAAGATGCTCAAAATTCTGAGAAAAAGTAGGAATAAACTATAGGAAATTATGCAGCGATGTACAATATATACAGTTAATAAGGGGGAACAATATGACTGGAAGACCAAGAACGAAGTACTCAAATTAAAAAGGATGCAAGACAGGGATGCAGTCCTTCGCCCCTACTGTTCAATCTGTACAGAAAAAGCATTGACAGAAATAAAGGAAGTCTCATGAGTGTGGTTAAAATTCAGGGTGAAATGACATAAGATAAGATTTGCAGGTGATATTGCTGCTCCACAACAAACGAAGCAAGGAGGACATAAAAATCAGACTAGCACAGGTGAATAGGGCATTCCTGGCCAGAGAATGTACATTTGGAGCACAACTTTGTATGGCAGTGAATCATGGACTGTAAGAAGACTGGAAATGAAAAGAATCAAAACGTTTTAGATGTATTGCTACAGAAGAATGTTGATAATCAGGTGGACTGATAAGATAAGCTATGAGGAGATACTCTGCAGAATTAGCAAAGAAAGGAACATATGGAAAAATTGACCAGAAGGAAGGACATGGTGATAAGACATATGTTAATGCATCATGGACTAACCTTCATGGTATTAGAGAGAACTGTGAAACTAAATTCTGTCTGAACAGGCCTTGGAAGGCCCAACTGTACTGACTGGACTCTGTGTCGTCCTCAGCCCACGGGCATCAATGGATGTGGATACTGAGGGGCATGTGGTCAGCACACCACTCTGCTACCTGTATGTCAGTTTACGAGAGCAGAGCCATAAGGGCTGAGAGCACCCCGCATGCCAACAGCGCTCAGCAGACCGCCATTCAAGTGCTAGCCCATCCCGACAGTGCTTAACTTTGGTGTTACCACTATGGCAAGGCCGTTGGTTAGAGAGAACTGTAGAGGATAAAAATGTAGGTGAAGGCAGAGATTGGAATACACCTAGCAAATTATCGAGGACATAGTATGCAGTTTTTCAATGAAATTCACGAACAGCCATGTAATTGAGATGTTATTTTATTTTATTTTATTTTGACTACCAGTTTTGTCATTCGACTGTGCCATTGTCAGGCCACATATATGTCTCTCAAAAATAAATAAACAATATTGTCACACGGTGCCATATATTTCTGGATGTCATGAATTCCAAGTGCTTCATTTGAAGACTTTGAATGCTTTAATTTTACTCACTTAATTGGATATGAAATCACATAACAGTGCCTATAACTTGCAAAAAGTGATTTAGCCTTTTTATCTACATCACAGATAGATTCCATCCCCTCTTATATTTTTTAACATATGATTAAAAATCCTTATGCTGTATTCATTGATAAATCACTTCTTTCCCTATTTATCACCATCCACTGGATCCTTATAGAAAGAAAACATGGTCTAAAAGGCCTGTAATATGTCTATTACCATTCTGTTAGCTAACTTTAATTGTGAGTCACATAGTATTTGTGTTACACACCCACATGATAGTGATGAGTGCATTTACATACATATTAGCTCTTTATTCAACTATTATGTGATGCTTGAGGCTTGTGATAAGTGCTTGAAAATGACTAACAGTTGAAATTAGCTAATAGCATGGATGATACATATATTACAGTCTGTTTGGACCATGTTTTCTTTCATAAAATAAACCCAATATAATTGCCTTATGATCAGAGAGCCCAGTTGACTAACAGTTGAAATTAGCTAATAGCATGGATGATACATATATTACAGTCTGTTTGGACCATGTTTTCTTTCATAAAATAAACCCAATATAATTGCCTTATGATCAGAGAGCCCAGTGTCCGTTACCTCAGTGATATATTTATACCTATTTCTTGTTAACAAATACTAGGTCAATTGTTGTTTCAGGTCCATTCGTACACCTAGTGCTGTCATATTATGAGATAAGAACTGATTGATCAATTGTTGTTTGGCCCAGTTATTTTTAAATTTAATGTTAAAATATGCAATAACACTTGCATTTTAGTTGATCAAACAATGGAAAATCCAGGATGAAATGTAACAATATTAGAGAAGGAAAGTTACTACTCACCATATTGCGGAGATGCTGAGTCGTGATAGGAACAACAAAAAGATTCACACAATTGTAGCTTTCGCCCATTAAGGCCATTGTCAGCAATATACGCACACGCACACACACACTCATGCAAATGCAACTTGCATACACATCTGCAGTCTCAGAGAACTGAAACAACACCGCAAGCAGCAGCACCAGTGCATAATGGGAGTGGCGACTGGATGGGGGTAAGGAGGAGGCTGGGGCGGGGAGGGTGGTTGATAGTGAAGTGCTGCAGTTTAGACGGAGGGCAGGAGAGAAGGCACTGTTCCTGCGTTGTCGCTTGGCTCATGAAATCCCCCCTAATGGCCTTACCATCAAAGTACCCATCTCTGGTTGCCACCCCTCCTTCCACAGTGACCTCCGCCTGTTCAGATTTTTGCCAATCCTTAGCCCTCACCAACATAGTCCTGCAAAACCATATCAACCAAGCCCAATCCTCCTTGCAATACCTCCTCACCATCTGCAAAATTCTCCTGCTGTGTAATCCCAGATTCCTGGCACCCATAATACACGTTGAAACTCTTGCCCTTCAGGTACTTGAGCAACATGCAGAACATCACCTCAAAAAGCTCTCCATCCTGCTCACTTCTTATTCCCACCTCAGAGTACCACTGTCCTCCATCTCTACAACCTCCAAACTTCCCCCACGTCCCCTCATAGCTGACAAACCCTGTCTTGCAGACCTACTACACTTACCCCACCCTCCAAACATCCCTCCCACCACCACACAGAACCCAGAACCTAAACAGACCCGCAACACAGTCATGAACCTTTCCTCCAGAAGCCTTAGTCTCACAGAAATATCAGTCCTTTCCAAATGCCTCATCTTTTGCCCCACTCCCAAATTCAATCATGCAGGTCTTGTTAAAGACCTTCTCTCCTTCTCCTGGTCCCTTACAGTGGAAACACTTTTTCGCCACCAACCCAACCAATGAGACTCAACCAAAGACCAATACTGGACCTTGCCTAACTCAGTTCATTACTCTATCCAACCATGATCCACCCCCACTGCCTCCAAACCAACCCCTGTTAACTTTCCAGAATTTCTTAACCTCGAACCCATTCCCCAAAACCTTCGACATGCAAACTAACCTTACATATGCAGAAAAAACCACAATCTACCATCTAAAAACTGATCCTGACCTTATAATCCTACCTGCAGACAAAGGCTCTCCCACCGTTGTTTTGAACCGCAAGGATTATCTGGCAGAAAGACCCCATCAGCTGTCAGATACTTCCACCTACAAACGTTGCCACAGTGACCCCATTCTAGTAATCCAGCAGGATTTCCAGTCACTACTCAAATCCTTAGGCCCACCCCAGAATCTCTCCCCAGAGTCCATCTCTCTACTTACCCCTACCACTCCCTGCACTCCCACCTTCTACATGCTTCTTAAAGTACATAAACCCAGCCACCCAGGATGACCCACTGTGGCTGGTTACTGTGCCACCACTGAGAGAATCTCTGCTCTCGTAGACCAACACCTTCAACCTATTACCCGGAACCTATCCTCCTATATAAAAGATACCAACCTTTTCCTCCACTGACTCTCCACAGTTCCTGTCCCTTTACCACACAGTGCCCTGCTCGTCACTATTGTGCCACCTCCCTGTACATTAACATTCCTAAAGCCCATGGACTTACTGCTGTTGAACACTACCTTTCCAGACACCCTGTGGATTCCAAACCAACAACCTCCTCCCTAGTTGCCATGACCAACTGTATCCTCATCCACAATTACTTCTCCTTTGAAGGCATTACCTACAAACTAATCTGGGGTATGGCTATGGGCACCCAAATGGCACCATCCTATGCCAACCTATTCATGGGCCATCTAGTGGAATCCTTCCTAAAAACCCAGAATCCTAAACCCCTCACCTGGTTCAGATTGAGTGATGACATCTTTGCTATCTGGATTTAAGGTGAGGACACCCTATCCACATTCCTCCAGAACCTTAACAACTTCTCCCCCATTTGCTTCTCCTGGTCCTAATCAACCCAACAGGCCACCTTCCTAGATGTTGACCTCCACCCCAGAGACGGCTACATCAGTACCTCCATTCATAACAAACCTACTAACCACCAGCAATACTTCCACTTCGACAGCTGCCACCCATTCCATAACAAGAAGTCCCTTCTGTACAGCCTAGCCACCCATGGTCGTCGCATCCACAGTGACGAGCAGTCCCTCTCAAAATATACTGAGGTTCTTACTAAAGCCTTCATTGACTGTAATTATCCTCCCAATCTTGTACAAAAACAAATCTCCCGTGCCTTATCTTTCCAGTCTCACACCACCTCCCAAAGTCCCACTCGTAACTCAGTACCATCCGGGATTGGAGCAACTGAATTACATTCTCCACCAGGGTTTCGATTACCTCTTGTCGTGCCCTGAAATCAGAAATGTCCTGCTCACTATCCTTCCCATCCCTCCTCCAGTGGTATTCCGCCTTCCACCAAACGTACACCCCCCAGAGGCTTAGCATTCATTTGCTGAGTACGGGCTTGGCGACCCCGGGGTCCTGAGCTGGGGACTGGTCAGCGCCGCCAGTCTCCTGTCACCGTAAACCCCGGACATGCTTCAGTGACCATCGCATGGCGCGGCGGTGGAATGTTGTGTGCTGCTGGGAATGGTAATCTTGGCTTGACCGCCTGGATTGCGAGGAAGGTAAACCTCTATAAAACCCCTCAATCTTACGGTGTGCTGCGCGCCTATAAGATGCATGGCTGTTGGGGTGGAACAGTCGCAAGCGGGCAACCTCTGGGGCACCTGCCGTGCCCCAGTTGTATAAGGCTTACCTAGGCACGCGGGGCTCTGTCTAGGTGGACTTCTAGTTCCCTAGCTGCTCGTGGGACCGAGATGGAACCCTCGAACTTTTATTCTTCTCCTGCCAGCGGAAAGGGTGGACTGCTGGTGGGTTCTAACACCCAATCCAACAAGAGGGCTCGTGTAGCCAGTCCTCCTGATTCAGGTAGTAGTAACAGAACGCATGCTGCTTCGCAGAATGTGTTTTTCATAATTAAAAGAAAAGATGGGAGTTTTGAAAAAGTTTCGCCATTTTATATACAGAATGGCTTAGAAGGTATTGCTGGCACATTAAAATCTGTAAAGCGCTTACGAAATGGCACCTTGTTGGTTGAAACATCTAGCTTCCAGCAAGTCCAGACCCTTCAGAAGGCACAATTTCTTGGGAGTTTGCGATAGAGACTGAATTTCACAACACCTTGAACTACAGCAAGGGTGTTGTGACTTGCAGAGATCTCGTTGACAATCCCCAAGACGAACTGATGGCTGAATGGTCCCGGGAAGGAATTGTCAACGTGCAACACATTTTGAAACGGGTGGATGGTGCTCTCATAAGGACTGACTCATTTATCCTTACATTTAACAGCACCAAATTGCCAGAGCATGTGAAGGCAGGTTTCCTACGTCTCAGTGTATGGCCTCATTACCCCAATCCCATGCGGTGTTTTAAACGCCAACACTTTGGACACACTACTCTCGGCTGTAGAGGGGAAGCTACTTGCGGGAATTGTGGTAAAGCCGCCCATGAGGGAGTTGGTTGCTCCTCTCCTCCCAAGTGTGTCAACTGCTCTGGAGATCACCCTGTGTGGAGTAGGGAATGCAGAGTTTTCCTTGAGGAACGGAAGATCCAGGAACTAAAAACTACAAAACGCATCCCGTATGGTGAGGCAAAGAAAATCTAAAAGTCCATGCAGCCGCCCACGTTCGCTGCTTCCTCTTCTTCCGTTCTCAAACAACCAGTCTTGAAAACCGATGCTGCTACACAAACGGAGGTTGCTACTGTCAGCACTAGCACCTGCGCTTGTCAATGTACGTGTGCTGCTGCCGTTCCTGTGAAGCCTACTGCCCCCCCCCCCCCCCTCCCGCCCCCTCCGGCCCTCTGACCAGGCCATGGTAGCTGACATCATGGAACTTCCTGCCCCTTCCCGGGTCCAGTCTTGTGCACTGCCCAGCACTGCTACACCCCCTACTGCTTCTGAGGTTTTGGCTCCAATGCCACCTCAGGCCAGAACATCGAAGCCAAAGACAAAGGTGAAGACTCGCCCACTAAAGGAGACTGCAGTTATACAGTCTCCTGATGTGGATGTCATTCTCTCTGACGTCTTTCTCGACTCCTCGTCTGAGGCGATGGAGATGGTGTCAGACTGGGGCAATCATCTCGCGCTAAAACTGAGCCTCCACCTGTTGTGGGCTCTCCTCCCCAACAAGAAGTGAGAATGAAGGTACTCCCACCCTGATAGATGGCTTCCATTATACAGTGGAACATGAATGGATTCCGGGCACATGTGGAGGAACTGAACCTCCTAGCACGGCAACGCCCCCTGTGCTTGTGTTTACAGGAAACGCATTTAAAACCATCTGATGCTCCTGTACTAAGGGGCTATACGTCATATCGCAAAGATGACCTGACTGGAGAAAGGGCCGAAGGCGGAGTCGCTGTGTTTGTCAATAATGACCACCACTCCTCTGCCCTCCCCCTGGATACTGACCTGCAAGCAGTTGCAGTTGAAATTCATTCACCTCAGAGGCTTACCGTTTGCTCCCTTTATTTACCCCCTCTGGATGCAATGACCTTAAACGCTCTCACAGATCTTATCGACCAACTCCCCCGCCCATTTCTCCTCCTGGGAGACTTCAATGCCCATCATGTCCTGTGGGGCTCCACTTCTCTTTGCGCTCGAGGTCGAATTTTGTAGAGCCTCCTAACATCTCAAGTGTTGTGCATCCTCAACACAGGTACTCCGACTCATTTCTCTACTGCTACAGGGTCATTCTCAGCCATTGACCTATCTTTCTGCTCTCCAACCCTCACCGACTCTGTTCGCTGGGAGGTCATTGACGACTTTCATTCCAGCGATCACTTCCCTATCCGCATTCATCTCCTGGATGGTGTATTGCTGGAGCCGCGGCCACCATCGTGGATGATTGGCAGGGCTAACTGGCCACTGTTCACTCGGTTGGCTGTCTTTGACCGCCACAATAACGTACAGGAATGGGTGGATCACATCACGCTTGTGGTCCATCATGCTGCTGACCTGTCCATACCACAGTCTTCTGGCCCTCCTAAGCGGCGCCTTGTGCCTTGGTGGACGGAAGAGTGCCGTTCAGCCATCCGGGACAGGCGTGCAGCTCTTCACCGATTTAAATGCCGCCCAACAGCGGTCAATCTTACCGCCTTTCGAATCGCGAGACCCAGAGCACGCCGCGTCATTAAAGAGAGCAAGAAAAGGTCATGGCAGGAGTTCCTGGACTCCATCAACCGTTCCACTTGTTCCACAAGAGTATGGGAAGCCATCCGGAGGATTTCGGGTAAACATAGCCGTTTACCAATAGCTGCTGTCCTGAACCAGGGATGCCTCCAAACGACACCCAGAGCCATTGCTCAGATGCTGGCAGAGCATTTTGCACAAAGTACTGCCACTGCAAATCAGGATCCAGCGTTTCGTCGCTACCGTGCGACTGTCGAAAGAGCGACCTTGGACTTTCGGTCGAACAGTTCTGAGGCCTACAATTCCCCTTTCTCCATGTGGGAACTTGAATCGGCACTTACTGAGACTTCTGACACTGCACCAGGTTACGACCGCATCCGGTACTCCATGCTTCGACATCTGCCAGCGTCATCAAAGGAAATCCTCCTTGAATGT
Organism: Schistocerca americana; assembly: GCF_021461395.2. Taxonomy (NCBI): domain Eukaryota; kingdom Metazoa; phylum Arthropoda; class Insecta; order Orthoptera; family Acrididae; genus Schistocerca; species Schistocerca americana. The sequence continues at coordinate 375,513,732 of NC_060123.1, read as the reverse complement.
TTTAATCTCATATGGCAGACAGGAGTGTTCCCCACCTCGTGGAGGGAGGCAATTCTCATCCCTCTCCTCAAACCAGGAAAGGACCGCACATGTCCCGGTAGTTATCGTAGTATCGCCTTGACAAGCTGTGTCGGAAAGACCCTGGAACGGATGGTTAACCGGCGTCTGGTCTGGCTGTTAGAGACCAGACAGCTCCTTAGCAGCTTTCAGTGTGGATTCCGAAAATTTCGGTCCACGGTCGACAACCTGACCCTCCTAGAGGCGGCTATTCAGCAGGCTTTTCTCCGTCAGCATCACTGTATCGGTATCTTCTTTGATATCAGTAAGGCATATGATACTACTTGGAGACACTGTATTCTTGCACAAATGCATCAATGGGGATTTTGTGGCCGCCTCCCGATTTTCATTCGGTCTTTCCTGTCTCAGCGGTTTTTTCGGACCCGCGTTGGTAACACACTGTCTGATCACTTTGAGCAAGAGAACGGTGTCCCCCAGGGCAGTGTTTTAAGCGTTACCCTCTTTGCCATAGCCATCAACAGTATAACGTCTACAGTGAGGAGTCCAGTACAGTGCTCCTTATTTGTGGACGACTTTGCTGTTTTCTGTTCCTCCTCCAGTGTTGCAACCGTGAGCCGTCAGTTGCAGCTAACAGTGCGGCGGTTAGAGAAGTGGGCTGCAAAGACAGGTTTTCGGTTTTCTGCCGAAAAGTGTGTTTGTGTTCATTTTAATTGTTCTCGTCATCTTTTTACTTTGCCTGCCTCGCATATGGGGGACACTGTACTACATTTTAGAGAGACAGTGCGGTTTCTGGGCCTAATTTTTGACTCCAGGTTGTCATGGCTGCCACACCTACATGACTTGAAAGCCAGAAAGCTGAAGGCACTGAACATCCTCGAGTGCCTCAGCCACAGGTCTTTGGGCGCGGACAGGGCGCGTCTCCTACAGTTTTATGGAGCTTTTGTGCGTTCACGGCTGGACTATGGGTGCACAGTATATGGGTCAGCGAGGCCATCTTATTTGCGGATCCTTGACGCTGTTCACCATGCTGGGATCTGACTGGCCACGGGTGCTTATCGGACCAGTCCCGTACCCAGCCTCTGTGCTGAGTCTGGCGAACCGCCACTTACCATCCGGCGGCAGCTCCTGCTGGTGCGCCAGGCTTGTAAGTTTCTTGCAGCTCCCAGCTTGCCTGCTCACCATCTTGTTGCCCATCCACCTCTGGACCGCCTTTTTTCCCACCGTCCCTGGGCTACGTTGCCGTTTGGGATCCGTGTGCAACGTGTACTAGAGTCCCTCGGTGTGGAGTCTGTACAACCCCAAATCCAAGGTTTTAACCACCTGCCACCCTGGTTACTGAAGAGGCCCAGAGTGATTTTAGATTTATTGCAGTACAAGAGAGATTGCACTCCTGCCACCGTTTTTAATGCAGCATTTTCTGCCATTTTATCTGAGCACCACGACTATTTAGCTGTTTTTACGGCTGGGTCGAAACAAGGGGATTCTGTTGGTTGCTTAGTTGTTTTTCCATATCGTGTCCTCAAGGTCCGACTGCCCCAGACTTTTACTGTCTTTGATGCAGAATTATTTGCGATCTTGCGGGCACTGGAGCACATGAGACATTCTTCCTCTCCTAAATTTCTTGTCTGTTCGGATTCACTCAGTGCCCTTCACTCATTGCAACGTTTGTATGCGGCAGACAAAATTGTCCAGACCATCCAGGATGCCCTCCTCCGACTACAGCGACTGGGGAAAGTTGTAGCTTTCTGCTGGGTTCCGGGGCATGTTGGTATTGCTGGGAATGAAAGGGCAGATCTTGCAGCCAAGGAGGCATGTCTTGCCCCACAAGTATCTCAGTGTGCTATCCCCTTGCACGCACTCACCTCGCTCATGCGTCGGTGGGAGGATGAGTGGCTGGAAGTGACTGACAATAAGCTCCGTATTGTCAAGCCCACAACACGTGTGTGGTGTACTTCCTTTCAGCCCCATCGACGGGACGAGGTTCTCCTCACTCGGCTTCGAATAGGCTACAGCCCTATGACGCATGGCTTCCTTCTCAGGCGAGAGGACCCTCCAATGTGTGGTGCTTGCGGCGTCCAGGTCACTGTGCGCCACGTTTTATTGGATTGCGTTTTATTTTCTGACCAGCGGGTCGCGGCTGACTTGCCAGCGGACCTGCCATCTCTTTTAGGCAACACTCGGACGAATGTGGCTAAAGTTTTAAATTTCTGTGCCTTGTCAAATGTTTTTACAAAGATTTTAGGGAGAGGATTTTAATTTGCTCACTGTGTGACAAGCTCGCCTGTATTTTATGTAAGTGGCCAGCCAATAACAATTTCCTGCGACATTCTTGTTGCTATGTTTCCCCTTTCCTTAGGTTTTACTTTCTTAGGTAGCATTTTCCTTCTTTTCCTGCTTTGTTTGAGTGTGTGCTTTAGTTTTCTTAGGTCTGTCCACATTCGTTTCTTTTAATGTGTGTCAGGGCGCTGATGACCTCGATGTTGAGCGCCCATAAGCCCCAACACACCACCATCACCACCACCACCAAACCTACACAATATTCTCCTCCATCCTTACCCAACCCCTGCTTCCGATCCCTTACCTGTAATAGATCTAGATGCAAGACCTGTCCCATTTTGTCGATAGAGACATTATTGCCTATCGTACCTACCATATGGCAGAACTTGCAAATAAAGACTTTGGTAAATCAGCTTACGTGTCCTCTTCTGCATTGTCTTTGTATACTCGTAATAAGAGAAAAATTTCTGTAAATGAGTCTGTATTCATTTGGGTTAAAGGTAAAGGAGTATGTGAATATGTAAAGTTTGTTGGTGACCGTACTTTGTATTTTCATAAATAAATTCATCTTTATGCAAAATGATCTTCTCCAGTCCGGTCACTAACGTCAACTATTCCATCAAAGGCTGGACTACCTGTGAAACCAGTCACGTGATTTACATACTAAGCTGCAACCACTGCACTGCATTCTGTGTAGGCATGACAACCAACATGCTGTCTGTCTGGATGAATGGCCGCCGACAAACTGTGGCCAAAAAACAAGTGGACCACCCTGTTACTGAACACGCTGTCAAACATGATGTCCCTCATCTCAGTGATGCTTCACAGCCTGTGACATATGGATCCTTCCCACCAACACCAGCTTTTCTGAATTGTGCAGCTGGGAACTTTCTCTGCAATACATCCTACATTCCCATAACCCTCCTGGCCACAAGTTAGTCACTGTCCTCACCCATCCAGCCCCCTCCCTGTTCCCATTCCAGCACTACACACCCGTCATTTCACCGCCGCACCATTAATTTCTTTTTATTTCTCTCCTTTCTGCTACTTACCCCTCCCCCTCCCCCTCCCCGCCTCTCTCTTGCCCTCCATCTGAACTGCAGCACTTCACTGTCCGCTACCCCCACCATACCATCCATCCCCCTCCCCGCCCCACCCTCCTCCTTACCCCCACCCAGTTGCCGCTCCCATCATGCACTGGTGCTGCTGCTCGCAGTGTGGCTTCAATTGTCAGAGACTAGATGTATGAGCAGGTTGCATTTGCATGAGTGTGTGTATGCATGTGTGTAGGTGTGTCTATTGCTGACAAAGGCCTTAATGGCCGAAAGCTATAATTGTGTGAATCTTTTTACTGTGCCTATCGTGACTGATAATCTTCGCTATATGGTGAGTAGCAATTTTCCTTCTCTAATATTGTATTTTAGTTGATGTTTGATGATTTAGCATTATTTCAAAACTTTGCAAGAAGACAGTAATTTTCCTGATGGTTATCTGCACACACACACACACACACACACACACACACACACACACACACACACACACACAATGACCATTTGGAGTTTGATTAATTCAAAAATTCAGTGTTCAGGATCTTGTTTTGCGTATTTTACATTATTATATTCAATTTTCTTTAAATTAATCCCTGACCTAAGATACATGCATGTACCACCCCCTTTATTGTTTATTCTACAGATCTTACTTATCATTTCAAATTCATGAACAACAGCAGTGCATGCTTGCACCTCTTTTAGCCAATAATCATTTATTTACATATAAGACTATAGTTTCTTTTAAGTAGTCATTCAGAAGGACTTCTGTTTCACCTAATCTGTTGCCTAAGCTCTGTATAATTTGATAGAAAATTGTTAATTGGTTTTTGTTTTCTGACTTTGGTGCACCTTTTATCTTACTGTTTGTATGATGCTGCCTGCCAATAAAAAAATCCTTGAGATGTGTTGGTGGAGCTGTTTTCCTTCTGGATCACAGTTTTTCACTTTCTTCTGACATTGCTTCTGCTAATGCTGCTTTGTACTCTGCTGATAATGACCGCTGGTATTTATTTTATACACACCTCAAAAAAAGTTTTGCATCACCTCAGTTCCCAGAACTCCTGAAGACAGACATTGTCTGTGGATACTGTACCACAGACAGTCCTTTTTCACTGTTCAGAGATGTTACTAAACCCGCCCAAAGATGTAAATTACCATGCATGAACAGCACCTATTAGATGGAGGGGATCCAACAGCTGATCAGTTCCAGTCATTCCACCAGGAAGGAGGTACACAGCTTGTGTTATCTGTAGTTCAACCATGCCTAGGCAGTCAATACCGCCAATCGATTGTGGCTGCATTGTTACTTTGTGCCAGGAAGGGCTCTCAACAAGGGAAGTGTCTGGGCATCTCGGAGTGAACTACATGGTTCACATGGCTCTGAACACTATGGGACTTAACATCTATGGTCATCAGTCCCCTAGAACTTAGAACTACTTAAACCTAACTAACCTAAGGACATCACACAACACCCAGCCATCACGAGGCAGAGAAAATCCCTGACCCCGCCGGGAATCGAACCCGGGAACCCGGGCGTGGGAAGCGAGAACGCTACCGCACGACCACGAGATGCGGGCGGAGTGAACTAAAGCGATGTTGTTCAGACATGGAGGAGATACAGAGAGACAGTAACTGTCGATGACATGCCTTGCTCAAGCCGCCGAAGGGCTACTACTGTAGTGGATGACTGCTACCTATGGATTATGGCTCGGAGAAACCCTGACAGCAATGCCCCCATGTTGAATAACACTTTTTGTGCAGCCACAGGACGTCGTGTTTCGGCTCAAACTGTGGGCAATAGGCTGCATGATGTGCAACTTCACTCCCAACCTCCATGGTGAGGTCCATCTTTGCAACCATGACACGATGCAGTGCAGTACAGATGGGCCCAACAACATGCCAAATGGATGGCTCTGAATTGGCATCATGTTCCCTTCACTGATGAGTGTCACATATGCCTCCAACCAGACAATTGTCAGATATGTATTTTGAGGCAACCTGGTCAGGCTGAACGCCTTAGACACACTGACCAGCGATTGCAGAAAGGTGGAGGTTCCCTGCTGTTTTGGGGTGCCATTATGTCGGGCCACATATGCCACTGGTGGTCATGGAAGGCACTGTAATGGCTGTATGATACGTGAATGCCATCTTCTGACCAATAGTGCGAAGATATCAGCAACATATTGCAGAGACATTCGTCTTCATGGACAACAATTTGCACCTCCATAGTGCACATCTTGTGAATGACTTCCTTAAGGATAATGACATCACTCAACTGGAGTGGCCAGCATGTTCTCCAGACATGAACCCTATCGATCATGGCTGGGATAGATTGAAAATGGCTGTTTATGGTTGACGTGACCCACCAACCACTCTGAGGGATCTACACCAAATCGCCATTGAGGAGTGAGGCAGTCTGGATCAACCTTGATGAACTTGTGGGTAGTACGCCACAACAAATACAGGCATGCATCAGTGCAAGAGGACATGCTACTGGGTATTAGAAGTACCGGTGTGTACAGAAATCTGGACCACCACCTTGGAAGGTCTACTGTATGGTAGCACAAGATGCAATGTGTGGTTTTCATTAGCAATAAAAAGGGCAGAAATGATGTTTATGTTGATTTCTATTCCAATTTTCTATACGAGTTCCGGAACTCTCAGAACTGAGGCTATGCAAAGCTTTTTTTGATGTGTGTATTATACCATATCTCATTCATTCAGTAAAATCCTGTTGTCTGTCACACTAACAATGTTCCTTCGTAATCTCGTGGTTTAGGTTCTCTCTCTCTCTCTCTCTCTCTCTCTCTCTCTCTCTCTCTCTCTCTCTCTCTCTCTCTCTCTTTCTCTTTAGATGTCTCTCCCTAAGAGTCATCAGAAGCACATAAAGTTTATTTTTTAATGGTTACTATAAATCTTATAATGAAAAGTAATGTGCTCATAATGCCTTTACCAGTTTACCATAGTATCTCACCAGATATTTCTAATTTTGTTTCTGCAGTGTGTAGATTGTGCCAGCTCAAACAAACTGTTCAGCATGTCTTTCATGTGACACCCAAGGTCAACAAAGAACTTTTGTTTGTTTCTGATTATGAATAAAAGTTTTTTAAAGTTTAAAGTGGAATTTTATTATCCATTTGATAGAGCAGTCCCGAATTTCTTTTGCTATAGCAGAATGCTTATTGTCCAATACAACAATTTTAATCTTTCAAGACATGCTCAGTTTATTCAGCATCCTTCCTGTGTATTTCATGGTGGTAGTATTTACTCATTTTTGTGGTCCACAGTTTGTGCAGTGTTGTTTTGCAACAAAACTTGAGAGGAAAAGAAAAATAAATTTTCTAGATGTCACTGTACACAATAAAAATGGCAAGTATTCCTTTCACATATTACAGAAACAAATGTATACTGACATTAGTATAAATGCCAATTCTTGTCAACCTGTATAGCATATTAGTATAAATGCCAATTCTTATTAACCTGTATAGCATAAACATGATGATATCCACTCATGCATCCGTAAGATTTTTCGCCTGCCCTTGAGCAACCATAGGTAGTGAAGGAAGGAAGTCAGCTGACAGTGACGAGCTGTTGATATAAACGAAACTTTGTTTTCTAACATTGGTACATGGTGTGCAATAACAAAGGTTTGAATACTGGTATTTATCAGAGAAACATTGCTTCGTAACTGCTGTAAGAATGTGAGCTTGTCTACAGTGAGCATTGCTATTTGTCACACACCCAGCACATAGCTTCATTTCTTGAATCTGGATAATTAAATAATTTGCAGCATGACTAATAAAGTATTTTTTTTAATCTCCTCTTAAATTTATAGAGTTTTCTGTTTATTATTTTGTGCTGTATTGGCACTTGTTAAAGAACTTTGCACTAGAATCTTGCTCTGAAAATTAGACAAGGAAGTGAAGCTAACATGAATTTTATTTTTACATTTTGTGTTGTGGTTTTGTGACTCACAGTATAACTGAAGTCTGTATTTATTATCAGAAATAAATACCATTAAATAGTGCAGCTACTACAAAGTGACTGTGAGAATTGTGAGACCTCTGCCAGAAATGCGATTGTCTCTTTTACTCTGGTACATACTACTAACATCTGCCAAATAAGTACTTTATTTACTTTAGCAGTGATGCCCCAGAAGATAATTAAAAAAGACAGTGGGTCATCACAAAGAGAGGTACCTAAAAGTATAGGCCTTGCAGAACTTGGCTTCGTGGTCACTTTAGAATTATATTCATACGTATTACTGTAGAAGAACAGGGCAGGGAGATAATTTACATGCAAGTTTTATTGAAAATGAGGAAATGAGCAATGATATTACAGCTATTGATGTGATACAGAACAGAATACTAAGATGTACAGTGGAAATCACTCACATTGGTCTCACATTTTCATGAGGAGGTACAAAGTGTAATGGATGACAGAAAATACCAGTGTAAAATGATAACTAAGGTGGCTTTAATGTGAAAACTGGACAAAAACTAATGAATAATTATTCAGAACTTCAGATATGATACCAGAAATGAGGGAGGACATATAATAGTATTTGCAGCAAAGAACAACACTTTATTCTTAACACAGTCTTCCAGAAGAACACAAATAGAAAGTGGAATTTTTATGTAGTAATTAGAAATGAAAAGGGAACTGACTGTAACATCAAAAAATTAAGAAATTATACAGGATGTGATGCTACTACATAGCTTTTGAATTGCAAGTGGTAATCAACTAGTGAAATTCACTCTAAGAGTATATAAGTTAAAAAGAAACAGATGCTTCAGGCAGGAAAGCAGAATTTTAGGTTAAAGGAATTCATTTAAAAATATGGAGGAATACTAGCATGACCGGATTCTCCACGTGAGAAAATGGGACATTTGCAGAAAAATGGAATAAGAAACAGGACACTAGACAGAGAGAAAATATTCTGCATATTTGACTGCATCGCTTTACTAAAATAAATAAAAACTACAGTTCATACTCATACAAAAGCATATATTTTAACAAGACACTTCAAAACAGGCTCGTAATGACACTGCATCATATGATGATTCATTGTTTTCCCAATAACTGATCGTAACTCAAAATATTGAGAAATGGATAGAATGGTTTTTAAAAAATGAACACTAATTTAGACATCAAAAATCTGTAGACCATTTACCTACTGTATCAGGGACACTGCTACTAACATTGTACTAATCAGAAGACCTAATATCTTTCAGAAGCCTTGAAATGGTTAATAGTAGTTTGTAGAACTCCTTGCAGTTAAGATCTTGATAATGATTATTAACTACAACAATTGCTCCTATATTTTCAGTAGTAAAACAGTTTTTCTCATCAATCCAAAGGGAATTCACAATTGAAAATACCCTTTCCACAACAAAGTTTGTACCTGGTACAGCAAGAGCAGAACTGAACAAGCATCTCTATACAGGGTGATTCAAAAAGAATACCACAACTTTAGGAATTTAAAACTCTGCAACGACAAAAGGCAGAGCTAAGCACTATCTGTCGGCGAATTAAGGGAGCTATAAAGTTTCATTTAGTTGTACATTTGTTCGCTTGAGGTGCTGTTGACTGGGCATCAGCGTCAGTTGATGCTAAGATGGCGACCGCTCAACAGAAAGCTTTTTGTGTTATTGAGTACAGCAGAAGTGAATCGACGACAGTTATTCAGCGTGCATTTCGAATGAAGTATGGTGTTAAACCTCCTGATAGGTGGTGTATTAAATGTTGGTATAATCAGTTTACAGAGAATGGGTGTTTGTGCAAAGGGAAAAGTTCTGGACGGCCGAGAACGAGTGATGAAAATGTAGCACGCATCCAGCAAGCATTTGTTCGCAGCCCAGGAAAATCGACTCGCAGAGCTAGCAGAGAGCTGCAGCAGGATGGAGCGCCACCACATTTGCACTTATCTGTCCGTAACTACCTGAACGTCAACTACCTGAGGCGATGGATCGGCCGCCAGGCAGCCCGTGACAGAGCACTTAATCACTGGCCTCCATGAAGCCCTGATCTTACCCCCTGCGATTTTTTCTTGTGGGGGTATGTTAAGGATATGGTGTTTCGGCCACCTCTCCCAGCCGCCATTGATGATTTGAAACGAGAAATAACAGCAGCTATCCAAACTGTTACGCCTGATATGCTACAGAGAGTGTGGAACGAGTTGGAGTATCAGGTTGATATTGCTCGTGTGTCTGGAGGGGGCCATATTGAACATCTCTGAACCTGTTTTTGAGTGAAAAAAAAAACTTTTTAAATACTCTTTGTAATGATGTATAACAGAAGGTTATATTATGTTTCTTTCATTAAATACACATTTTTAAAGTCGTGGTATTCTTTTTGAATCACCCTGTATTTTTAAATGAAGTACCTGTACTTTTAAGTGTGTGGAATATATCACACCATCTTTTAGCTGTTTCCAAATTAGCGTTTTCCCATTCTTCAAGTCTCTTGGATACAACATTGTTCACACATCCTATCTCATCAAACAATACGTCTCCACCTATCTGAAATGTTGCCACTAAGTCTACTGTCTTAAGAATTTTCAGATAGTTTAAAAGTTAAGCCCAAGAAACAGAATTGTTCAGTGTTATCCAATGAAATGATTTCAGAAGCTGAAATGGAAAAATGTACTTTTCTAAATAAGTCACGAAAGTGTCATAAAATAATTTGGTAATCATCTCTTATTTGGACTAAGCTGAATTCAATAAGAAATTGAAGGAATATCTGAAGAAGTTTGAAATTTACTAAACTCCTGTTACTGATTTTTTTCTTTAAGCAGCTTTAACTCCTCAGCTGATTCTGTAGCTAAAATCATGGTTCTTTCCAACTTTTGGATTGAATTTGAAAACATTTTTATTGGTTTTGTGTGAAATAACGCCAAAGAAGTGACTATGGGCTCTCAAAAAACTGCTTCAGCGAAGTAGGACACATATCCTGAAACAGGATATAGGATTTCAAAGGTTCATACATATCAGTAACTCTTGTAGCTCCTGTTAACAATGACAAACATCTAGTTTTAATACTACCTATAACTTGCTTGTGTTCGGTATCAACAAAATCACAGAATGATTTCAGTTCCTCCACATGCACAGTGTAAATATGAAAATTTTGAAAAATTTTATTTGCTAATTGTGCTAATTGGAAGCATGCCTGTACTTGTTTGAACTACAATTTGTACTACATGAGTTCCACAAATGATGCCGCAAATCTTGAGAACATTGTGTATTCCTGCTCTCTTGTACCCACCAAAATTGGTATTACAGTTATTGCACAAAATGTGACAATCTTGTCAATTACATTTTGCTTTTTCAAAATATCCAGAATATAGCTAGCTAATAATTCTGCTGTTTCTCCAGCCGTGTTCTGAAGACAGATTAGTTTGCGCTGAATGCCTTTGGTAAGAATTAAATTTCTAACTAGAATCAGTTCTAGCTTTAAACCTCTTTGATTGGATGCCTCAACCATCATGGGCACATACATAGCATCTTTAAGTTCTGACTGAACTTCATGCACTGCATATGGTGATAAAATATTCACTAAACTCAACTGGCATAAGTGAATTTCTTCTCAGATAGTTTTGTGATGAGAAGAACCGTGCAGTCTATTGAAAGGAAAGAATGATCGTGCTTTGCAGTATGGAATGCAAACAGCTCTTCTTCTGCAGCAATGCCTTTACCTTCCACTGTTTGTAGTTTATTCGTAATGGCAAAGGAAGTTGAGCTGCAAGAAGATCTCATAGAAACTGACAACCGGTGCTTCTTTTTCTTTATGTACTATGTTACATCGGCACGACCTCCATGTTCAATGGAAAAAACTGAATGACACAACGTACATTCCACCTTCGTAGACTCCACACAGGACTCTGTGGTAGATGCACAGTGACCAGTTTTCTTCCAAAGTGCTGGGTGAGTTCATTCATTTGTTCGGAAGGGGAGGCCAACACTGTCTGCCACCTTTCGGCAGGTAGGAGGTGACGAATTGAGATGCACGCCCTGCAATCTTGCTCAATTGATTTTACAGAAAATTTCAGTTGCTTTGCTTGTAGCTTTGTGTGTCAGGTTCATTATGATGTGCTCACCATTTCATTAATGGTCATAATTACTGTGATATTTATATAGAAGTAAGACATTGCACAAATTTGAAAAATTTGAAAAACGATGAAAAGTAGAAGTCGTTATGATTTTGTGTTTGGTGCATATTACATAATATGTTGCTATATTGCCGCATATGAAATTTAGCTAACATACTAAATTGTTCTATATAAAATCAAAGATGAGGTGACTTACCGAACGAAAGCGCTGGCAGGTCGATAGACACACAAACAAACACAAACATACACACAAAATTCAAGCTTTCGCAACAAACTTTCATCAGGAAAGAGGGAAGGAGAGGGGAAGACGAAAGGAAGTGGGTTTTAAGGGAGAGGGTAAGGAGTCATTCCAATCCCGGGAGCGGAAAGACTTTCCACACAGTTGGGAATTCTCCCACTGCTGCATTTACACAACGTTTTAGTGAGGTGAGACTGTAAGCTCCACTGTGTCTTGGCAAAAGAAGCAGATTTTAACATGGCAACAAGAGAAATGTGTAGGTTTTACTCAAAATTCACCACTCATGACCCTTCTCTGAAAGTTGCAAATAGTTTACAAGCCAGATGAAAATATATTGCTGCATGCTCAGCAAAATTCTTTTTAGATGCTAACCAAATCAGATGTGCCACATCATTTTGAATGGTCACCATGCAAGTGTGGACACGGAGGGGTCCTGCTTAACATTTACAAAAAATGAGAGTGTAGGCTTCAGTTTGGAATGCACTTCCCCTCCTGTGCTTAGTACTTCCTTTACAGTGCTTGCCCGCAGCCCACACTATTACCGCTCTCCCCATGCGTGCCGTCTGTGCTTCTACTGACCATGGTATTCTGCACGAACTCTACTTGTGGTTTCCTTCAAGAAATGGAACTCTCCTTCCATGGTTTTTGAGAAAGAACACTTTCCTTTACCTGTATTAACAGGCATGAGTTCAGACAATGTAGCACACTAAAGCAATTGCCGAAGCCAGTGTTAAAACTGCCACATACGTCTCTTTGTTATCTGTAAAAGTCTGAAGACATTGTGTTGGTTGCATCTACTGCAAATTTGTCATCTAACAGTTAATAGCTAATTCATAATTACAAATGCAATTGAACATTGATAGCCCTATAACATTCTTTAACAAAAACTTTTTATATATGTCCATCATTTCTGCAGTATCAAAGGAACTGAGCTCGATGATGGAAAATCTTCTGTTCAGACTTCTCCTCATCCAATGAGCAAAATAATGCTTATTTATTCTATCTTTGGGTTCAAGACAAAGCAAGGCTCAAGAAGATGCTAAAAAATGTGTCTTTGACACTAAGCTGACATTTATAAAAAGGAGATAAGGTTGTTGATGATTACGAAAAAAACGGGACATTTGGCATTCCACTGAATATTTTTTGGGACAACAGGAAAAAAACACCACACACACACACACACACACACACACACACACAAAAGGACAGTCCCATGAAAAATGGGATGTCTGGTCCTCCAAGGTATACCAGATAAAATTAGGCAACAAGTTCAACATCAAATGAAGATTATACAGGCATAGGTGGAACAAGGCAACTATTAAGGAAATGGTGAGAGTTTTGGATAAATACAATAAGAGCACTATAAAAAAGTTAACTTTGTAAGATGAGCAGTTGAAAAGAAAAAGAGCGAACAGAAAACTAAACAGAAACTTACACTGAGTGGACACCACATTTTGTGAGTTAAGAATGCAGATGACATAGTAACTAACCATGGAGAGAAAATTATTTAAACACACCATGACTTCTTTCGAGGTTTTTGTTGGCTCAAATGATGATCATAAACATAACATATTAGAGTATGTCAAGTTACATCTTTGAAGTCATTTGAGCTATATAGAACAGAAATACACCTTGATGTCACACTATTTTAATATGAGTGGTTGAATATGGGGACAAAGTGATATGAAATGCACTTGAAAAATTATTTACAAAATTTCTACCAAGTAAGATGGTTACCAAGAAATGAAACAGTTATGTAAAGCATTATGTTTCCTCTCCATAATGTACAAGATAATGACAAAATTTGTCATCAATCACACAGGAAAAATGTAAGATACCAGACAAGCAAAGAAACTAGTTGGATTCAGAAGTGGATGTAGCACTTTGGAACATTTGCAAGTTGTGGCTGAAATTATAGAATGAAGTACCACTTTATCAAAGATTCATATATTTTGAGAAAGATTTTGACTCAGTTTCAACAAAATCTATGCAAACTTCAAGAAGAAGTGAGACATATGAAAGCAGTGTCAGCAGTGTAGTACAATTCTTAGTACTGAAAAGCATATCTATCAAGGACACCAGTGTATAGACAGAACAGAACTTAACTGATGGTCAGGGATTACTGATATTTATATGTACATCAAAAGTTCCAGAATAGACAAATGTTACAAACATACGATATTTCAGTAACTTTCCAGAAATGATGAGTACTAAACAACAAATATTTCATGGTCATTGGGTTTGACCTGACAACCTGCTGCACACCACACAGTGGTGATAACCACTACTTCTCAAGTCATGCAGCACGTCCTGCTGCATTTCTTCCTCACCTGTAGAAACAGTTAACCTGCTGTTTCAGAGGTTCTCACTGGAGCCAACTACAGCACCCTGGACTTATATGGCAAAACTGTCAGATCCTCACTTTCTGGTTACATTGTCATATCCCCATCACAGTGATGTGCATGGTAGGTACCCCCTCCCTTTGAAGCTTTGCAATCATCAAGTAGGTCTTCAATTTCCTCGAATGAGAAGCCCCCCCCCTGTTGTCATGGGTCCTCTTTATGGAAAACTGTCAGATCCTGAATTTCTGGTTGCACTGTCTTCCTCATTATGATGTTCATGGAAGGTACCCCCTCTCTTTGAAGCTTTGAGATCATCAAGTAGGTCTTAATTTCCTTGAATGAGAAGCCCCCACTGTTGATCTACACCTCAGGACTGTAGTGTGGACAATGTTTCTATATACTTTCATCTTCTTGAGAAGGTACACAATCCATGACTTCATAAGTGACGTCCAACGAAGGACACGATACTTTAGTAACTTTTCTGATAGTTGGACTTTCCACACAGGGATGAAAATCCACACCAAGTCTCCCAGGCTGTATCTCACTGGCCGATGCTAGGTGTTATTCAGGGTGACACAGAATAACGGGAATGTTTGAAATGAGTAGTGGCAACCATGGGCAGGTGGCAGCACTGTGGGTTCGAGCAGTTAGCGAGTAAACAGTCCCCCATTTCAGCAATCATGGATGAGTGGAACAGGCAGCAGTGTGAGTTAGTCATAAAAATGTTTTATAAAAACAGTGATAGTTTGTTAGCGGTGCAGAGGGAGTTTCGACGTTTATGTAATTTAGGACGTCATGATGCTGTTCCATCAAAACGTGATAAAATGTTGGATTAATAGCTTTGAAGAGACTGGATCTGCCCTCAAGAAGAAACCAACAGGGTGACAAAAAGTGTGCATTCTCCAGCAAACATTGATGTACACGAGTCTGTCTTATGGAGCCCACAGCGTTCAATTCGTAAGCAAGCAGCAGTGGTTGGAATGTCCTGGGAGAATGCTTGTGGAATTCTTCATATTGATTTAAAATTTCATCCATACAAACTACAGATGGTGCAACAATTGAAGGACAACTATTAACAGTTATGATTGGGATTCTGTCAACAAAAAATAACAAAACTAAACAATGACAATGTATTTCTAAACAAGTTGTGGATGTCAGATGAGGCACATTTTTGTCTCACAGGTTATGTGAATAAACAGAACTACCGATATTGGGCAACACAAATCCTAATGGCGTTTGTGAGCGCCCTTTACAAGCTAGTAAAGTGACAGTATGGTGTGCTGTTTCATCACTTAGGATTATCAGACTGTATTTTTTTGCAAATGAACAGGGAAACACAATAACTGTCAGTACCGATCATTACATGGAGATGTTACAAAGTTTGGCAATCAGTGGTATATGTGCAAGAATTGTTTGGCAACCACATGATCTCACAATTCGGTAACAATCCCTGTCCCTCTAGATTGCCAGATTTATCTGTTAGTGATTTTTTTCTTGTGGGGCTACCTCAAGAGCAAAATCTACAGTACTCAACCAATAACCCTGGATGAGTTAAAACAGAGAATTTGGGATGGAATTCACAGTATTCGAGCGGAGGTGTTGCAGCAGTCAATGAGGAATCTCAGCAGCAGGTTTCATGAATGTATTTGTACTGGAGGACACCATCGAAAGGACATAATTTTTCAAAAATGACAAATGGTTCAAATGGCTCTGAGCACTATGTGACTTAACATCTGTGGTCATTAGTCCCCTAGAACTTAGAACTACTTAAACCTAACTAACCTAAGAACATCACACACATTCGTGCTTGAGGCAGGATTCGAACCTGCGACCGTAGTGGTCACGCGGTTCCAGACTGAAGCACCTAGAACTGCATGGCCACACTGGCCGGCTCATTAATGACAAATGCCCTCAATGTTTCGTAAATGGCAAAGCTGTAAGGTTTCAATTACTATGCATGCAATTTCTTTACGTCATCATTTCTAGTTTTATTGGAATGGGGAAAGGTTCCCATTTTTCTGTGTCACCCGGTAGTTCTGTCAGTTCTTCTACAGGGTGTCTGGGGAGGCTTGTGTACCTCAGCGATACAGATAGCTGTGCCATAGGTGCAACCACAACAGAGGGGTATCTGTTGAGAGGCCAGACAAACATGTGGTTCCTGAAGAGGGACAGCAGCCTTTTCAGTAGTTGCAGGGGCAACAGTCTGGATGATTGACTGATCTGGCTTAGTAACATTAACCAAAATGGCCTTGCTGTGCTGGTAATGCAAACGGCTGAAAGCAAGGAGTAACTACAGTCATAATTTTTCCCGAGGGCATGCAGCTTTACTGTATGGTTAAATAATGATGGCGTTCTCTTGGGTAAAATATTCCGGAGGTAAAATAGTCCCCCATTCAGATATCCGAGCGGGGTTTACTCAGGAGGACGTTGTTATCAGGAGAAAAAAAAAACTGGCATTCTACGGGTCAAAGCATGGAATGTCAGATCCCTGAATCGGACAGGTAGGTTAGAAAATTTAAAAAGGGAAATGGATAGGTTAAAGTTAGATATAGTGGGAATTAGTGAAGTTCGGTGGCAGGATGAACAAGACTTCTGGTCAGGTGAATACAGGGTTACAAATACAAAATCAAATAGGGGTAATGCAGGAGTAGGTTTAATAATGAATAAAAAAAGTAGGAATGCAGGTAAGCTACTACAAACAGCATGTTGTTGTTGTGGTCTTCAGTCCTGAGACTGGTTTGATGCAGCTCTCCATGCTACTCTATCCTGTGCAAGCTTCTTCATCTCCCTGTACCTACTGCAACCTACATCCTTCTGAATCTGCTTAGTGTATTCATCTCTCATTGTGGCCAAGATAGATACGAAGCCCATGCCTACCACAGTAGTACAAGTCTATATGCCAACTAGCTCCACAGATGACGAAGAAATTGATGAAATGTATGATGAGATAAAAGAAATTATTCAGATAGTGAAGGGAGACGAAAATTTAATAGTCATGGGTGACCGGAATTCGATAGTAGGAAAAGGAAGAGAAGGAAACGTAGTAGGTGAATATGGATTGGGGCTAAGGAATGAAAGAGGAAGCCGCCTGGTAGAATTTTGCACAGAGCATAACTTAATCATAGCTAACACTTGGTTCAAGAATGATAAAAGAAGGCTGTATACATGGAAGAAGCCTGGAGATACAGGAAGGTGTCAGATTATAAAATTGTAAGACATTTCCAGGGGCAGATGTGGACTCTGACCACAATATATTGGTTATGAACTGTAGATTAAAACTGAAGAAAATGCAAAACGGTGGGAATTTAAGGAGATGGGACCTGGATAAATTGAAAGAACCAGAGGTTGTAGAGAGAATTAGGGAATGATTGACAAGAATGGGGGAAAGAAATGCAGTAGAAGAAGAATGGGTAGCTTTGGAAGATGAAATGGTGAAAGCAGCAGAGGATCAAGTAGGTAAAAAGACGAGGGCTAATAGAAATCGTTGGGTAACAGAAGAGATATTGAATTTAATTGATGAAAGGAGAAAATACAAAAATGCCGTAAATGAAGCAGACAAAAAGGAATACGGACGTCTCAGAAATGAGATCGACAGGAAGTACAAAATGGCTAAGCAGGGTTGGCTAGAGGACAAATGTAAGGATGTAGAAGCATGTATCACTAGGGGTAAAATAGATACTGCCTACAGGAAAATTAAAGAGACCTTTGGAGAAAAAAGAACCACTTGCATAAATAACAGGAGCTCAGATGGAAACCCAGTTCTAAGCAAAGAAGGGAAAGCAGAAAGGTGGAAGGAGTATATAGAGGGTCTATACAAGGGCGATGTTCTTGAGGACAATACTATGGAAATGGAGGAGGTGGTAGAAGAAGAGTTTGTCAGAGGGTTGAAAGACCTAAGTCGAAACAAGGCCCTGGGAGTAGACAACATTCCATTAGAACTATTGATAGCCTTGGGAGAGTGAGCCCTGACAAAACTCTACTATCTGGTGAGCAAGATGTATGAGATAGGCGAAATACCCTCAGACTCCAAGAAGAATATAATAATTTCAATCCCAAAGAAAGGAGGTGCTGACAGATGTGAAAATTACCAAACTATCAGTTTAATAAGTCACAGCTGCAAAATACTAACACGAATTCTTTACAGACAAATGGAAAAACTGGTAGAAGCCGACCTCGGGGAAGATCAGTTTGGATTCCGTAGAAATGTTAGAACACGTGAGGCAATACTGACCCTACAACTTAGAGAATAGATTAAGGAAAGGCAAACCTACGTTTCTAGATCTGTAGACTTAGAGAAAGCTTTTGACAACGTTGACTGGAATACTCTCTCATATTCTGAAGGTGGCAGGGTAAAATACGGGGAGCGAAAGGCTATTTACAATTTGTACAGAAACCAGATGGCAGTTATGTGAGTCGAGGGGCATGAAAGGGAAGCAGTGGTTGGGAAGGGAGTGAGACAGGGTTGTAGCCTATCCCCGATGTTATTCAATCTGTATATTGAGCAATCAGTAAAGGAAACAAAAGAAAAATTCGGAGTAGGAATTAAAATCATGGAGCAGAAATAAAAACTTTCATGTTTGCCGATTACATTGTAATTCTGTCAGAGACAGCATAAGACCTGGAAGAGCAGCTGAACGGAATGGACAGTGTCTTGAAAGAAGGATATAAGATGAACATCAACAAAAGCAAAACGAGGATAATGGAATGTAGTCGAATTAAATCGGGTGATGCTGCGGGAATTAGATTAGGAAATGAGATGCTTAAAGTTGTAAATGAGGTTTGCTATTTGGGGAGCAAAATAACTGATGATGGTCAAAGTAGAGAGGATATAAAATGTAGACTGGCAATGGCAAGGAAAGCGTTTCTGAAGATAAGAAATTTGTTAACATCGAGTATAGAGTTAAGTGTCAGGAAGTCGTTTATGAAAGTATTTGTATGGAGTGTAGTCATGTATGGAAGTGAAACGTGGACGATAAATAGTTTAGGCAAGAAGAGAATAGAAGCTTTCGAAATGTGGTGTTACAGAAGAATGCTGAAGATCAGATGGGTAGATCACATAACTAATGAGGAGGTATTGAACAGAATTGGGGAGAAGAGAAATTTGTGGCACAACTCAACTAGAAGAAGGGATCAGTTGGTAGGACATATTCTGAGGCATCAAAGGATCACCAGTTTAGTATTGGAGGGCAGCGTGGAGGGTAAAAATCGTAGAGGGAGACCAAGAGATGAATACATTAAACATATTCGGAAGGATGTAGGTTGCAGTAGGTACTGGGAGATGAAGAAGCTTGCATAGGATAGAGTAGCATAGAGAGCTGCATCAAACCAGTCTCTGGACTGAAGATCACAACAACAACTAGGAACAATGTAGCCATTGTTGTTGCGGTTTGTCACCCTGCAGCAGAAAAAATGTGAATGTCACGATGGGCAGTACTGGATCCCCAATTTCTCTGTGACATCAGTGTACATTATGAGCATACCTGCCAGTGTGTTATTGAAGTGTTTTATTAGACCATTTGTCTGTGGGTGATAGGTAAGTGTCATCTTGTGGATGGTGATCCTATGTGAAATCACCTCTGATACAATTCTTAATTGGAAATTTTTTCCACAGTCAGAGACCATCATAAAAGGTGCTCCATGTATCAAAATGATGTCCTCTACAAGGAATCTTGCAATTTCTGGAGCTTTGGCAGTTGACACAGCTATGATCACAGTGTAGTGGGTAAGGTAGCCAGTGCAGACTATCATCCATTGATACCTCTTTGTTGACTTCAGGAACCTGTGAAGAAGTTGATGCCATTTCAGTGGATTGACACAGGTGCTGGTATTGTCATTCCATACAGTGGCTCACATAGTATTGTAACGATGCTATATTCTCGGATGTTACTTAAATTAAGCTAACTTGGCCCAGAGTTCATTTGATGAATGAAAACAACAGTTTCAAACTTCACAAAATTTATTGACCACTGAGCTGCATACTCGTCACGTTAACAAAACACTGATTGACATCACTGATCTCTTTGACTTCCAAATCTGACTGACTGGCACCATCACTGCTTTGCTTTATATAGAATTTTAACAATAAATTACAAAATAGTCCATTACTATGTTACAATTAAAATTTTCAAAATGTAAAGAAACTGATGTTACAGCTGAATAAGGTAAAAAATACAATATTAATTGATGAAATTTTTATAGTGGCAATGGCCTTGCCGCAGTGTATACACCGGTTCCCGTGAGATCACCGAAGTTAAGGGCTGTTAGGCGTGGCTGGCACTTAGATGGGTGACCATCCAGCCGCCATGCACTGTTGCCATTTTTCGGGGTGCACTCAGCCTCGTGATGCTAATTGAGGAGCTACTCGACTGAATAGTAGCGGCTCCAGTCAAAGAAAACCATCTTAACGACCGGGAGAGCGGTGTGCTGACCACACGCACCTCCTATCCCCATCCTCAACTGAGGATGACACAGCGGTCAGATGGTCCCGATGGGCCACTTGTGGCCTGAAGACGGAGTGCACAATTTTTATAGTATCATCACTAGTTTTAAATATAAAAGTCAATCTGAACTTTAATTGCAATAATGTCTCTTGTATTATTTTAGTTATGTAATTAATTACAGTTTGGGTTTGGTTACTAACATTCAGTGACAATACAAATCTTGTCCTTTATCCGACTACATACAAGAAAGTTACCAATAACATCTCAAATTCTGCAAATCAGAATATTGTGTGATGTAAACAATTGGAGAGTTAATTAGAAATTTAATTACAAAGGATATTAATTACAGAGGACATAAAAGTACATAACAAATGAAAATACATTGCTTGGTAATAACTTTTAAGCTGTTTCTCAAGATAAAGATGTTTTCTGTGTTTACTCATTATTCAATTCTAATTATTGTAATTAGAGGCACCAGGCACTTATGCCAATGTTATTTCCATGGCCTTTTTCCATTTGTTACTAAATATCTGTTACTTCAACTTCTCAACTAGGTTTTTGATATGTCACCTGTACATAATTTTGTTAATGACAACAATCCCCTGACAATCATGATATACGTTTTTCCAGAACATTCTGTTTGCTTTCACAATCATATCAAGTATTTTAGCAAATTGGACAGAATGATATACATAAAGACACACATACAAGTCCCTAGGAAGCACTAAATTGTCCAATAATTATCCGGATGCATATTTAAAAAAAAGGTGGTATCGGACATTTCATTAGAGTTTTGGGGAAGGCTGTTCATTACAGTGTCTAATGGATTGGAAAAGAACTGGCCAGTGATACTTGTGTCTGATTCTGTCTAAAGCCTTCGGGAATTCTAGCTGATCAGGTGTTGGAGTGTCATGCGCATACTTCAGGATAGCTGGTTATAGATGAGCAGGAATGATGAAAACCACTTCTGCCCCATAAAATCGTAGTTCCTCTTATACAATGTTCCTTTTATTAATTGAAAGTTTCTCTTGTTACTCTTTCTTCAAGGCTGCTATTTTTTTGATCAGTTCTGGATCTTGCTCTGTTCAGCAACAATGTCATTTAATGCAACGATGACTGAGACTTCATCCATGCTGATGTATTCTACGAAAGCAGTTGGCATTCTTGTGTTTGAGTCCATTTTTCCTTACCACTGTAACATACTCCTGAAACAACAGTGCCCATCTCCTCAGTCAGTCTGATGGGCTCTTTAGGCTAGTCAGCCAGCATAGAGAATGGTGGTCCATCAATGGTGAATGGTTAGCTAGATAAATAAGGCTGAAATTTGTTGATGGCACAGCCAACTGCAAGGCATTCATTGTCGGGCTTGGAGCATAAGCTATCACCTTTTGAGCACCTTTCAGAGGACAAGGAAAGGTCTGTCTTGCACCTCATTCCACGAAAATTTGGTGTCTCCCTGCAACAGCTCTTGCAAGGAATATACCTTGATAGGGAAGTCCTTTATGGATTGTATGAGCACATTCCAAGGAGTTGGAAAATCTGTGACTGCTCATATTCTCTCTGGATCAGGACAGAGTCAATTCCCCCAAGATATTTATTTCTTCGCTGATGGAGAGTCACATTTTCGGGATTCAGGCGGAGGTGTGCAGTCTGAAAAGACTTCAACGTTGTTGTTATGCAGCTTGAATATTCTTGAAATGTCTTTGAAAAAATGACAATGTCATCCAGATAGCAAGATAGTACATCTAAGGTGTTAAAAGATGGCTGGAGGGTTACATAGCCCAACCATATAACTTTGAACACCTACAGGCTATCAGCAGTCTTTTTCTGGTCAGCCTCATCTATCTTGAATTGTTTGTAGCCTGCCTGCATGCTCAAAGTTGAGAAATGCTTTGCCCCTTTCAAGCAGTCCAAGGCATCATCAATGCATGGCAGTGGGTGGATATCTTTCATCATGATTTTGTTCAGCCATTATTAGTTTTTACAGAGACCAGGGCGAGGACCAAGGACTTAATAAAGGCTCATTGATGTTATCTTTCAACATCTGTATTTACTACTGGGTTACCACTTGTTCAGCCAGTGACATTCTATACAAGTACTAGCCAATTGTGGATGATCCTAAGTGTTGATATGATGTTTTGCCATGGACTGATTGTGTGTTTCACGTGCTCCAGATCTGAAAGCATCTGAAAATTGGCACAGAATGGCTAACACTCATCAGTGTTGTTCCTCAGGCAGGCCAGATTCTGTTGACAGTTCCTCCACATCATTGTCTGTAGTGATAATGGAGCACAACACTTTGTTGAGGGTACCATGGGAGTGATAAGTCAATAGTCGACAGGACACTGAAACACTCATCTTTGTGAATGAGGTTCTTTGGGAAAACGACCGTGTTTCGTTTCCCGCGTTAATGTATATTTACTTTGTGTTCGTGTGGTATAGTAAAAGTGATTATTTCCAGTATGAAATACACGCAAGCATTTTCTTTTATGTAGTGTAATTACCCCTACATAAGTGGTGAGCCTGTAACTACAGTGGTGTGGCAGTAGACAAGTATCTCTACACATTTTCCACGCCTTCTCATATCGACATGTTGCCTGCACAGAACCCCTTCCGCAACATCAATGGTGTCATCCAGGATATTGAGAATGAGCTTGACATGATGCAGCAAACCCCTCAGTTCACAGTGCCACGGATTCTTACGTTTTATACCGAGTTCATCCATGACGTTATGTTTCCAACCGCGCCACGTGTACCGGCGGTTCCCACACCGCCACCTCAGGATATTGCCACACACAACCAGCCCACAGGACACGCTGATATCAAACCAGATTTGGTCACGTTTTCATCACTCAGGTTGGTGCAGCTCCCAAGAGTTTCAAACTTTTCGTTTGCCAGCTCTTGCGGCCCACAAGCATCGCGATTACAAATTCAGCCCCCGCCTTTCGTTCCTGAATGTCCGAAAATTTGGTTTGCTACTATGGAGAATATTCTCGTGCAGCATCAAATAGTTGATGATTTTGAATAGTTTTTGCTAGTGATATGCAACCTGGACAAATGTGCTTCATCAGTGGTATCATATATAATTATGCAACCACCACCAGAACAAGCTTACGCCACCTTCAACACAGCGTTAATTTCGCGTTGCACAAAACCTGTGGATCAGCGGATAACACAGCTCCTGTACCACGAGAAACGTGGTGACAGGTTGCCTTCAGATTTTTATTGGCATTTACGTGCTATGGTGGCCCCTTCCGTGTTCTCAGACACATTACTTGTGCATATCTGCCAGCAGCAGTTACCTTCACAGGTGCGCTCAACCTTAATTGCGTACGAGGACCGGCCACTAGGTGAGTTGCTGCAAGTGGCCGATAAAGTGGACTCCCTGCTCAACTTGCAGGCCACCATGGCTGCCACTGCAACCACCTCGGCTAATGACTCCTACCGAGTGCTGCCAGAGCCGATTGATGCGGCGCCTCCAGCTTGTGCCACAATAACCGCACGAGGAGCACCGGGTACGACCAAAAATTTCTGATCTCTCCCCGCTGCCATCAATCAACTGAGCATGCAGCTGCAGTGGTTAGAGTGACGTTTTGTTTTGGTGGCTGACACACACGCACATATTCACCAGCCGATGCACCTGCCGTGTCATAAACAACAGCACCAGTTATTGCTGGTTCCACCAGCGTTTCGGCACGCAAACTACGAAGTGTAAGGCGCCGTGCTCACACCCAAATGCGTCCCACCGCCTGCTTTAGGCGCAGCCAACCATAACGACAAGTAAATGCACCTAAACTCACAGACACGTGGGAGGAGGACACCCCCGTTTCAGCGCGAGCCTATGTTATGCGGATCGACTTCTCCCACCGCTGTCGGGTATGCAGCTTCACAAAGACTGTTTGTTCCTGATCACTCTACAGGATGGATGTTTTTGGTTGACACCAGCTCAGATGTCAGCACTCTGCCTGTAAATTTCTTTCCTTCAGGCAAGTGTGCTGAAGAGACTATTTTGAAAGCAGTCAACGATTCAGTCATCCACACATATGGACAGAAAACACTGGCAGTGGACACTTGGCCACCAGAAAAATGCAACTGGACCTTTGTTGTGGCTGATATTGACCAACCTATACTAGGTGCTGATTTCCTGGATAAACATGTATTGTCCATGGATTTACACGAGTCACACCTCGTACATTCTGCCACTGGATAGGTTATCCCGGGAATACAAGGATATCTGACCTGTCATGCATGCCCAAGGATAGACAACCTCACTGCACCCACCTGGGAGGACACCATAGCGACGAAGGAGTCTGACCTGCAAATGGCCCAAATGAGATCAAAACAGTTGATGGCAGAACAACAGGCTCCTGTTGTTTCAACCGCAAAGGCAACACCAAAGCCGCAACACAGAACAAGAAAGAACAAGGGAAAGCATGAGATGGTGCACCACATGCTTACAACTCCAGGCCCGCCAGTTTCCCCATGTGTTCGCAGGCGTGCACCTGATAACTTGCGGGAAACCAAGACTGTTTGCAATGAGATGCTACAAGATGTAATTATACGGCTATCTGACAGTCTATGGTCCTCTCCTCTGCACCTTGCCTGTAAAAAGAATGGGTCATGGTGCTCGTGTGGCGATTATCGAGCTTTGAATGCCCAAACTGGTCCGGACAGATACCCTGTGCCAAATATACAGGATTTCACCCATTCACTGGCTGGGGCGATCATATTCAGTGTTTTAGAACGCTGTAAGGCTCATAATCAGATCCCAATGGCAGAGCAGGACATACCAAAGACTGCAGTAACAACCCCATTCGGGCTGTTTGAATTTTTGGTGATGCCATTTGGGATGAAAAATGCTGCTCAAACATGGCAACGGTTTCTGGACAGCATGCTAAAAGGGCTACCATATTAGTTTGCTTGTCTAGACGATATTCTGGTGTTTTCTGAGAACATTTCTGACCATCAGAAACAAACGAGGTGCGAAGCAGGCTCAGTGCTCATGGAATAACACTTAACAAGGACAAGTGCATGTTTGGGGAACCCGTGGTGACCTTCCTGGGTTATAAAGTGTCAGCTCAGGGCATTTTCCTACGGCCAGAGAAGCTGGAGTTGTTGCATACCCTACCACAGCCTAAAAACTACCACGGTCTCTGACGATTCCTAGGAATGATAAATTTCTATCGTCGCCACCTCCCCGGAACAGCAGCTATCCAGATGTCACTGAACAATGCCTGGGCTGGACACAACAAAATTGGCAAGCACCCACTCCCATGGACACCAGAGATGGACTCTGCTTTCAAGGCATAGCTAAACAGCATGCGCGGTGCAGTGGGGCTTGCGCATACCGCAGCAGGAGCTCAGCTAGCCCTAGTAGTGGATGAAAGCCAAGTTGCAATAGGTGCAACTCTTCACCAGAGAGTGAAGGGTCATTGGCAGCCACTAAGTTATTTCTCACAAAAGCTACAGATGGGACAAACTCATTGGAGTTCATACGACAGGAAATTCCTCACAATGTATGAAAGTGTCAGGCCCTTCCACCCTTTCATTGAGGGCAGGCCGTTCACCATATGCACTGACCATAAACCTCTCATGGCAGCTTTCTTCAAAATCAGCGATTCATGTTTCCCCCGCCAGGTCTGCCATATCGAGTTTATATGCCAGTTTTCGACAGATGTGCATCACATCCATGGGGCCTGACAACATTGTGGCAGACTATTTCTCACACATTAACGGGTTAAGTGCAATGTTGGATTATTCTGAATTGGCAAGGGCTCAGGCTTCAGACACACAGCTGCAGTCCTTTTTGCTGGACTCATCCACTGGCCTACACTTACAACTTGTGGATGCCGCCTACAGCACATTTGGATTATTCTGAATTGGCAAGGTCTCAGGCTTTAGACACACAGCTGCAGTCATTGTTGCTGGACTCATCCACTGGCTTACGCTTACAACTTGTGGACGCCCCCTACAGCACATTTAAGGTGTGGTGTGACACCTCTATGGTTAGACCACACCCCTTCATCACTCCCCAGTTCCGATGAAAGGTATTCGACGGTATTCACAACCTGGCACACCCAGGACCCAATGCCTCAGTGAAGTTAGTGATGGACCATTTTGTGTGGCCTCCAATCAAGAAAGATACATGGGAGTGGGCCCACAGCTGCTATCAGTGTCGATGTAGCAAAGTGGGACGCCATGTTGACACTCCAGTAGGACAAATCCCCACTCCAACAGCACATTTTGGGCATGTACACATGGACTTGATCGGACCTCTCCCTCCTTTGGAAAGTTACAGGTATTTGTTTACAGCAGTGGATTGGTGCACACGATGGGGAGAGGCTACACCAGTCGAGGAAATTTCTGCATAGACTACTGCGTGGGCATTCTTAGAAACTTGGGTAGCTCATTTTGGGTGTCCATTCTTCAGCTCATTTTGGGTGTCCATTCTTCATTACCACCGACCAAGGACACCAATTCGAGTTGACACTGTTACAACAACTGTCAAAGCTCTACAGCTTCCAATGAAACCAGACAGCTAGCTACCTCCCGGCCAGCAATGGTTTGGTGGAAATGTGCCACCAAACTTTAAAGGCTGCCCTGATGTGCCACGAGGACTCATGGACTCAAGCATTGCCATTAGTTTTGCTGGGATTATGGACTGCATTAAAAACAGACATCAGTTGTTCCTTGGCAGAGCTGGTATATGAAAACCACTACGTGTTCCAGCAGAATTCCTTGCACTGGTTCCTCTGCCAGATGAGACACAACTACCCCACCTCTTTCAATAAATGCAGACAACAGGCAGAGATGCTACATGTAGCCCCGATGTCTCAGCATGGTATGCACCTAGTGTTCATACACAAGTTCCTCGATACTTGTTCTCACATCTTGCTCCACACAGACCTGGTACCTCGTTCTTTACAGCCACTGTACACCGGATGATATCAAGTGCTAGGATGGGTCACACACACAATGGATATCCTCCTCCAGGAAAAACCGGCCAAGGTTTCCATTGAGCAGGAAAACCTGCTTGGACAGTGATAGCACCAACTGCAATCTCACAGACAAATTCAGACACACTTTGCAACGGATCCACACCCTTCACAGAGCCAGACAGCTGTGACTCATCGGAGCTCCACACCATGGGACTTAATGCATCAGCAGAATCATCAAGCAGCGCCAACACCCGCACTATCGGCATTCGGGCAGGCCAGGAGGTGAAGTTTAAGTACCCCACCATACCTGGTGCTTCGCACTTCAGGGAGTGACAAGTCGATAGTCGACAGGACACTGAAACACAGTCGTTGCGAATGAGGTTATTTGGAAAAAGACATTATTCTGTTTCCCGCATTAACATATGTTTGTATTGTGTTTGTATGGTATAATAAAAGTGATTATTTCCAGTTAAAATCCATATTAGCGTTTTCTGTCATGTAATTACCCCTGTAATGGCACTATGATGCTGTTTGTGGACAGGTTCAGGTGTCCCTATGCACATACCTTTAAAGATGAGTGGCTTTTCATGACAACTACTGATCTGAAGTTCTTGTTGACCATCTGGGGCAATGCTTATGATCATCACTGGCATGTAGATTTCTTTTGTTAGCCTGAGTAGCTTTTTCTAATTTGGAAAAAGCTTCACAGTTTAACTGGTCATCTAGGTTGATGGCTGGAACTTGCCTAATTGATGATGGTCGATTATTGTCTTTAACAGCAAACAGCTGCCTAGAGCATTCTTTGTTATGTATGCTTGCTGGAACAACTCTGTAAATTTAGGGCTCTGATCTACCACAGTCTGTGACTGCCTGTGATGCCTGCAAGAAACTCCATCCGAGAATAACATTATGACTATATTTTGTTAAAACATGAAAATTCGAAGGGCTGTGCTTGGTCATTGATAATTATTCTTGCAACACATGAGCCTGTTGGTGGGACCTACTGCCTCATTTGTGACTTTCAGCCCAAACACTTTTATATCATGAAATATAATCATCTTTAGATGGCGATGATAAGCATTCGACATTACAGAAAAGGAAGCTCCCGAATTGACTAGTGCCCGGACAAGTTGGTCGTCGATGATGGCACCACTGAGATTTCCTGTCATCTTGGTAACTCTTGTTCATGGATAGTTTTCATCTTTGGTGGACTTAACCTTTGTAGATGATACCTTCACTTACTTTTCATGTACTTGGCAAATGGGTAAGTGGCTGGTACTATTGCAAGGCAGTGAAGAATCCCTCAACATGTTGGCAAGTGACCTTGCCCAGGGAGCAGCGATGGGCTTCATTCCAAAGGTTGACTATAATAATTTGCAGTTGATTGGTGTGAATAGAGCATGACGTGGCAGGATAGTAGTTACCAAACACTTGTCTTGTTTTTCTGCAGTACAGAGTGTGTCTGGTGTCCACAGTGTAAACATACTCTCATGTTGTCCTCCATCCTCCAAATTTCTGTTCTTCTGTTGGGCATTATACTTAGTGGAACAGTTGGTTGTACCTGCATTGGCTAGATGCTGGGTTTGTAGCTTGACAGTTACAGTACAAGTTTGAGTTGGCCGAGTCCATTCTGCATGGCATGCTTGACTGGTGACAGACCATCGATACACCTCTTTGTCATTATTCTCTGTTACCTCATGATGTACAGGGTTGACATTCATGGCTGCTGTCTCTTGCTTATTCTTGCAGTTCAGGCTGCCATAAAATGTTGTATCTCATCTCTTACTGTCTGGCTTATGAGATAGGCAATGTTGTGGTGACCGTCCTCAATGACCTTAGGTAAAACATTGGGGAGTCTGTCATATACCTTTGATCTGACACTTTTCTTGGTACATGAATTGCTCTGTTGTTTTGTCACCATTTACTGGAAGAGCTAATAGCATGTATCCTATGACACCTTTCAGCAATTATGAGATTTAATTCACTTCTGTCATATTGGGGTGCACACTGCAGCATAGGACAAAAACATTCTCTATGTAAAATTGTAATTTTACATGACACTGGATCCTATTACTCAAACATTCTTCTGCTAAATGGATTTGCTGCTGATTGTCACCAGATGTTTTCTTTAGTTTGGCCTGGAATTTGTCCCAGCTATTTAGCTTCTCTTCATTGTTCTTAAACCACTGCCACATTTATCAAACACATCATGTCATCTCACTTGTTGTATTTAGCAACTCGGTCAAAAACAAACAAACATTGTCTGAACAGGGCATGAAGGTCCAACGGTACTGACTGGCCACCGTGTCATCCTCAGCTCTTGGGCTTCAACGGATGCAGATATGGAAGGGCATTTGATCAGCACACCGCTCTCCCAGCAGTTACCGTTTTTGTGACTAGTGCTGCTACCTCTCAATCAAGTAGCTCCTCAATTGGCCTCACAAGGGTTGAGTGCACTCTGCTCACCAACAGCAGTTGGTAGACCCGGATGGTGACTTATCCAAGTGCTACCCAAAGCCACTGGCTGAATCGGCCAGCATCTTCAGAAAACACTGATGGATGGCTGATGTGCAGCTGACTTACTGCTGTGTTGGCGTCCATTGGTCTCCTGAACGACCTTAGGGATGTAGTACTGCTTAATTTCCAGTTCCTGTCCGTGAAGCTAATGGCTTTTACATTGCCTAATTGGCGCCATAGTGGTGTAGATGTTCTGAAGTACCCAACATCTTCACCAGATAATGCCACATGATAATCAAAATCAAATCCAAATCTGAAAGTGAGGTTGTCAGTGAAGTACAACACTTAACATCAAAAGCATGTTTGTTATTGACACCAGTGCACAGACAGAACAGAATTGAACTTCTGGACAGAGAGTGCTGCTAGAACTTCTGGACAGAGAGTGCTGTTATTTTTATAGACATTGAATATTCCAGAATATGCAAATGTTACAAAAATAAGAAATTTCAAGAACCTCCCAGAAATGATAAATACTTAGCAACAGAGAAAAGAATGAAATGATGTAATGACCATATGGCATTGCTGGCCGGAAGTTCGGCCACTGAGTACGAGTCTTATTTCAGTTGACGCCACATTGGATGACCCACAAGCCGGTGATGAGAATGAGATGGTGATGAGGACAACACAATACCCAGTCCATGAGCGGAGAAAATCTCCAACCCGGCCGGGAATCGTACCCGGGCCCACTGCATGGGAGGCAGGCACGTTACCATGCAGCTAAACAGGCAGACTTAGCATCAGATATTTGCTGATGTTTGAATTTGACCCAGCAACCTGCAGCATGGCAGCCAGCAGCACTAACTGCTGCAGTACAGTACAGCTTACAGCAATAGGTCAGTGATACATCTTTCATTAGGAGAGTATGAAGTTCAGAATTGAAGGAGAAGTCATGCAAGAAGATTCCATGTCGTGAAAACAGTTTGCAACAGCCTTATTACATCTTTACCTACTTATATATTCTGCAAACCACTGTACTGTCAGTTCAGCATGCTAAAATTATTGATTTTTTTCTGTTTCATTCATGTATTTATTGAGAGAAAAATTACTGTTTATGTGCCTTTGTATGTCCTTTAATGTCTCTTATCTTATGCTTATGACTGCTGCATGAGATGTATGATGGTGGCAAGATGAGGACTAAACAGTCTTCTATGGATCTACATCTACATCTTCATGTACATGGATACTCTGGCAGAGGGTTCATAAACCACCTTCATAATAATTCTCTATTATTCCAATCTTCTACAGCACGCGGAAAAAACGAAAACCTATATCTTTCCATGCAAGCTCTAATTTGTCTTACTTTATTATGATGATCATTTCTCCCTATGTAGGCCGGTGTCAAAAACATATTTTTGCATTGGGAGGAGGAAGCTGGAGATTGAAATTTCTTGAGAAGATTCTGCCACAATGAAAAACATGTCTGTTTTAATGATGTCCACCCAAATCCTGTATCATGTCTGTGACACTCTCTCCCCTGTTTCACGATAATACAGAATGTGCTTCCCTTCTTTGAACTGTATCGAAGTACTCCGTCAATCCTATCTGGCAAGTATCCCACACCATTCTAACAGAGGACAGACAGTCATAGTGTAGGCAGTCTCTTTAGTAGATCTGTTACACTTTCTAGGTGTCATGCCAATAAAGCACAGTCCCTGGTGAGCCTTCCCCACAACATTTTCTATGTGTTCCTTCCAGTTTAAGTTGTTTGTAAATGTAATTCCTAGGTATTTAGTTGAATTTAAGGCCTTTAGATTTTGCTGATTTATTGTGTAACCAATGTTTAACAGATTCCTTTTAGCACTGGTGTGGATGATCTCATACTTCTTGTTCTTTAGGGTCAATTGCCAATTTTTGCAACATACAGATATCTTTTCTAAATTGTTTTGCAATTTGTTTTTATCATCTGATAACTTTACTAGTCAATAAACAACAGTGTCATCTGCAAACAACCTAAGACGGCTGCTCAGATTGTGTCCTAAATTGTTCATGTAGATAAGGAACAGCAAAGGGCGTATAGCACTACCGTGGGGAATGCCAGAAATCACTTCTGTTTTGCTCAATGACTTTCCATGAATTACTATGAACTGTGACCTCTGTGACAGTAAATCACGAATCCAGTCACACGACTGAGATGATATTCCAGAAGCAGGCAATTTCACTACAAACCACATCGGAGGTACAGTCTACATGATTGTTAAGTATGGATTTATTGTATCAGCATACTCTGAAAGGAACCTAAGAGGTATATAGTCTGGACTGGAAGACTTGCTTCTGTTAAGTGATTTAAGTTGCTTCACTACTTCGAGGTTATCTACTTTTATGTTACCTATGCTGGCATCGAGTTCTGGAATACTTACTTCGTCTTCTTTGGTGAAGGAATTTCAGAAGGCTGTGTTTAATGTTTCAAGACAAAGTTTAGTTGCGGAAACTATTATATGCATCTCACATTGAAGTCCACCTTAAATTTTGAGCTTCTGTAAAAGATCACCAATCTTTGAGATTTTGCGTGTGTTTAAATGTGACATGTTTCTTACATTGTTTCTGCAACAGTATTCTGACCCATTTTGTATACCAAGGAGAATCAGCTCAGTCATTTGTTAATTTATTTGGTATAAATCTCTTAATTGCTGCCAACACTATTTCTTTGAATTTGAGCCCTATCTGGTCTACACTTACGTTGTTAATTTGGAAAGAGTGGACATTGTCTCTCAGCAAGACATCAAGTGAATTTTTATTTGCTTTTTTTAATAAGTATATTTTTCGTTTATTTTTGGAACATTTGGGGGTTGCAGTATTCAGTCTCACTATGACAACCCTGTGTTCATGAATCCCTGTATCCATTTTAATACTTGTTATTAGCTCAGGATTATTTGTTGTCAATAGTTCAAATGTGTTTCCACACTGTTTACTATTCATGTGGGCTCGTGATCTAACAGCTCAAAATAATTTTTACAGAATGTGTTAAGCACAATTTCAGGTGATACTTTATGTATACCTGTGGATTGAAACATGTATTTTTGCCGTAAGCATGTATTTTTGCCAACATATTGAGGGTAAATTAAAGTTACCACCAACTATAATTGTATGAGTTGGGTACATGTTTGAAGTCAAACTCAAGTTTTATTTGAACCTTTCAGAAATTGTATCATCTTAATTGGGAGGTCAATAAAAGGATCCAATTATTATTATATTCCAGCTGCAAAGAATGACATGTGCCCATACTAACTCACAGGAACTATCTACTTCAATTTTGCCACAACATAAACTACTTCTA
Organism: Schistocerca americana; assembly: GCF_021461395.2. NCBI lineage: Eukaryota > Metazoa > Arthropoda > Insecta > Orthoptera > Acrididae > Schistocerca > Schistocerca americana. The sequence continues at coordinate 375,480,529 of NC_060123.1, read as the reverse complement.
ACAGCAACAAATAGCCACCACCATCTGTGTTTATCATATCCTTTCGGAACACCGTTAGGTTCTTCGAAAAATTTTCAGGTGAACTTTCTCTGGCTTTAGCTAGCTTTCAGTGCCTATAACAATACGAGCATCAGTGCTTTCTATTAGCACTCAGAGCTCTGGCACTTTACCAATAAGGCTACGACAATTTACAGCTGTCATACTGATGGTTCCTGTGTCTACGTTTTTCCTGTGTTTCGCCTGCATCCTTTGAGATTGAAGCCCTTTTTGCGTTTTTCTGAGTTAAACCGCCCAGTCCATGCCACACAGCCCCTCCTACCCAAGTAGCTGCCTCCTGTGCATAGTGAGCTCCTGATCTATTCACTGGAACGCAAAACCAAAAGACTCTATGGCGCAAGTCAAAGAATCTGCAGTCTATGTGGTCATAGAACTGTCTGAGCCTCTGATTCTGATCCTCCACTCGGCTCTGTAACAGAGGTCTGCAATCGGTCCTGTCAGCTGTGCTGCAGATGGTGAGCTCTGCATTCATCTCGCAAGAAAGACTGGCAGCCTTTACCACTTCTGTCAGCCGCTTGAAACCAGAGGGAATCTTTTATGATCCAAAGGGACACACATAATTCGTTCTGACATGAGCAACCACCTACAGTTGGCTGCACCCTGTGCTCTTCGTGGCATATGGAAGGACCCGTTCCACATCTAGAATGACTCCACCAAATATGCACACGGAGTGCGCATTGGCTTTCTTCCGCTTCTTGGCAGCCATGTCCCTAAGGGGCCCCATAACACGGCTAACATTGGAGTTCTCAACTATCAATAATCCCACCCTCACTGATTGCCTTGATATTGCAGGCTGAGAGGTTTCCTCTGAAACAAGACAGGTGACTGCATCTGGCTGAGTGAAAGTGCCAGCCACAGACAGCACCTGGAACCTGGGGAGGCCTTGTGTGCGGCTCCCTGGGAAGTCGTTCACTGCCTGCCGCGCCCCGAGGTGACCTCCCAGTCAACCATGGGTGAGGCGTCAACCTCAGTGTGAACAGTACAGGGCTAGTCACCAGTGAGGACCGATCTTAGTACTCGGATGTGGTGGACATCGTTGGATCCTCACAGCTGGCACACAACAATGATGCCCATCCGATGCTGCTTGAAGCTGTGTAACCAAATCCATCACAGCCTGGAGCTGAGAGCGAAGTGCCACCAACTCGGCTCACATCTGCACAAAACAATCACAGTCCCTATCCATACTAAGGATCGTGGAAATCTACATTGCTCAGACAAACTGACTATCAACCCATGCTGCGGAACTCTACTGTAGAACTTGACAAAATCTCAAGAACTGTGTCTCATGCAAAGTTTCAAAAATTGAATTACCGAAGCACTTGGGTGAGACTTAATAATTTGCTTCTGATTTGGAACTTGTAATATGTCACAAGATCGGTTTACTTTCCAATGCAAATGGAAACACATGAACTATGTCTATTAGATATTAAATTAACAATATTATGAAAAGAAAAGTTGCTACTAACCATATAGCACAGATGCAGATTTGCAGATGGGCACAACGAAAAGACTCTCACAAGTAAAACTTTCAGCCATCAACATTGTCAACAATAGATGACACACCCGCACACACACACACACACACACACACACACACACACACACACACACACACACACACACACACACATGCAAATGCAACTCGCGCATGCGATTGCAGTCTCAGGCAACTGTAACCACACTTCAGTTGCCAAAGACTGCAGTCATGTGTGCAAGTTGCATTTGGGGGAGGGGGGGGGGCACACTATGCATATTAGAATCTGCTATCCTGTGCATAGAAATGTTTGATTCACATTTCTGGAATTTCGTCGGCATGTCAAACCATCCTGAAGGTAACGACGTAGATGAAGGATAAACCACAATGCTTTTAACTGGAAGGTTATCCATGTTGTTGTTAGGCGGCATGCACTTTCCATGTTGTGGCTGTTGTTTTGCTGCCATGCTAGGCGGTGGTCATGTTGTACTGGTTAAGGTTAGGTGGCTGCCGGCGTGGCTGGGCGTAAATAATTGTTCGGTTTTAATCAAATTTGAAGTAGGTACACTTGTCCACTTGTGGTTGCAAGCATAGTTAATGGGGTCCGTTACACATGCACCAAAAGACACTGGTAAATCAATTGTGGTGGAAACAATGTGAGCTGGCACACAAAGTTCGTAAATGATGCCAACAAGCACAAGAAAACTCGCAATGAGACAATGACGGTGTTGGGGTCACCACTGTGGTTATCATGTAGGATCAGTTGAAGATAACACACAGTAAGTATTGAATATGCATTTATTAATGACTGATACATAACAAACATGGCAGTAGTACAAGTTAAGCATGGAGAGAGAAGTCTAGAACAAAGCAGGCCAAAGAAGCAAAAGTCACAAAGATAGGGCACTCTGCGCCAGATACACCACAAGCTAAATGGTAGCAGGAAACATTAAAGAGTCCAACAATAACTGAGTAGTATTTATATAAATACTTGTGTGAATACAGAAAAGCCATCATTATTCATATTTTTCAGTTAGGCGGTCAGTACGACAGACTGTCAATCCTAAGGGCCTGGGTTCGATTCCTGACTGGGTCGGAGATTTTCTCCGCTCAGGGACTGGGTGTTGTGCTATCCTAATCATGATCATTTCATCCCCATTGACGCGCAAGTCACCAAAGTGGCATCAAATTGAAAGACTTGCACCAGGTGAGCGGTCTACCCGACGGGATGCCCTCGTCACACGCCATTATTTATTATTTATAGTTAGATGGTAATAGGAAGCATGACACAAGATGCATGCATGTTTTAATGCATAAAAGCGGATATTATTCCTATTTAAAACTGTGTAATGAATGAAGAAATGACCAGGAAGATTTATTGTAGTAAGAAGAACTGTACTACACAGCTCTTATTGGTTTGCCATCATGTCCATAGTTAATGAAAATGATGAACAGGATATCACTAGATGATTGTATATTTATGCAATCAATTTTGAACCCTTTCTCCAATTTTATAATGAATTACAGATTCAGGCCATTATTAGATCACTGCTTCTATTTAGTGGTAAAATTCTTAAACCATGTGAAGTACAACAGATACGGAGCAAGAATATGCAAAAACTAGTACTGCTGCTAAAGTAAGATCAAATATAATGAAGGCATTGTATTATTAAAATAAATTTTGAAGTTATATGTAACCTTACGTGTGTATGTGTGTGTGTATGTGTGTGTGTGATGCAAATGCCATCCCACAATCTGTAGATATTTACTGGATGAATAAATAAATAAATATAAAAAGAATGATGACATTGTGTTTTATTTTGTGTGAATTTTTATTGTATTGGTAAAAAAATACATTTCTATATGTTTTGTGATTTGTTTAAGGATTACGATAACATTTACATGAAATATTTACTTTCAGGCAAGATGTCCGGCAGAGGTGGACAAGATGATAAAAGCATCACACAGTTTGTGGATTTGAAGACTGTTTTTGATAAGCTCTTACTCCATGCAGATAGTAATAGAAAAGTGCATGTACTTCATTCTAGAAGTATTTTCCATCCAGATTCTCTTTCAAATTATCCAGACATAAAATGCAGACATATGATGCAGTTTTATGAGCAACAAAGTTTGTTATTTGATGCTGAAAATGATGAATGTGCAAACAAAGAGAGCACAATTGGGAAACATACCATGGAAAATGTTAGTGAAACAGACCTTGAAATCACAACTGGAGATATTAGCTTTGAAAGAATTTCAGAACTGGAAAATAGCTACACAGAAGAAAAAGTATCGGATGTTTTGAAAGTTCTTACTGCAGCAGCTACAGAAATTAACACAAAACTTAAAATTATAGAGTGGTTGGTTGAAATATGTTCAACTGGTAAAATGCCTATAAATTTAATCATTACCAATGATTTGTTGCATTACTCACAGAAGTTGCTTTATGCTTACTCCAATATGCTATTGAACAATAAGAAAGTAGTTAAAAACATAGAAACTGCTGAGCTGACATTGATGGTGCCACTTCTGATGCTTCTTAAGTTTTCACAGAATATGACAGTTGAAAATATTCGTTCAGCATATATTTATAGGTCTTATGTTATGTTGGAACTTATGCAGGCAGTCACTCATTGCTTTCATAGTGCTGCTGAAATGGGCAGTGGAATACATAACTATACCAGTGGAAAAATAGTTATCAGTGCAGCTAATAAGATGGCCCATAAAGACACAGTAAATGCATTTGGAAATTGTTATGGGTTCTTCATACAAAGTAAAAAATTTCACATAACTGGATACAAAGTAATTTTGTTTGATACTTTGAATAACTCGTGCAGTTCAAGAGATGTTAGTGAACATTTATTAAGAGTGAAGATGGATGTCATGTCCTCTGTTAAAGCAAATAGTGGCTGCAGTTTTAGTTATGAAGATGCAGAATGGATTACTTTAGTAGTGGCAAGGTTGCTTCCACTTAATTACTTGCTGGGCTACACAGAACTGATGTGGAAGGAGCATCTCTTGCATATGAGTGGACAGATACACATTTTTCTTACAGAAAGTCACCAGCATGAAAGCATGCAGCAAAAGATGTGTGAAGAAGGTGATGTGGTTGGCTTCAGAAGTGTGGTGAGTAATATTGAATTATGCATGCAGAAACATTATATTTCAGGAAAAACAGTTAATTTGTTTTTGTTTTATACCTATTTTTAACTGGAGTTTCAGTAGCTCTTCGTTTACATGATAGGTGACACATGTGCTGACAGAATTTCAATTCAACATTTTTGTCAACACGCAACAGTAGTGGGGTTATATGTGTAATATTAATGTGTATTTTTAAAAATACAATAATACACACATTTTAGAACCATTAAGTTATTTATGTAAAACCATATAATACAAAAATAACATAGTCTGTAATACATTAAAAATGTGCGATTAAGCTATTCAGGGGATACTTCGCAATGTAGAAGTGGGTGTGACACAGCTTACCACCAAGGCTGCACAATGCCGATGTCTGAACTTGTGAATGAAATAACAAATTACATTTTGTGGCACTTCCAACCAGAGATAAATATTGATATTTAAAGGTGTGTGTGTGTGTGTGTGTGTGTGTGTGTGTGTGTGTGTGTGTGAATGCGCACGTGTGCCATTTGCTTGACAACTAGGGTATTTGGAAATTCCCTTTACAAATTTCTAGGGAGTTCATTCATTATATTTTGAATAGGAACCATGTCCAGAAAAGTACTATTTCCATTCTAAGACAGTTTCAATTCAGATATTTAACTCATCCACTTCTGCTTGAGGAATTGAATTAGGCATGATGCAGTTTAATTGTTTGTCAACAATTCAAAAGTAAAAGTAATGAAACACCCATTTATCACTTACGCATATTTCTCTGTGTTAATGCTTAACATTATGTGTTTACATTATTCCAAAACAAAAAAAGAACCCAGCACACTGTACATCCAGAACATTACAACGCAGCTCGATGTGGTGGCCACCAATGTTATTACAAACATTACACATATGAAGCATGTTCTGGTTCACACCTTTCACCATATCGTCTGCTGAGATGTCTCTGAGCTACACCTGAGAAGTGAAGTGGAGCACCAGCATGCTGAAACCACATTTCCTGATAGACACTCAGGGGCAGTTCATGCTGACCTTTGTATTGCATACCAGGACAAGCAACTCCGAGACTCCTCTTTCTATCGGCAGACATGGATGCATTATATATCTGAATTGAATTGAAACTGTCTTAGAAATAAAATGGTACTTTTCCAGACATGGGTTCCTATTCTGCTGCTGGTGCCATTGTCTTCAGTGCATAGACTGTTTTGATGCAGCTTTCAGTGCTAGTCCATCCTGTGCAGATCTCTTTCGCTGTACATAACTAATTCAACATAATATACAATTAAACTGCTTGGTGTACTCAAGCTATGTTCGCACTTTGTTTTTAACCAACCCCAACTCCCCACTGTCCCCACCACACCTCCATCCATTATCAAATTAACTATTCTTTGGCACCTCTGGATGCATCATGTCAACAAATTACTTCTTTTATTCAAACTGTACCATAAATTTCTTTTTTCCCCAATTGAGTTTAATAGATTTTCATTAGTTATTCAATGCACCCAACTTATTCTCAACATTGTGTTTCGTAGTGCTAGATTTCAAAAGGTAGTTTGCTGTCTTGTATATGGTTTATCAGTCATGTTTCATTTCCATATAAGCTACAATCCTTACAGATAGTTTCAGAAAAGGATTCCTAAGACTAAAATTTATATTCCTTGTAAACATATCTGTCGCTTGCATGAAAATTTTTCTTGTTGTTGCCAGACTGCATTTTATGTCCTCTTTACTACAATTATCATCAGTAATTTTGCTACTGCTTTTGGCATCTCATTTTTTAATCCAATTCCCTCGACAACATCTGCTTTAATTCAACTGCACTGCATTACCTAAATTCACTTTTGTTGGTGTTAATTTTATAACCTCTTTTCAAGGCTCTAACATTTCTGTTCATCTTAAAGTGATTTACTTTTTATTTCATACAGGGTGACAATTATTGAACTACATGAGAAAAAATGTAAATTAGTTACAAACTGCAGCATGCACACACTTTATTCAACATGTAAATGTCACCACAGATATTCTGAATTGGCTTATGATATGTTCGATATGCCTGCCATCATTAGTGATGATGTGGCACAGACAAATAGTGAAATTCTGCGTGACCCGCTGAAGTGTCAGAACATTGATGCTGTCGATGACTTCCTGAATGGCTGTTTTCAGCTCAGCAATGGTTTTGGGGCTGTTTCTGTATACCTTGTCTTTTTTCATATGTTCAGATCCAGAGAATATAGTAGCCAATTGAGGCCTCTGGGTACACCATAGCCAGATTGTGGTCCCCAAAGTGCTCCTCCAGAACATCAAATGCTCTCTCCTGCTTCAATAGGTTCAAGCTCCATCTTGCATGAACCACATCTTGTCGAAATCAGCGTCACTTTGGATAAGGGGGATAAAATCATTTTCTAAAACCTCATGTACTGTTTGGTAGTCACCGTGCCATCAAGGAATATCACACCGATTATTCTGTGACTAGACATTGCATAGCACACAGTCACCCACTGAGGGTAAAGAGACTTCTTGGTCGCAAAATGCGAATTCTCAGTCCCCAAAAAGTGCTAATTTTTCTTATTGATGAACCTATCCAAATGAAAGTGGGTTTCGTCGCTAAACCGAACTGTATTCACCTTAAAGTCCTGTTCGTCAATTCTGTGGACAATAGTGTTGGGGAAACTCAACCGTTGTTCCATGGCTGTGAGGTTTAATGGCTGATGGGTTTGAATTTTGTATGGGAAGAGATGCAGGTCTTCAACAATAATTTGTCGCAGCATCTCCCAGTTGATTCCCACCTGTTGTGCAGCTCATCTGATCGGTTTGAAACACAGCATGTATCGTCTCAATGTTTTCAGGTGTTTTCACCCTTTTTTGACAACTGACGTTGCCAACACTGTCATCCCGAACACTACATGTTCTCTCAAACTTGTGAATCGAATTCTTGATTTTTAGCACATTTGGATCGGTTGTCTTCAGCTTGAACTCAGTCACAAACTTCCTTTGAGCTGCAGCTGGGCTGTTATTATTAGCATAGTAGGACTTCGTAAGCGCTATATGCTCAGGCATGCAGTACAGTGACATTTTCATGTGCAAGTGACCAACAACAACAAGGTGTGTATGCATGGGCATACTAATCCCCATCATACCCCAGGCCTACTGTGCAGTTTGAATGTCCTAACACAAACCGTTCAGAAGATATGATGATTTCATTTAATATAGTTCAATAATTATTACCCTGTATTTCTCCTTGGTTTTGCTTTACTGCTTGATCTGTGTAAAGAGTGGGTAAAATGGGGATTGTCTGTGACACTGTCTCACTTCCTTATTGACTATGCTCCCTTTTTACTCCTTTGACTCTTTATAATTGAAATCTGGTTTCTCTGCAAATCATAGAAAAACTTTTGATTCCTGTATTTTATCCTGACATCTTCGGAGTTTGGAGAGTGTACTCAACATTGTTAGACGCTTTTTCTAGATTTATAGATGTGGATTTGCCTTTCTTCAATCTATTTTGTAAGATGAGTCTTAGGGTCATTTTTGCCTCACATGTTCCTACAGTTCTCTGGAGCTAAAATTCGTCTTCTCTCAGTTCAATTTCTACCATTCATTCCATTCTTCTGAAGATAATGCAGGTTAGTACTTTGCAGCTATGACTTACTAAACTGACTGGTACTAATGCAGTTGTCTTTTTTTTTGGAATTGGGATTATTACATTTTTCTTAAAGACTGAGAATATTTTGTCCATTTCATGTATCTGGAGTATTAGTGGAACTGTTTTGTAATGATTGGTTCTTCTAAGGATCTCAGTAATTATGAAGAAATATTATCTAGTCCAGGTGTCTTCTTTTGACTTACGTTTTCTTCTTGCAGTAATTTATCCCCCATCTCATCTTCATCCAATCCCTCTTCCCTTTCCATAATTCTGTATTCAAGTTTCTATCCTTTATATAGGCTTTCTATATATTCCTTCCACGTTGCATCCTCCCTTTATTGCTTATTTCTGGCTTGCCATCTGAACTGTCGATGTTCATGCAGCTGCTTCTCTCCTCGCCAAAGGTTTCTTTCATTTCCCTCCAAGCAGCATCTATATTTCAAGTAATCATACACTTTCCTATAGCTTTGAATTTTTCCTGTAGTCCTTCCTAGCACCTAGTGCCTTGTCTTTGTACCAAGTTGTTGTTCTGCTCTCTTCACTACTTCATTTCTCAATGTGATCAATTCATCTTATGTTGTATTTATTTAATTTATTTCATTATTTTGTCTCTCAAAATTTCCATTCATCTTCTGCTGTGTTTTTTTTTCTTTTTTTTTCCCCATCTGTTTCAATTAGTCATGACCAATGCTTGCTTTAAATCATGGCAACCTCTTATCATTTCAACATACCCAGGTCTCATCTCCTTAATTGCTATATTTCCACAATTGCCTCAGCTTTAATCTGCATTTCACAACTAAAAAAAATTTGCTTGAAATCTACATCTACTCCTAAAAATGTTTTGCATTTTAAAATCTGGATTCTTACTCTCTGTTTTACCATTATATAATCTGTATGTTACAACAGCTCTTTGATTTTTCTGAATTTGGGCTAAGAGTAAATTTAAAAGAAAAGTCTTACCTGTAAAAAGAAAAAAACCATCTTGATCACTCTCAATTTCTTGCGTAAGATTGCTGAAAACAGTTGTCTGTTCTGGATTCAATTGCAGAATGTATTCATTGAGTGGCTGTTGCAATGAAATAGTGCCCTAACTCATTTCTTGTAGGAAATCACTACTAACTTCCTCAGTTCTAATTGTTGTATTCAAACCGAAGTCAGATAAATATTTCCCAGTTTTCATCATTACATAATTTTCCACCTACATGAGGGCTTCATTGCAGATAAAAATCATTGTTTGTAGCGGCAGGGGCTTTAAATCTTTGCAACATATGTTCTGCCATGTCATTTTTTTATTTACCCCACATTTGTTGGACACTTGAAAGCCAACAGGTTGCTATTAATATTGCAAAAAGCTCTGCACTTTGGCTGCTGATCTGCATTGTACGGCCTCCTTCAGAGTTCATCCCAATGATTATTATTTTGTAATAACCCTTTTGCCTCACATGCCTCCCTGAATGTTAACAATTACTGACCATCGTGTTTTTTAAGATCTTTGAAAGAGGTTGGTCCTTGTACATCATTCCCAAGCAAAAGCATTCATGTTGCTTACATGCACCACAAAGAGTCTACCTGTGTAAAACGTCTGAATTTAACACCAAGCCAGTTGGGAACAGGGATTCCTTGAACTGAAACACTTTCATTCTTTTCTTGTTGTAGTTTTAGGTGTAACATCTTTGCACCTCAGTAAATAGGAAAGTTTTTGTGAAATTCTCTCTTTCACGAAGACTAAAAAAAAAAAAAAAAAAAAAAAAAAAAAAAAAAAAAAAAAAAAAAAAAATGCAGTCAATATTGATTTTAGCAGGCTTAATATTTGCTGAAGAAACATCTTTTCATGAAAATACACCCATTCACTGTTCTCTAAATTAACACTGAGATGTGTCACAAATGGATGTTGTAATGGATCTGGGAGATGTGTTATTTCCTACCGGATTTGTCGATACCAAATTGTAAATGTTTTCTTACATTTTTTTTGTCAGAATTTTTTTATTATAATTTGCCTTATTATATGTTAATTTACTTATATTTTTGTGAGTGAAAGCATATTGATTACTATTAGTAAATGTGTCGAAGAATAGCAAAGAGACTGATTACAAGTGGAAGCTTGTGTGTTGTGTAAAATGTCTTTGACACTGGAGTCGTCTTTGACTATAGTCAGTCGGCAGTTAACTCTTGGTGTGTGTTGACGGTAGAAGAATGTGCAGGTCGCCGTCATAAATAATTTTGAATTATGTTACTTTTTTTTAAATATAAACTTTAAGAAGAAACTACATTCGAAGAAATGGTATTTGAAGCACCAAAAATGAGGCAAACACATCGAACCAAGTCATTTCTGCAGCCGACAAAGATGCATTGTGGAATCATACTTCCACTAGACAACTGAAGCCAAGACCAATATCGCCTTGTAAATCATCCAACGGAAAAGGTACTGTCACGAAATATGCCAAATTTAAGTAAATAAAAAATAGTGAGCACATTTCAACTTTGTGTCTCAGTCGGGAGACCATATTTCAATGTCTTTCATGTTGCAGAAAACCTAAAATGCACCCTACAGTTCCATTGCCACTTCATAACGGCCAGACTAATGTGTGAAATTCATCTGTGAGATTTGTGAGATATTTGTTTCTGAAATTGAAAATAGCTTGATCACTGCCTTTGTTAATGTATTTACAGATATATTTTGTAGCATGAATTGAACTGTTAGCATCCAAGTTGGACCACCCACCTCTTACTGACATTAACATAACTGCTGTTTGAAAGCTTTAGTATTGCCATCCGGTCTTCATCTTGCGGTGGTCTTTGTTGGTCCAAGGGATATCCGATTTTGTTGTATATGGTCTCTTTGTGATTCCTACATGTGAACTTTTTTGTGCATTGTCAGTCTTTCAAGCAAGGAGATGGAGGACTGTTAGAGCCACACAGAATATGGATCATATTCTTTTACAATAATGCCATGCAGTATCTTTCCATGGCAGAATTTCTGCACTGATGATGATAACAGTTTCATAAGGGCTCAATTTCTCTTATAACCAAGGAAAATATGTATATATGGTAAGCTCCTCTTTTGCCATTTAATGGAATATTTTAAAACATTGCATTTCTCTGTAATATTTTTCTCTTATGGTTGACAATACCTTCTGTACTTTTAATCAAAAATCTCTAGCAACTATATTATGTATATCAGTAGCAGCCTGCTCTGGTAATAGTTCATTGACTGTTTCTTTCCATGCTGCTGGGTTACAAGTGAGGATTATAAATCCATCAGGACAAGAATATGTGCGCACATAGGCGAAAGTATCTTGAGTATACTTATGCAGTTAGCACGGACTATTCACAAACAAAGAGAGTAGAATTACCATCTTGCCCATTTTATTAGGATATAAATTTGCCATAGTATCTTTAAGATGAATATAATCTTGTGCTCTCAACATAGCTTGATTTAATGATATGTATCACAGTTGTTCATTTTCTACCTTCATATATATACTGTCATAAAACTGATAGGCCTGTCTCTTGCATTGCGATATATCAAAATCATTTTCTCATGTCATCATATTACACATTTCTGTTTGGCTAGGAGAAGTTGATTACAGGGCTTAATTGTGGTATTTGAAAATATAACTTCTTTGTGCCTTGCTAAAAATTAGTAGATACTGCAGTGCATCATAATATTTATGGGTATCAGACACTTTGGTTCATCTGTCATGATGGACATACGACTTGTGAAGTGTTTGCCTGTACCCAAGGCTGCTACTTCATTTATCAACAATGTGTTATATCATTTCTTGTGTTCCTTACTTGGTGTTCTGTGTGGGTGAACCACTGATTTGTAATCATCTCGTGGCATTTTCTCTAAAGCAGTTATAAAAGTGGTATTTGGTGGTTATGTTCATGCGAAATTCTCTGAATATTGAAAAACAATTTTCCATGCCTTGGATGTTATTACACCTAGAGTCTGTTTCACTGATTTCATCCACCTGTATGAACTTAAGCTACAGATTATTGGTGGAAGCAAATAGCCAATTCTGTGGCAGATTTGACCTTGAATCATAAAAGTAGGTGGAAACCTGGTATTTTAATTTCTATATCAACATTACTGTATCCACATGGGCTGTACTGCTGTGCACAACAGATGCGTATTATGAATGGTTACATTGTAGCTTCACACAGTCTCCATAGTGTTGTGCAGTGCCAAATTTCCCAATAAGTGGCATGCCAATATTGCACAAACAGAACTGCTGTCGCAGGAACTGCTTTCCTATGCAACGTAATGTGCTCCTTGAGTGCTGCACCAGTAATCCTCTGCTGGAGGGTATTTAGGTGACCACTCAACCACACTGCAGGGGGGGTGCACACTTGGGGCTTCACGTAATCCACATCTGGAGCCCACTGATTGGAGATGCCTTCACATTTGCTGTGAGCACCTGCCATCATTGCTACACTGGGCTTCCCTCACCGTCATTCTCGGGGCTCACCTTTATCGGGTTGGGTCCTATCGTCAGTTGTTCTCACCGTCCTTCTTCTCTTGTGACTACTATGACTTTGCCATTGTTTGTGCATTCCAGGCAGTGTCAAAAAGTGACAAGCTAGCCACTGGAGAGGATGCTCCCAGACACGCCGATCTAGGTCTCCATCACCATTTAGAAGCTCCAGCCAATCACCTAGCTGCTGCAATCTGGAAAACTAAAGGGTGCGACTCTCCTTGGAGGTGTGGCCGCCGAAGAGAAAAATCCTCCGCCTTCAATCACTACAAAAATGACAGGAAACTACATTGGTATTCTCCTGGGTGACCCACCAGCCCAAGCTCTGCTGGACTCTGGAGCATCATATTCAGTCAGTTTGGAGAAGTACCGTCACCAGTTGGTGAAAAGCGTATTCGTCAACAACAAATCTCTGCTGAAGGTGGATAATGAGATATATGTAAAACCCACAGGAAGATGTACATTTCGTATGGGTATAAGTGGCTATACACAGCCCTTAGAATTCATTGTCTTACAAGAGTGTAGTCATGACGGCATTCTCAGATGGGACTTTTTGAAAGCTTCTCAAGCAATTATAGATTATGGTCGCTCGAACAGTATGCTACATGAGATAAGATACGGTGGACAGGAAGATGCGCATCCGTGTGTGCTGGATGAAGTGATCATTCCTGCAGTCAGCACTAGAAAGGTAACCGTCATGTGTCATGCCATGCATCAACCCATGGATCTTGTAGTGGAATGTAAGAGAAGCATACCACTGAAGAATAACTTGGTCATCCTAGCCTCTGTTGCCTCATTTAAGAATGAATTGTTGATAGTTAACTTGTCACTGAGAACTGCAGATCCTTCCAAGGTGCATGTGCGTAGCAAACGCTGACCTGTTAATTGAAGAACAGCTGAGTGTCATAGGAACCTCCCATGCCAAGTCTGTGGGCAAAATTAGCGCTACCACTATGAGACAAGATCTTCTAGCTTGACTTTCACCAGATCTCACTAAGGAAAAACAGAAGGAGCTACTTGCCATTCTTCAAGAGTTCTCTGAATGCTTCAATCCACAGGTGATGAGCAAATTGGACAAATCAACAGTGAAGCACCAGATTAGCACCGTAGACCATCAACCAATAAGCCAAAGAGCATACGTGTGCCAGCAACGGAACGTTGAATAATTTGCGATGAGGTAGAGAAAATGATGAAGAATGACATAATTCAGCCTTCACAGAGCCCATGGCCATCACCAGTGTCTTCGTCAGGAGGAAGGATGGCAGTTGGCGCTTTTGTGTTGATTACAGGAAGCTTAATAAGGTAGCTAAAAAGGATGTTTATCCTCGTCCAAAATTGACAATACACTAGATTGTCTGAAGGGGGCTAAGTTTCTCTCAACCATGGACATGTACTCGGGATACTGGCAAATCGAAGTAGATGAGGCTGATCATGAGAAAACTGCATTCATCACCCCTGATGGCCTTTATGAGTTTAAGGTAATACCGTTCAGTTTGTGTAATGCACCAGCAACTTTTGAACGGATGGTGGATAATATTCTAAGGCACCTGAAGTGGACGACGTGTCTTTGTTATTTAGATGACATTATAGTGTTCTCAGAGACATTTGATGAACATATAAAAAGATTGAGGGCCATTCTTAAGTGTCTCCAACAAGGCAGACTGAAACTTAATCCAAGAAAGTGTCTCTTTGAAGCAAAAGAAATCAAAATACTTGGACACCTTGTGTCAAATGAAGGTGTGTGGCCAGACCCAGAATAGGTGAGATCTATAACGGAATTTCCTATTCCTAAAAGTATTAGAGATATGAGAAGCTTCCTCAGATTATGTTTTTAATACTGTCATTTTATCAAAGACTTTTTATAAAAGCCAAGCCACTCCAAGAATTGTTAAAAGCTGATGAGAGAGCACCCACAGAACCACATACAGATGCTAGCGGGTATGGGATCGGTGCTGTTCTGGTGCAAATTTTGGATGGAAAAGAGAAGGGTATAGCCTATGCTTCTAGGACACGTACAAAAGCCAAGAGAAACTACTCAACTACAGAAAGAGAATGTTTTGCTGTGATCTGGGCCATGGGCAAATTTTGACAGCATCTCTATGGAAAGCCATTCACAGTTGTTACAGACCATCATTCACTTTGTTGCTTGACAGATTGTAAGGATCCAACAGGACAACTTGCCAGGTGGGCACACTACGTCTACAAGAGTATGACATTACCATAGTGTAAAATAGCAGAAGAAAGCACCAAGATGCCAACTGTCTCTCAAGAAACCCTGTGCAAGACCATCAAGACTTTGATGAAGATAGTGACTGTCTCATTGCACTCCAGGATCTCTCTGCTGAACAGAAGAAGGATGCCAAGATATCTCAAATTATGCTTGGCTTAAATCAGTCAGAGGATGGGAAAGGACAATTTAAGGTAGTTAATGGATTACTTTGCAAGAAAAACTTTGATTTGTTTGGAAAGATGTGGCTACCAGTGATGTGCTTAGATGTTCTACAGAAATTCCATGACACACCTGAGGCCGAACATTTAGGATTTATTAAGATATACGATAGAATCCGCAAGAGATTTTTCTGGCCAGGTTTATTTAGGAGTGTCCGTCACTATGTGTCACACTGTCGAGAGTGCCAGAGGAGAAAGAAAGTTCCTCAGAAACCACCGGGCTGACTCATACCAATTCCACCAGCCGAAGTTCCTTTCCAGCGTGTTAGGATTGACCTCCTCGGATGACTTCCAACGTCTGGTAGTGGCAACAGGTGGATTATTGTTTGCACTGATTATCTGACAGGCTATACCATTACAAAAGCTGTGAAAACAGCCAAAGCATCCAAGGTAGCCAGATTCATCGTGGAAGACATTGTATTAAAACACAGTGCCCCAAGGTCATTAATTAAGGATTGAGGGAAAAATTTTCAATTGAATCTTGTGACAGAGATAAACCTCGGTGCGACTTGACTCATCACATGACGACTGCCTACCATCCGCAAATTAACGGGCTTACTGAACGCCTTAATAAGACCTTGGATGACATGCTATCAGTGTTTGTCAGTGTTGAGCAGAGCAACTGGTATGAGGTGCTACTTTTCATGACGTTTGCCTACAACACCGCCAAACAAGACGCCACAGGATTTACACAATTTTTCCTGGTGCATGGGTGTGAGGTAACTACGACGATGGACGCTGTGTTCCTGTTACATCCTGATGACATGAACAACGACTACATTGGTCAGGTGTTAACCAGAGTTGAGGAAGCTTGGCAGTTATCTTAACTCTGCACGCTGCGGGCTCAAGAAAATGAATACCGAAGGTATGACGCGAGCCACCGCCTTGTTGTGTAGCAGCCTGGTGACCTCGTCTGGATCTTCACTCCTGTTCGGAAGGTTCATCTCTCTGAGAATCTCCTCAGGCGCCACTTTGGACCTTATAAAGTTGTAAGACAGTTGTCTGATGTTACTTATGAATTTACAATGAAAGATCAGAGATACGGTCCACATCCTTCAAATGAAGCCCTATAAGGATCCTGAAACACAGGGTAACTTGGAAGTTTCAGTGACAGGTGACAAAGAGCGTAACATCAAAAGAAGTTCTAAGATCACCACCAGGGCGAGAACAAGTCATCAGGAGTCATAGTATGCAGGACCGATGACTTGTTCTCGGTCTAGGAGGATGTAACACTGAGACGCTGTTCTCTTAAGGAGGGAGCAATGTCACAGAAGAAGCTGAGTAGCACCATGGGGTAGTGGTTATGACACCAAACTGTTGCTTAGAGGATCGTGAGTTCAGAACTTGCCTGGACTGTACAATTTTAATTTCTGTATTCGTTTCAAGTACATTCGAGATGTATCCACAAATGTCAAGAATTATTGTACTGGAACGTTCTGTAGCTGTATATATACTGTATGTGTTCTGGCCAGAAGCAGTTCGCTCTGCACTCTTGTATGTGCAGATGCTGAACGAACCTTCATTAAGTGAAGTTAGTGTTTGTCATTCATCTAATTACACCTTCTTCTACATGACAATATTAATAATGCTCAAAACTTCGTACAACATTCTAAGCAGCCTTCATTCTTCCTTGGGGTCCAAGCTACCTCAACATCAAATGTCATCGAAATCAGTTTAGCAGTTTGGTAATGAAAATTTAACAGTTACTTTCACATTTCATAATGTTAGTGTGGAAGTATGGATTAAGTACATTGAGGATTGTATAACCATAGCATTTGTTATGTTGAGTCATATTACATAGAACGTGTCAACCAATAAATGCATTTTCACACATATGATACAGTTCAAAAGTCAAAGAGTAAAAAGCTTTTTGTAAGAATAAGTATTTTTCCCTAATTCAAATATTATTCTTCAATCAATAAATATCTTGTACTAGACCCTTTCTAAAGTAGCCCATGTTCTACCTAAGGATTTAAGCTATCCCCATACCAAATTTAATTGGAATCCATTCAGCTGTTTAGTCGAGAAAATGTAACAGACAAGAGATGCTTTTGCATTTATAATATTAGTATAGACATTGGTAATAAATATTTTACATTGTTTTGTAAACATAATAACTAAGTTAAAAGTTACATAAAATGGAAAAGACTAGTATCCCATACTTTGTTTTGTTTATTGTTTAGCATTGTTTACAACATTATTAAGATCAAAAACTGACATTTGCTTAATTAATACACAATAATTCAATTTTAACCAAGTTTTATGAACCAGTCTGTGTGGCATAACTTGGCAAACCAAATTTCTGTAAAACAGAATTTATTTCAATATGTTCCCACTGGAATACCATCATGAAACTTGGGAGACACATTAACAAATAGTGTTTGACTGACCTTTTTTTTTCACCAAAAAAAACTCCCATTTTTGAAATTTTATAATTGAGAACAATTATTTTGGGAAAGTTTAACTTATTTATGAATATGGTCAAGGAGCACCTGTTTTTAAATCTTATTAGAAACTGAATAGACTGGTACAAATTTCAGGTCTGTAAGTTAGTTTTGGAGATATGGCCATAGGTAGCAGTCTTGGGAGGGGTGTGAGCCAACAACTTCAGGAGAAATTAGGGACAGAGTACCAGGCCGCAAGTTTTGTGAAACCAAGTGCTAGCCTTAGCCAGGTGATGGAAAACTAAGGTCAGCTATGCAAGGACATTGAGAAAGAAGATCAAGTATTTATAGTTGGGAGAGCAGGAAACAGCCTGCCTATGAATGCAAGATATAGTATTAGGAGTGACCTGGATAAAATAGGAGCAGAAACTGGGCACACCAATGTGGGTTTGTGGGGGTCTTCCAGCGCCATGATCAGCCCTGGGGAAACACTGCTGTAAGGCGTGTTAACACTGAGCTGAACGGGATGCTCCAGACACCGGCAAAGTCTCACATGAGTGTTGTTCCAGTTGATGCTATTGGTAGGTGGGGTTACATTACACATGGCCTGCACCTTAATAGGAAGGGGAAAGATAAGTTAGCTTCTCTATTAGCAGATACTGTAAGGGGGCCACAGTCACACAAGGGGTGATCCCTGTGGTTATTGGGACCAGGCAGACAGGTTTTTTAGGTTAAAGCTAAATTCCAGACAGACAACATCCAGGGAAAATAGAAGGAAAGAAACTTCATGCACAGCAAATAGGGATGAAGCTAAGATTGGTATCAACTCACTTCACCAAAATATCAGGTGAATAAAAAATGAAGTAAATGAGCTGATAATGTGTTTAGATGATCACAAAAATAAGAATGAGATCAATATACTTTGTCTGAGAACCATGGAACTGTGGGGGTGGAAAATGTCAGTATAAATGGGTATAACTTAGCATCTTACACTTGTAAATCTAGTATGGATAACGGAGGAGTTGTCATTTTTATAAAACAAGGGTATAAATACAGAACTGTAGAAGTAAGCAAATTTTGTGTTTATCAGTACTTTGAGGTTTGTGCATGTAAACTTCAGCTAGATAATGATGTGTTGATATTAGCACCAGTGCACAGGTCTCCACTAGGAGATTGGGAGCTATTCATAAAAAAGTTTGACTCCCTATTATGCTGTCTGTCAGACAAAAAGAAGAAGTTATTATTCTGTGGTGATTTCAATATTAACTTTCTAAGCAATTCTGATAGGAAAAGTGAACTAGAAGTGTTGTTAACAACATATAACTTAGAATCAGTTATCAATTTCCCTACACATGTAGCTCAGGACAGTAGTACTCTAATAGATAATGTATTTATACAGCAAGAGGATGTAGAACAAACACATGCTTTCCCTGTCGTAAATGGATTACTGACCATGATGCACAACTGATTAACTTACAAAACCTAACAGGGTGTACACTTCAGAAACCACTAAGTAAAAGTGTGAGGGTGCCCAACCTGGTGTCTATAGATCACTTCAGAGGAAGTTTAGGAAATGTAAACTGGGAAGATGTATATAATGAGCCAAATGCTAATGATAAATGCAACATATTTCTTGATAAATTTTTATCCATTTTTGAACATTGTTTTCCAAAGAATGTAACACCACAAACTTTTCAAAGAAACCTTGGATTACTACAGTTATCAAAGTGTCTTCAGAAAGAAAAGAAAACTGTATGAGACAGCAAGAACTAGTAAAGATCCAGAACTAGTTTCACACTATAAAAATTATTGTAATGTACTGAGAAAAGCTGTAAGGAAATCAAGAAATATGTATGTTAGAGAAGAAATTAACAACTCCAGCAGTAAAATCAAATCAATATGGAATGTTGTTAGAAGGGAGACAGGAAAAGTAACCACTGGGGTAGGTAGTATTACTGTTAAAGAGAACAAGACCATCTTAACCAACAGTACACAGGTAGCCAATGTATTTAACAATCAGTTCTTAAGTGTAGGAGAAAAAATTGGTGAGAATAGTTTAAAGAAAAAGCCATGCAGTACATGGAAGAGTCAGTTTTGAAAAATTTTAGTCAGATTAAGTTTCATCTAACAACCTCTTGTGAAATAAGGAAAATTATTGAATATTTGAAAAATAAATGTTCTGTTGTAGTAGATGAAATATCTAAACAAGTTATTAAAACAGTGTGGAGCAATTACAGCTGATGTTTTGAGTCACATAGGTAATGCATCACTGACTCAGGGTAATTTTCAGACAGGTTAAAATATGCCATTGTCAGGCCTCTCTACAAAAAGGGGGAAACCACAGATGTCAATAATTACCGGCCAGTATCCTTGCTTACAGCATTTTCAAAAATCTTTGAGGAAGTAATGTACTCGAGTGGTTAGCCATCTCAATAGTAATGGGATACTTAGTAAATCACAGTTCGGATTTCAGAAATGCTGTTCCACTGAGACAGCAATATACAATTTCACTGTCCACGTAATAGAGCCTTTAAATAGTAAAATGACACCAGCAGGAATATTCTGTGACTTATCCAAAGCATTTGATTGTGTTAACCATGACATTATGTTAGAGAAATTACAATTCTATGGTATAAATGGAACAGCAGATGAGTGGTTTAAGTCATATCTACAGAACAGGAAGCAATAAGTCTCTTTATATGGTTCAAGTGATTCAAAGGAGTTTGCCACTTCATCTAACTGGGATGAAATTACATTAGGTGTTCCACAAGGGTTGATCATGGGTCCCCTCCTGTTCTTGATGTAAGTGAATGACCTCCCTTCTTATGTGAAACAAGATGCAGAACTGACACTGTTTGCTGATGATACAAGCCAATTATTAATCCAGTAAAAGAATGTCCGATAGAAAATGATACAAATTAGGTCTTTGGAAAAGTTATTAATTGGTTTTCTGCAAATGGGCTTGCTCTGAACTTTGAAAAAACACAGTACATCCAATTTTCTGGTTCAAAAAGTATAATTCCTTCAATAAACGTAACAGATCAAAAGAAGTCAGTAGCCAGGGTATAGTACACCAAGTATTCGGGTGTACATATAGATGAGAATCTTAATTGGATAATTCATATTTTGGATCTCCTAAAGTGACTAAGTTCAGCAACTTTTGCAATCAGAATAATAGCCCATTTTGAGGCTGTAGAAATTAGTAAGCTAACATACTTTGCATACTTCCACGGAATAATATTCTGGGGCAACTCAACACTTAGACAAAAAGTATTCACTGCTCAAAAGAAAGTAGTTAGAATAATGTGTGGGGTTCATAGTCACACATCTTGTAGGCATCAATTTAAAAAGTTAGGAATTCCTACAACTGCTTCACAGTACATTTACTCAGTAATGAAATTTTTTCTCAACAACATGGACCAGTTTAAAATCAACAGTGACATTCATGATTACAGTACCAGAAAAAAGAAAGACCTACACTATCCTTGGCACAGAAAGGGGTAAAATATGCTGCTATAAAACATTTTGATAATTTACCAGATGAAATAAAATGTCTGACAGACAGCAGTAATAGTTTCAAAAACAAATTGAAATCATACCTCCTTGACAGCTCCTTCTAATAGATGGATTTTTGAATATGAGTAAATAAATCTGGAGATATAATATATGCATATTGTGCCATTTAAGGGAATGGGATAGATAATAGAAATATTTAGGTATAACACTATAATGTAAAGAAAAAAGAACTTGTTTCCTGTGCGCATTTCTTGTGCATTTGACACGTTCCACATCATAACGCTTTTCCATGCTATTGATGAATGGAACACATAACTAACTAACTAATTAACTTAAGGTGTAAAAATGTGACAAAAATTAGAAATTTCGGACATTTTAAAAATGAAAATTAAAAAAAAATCAATTATGGATTTTACCTGATTTTAATAAGTAGAGTAAATGTACAAAAAATTATAAATCATCAATGTTAATTTCTTTTTATTGGTTGATTTCATCTGGAATGATCCTGACATGATTCTGTAACATATGACAATATTACGAGAAGTTTTGATTGCTGCTCACCATATTGAGGAGACATTGAGTCACAGGCAGGCGCAACAAAAATAATGCTATAGATATGAGCTTTTGGCCAAAAGGCCTCCTTCTGTAGTAGAAAACAACACACATTCATACAAGCACAAGTCACACATACACATGACCACTATCTCTGGCCACTGAGGCTGGCCTCAGCCTTTACAAGATGTTCTTTTGGTCGAAAGCTCAAATGTGAAGCAGTCTTTTTGTTGTGCCTGTCTGCAAAGTCTTCTCTATATGACGAGTAGCGATCTATTCTTTTCATGAGACTGTCGTTATTCTGTCATGTATTTTTCATTGTTTGATTTTGCCTAACATGATTCTGGTATTGAGCAAGGTGGGGCAACCGTTAGCATACTTTGGTTGCCCTCTGGAGGATGATGCTTCAAACTCACATCCGGCCATCTTGATTGAGGTTTTCCGTGATTTCACTAAATTGCTTCGGGTGAAACCTGGGAAGTTTCCTTGAAGGGCACTGCCGACTTTCTTCCCAACCCTTCCCTAATCCAATGGGACTGATGGTCTTGCTGTTTGGACCCCTCCCCAAATCGACCAATTAACCATGATCTGGTAGTTCTAACCTGTTCTTATATTCTTATAGCATAATGCACAGCACACTAGATTGTGAGACAGGGAGGCAAGTCAGAGCTGGACCATATTCGTGTGGCGTATTAATGATTGTGGATGTACACTGGTCAACTTGAGTGCAGCTTTTAGGTGGTTTCCCACACATGTTTAGGTACATGCTGTGCTGGTTCTCAAAATTCCACCTCAGAGAATACGATATGTAAACGATTAAAATATAATTACACACAGAACAAAGTTTACACAATTCAAAGATAAGTGACTCAAAAGACTCCCCTTCCTTATATTACCTTGACATGTGTGGAATCTAGAAGAGTAGGAGGGGAGGGAGAAGGAGAGTAGTATTTTAACATCCCATCAACAATGAGGCCATTAAAGACGGAGCATAAGCTCGGATTAGGGAAGGACGGAGAAGGAAAGCGGCTGTGCCCTTTCTAAGGAATCGTCACAGCATTTGCCTTAAGTGATTTAGGGAAATCATGGGAAACCAAATCAATATGACCGGACATGGGTTTAAACCATCGCCCTCTAAATGCAAGTTCTGTGTGTTAACCACTGCACAGCACTGCTTCGTATCAGGAAGAGCATACAGCCACAAAGTTAAATAATAAAATTTGGCTAAGTCTGGAAAACTGGGCTCCACATTAGACAGGATAACTGTTAGAGAAAAGAAAGAAAAAGCCTGGCAGTTCTAATTACGCTAATCAGAAAAGTTAGTTCAAAGAAAACAATTTAGTACATTCACTTTTGGAAAATATAAAAATGGATAATAAGGCATTCACATTTATTTCTTAACATTTGTATAAATCTTCCAATTAGTTTAATATAATGCTTTATCCCAAAGGAATCTTGAAGTTTAGGTCAGTATAAAAGCAGAAGGAGACAGTTAACATTTATCAGTAAATGCAAATATGATCCCCCAAAAGTGGAGCAGCAGTGGTAAGTTTCATAAAAATTTGACTGTGTCACTCAACAATAGTTTCACTCACTACACAGATTTATAAGAAGGCATATGATAACAACTAAACTGTTCACTCTTGAGATGGAACAATGAGTAAAAGTCAATTAATGTTCGCTATTATATCTACTGTGAGAAATTCAAAGCAACCCAAGTGATGCACTCACAAAGAGACAAGAGTCCAAAACAAACTGTGAAAATATTTCAAGTCCATTACAAATTTGAAGTTTATGCTTTGTACAATACTATATAAATGGCAGGTCTGTGTGAAACACAACTTTGGTTTTACGTTATGATGGACTGCTTTCTCAAGGTATGTGTTCCAGGCCTTATGTAAAAATTGAAAGCTCCATCACTGTGGCATCAGGTGAGACAGTTGGGGCTGACCAACCACTATATTACCCCCAGCCAGTGGCATCATTTGGATGTGGTATGGAGAGGTGTGGGGTTAGTACACTGCTCTCCTGGCCATCATTGGCTTTGCAGACCGTGAAGCCACTGCTTCACATTCAAATAGCTCCTCAGTTGGTATCATGAGACTGAGTGGAACCCGTTCCAGATCTCCCAACAAGGAGAAATATTTTGCAGCCATCTAACCTGAGTACTCAGCTACAGGGAGGGACAGGACATATGTAATCTTGCTTAGAAAGTTTATTCTTGACTGCCAAGCATGGATGATGATGGACAAAAAATTGCTTTTCCTCTCAATTTGTAATAGTTAAATCCAAAGAACCCAAAAGGAAGCCATGTGTAAAAACTGACATAAAGATTTTTGGCAGAAGGAAGAGAAATCTGTTGAAGAGCTTAAAAAATAACAATCCCACTCCCTGTCAAGGTAGATATATTAATCAGCCTGTCAAAATCCGTAAGAAAATTGTAGCACAAACCAAATGAATGGCAAATGATAACTATGTGGCAACATTCTCAAATGGAGCAAAGACTGTGTGGAACATCATAAGAAATGAAACAAATCAACTGCCTCATGAACATGTAAACACTGCTGTGATCCACAACTCCAAGAGTCACTAATCCATAAAAAGTTGTAAACATATTCAACAATTACTATGGAAGTAATTTAAAGAAATTATTACATATCATCAACAAACCCACAAACTCTTTGTTCTCTTGAGAGACCACAGCTGATGATATTAGATTAAGCACAAACAGCCTCAAAAATAGACTTATATCTTGAATTGATGATATTCCAGATTTTATCATTAAGAACTGCAAAAGTAAAGTCACTGTTCCACACTCTATTGTGTACAGTTCATCGTTGATGACAGGTACATTTCCTGATTTTATAAAAGTGGTAAACATTATCCCAATCTTTAAGGAAGATGAAAAAAAATAATCTGGAAAATTACAGACCCATGTTATTGTTACCTGCGTTCAGTAAACTTCTGAAAAGATTAATTTTCAAAGATTAATTAATTTTAGGGAAAGGAATCAAATCGTCTCTGATGCTCAGCATGGTTCCAGGAAAAATAAATCCATATCAACTGCTATATATGGGTAGGTAAACTCCACCCTAGATGCTCTAGACAAAAAAGCAATAAGTGATTGGGATCTTCTAAGCTTCGCCGAAAGATTTGAAATCATAGACCACAAAATTCTATAAGACAATCTGCATGCATATGTTATCAGAGGCACCCCTGTAAACCAGATCAGCCCATATCTCACATACAGGAATCAAAAAGTAACAATAAAACACAATTATCAAAGTTATATCAGAACATACTACTTCATCTATGGCTATGTTGCACAAAGCATGCTCCAAGGAGTATTTCTGTTGATTCTGTACATAAACTACTCAAAATTGAACATCAGCGCCACTACCAGTACATTCTTTGCAGATGATACTAGTCTCCTCATAACCAGCAGAAATGACCATCAACTCCAAGTGAACTGGGCGATTGATTCGACAGAAGTGACCCTATAGCCAACACAAAAAGAAGCATCTTCCTGAATTCCCACCTGAGATCCAAGAAATTTATGCCTGATTTGAAACTAATGACTCTGAAATCACCAGAAACATGATTTGTAGGCCTGTGGATCGAAAAGAACTTAAAATGGCAAAAACATGTCAGCAACAGTAATAGTAAGCTGGGCAAAGTGTGTTATGTCTTACACATTCCTTGCATACTGCACAATGCCAGACACTGTTTGCACTGCGTACTATGCACAATATTATAATCTGACCATTTCGGTCATGAACTATTTTTTTCCCCTGGTGGTGGTGGGGGGGAATTCATGGCTTTGCTATCCAGTTCTTCAGATTAAATTATGATTTTTCATATGTATAAAATATTCCGAGGTGTCCCCCACGAGGGGATACAAGTGTTCCCAAATGAGAACATTGTGTTCAAGTGGGTGCAGTATAAGTCAAAGTATTTTATTTGATTTTATTTCATCAGAATACCTAAATTAGACAAAGCTTACTTAATGATTATATACATAAACTATGGTTTTATGATTGTGAAGAATGATAATCAAAGAAACATTTTTTTTCTATCTAGACATAGGTGAATGTCACATTTTACACAATAAAGCTTTTGACACCGTTCCTCACAAGTGACTTCTAATCAAGCTGTGGGCCTACGGGGTATCGTCACAGTTGTGCAACTGGATTTGTGATTTCCTGTCAGGAAGGTCACGGTTCGTAGTAATAGATGGCAAATCATCGAGTAAAACTGAAGTGATATCAGGTGTTCCCCGGGGAAGCGTCCTTGGACCTCTGCTGTTCCTGATCTATATAAATGACCTGGGTGACAATCTGAGCAGTTCTCTTAGGTTGTTCGCAGATGATGCTGTAATTTACCGTCTAGTAAGGTCATCTGAAGACCAGCATCAGTTGCAAAGTGATCTAGAAAAGATTGCTGTATGGTGTGGCAGGTGGCAGTTGACGCTAAATAACTAAAAGTGTGAGGTGATCCACATGAGTTCCAAAAGAAATACGTTGGTATTCGATTACTCGATAAATAGTACAATTCTCGAGGCTATCAATTCAACTAAGTACCTGGGTGTTAAAATTACGAACAACTTCATTTGGAAACACCACATAGGTAATATTGTGGGGAAGGCTAACCAAAGGTTGCGTTTCATTGGCAGGACACTTAGAAGATGCAACAAGTCCATTAGAGAGACAGCTTACACTACACTCGTTCGTCCTCTGCTGTTAGAATATTGTTGCGTGGTGTGGGATCCTTACCAGGTGGAATTAACGGAGGACATCGAAAGGGTGCAAAAAAGGGCAGCTCGTTTTGTATTATCTCGTAATAGGGGAGAGAGTGTGGCAGATATGATACGCGAATTGGGATGGAAGTCATTAAAGCAAGGACGGTTTTCGTCGCGGCAAAATCTATTTACGAAATTTCAGTCACCAACTTTCTCTTCCGAATGCGAAAATATTTTGTTGAGGCCAACCTACATAGATAGGAATGATCATCAAAATAAAATAAGAGAAATCAGAGCTCAAACAGAAAGGTTTAGGTGTTCGTTTTTCCCGCGCGCTGTTCGGGAGTGGAATGGTAGAGAGATAGTATGATTGTGGTTCGATGAACCCTCTGCCAAGCACTTAAATGTGAATTGCAGAGTAATCATGTACATGCAGATGTAGATGTAGAAAATATGGTTTTGCCTTTGCAGCCCTGTTTCGTGCACCTGTCAAATGACTTTTTTGCCGCTGACAAGTGGAAGTTGCCCGACGTTGTCCAAACAAACATCAGCTTCTGGACGAATTTCCGCATTGGCTCATTTTGAAGTTCTTGGAGATGGCTTTGGACTCTCACAAATGGGACACTTCCTTTTCCTGGCAGCTGGCTTATCTATTTTTGTCAGTACTTTGGCCTCACATGCCCTAAAGTGAAGCAAATCAAGGGTCTTATTTTTAGGAGCACCTAATTTTGATGCATTTTTCTTGTACTCAGTCCTTGCATTTACACATGCAATATGAACTGCATGAGCAAATGTGCGAAGCATTTACTTTCGTGATCCGAAGAGTGTGCGATAAATTGTGATCAGAAAATCCATTTTGTCGACCACTCCCGTACGTTGATTGTAAACTTGAATAACTTCTGACTGTTCGATTTCAACATATTTCTCCAGACCCTATAAAAAAAATTCTATTACAAAAAGAAAAACTCATAAAAAATGTACATCTGAGTAACCCAGATGAAAAAGCCACTAAATTCGTTTTTGTCGATTTTGAGGTGGACACACGGCGATATAGGTATTTTCAATGCCTAAGTGATGGAATACGTTTCAGGTTGCAAAACTGTCTATAAACCATCAAAAATGGTGTTCGGTTTCAACAGCAGCTAACTGCTGTCTTCGGGTGGAAAACCCGCTAAATGCCCAGTTGGCGTGGCTGCCGCCTTGCCATGTCCAGATGAAAAGCATGTGAACAGACATCAGACTTACCAATCTGGACATTTAGATCTACCTGTCAGTCTGTCATGATTAGAATGGATATTTTTATTATTCATCTTTAGGTTGGTTGCACTGTAAAAAATTCGTAAGCAACTATAACATTCTCGCTGCCAATGCATAGTCGTTTGGATGGGACGAGTGTTTTGTGATTATCTCAGTGTCACTTATCATACTTAGGCTACTCAGCTTACAATGCACTGTATGATATAAAACGTCTAACATTACCTCCATCACTGTCTTGTTCAAAATTATCACCAGAATCATCGGATAGTTCGTCAATTTCAGATGAATTAAGGAGCTCTGTAATTTTTTCTTCTGTAAGTGGCCTTTGTCTATCTTGGACTCAGGGCATTGCGAAATTACCGTAAGACGACTAAAAAGACAGCAAAATAATGTCCTAAATTTCTATGCTATTACAACCTTTCAATCACAATGTCCTCATTTGGAGACATGTATAAAGTTATAAATATGTCACTTAACCTTTCATTCTGAAAGAAGCCTGTAGTTTTCACCTTCAAGAATGCATCTTTCTATGCAAAAATAATTTTTGTTTTTCCTAAACTCAGAAAATATTAACTGGCTGATGGGAGGTACAAAGATTACTGGGAAGTGCCCATGTGACTGTGCACATTCAGTTTTGTTTTGTGGTACCACAGATTGACAGGAGATGTTGACACTGTTTTCAAATAAACTCTCTGCTTGTGACAATATGAGGGCAACAGTCACAAATGGTAAAATCTCACGAATTTTAATATACTACGCATATATTAATATATCTTTATATGAGGACACCATGACCGGAAGGGCAAATGCAGTATGGTATCATTGTGGTGAGACTCCACACATAGATCAGTTGTTCTTCTCACCCTGGAAAGAGCTGTGAGAGTAATGAACAGGGCAAAGCCCCACCTGCAGACCTCTCTTCCAAAAACCACTCATTCTACCTCTTGGCAGTCATCTCATATTACAAATGTGTAAGTTTGTAATAAAGTAATGTTGCAAAGTTCAGCAAAAATACGAATGTCCATGATCATGGTACAAGACAAAAAATGAAGCTTCATGTTCAAAAAATGTTTGCCTCTGCCTTTAAAAATGCACCTTTTAACCAAGACATTCAACTGTACAACAGTCTGCCTTAAAAATAAAGAAAAAACAGCAATCCCTGATATTGTTTAATAAGGATCTAAAACATTCTTGCTTGATCATCCTGATTATGAGATTATGATTATGAAATCAACCTGATTATGAGATCCTATAACATGGTTTGTATATTTAACCTTCACTTTACCTATTGGGGGGGGGGGGGGGGGGGGGGGAAGGGGGGGGAGTTTACTTTATCCCCAGCTCTTGAAAGTATTGTAATTTAGTCAGATCCTGTATATTATAAAATTCTGAAAAGTTATTGTTTTTGTTTTTAATTAAGTCTCTGAAAATTTTCCACAAACATATTAAATTTTTCAGTTACACTTAATCCTAAATTTAAGCCTTAATGGTAGATGTGACATTATACAACGCATGTCACATTCAGTATTTTCAAGTTCACGACCCTACTTACACATCAATATCTCATTCAAAAACATGTTGTGAGTAAAAGTAAACCAGTATTAATTAAATCAGTATTGGAAAAAAAAAATGTTTGCAGTGGGCATAAAGCAGCCCCTCCCCCATAGTAGATGCTACTGAAAATGCATTGTATTGTTAGGGTCAGTATTCCTGGTACTTAATGTAATGTACTTAATATGAAAATGTAGAAAGTAGGTAACACCTTTGAATATGTTGAGAATATTTAAAAGTGCTCTTTACAGTGTATGTTTATATTAAGAAGACATCTACTTCCCAAGTTTTAGATCAGCAGCTCCCTCAGAAAAAATAATTTACAGTTAAATTAGAGACAAATCTATAAAACAAAAGTAATGAAATTGGGATTTGTGATATTTATACTGTTTACCTTCATTTGACACAAAATATATTGTGTTGTCGTACAAAAATTCTGAAAGGTAATTTTGGTATCCCTGTCAGACTCCAGTATATTGGATGAGTAATTGTTAGTGCTCAAGAGTTGGAGTGAGCAGCAAAGTCAGCATAAGCCCTGTGAATGTCATGCACGTTGCACAGTGACTTTAGAATTGTAGCTTTCCTTGTGTGACCACACAGATTCTATAGTCATTGCATGCTAGCATTAGCCCAGATTCTCATTTGATCACTTATGATCGTTTGCATTTGTGTTGTGATTTCTTATACTTCCATGTTTTTCCCTGACTGTGTTTTTGAACTCTCTGCTTACCGGTTATGTTGACACTTCATGTTTATTGTGGATGCCTTGCATCATGGTATTCCACACTCAGCCTGGGTGTTTTCATCAGTTCTATTGTGTTGCTACACGAGACATAAGAACTGACAATGAGAACTTGCTTTTGTGTATACGCCCATTTCTGTGTTAGTGTGGTGTGTTGTGGCCTCATGGATGTTGCAGTTTTTGGAGTTTGGAGACAACAAATGCAGCTGCAAGAAGTTCAGCTGAAGCAGCACCACCAACAACATTGGCAACAGCAGCAGCCAACAGGAGCATGTGTAGGAGCTTATTTGTTTCCTGACCACACAGCCAGCAACACGAGCACTGGCAGTGCAGCCTCTGCTGCCGCCTCCAGTCCCATTTGCAGCTTTTAATGAGACCACAGAAAAGTGGGAAAATATTTATGCTATTTTAAGCTTTACTATCATGCTGAGCATATCACCAAGCCTGTAAATTAAAGCACACTGATGTAGTCTAGTAGAAGGTGATTGTATAACATGGTACAGAAATTGCTGCCCCTTGTGGACCCTGAAACAGCAGAATTTGCAGTGATGTATACATTACTCACATACTACTATGGTCAGCAAGTACATGTGGCAGCTACCTGCTTACATTTCAGCCAATGTCATAAGCATTCCAGGCAGTCATGTGCAGCTTGGGTGGCCCACTAGGAGAAGTTCGCATGCCGATCTCATTTTGAGTGTAAGCAATGCAAAACAACCTATGCAGTCTCTCGTAAGTCATGATGTAGTGGTGCTGCCATCACTAGGAAGTTCAGTACAGACTAAAGCAATCTAATCTAATGTCAGACAAGGTAGCACAAATTGCAGAATTGTAGTATTTGATTTCTGCAGCTCAAAATGTGTTTTTGTGCAGTTGATAGGTGGCAAAACTCGATGCATCACACCAGAGTTTTTTCAGGCTTTAGCAACAATGTCATAGAGTTTGTCAGTTGAGTGTAGTAACAGTGAGGATGCATTTTTGAATAATTGGCGGGTGGCAATACTTGATGAGTCACGCCAGTCGAATGGGTTTCCATCAGTGGCTGTTAGACTTTAGTGATCACATTGTCAAGTGGTTGATCGAGAGTAGTAACAGTGTGGATTCTGTGACATTCCAGTGCCTGTCAGCTACAGAAGTGGGGGCCAAAGCAGACCACTTTCAGTTCCTGACTCTGTGAACAAATCACTGAATTTACAGCAGGCACAGAGCACATCCTTCCCAGCGTCAAACTCCTGTTCCCCCATTCAGGCACAGCAACCTTGCCCAAATTGCTGGTCATTACACAAAAGGAGAATGATGCACACATTTCTTTGCAGCTTGTTGAGCCTCCCATATTCCAGGACACTTAGCATCTGTGCACAGAAAATGCTGTGAACAGCAAGATGGTACAACATTCCAGTGTTCGCAGTCGAGTCTGTGAGCACAGCAGCGAGCCTTCAGGTGCACCCTATCACTGTAGACTTGGAGATAGATTAGTAAGCTGGGCATTGCACAAAATGTCAATTAAACACAGGAGCCTCATCCTGTCTGATCAGTTTAGCAGTTTAGATATCGTATGTAGCCCCAGCCGGGGTGCTCCTTCTCACCCCCCCCCCCTCCCTCCCCCCCCTCCCCCTTATAGTATTTAATAGTGGGTAGTAGATCTTTTGTTGAGACAACTGCTAGTCACAGTCAAAAACAAAAATGTGGAATGCCACTTCATGCTGCTGGTTGTCAATTTGCAGTTGGCAGAAAACATTTTCGGGTTTGATCCTTTCACAATGTTTCAATTTGGACTAGTCAATAAAGTTAACCTTGTCTCTCAGGTAGTATTATTTCAGAACTTGGAGGCATTCCTACAGTCATTCGATGAACTTTTTTGTAAGAATATTGGTAGAGTCAACAGTTTTGGGGCCCAAGTAACAATATAACCTTTGGCAGTTCTGTTGAGCCTGCCCCATGCTGTTTGCTACACGAGATAAAGTGAAGACAGAACATGACAGATGGCAGAAGCTTGGGGTGGTGCCACTAGTTTCCACAAGCCCGTGGACGACCACCATGGTCATGATTCGAAATCCAATGGTAATGTTCAAATCTGCATGGATTTCAAGCTCATAGTCTTCACACAAAGTGAAATAGATGTTAATTCCATATTCTGTCCCAAGGAGTAGCAGGATAAGTTGGCCAGCGATTTCGATCAGTATTTTTACAATACTGACCTCAGAGGTGCATATTTGCAGTTGCCATTGGATTCTGAGCCATGGCAGATTTTAATATTAACTATTCCTTTCAAGATGTACCAGTTTAACTGTTTGACATTTGGGGCAGCTTCAGCACCAAGAATATTCCAACATTTTATTTAGCAACTTGCCCAGGTAATCAGCATCAACTATTTGGATATCATTTTGGTCACTGGCACCATGCAAGAACAGGAACAGCATTTACAAAAAATTGTAAGCAGTTTTCAGGGACTGTTAGATGATGGATTGTGTCGCAAGCTTGATAAATGTAGTAGTTTTTTTTTTTTTTTTTTTTAACGTAGAGGGCAGTACTTAGGGCACATGTTAAGCAAGTATGCTACCGTACTGATGGCAGATCATATTGCAGCATTAGAAAATTTGCCCATTAGTAAGAATGTTGGAAGTTAAAGTTATTTTTAGGGAAGGTAAATTACTGTTCAAAATTCATTCTTAGGACAGCTTACCTTTGTCATTCATTGAATCAGATTTATCAGTAAGGAGTAGAGTTTATGTGGCTGGAGGCATGTCAGTTGATGTTCCAGCAATTGAAGAAATACCTCTGCTGTGCTCTGTGTTTCGCCACTCTCACACAGATATCCTTAAGGCTCAGGGCAGCCTACTGCATTTACCTCAAAGACCTTGTCGGCAGCACAGAGAAATTACTGTCAGATTGAGGAGGAGGCACTTGCAATCATATATGGAGTAAAAGATATCCATGTTTTCTTGTATGGCACATAAGTTCTTCCTCCTTATACACTCCTGGAAATTGAAATAAGAACACCGTGAATTCATTGTCCCAGGAAGGGGAAACTTTATTGACACATTCCTGGGGTCAGATACATCACATGATCACACTGACAGAACCACAGGCACATAGACACAGGCAACAGAGCATGCACAATGTCGGCACTAGTACAGTGTATATCCACCTTTCGCAGCAATGCAGGCTGCTATTCTCCCATGGAGACGATCGTAGAGATGCTGGATGTAGTCCTGTGGAACGGCTTGCCATGCCATTTCCACCTGGCGCCTCAGTTGGACCAGCGTTCGTGCTGGACGTGCAGACCGCGTGAGACGACGCTTCATCCAGTCCCAAACATGCTCAATGGGGGACAGATCCGGAGATCTTGCTGGCCAGGGTAGTTGACTTACACCTTCTAGAGCACGTTGGGTGGCACGGGATACATGCGGACGTGCATTGTCCTGTTGGAACAGCAATTTCCCTTGCCGGTCTAGGAATGGTGGAACGATGGGTTCGATGATGGTTTGGATGTACCGTGCACTATTCAGTGTCCCCTCGACGATCACCAGTGGTGTACGGCCAGTGTAGGAGATCGCTCCCCACACCATGATGCCAGGTGTTGGCCCTGTGTGCCTCGGTCGTATGCAGTCCTGATTGTGGCGCTCACCTGCACGGCGCCAAACACGCATATGACCATCATTGGCACCAAGGCAGAAGCGCCTCTCATCGCTGAAGACGACACGTCTCCATTCGTCCCTCCATTCACGCCTGTCGCGACACCACTGGAGGGGGGCTGCACGATGTTGGGGCGTGAGCGGAAGACGGCCTAACGGTGTGCGGGACCGTAGCTCAGCTTCATGGAGATGGTTGCGAATGGTCCTCGCCGATACCCCAGGAGCAACAGTGTCCCTAATTTGCTGGGAAGTGGCGGTGCGGTCCCCTACGGCACTGCGTAGGATCCTACGGTCTTGGCGTGCATCCGTGCGTCGCTGCGGTCCGGTCCCAGGTCGACGGGCACGTGCACCTTCCGCCGACCACTGGCGACAACATCGATGTACTGTGGAGACCTCACGCCCCACGTGTTGAGCAATTCGGCGGTACGTCCACCCGGCCTCCCGCATGCCCACTATACGCCCTCGCTCAAAGTCCGTCAACTGCACATACGGTTCACGTCCACGCTGTCGCGGCATGCTACCAGTGTTAAAGACTGCGATGGAGCTCCGTATGCCACGGCAAACTGGCTGACACTGACGGCGGCGGTGCACAAATGCTGCGCAGCTAGCGCCATTCGACGGCCAACACCGCGGTTCCTGGTGTGTCCGCTGTGCCGTGCGTGTGATCATTGCTTGTACAGCCCTCTCGCAGTGTCCGGAGCAAGTATGGTGGGTCTGACACACCGGTGTCAATGTGTTCTTTTTTCCATTTCTAGGAGTGTAGATCGTAAGTCACTCAACCTGCTGTTTAATCCTTGTAAGTCACTCAACCTGCTGTTTAATCCTTGGTCCAAGCTCCCAGACAGAACAGCACAATGTTAACTGCATTGGCTGTTGTTTCTGAATAATTATTCCTATGACATTCACCATAGGCCCATGTCACTGCATGTGAATGCAGACTCCTTGTCTTGGTTACTAGTGAGCCCCAGCTTTGACTTCTATAAGCAGGAGGCAATCTGTTTTGCACAGGACCTGAACATTTGGGATATCCTCAATGAATTTCCTTGTACAACATGGAAGGACACATCAAATAATAGGTGGGGATCCACTCTAGGGCAATGCAGTTCCAGTAGTCCATTACAGATGGCTGAAATGTTTTCCCACGGAGTTAGACCTGGCACTCGGGACTATTTCAAACTTAGCGATAGTCTCAACATTGCAGAAGATGCCCTACGGCTGGATGCAGAAGATCAGAATTGACACATTCTTATTCCACCTTTCTTGTGGCAACACATTCTGAACATTACATCCATTGGGGGATGTCATGCACGAAAGCACTAGCCTGGTGACATGTCTGTTGGCCAGCAACTAATACAGCCATTGAGCACTCAGTAGATGGCCATTCAATGTCCACCCACAGCCAGGCGGCCCTGCCACCAAAATATTATCCATGGCAAATGCCAGTCTCTTCTTAGTAATCATGTGGCTGTTGCTGAGAGACACCTTGTCTGATTTTCCGTATGTTGCTCATTCATCCTCCACGACATTATGTGCTACAATACGGCCATAGCTGCTATTATCGCTGTCGAGGGTGTGCTGTGCACAGTGGTTGTAGACAGTGCTCACATTTTCATGTTGGAAGATACTGAAGTGTTCTGCCACTGAAATGGAATTCAGTGTATGACCATTATGCAGTTCAGTCTGATATCAAAAGCAGGGTCCAAGCAGTTAATCAGGATGACCAAATCAGAGCTAAGGAAAACAGTCTCGGCAGTACCTAGAGAGGATGCCCTGTCTAGTTTTTTGGTGTCTTACTGACCAGTTCCAGTCAACAGGCACAGTCCTGCTAAGGTGTTATATGGCCATAAGCATTGCAATGTCTTTCACCCATTGTGCTCACTGCCACATGTCTCTTGCCATGACCCATAACGTGCTATCATCAAGGTCCTGCTGTCTGGGCATCCATATTCAGGCCAACACCTAGGTGGACACAAAGCATAACAGTGGGACATAAGTGATGACAGCTTTATATACACGTGGTAGGTCAGTAGCTCATGACATGCCATGCAAACCAGGTGGGCCTGTGTCAAACTCAGTACTGGGCCCACAAATCAGGCACTCTTAGCCCAGGTGGGAGGGACCAACCAATCTTTGCCTCCAGCACCAAGTGGCACCTGTAAACATTCCTACTGCCTGTGTACTACTCACCCTATGATTGCTGCCCTCATCCTGATAAATACACCATGCAGAAGACCTTTTTGCCAAGGGGTATCTGATGGAGGTAGAGTACCTCTATCCATCTTCGCTGCAGCTAGCAGGAGGTGCTCCCCAGTCTTCGTCAGGTCTCAGTCACCAGTCTCTGGTAGAGTGGTTGCCCATCATCACCCCACTAATGACCTGGCAAAGAGTGTCAGGCTAAGAGATCCTTGTCAGTCAGCTTGGCAGCTCTGACACAAACTGGGCCATTTTTGACCCTGTGTGCTTCTTAAAGGGATGAGGGATTTGGTATTCATGCCAGAATCCTATATGTCGGACAAGTTTTCCACAGTCAAGAGTAAAGAGTGGTCCATGACTCCCAACATAAGCAGCATGAGTGTCACATACATTGGACAATACTTTTGGAACCATAACATTCGTGGTGTTACCACTCTATACCCGTAGTCAGTTTTGTAATAGTGTTAGCCTGGATTTTTGTTTACTCAGTTTATGCTTGCTTGTATTCATGTTGTGAATTCTTTGCATTGTTGCACTGTTACAGATCCATATTTGCCCCTGATTGTGTTTTTGGACTTTCTGCTTGCCAGTTAGATTGAAACTTGGAGTTTTATCAGTGGATGCTTGTGTTGTGATACTCTGCCCCAATCCCTAGCATTTTCATGTACACCACCATCTTGGTGAGATGTAACAGTAATGATTGCATAATGTGGCATGAAATGCATAATTCTCTAAGCTCCTACACAGCAAGGAAACTCACAAGCAGAGTGTGCCACTTTCACTCAAATACTAACCTGTTAAATTCCTGAGATTGTGGTGCTTTGGCAGTGCATTGAGTTATTTGGATAGATAAAAAAATCTACTTACCAAGCGGCAGCAGAACACACACATAAAAGAAGGCTTAGAATTAGGCAAGCTTTCAGAGCCAGTGGCTTCTTCTTCAGGCAGAAAGGTTGAAGGAGAAGAAAGAACGGTGAAGGAAAAGGACTGGAGAGGTCTACAAAAAGCGGTACATTTCAGGAAAGTCACCCACAACTGCCAGTCATGGGAGACTTACTGGACAGGATGAGAAGGAAAGACTGATTGTTGGGGAATGCATCAGATGAGATTTGAAAACCTGAGAGCTTAAAAATGGAAGACAGGGTAAAGTACAAGACAGAAATTACTACTTAAATGCCTTGCATGAGTTAATAAGAGTGAAAAGCTAAGTGCATTGTACGTAACAGAGGTGAGAGGGAGGCAGTGAGAAATAGATGGTAAGACAAAGAAAGATGTAGAAAATTAAAATTGAGTGAAGAAGAGAATAGTTATTGTGAAGAAATGTTTAGATGGAAGAAATTAAGGCCAGCTGGGTGGTGAGAACCATGGACATGCTGTAGTGCTAGTTCACACCTGTGGAGTTCTGAGAAACTAGTTCTAGAGGAAGAATACAGATGGTGCATGTGGTGAAACAGGCACTCGGGTCATAATTGTAATGTTGTAGAGCGTGATCTGCAACAGATACTGCGTGTTACCAGTGTACACCCTCTGCCCATCTCCATTCACCCTAATTGATAATTTTGTAGTAGTCATGCCAATGTAAATGACTGAACAGTGTTTGTAAACAGCTGGTATATGATGTGCTGTTTCACAGGTGGCTCTTCCTTTGATAGTATATGTTTTGTGTGTTACAGGGCTGGTAGAGGTGGTGGTAGAAGGATGCATAGGAGATGTCTTGCATTGGTGATGTTCACAGGGGTAGGTGCCATAGGGTAGGGAGACGGGTGCAGAAGGAGCATCAGATCTGACAAGAATATTGCAGAGATTGGGAGGGTGATGAAGAGCTATTTTAGGTGTTATGGAGAAAACCTCAGACAGAATGGATCTTATTTCAGGGCATGATGTAGGAAGTCATGGCCTTGTTGAAGTAGCTGATTAATACATTCCAGACCCAGATAATACTGAGTGACCAGTGGTCTATACTGAAGTTACTTTGTGGAGGGATCAGCTGTACCAGGATTGGATGTGATGGCATGGCAAATCTGCTTTTGTTCTAGGCTGTTGGAATAATTACATCCAGTGAAGGCTGAGGTGAGAATGATATATTGCTGTAAAGAGTCTGCATGCTGGTCTGGAATGTATTAATCAGCTACTTCAACAAAGCCATGACTTCCTAAGATCATACCCTGTAATGAGATCCATTCTGTCTGAGATTTTACCCACCACACCTAGAATAGCTTTATGTAGCTTTCCCAATCTCTGCAATATTCTTGTCAGACCCTATATGCCTTCTGTACCCATCTCCCTATCCTATGGCTCCTTTTCAGTGATCATCCCCACTGCAAGACTTGCTGTATGCACTCTCCTACCACCACATATGCCAGCCCTGTAACTGGCAGAACATATACTATCAAACGGAAGGCCACCTGTGAAATGACACATGTCATATACCAGTCATTATATAAACACAGTCCGGCCTTTTACATCAGCATAAATATCACCAAATTATCAATTAGGATGAGTGGGCATAGGCAGAGTGTATTCTGGCAAAACACAATATGCTGTAGAAGAGTGTGTTCTACAACATGACAGTCATGACCTTGGTGCCTGTTTCACCACACTTGCCACCTGGATTCTTCTCCCAGACACCTGTTTCTCAGAACTTTGCAGGTGGGAACTAGCACTGCAACATATCCTTGGTTCTCACCACCCACTTGGCCTTCATTTATGTTAACTTCTTCTGTCTCAACATTTCTTTACAGTAAATACTCTTTTCTTCACTCCTTTCTGATTTTCTATGCCTTTCGTTGCCTTACCCATCTATTTTTCACCGCCCCCCCCACATCTATTATGTACAATGCACACAGCTTTGCACTCTTACTAACCCATGCATGCTGTTTAAGCAGTAGTCTCTGCCTTGCATTTTACCCTGTCTTCCATCTTTAAGCTCTCAGGATTTCAAATCTCCTCCAATGCAGTTCTCAACAATCAGTCTTTCCTTCTCGTCCCATCTGGTAAGTCTCCTCTGACCCGTGGTTCTGGGTGACTTTCCCAAAATCTACCATTTTTCTTAGACCTCTCCACTAATTTTCCTTCACCCCTCTTCCTTCCCCTTCAACCCCTCAGCCTGCAGAAGGAGCCACTGTCTGAAAGCATGCCTAATTCTAACCTTCTTTTATGTGTGTTTTGCCACTGCTTGCCAAGTAGATTTTTTCTATATAATTAATTTATTTTGTAAAAGAATGACTGTTTTCATTGTTGCATGAATTATTTGGTGTGATGCACTGAAATTGTGTGTTAATTTCTTTTTTCCTGGGTTTCATCAAGTAATATTTCAGTATTAGCCTGAAAAGTTGTGTCATGATAATGTTGCACATCAGAACTACATCATTTTCTGCATGCTTCATGTCTGAATTCATGTGTCTAATTGCACTGGAGATGCCATATAGGTTTATTGATGTACTGATTACACACCTTTTCCCTTCCATCAGCTGTGTTGGCACTATCCTTTGCCAACTACTCCAGAACAGTGAAGCTGTTGGTTTTGTGGATGAATGTAGGAAATACAAGAGCACACACGATGGATAGGAAGAAAGCTGTGAAAGTCCCTAAAAGTAAAGTCAACAGAAAGTGAAAGAAGCAAAGTTAGACAGACTAAAAGCAGAATGCAATGACGTTGGGGAAACAGTTGGTAGAAGAACTGTGGTGTATACAAGAAAGTTAAAATCAATTGCTGGTTTGAGTCTTTTACCTATACAGTGGAAGTGTACACTGTTTTGAAACACCTTGACCGGTTAAAACTATCCTGGACAGGTTCTCAAACCTGGACCCTTGCCTTCCTTAGCAACACTCATTTGGCAGACATATCAAGGCAGACTCATGACCAACCTCACAACTTCTGTCTGCCAGTATTTTTATATCTTACTTTCCCATTTCCATCCAGTTTCCAGCAATTAAGAAGAAAACATGTTAGTAGTGATAGTTTAGGTGAGATATTGCTGTAAGTGCAAAGGAATGAATATTGTGAATAGAAACAATATGCCAAAAACATGCAGGAGAGAAAGTTCAGAAGCATTATAGAGGACAAAGAAGGAGAGGTTGACAGAAGAAATTGATGATTTAGCATCACAGTCTGCATTTGATGGAGGAATGAAATATGTAACTAAAGATGACAGCAGCAAGAACTTAGGTTTCTACTATGTTACTAGGTATCAGTTGTGTAGCAGCAAGGAGTTTAAATAATTTACTGTCTGAAGCCTGTGAAACAGGAAGAATACTATCAAGGTACCAGAAAAGCATTAACAACTGAGGAAATTAGCAGTAGTTTTATGTGGCAAAATTGCACAGACAGTTTGCTATCTTACATCTCCAAATTGTTGCCTGGAATAATAGAACATAGAACAGATATGCAATAAATTTGAAGCAGAGGTGTCCAACTGTTTAGCTTACCTGGGCCACATGGCAGAATATGAGTATTTTTGGGCCGTATGTAATATACTTAACACTGGTTGAGTGGGTGTTGGGGGAGGGGAAAAAGGGGGGGGGGTTGATTTGAGATGGACCAAGGAGAGAATAGCATCAAGTGATGGGAGTTTCAAATTGAATTTATTTGTTTATTTTTTATATAACTGATCATGTGATAGATGGTCAATTCTTGGGCTGCATTTTTACTTGCTTTGGGCCACATGTGGACTGTGGGTTTGACATCCTTGATGTAAAGTATTGAAATAGTAATTCAAGCTTTCGGTTTAGTGATGTAAGGTATCTCTGTGAAAATTCAAAATTTATTTATCAACTTCAATTAAATTTCCAGCAAAGTAAATTAGAACAGAATTTTCAGCTTTTTGAGAAGAATGTGGAATAACGTACAGCGTAGTGGGTCAATTTAATATCAACAAAAATTAAGAGTGGTTATAAAAAGGGAAATTTAAGAAATAAAGCTCATATTAAATATGTTGCAGAGTTACAATTTTACTACAGCAGCTGTTTCACCTTTACCTTATGTGCAACAGGAGCACTAACACAAGTTAAATAGATACTCAAAATCAATTAATTGCTATAACAATGACATTTGTTACTGGCATGTGGCAGAGCAGTTGAATCAGTAATTTGTATAATAGCATAGTTCAGTTTATAACTACGTGCATTAAGGGAAAAGTTTAGATACTCAAAATCAATTAATTGCTATAACAATGACATTTGTTACTGGCATGTGGCAGAGCAGTTGAATCAGTAATTTGTATAATAGCATAGTTCAGTTTATAACGACGTGCATTAAGGGAAAAGTTTAGCTCATTGCTTTGCATTTGTTCCCGCAGTGTATCAGTTTAAATAATTACCAGAATTAATAACTATATTGCCACAGAAATGAGCTATGTGAATTGTTTGCAGAACTGTTACGAACATTCTGCAATTGCTTCTTCAGGATGTTTAGAACTTTTACAATTTTCATATACTATGATCTTTGACACTACACACAAACACATTATGACACGGTATAAGGATTAGAATAAAAGTTATTAAAAACCTGATTACTATTCTAAACATCATATGAATGACATAATGGCAGGAAAAAATAAAATGGGAGCTGTCTTCATTGTCCTTTTATAAACTAGCTCAAGCTTTGGTCTATTTTTAAATATTAATTATAGTTTGTAGAAGAAATCAGCCAGAATTTGGGTAAAGATTAACACATTACGTAGTAAAATAAGAACACACAATTGCCCACAGAAACAATGAAGTTGTGATCCATGTAACACCATGTAACTCAAATGAATAACATAAAACATTTTGCAAAATTTACATATGTGCCTATGTATAACATTTATAAAAACTTACTTTATCCTCTGATTCTGCAAAGACTGCTTTTACATAACTGCCAAAAATGTAACCGTAGAAGTTTTTCTTAACCCTCAGTTGTGACATACCGTAATGATCCACTTAAATATATAGTGATACCACCTAGCTACTTCCTCTGGTGCTGGTACATCTCTTTACTGGAGTTTATTGGATAGAATGTATTGCAAATTCAGTTTGCAAATCTAGATGATGGAGAGAAGAAGTTTTTCCATGTAGTACAGATATCGCATCTAAATTTCTGTTCATCTGAATTTCTGTTGTTGATTGATAGTAAAAACTGGACAAAAAGTAAGATGTTGGAGAAAAAGTAAAAGAAAAGAATCCTTGATTGTAATAACTTTCAGAAATAGGTGAAAATTCACAAACAGGTTCTGTAAGAATGGATTACAACTGTATGTTGCCAGAGGTTTCCCACTCATATGCATACAGCTAAGACTTCACATGGTATGAGGTCAGCATAACAGCAGCTCCAAATAGGTTTGGCCCCACAACATGAGGTAGTTTGAAGGAGTATGTCGACCAGTGAGCTGTTACAGTGCACTTTGTGGTATTTTTCATTACCACATGGGCCAGAAACGATATTTGGCTGACTCACATGCAAAAGACTTGTATTTAATCTGGAAGAAGGACTAAGAGCGACAAATGTAGCCCAACCATTTGGCGTTGCTCACAGCAGTATTTTACATGGATGGGGAGCATTCTGAACTGCAAGTGCTGTTGCCTGAAGCAGGGGAGATGGTCAACTACAGCAGCAGGTGACTGCTACATTGTGCAACAGGCAAGAAGGGAGCCATGTCACACAGTAGGAGTAATTGCAACCACATTTAACAGGACTGCAGTGCATGCAGTCTCATCCTCCACCATGGCATGGTGACTGTACAGGGATGGTCTCCTTGCCTGATGACCAGTAAGGTGTGTTCCTTTGACACCCATCTGTCAATGCCACTGTTTGAGATGGTGTCAGGAGCATAGGCACTAGGCCAATGGGTAGTGGGGTTGCTTTCTTTTCTCAAAAAAGAGCAGATTCAGTCTGAGTAGTTGTCCTAGATGTGCCAACATATGGCAAAGAGTGGGAACATAGTTGAACATGGTCATTTTGGTGGTCCAGGTGTTATGGTGTGGAGAGGCGTAATGTTGCGCGAGTGTAGTGACCTTCAGATCCTTGAACATTGTGCACTCACCAGTCAGCACTACTGTGATTC
Organism: Schistocerca americana; assembly: GCF_021461395.2. Classification (NCBI taxonomy): domain Eukaryota; kingdom Metazoa; phylum Arthropoda; class Insecta; order Orthoptera; family Acrididae; genus Schistocerca; species Schistocerca americana. The sequence continues at coordinate 375,437,689 of NC_060123.1, read as the reverse complement.
TGTACTCTTACCCCCAAGAGCATCTATCAGGAAAGCATTTTTATGAATGACAGTGTGACCACATTCAACAATGCAAATGGAGGAGCTCTCAGAATGAGAGGATATTTGGCAGATGGACTGATCTGCCTGTTCCCCTCAACTTAAACGTCATCGAGCACTTGTGGGATGTGTGGGGCATACATCCACATGCACAAATGACCATTCCACAGTTGTCAGCCACGCTGGTGGAGGACTGGAATGCCCTACCGCAAGAACTCATTACCAACCTTGTGGCCAGTGATAGAGGACTTTGCAGAGTGGACATTGCCATCCTTGGTGATCACACACACATTATTAAGAACCATGTCTCACCTTGTAATGTCCAGTAGACCATCATAAATTGTGGTATCTTCAGTGTACTTATTCTCATTGAATAAAAGTGTTAGTTATGTTCACCTCCGTGCATATTGCTTTCAGTTATCTTCTGTACTGTACTGTACTATACTGTACTCTACTGTACCATACTGTAGCAGGTCTTTCAATATGTGGTCCAAGTTTCATCAAGCTGTGTTACTTGGCAATGGCACATGTGAAAGCTACTTTTGTCCTCAACTTTTGCACACCACTGTAATGTAGAGGGGTTTGTGAGTGGGAAGCTTACAATGAGTCAAATCTGGAAGTGTTCTAATTTTAATATATAGGTGTATGACAGAAGTTGAGAGTTACACTACTACCTAGTTTTTAATTAAAATCTTTATGCATTTAATGTCTTATTCATAAAAGTCTCTTTATAAACACAGGATGCCACTTTTGATGGCCACCCACTCTTGGCAGTTCAGTGTCTTCGAGGATATGTGCTTGCGGTGACTGGAAACTGTTTAATGATGTGGGCCATGGACATTGGCCTACTCTGTTATACTTCACAGTCATTTGTCAAACATCTGCCGGCAAGTTCTGGATTTGATAAGCCAGCATTAATAAAATTCTGTGAACTTCAAGGTATGTGATTCAGACTACTTTTGTTAAAATTTGTTTAAGAATGATTGATGCAACCTGGTTCAGAAAAAAAATTAAGTACTATTAAAAATTGTGTCAAACATATGAAATAAAAAAATTCTCATTCTACAAAATATGTTTCAGGGTAAATCATAATTGTATGCAATCTCTGCTTTTTTTATGCATTGTTCTTTCTTAGTTTCTCTTCATGTATTGGAAATGGGAATACTTCTCTAAAAGCTTTCAGTGGCTTTGGATAAAAGTCACAATTTTACTTCAGTATTGAATTTCAGGTTTTTGAAGTTTACACTATTTGTAGGTATGAGATATAACATAAACGTTTGGTCTGATAATGTACTTGCTGCAATTTCATAACTGATGGGTATTGCCTCTTTCTTGTAGTACAGAGAAAGTTTGTGGACATTATTTTCATATATTTTCCATCATTATGGATACTAAACTTCATTTCAGCAGCTGTTAATTGTTAGATAATGGTATGGACATATCTGCATTTATGTGTCCATTGAGAGATCTGTGCATCACTAGTAATCATCAGCTGCTAAATGCAGTCCAACTGTGTTACCATGGTTGCCACAAGTTCTGGAAATCAGGGAATATCAGAGAATTTCAAAAGTATCAGGGAAATTTGGAAAAAAAAACTCTGGAAAAATCTCGTGTTTGTATCAGTAGATGAAATCGTTTGTTTACTTAGATGTCATGCATTGTTCCTGGCTGGGTGCAGATGAGTATGTGTGCCATTTCCCTACTCCCTCATTATTACTACTTCTTCCCTTTTTACCACTCCTCTGAGCTTTCAGTCAGTGATGCCACCACTTCTTGCCACTAGCCTAGCAGCTGCTGACGAGAGGCAGGGAGGCATGAGAAGTGGTTTGTTGGGATCTGATTCTCAGTCTGTTTACGCTGTGGCTGGAGACAGCGGTCATGAGTGCGTGAGTTGTGTCTGAGGTATTGTGTGAATGTGTGTGTGCTCTTTGTTTTCTAAAAAAGGATATGACCAAAAATTTAGTAGTGAGAGCATGATTGTCTTTCTATGTGCCTGTCTGCTGCCCAGTGATCATATTTACGGTGAGTTGTTACCTATCCTTATCGGTATTGATTCTCAGAGTATTTGCGCAAGTTGTCTGTTGTATGGATTGATCACCACAACCTCATTTCATCAACATGGTGCTTGTGGCATGTGAATACCTGGCCACACAATTGAACTTCAGAGATGGGTGTGGCGGTGTTCACCTGCTTTGTTTACCTCTTCGTTTGTTGCTCTCGGTATTGACGTATTGCATTGCTACACTGGCTGAAAAATGGGGTTTGTAATTTGGATACTGACTATGGTAAATAATGTAGCTGACAGATGCACAATTGCGTTTCACAGTCTTTTAATTTCACTTTTCACAACCCCCCAATAAGATGCAGTTATATATGACCAGTGCACTTTTGTTCTAACTTCCTATAAGCCTCATCAATAGTTAACAGGTGAACCATCCACATATTGCTACAATAGTTTACTGTTGAACATCTACGAACAGTAAAAGCCTAACCACAAAGTTCACAGTTCCTGAAGAATAGAAAGGTACATATGGAGCAGACTCTGTCACTGTTTTAACACAGCCTAATTGTGTAACACTTATTACACTGTTAAGTTGATGCATTGTTGTCATTCTAACCAACACAGTTTCCTTGTCTGAAACTCAGCCGTGGTCTGACTGTCTTGTGACCAAAAATTGGGCTCTTATATATCTTCGCAGTAATAGGTACTGAAACTTCACATTGTTCAATGTTTAATTTATAAAAATTACAATTAAAACTTAACTCAATAAATTAACTGAATACATCGAAAAATTGGTTCTTTTTAAGTTTCTTCTACTACAAAGGTTAGGATGAATTATTTGTTCAAATCATGAAATTAACAAATGTAGTTACGCAAACAATACTTTTGACAAAATTGTTAATTACTTTGGAATTAATGAAGGGCTGGTTTTGCTAACATGTTTTTGAATAGAGCCAAATAAATACTTTAAGATTACTAGTATTTCATCTTCCAAATGTTTATAATTAGTATACAATTCATATTTGTTTACACATCAACAATGAAATTTAAGTTACGAAACAACTACTGATTTCATCCTACAGTAAAAGATACTAACTAGTAATAGTAAAAATAAATTAGAAAATCAATTACATACATAAAACTAGGCACAAAATTAGGTCTGGTGTTATTTACTTTAAAACTAAGGGCCAACCTTTCTCATTTACAAAAATGCACATTATATTCACATATGTTAATGGTAATTAGTTAAAAGTGGAAAAAAATGAATTTTAAGGAGGCAGATGGCAAAACAAGAGGGGAAGTAAAATTATCCCAGCTTGCTTCATCACACAGGCCAAAACTGCAGGCCATTTCTGTGGGTATCTCTAACGGGTTGGGCCTGCCGATCTGAAGCCCACCATTTCCCGTTAATGTGCAAGCTTTGCCCATCAAATCTAGTCTCATCGATCTGCCAGCAGGTCAGTTCTGTTTGTGTGTAACATAATGCGGCAGATTTTTGTGATTTATCCGTGGACCAAAGACTGTAGTGCTCCTTGGTAGGCCGGGGTGGCGAGCGATGGATTTCAGGAATTGCTGCTGTCACACCGCAAGTACATTGCACAGTGTGGTGTTTTATAGACATTTTATTTATTCTAGTACATTTTGGCATTTTAAAAGTAGTTTATATGTTAAGAGGGTATGGACAATAAGAAGAAGAAAACTGTGGCAGTTGCTGGCAGTTTGTACACTATGTAATCACATATTTGTTGAAGGAAAAACCACACAATAGCTGTAAAATAATAGACATAACACAGTGGGCAGTAACCGTTAGGAATGAACATCGTAGAAACAACATTTTATTGGAGGTCACTTACAGCGTTGGTTTGCACAACTCTCCCCTGGTTATACACTTCTTTCGAGAGGCCTACTTTTTTCTGAGATTATTTCTGAAATCATTGAAGGTATTTTAAACCTGTCTTGCAACTCTTAACAAAATGCGTATTTTTGTCACCAAATGTATTTTGTTTTATTGAAATAAAATAACATCAGTGGTCTTAATGAAACACATATACCATTTGGCTTGCTTTCTACATCTAAAAACAGTTCGTGACAAAAGATGTTCACGCCAGTACTTGATTTTTGCTTACACATTTAGAAATGCAGAAGTCCTTACATTTTTTGTCATCTTATTCCTTTAATTACCTTTAAGATCTCAAAATTTGTCAGGTAAAAATGCTAAAACATCAGGGAAATGTCAGGGAATTTCACTTGGAGAAACTTGCGGCAACGCTGGTTGCTCCAGATGCCACTGAATATGTCCAGGTGTGCTAACTTTCTGCATTTTTAAAATATGTTTGTTTATTGTGTGTTATATGCAGTTTCTAGACCTCTAAACAAATATATGAAGTGTTTGGCCATTACTGTCATTTTATATAAGAAATCCATTGAAGTTAACAAATTATTGCTGCAGGTTTGAATGAAGTAAATGGGAATTCTTGTAGGATTTGTGAAGGGCTACGTAGTGGGTCAGCTTATAGAAAATACCAGACTGTGATGTTGTTCTTCCAACCCTGAGTCAGAATGAAGTCCAGTCAACACACCTCCAGACTGGGCAGTATCCTCTCTCGCAGAGAGAGGATCTACTAGTTAGTAGTGCTCATAGTGCATGGCTGCCAACTATTATGGATTGTCCATAATTGTTGCAAATCTATCACATTAATTATATAATTACAGGAAGTTATTAAAAAATACAGAAATAGACATTTTATGATTTGATTTTTAAAAAATCTGAAAAGGTACTGTTTGTATTTCCTAATTTGATTGGATGTAGTCACGTAGTTTAGTTTACAACACACAAAATGTTAACTTTCATGTACGTTTTTGTTCATCTTTCGAGGCTTTATGTAGGTGACTCACAAAGCAAGTGGCCCTACCATATAGCTAAGGAAACATGGCAGGTAGTTTTGCCACCACACTGCACAAGTTTTAGTGGCGACTAAAGAAATGTTTTCCAGTACCCACACTCTGTGACTTCACAGCCTATGCACTAGTGAGCACAGCCAAGTGAGCAGCATGTGGCTCTACATGCCAAGTTCTTGGCAGTCTCATTTGGCAAGATATTATGGGTCATCTTCAGTAGCTTCCAACAAACTATACAGTTTATTCATGCTTATCTCTCATGCACTTCAGGCAAGTGCAGACCGTATGGATCAAACACATGCCCATAGTCCTTTATAATCAGTCAAGCACTTTTAACATTTTTTAAAATGTTAAGGATAATAAGTTGCCGTCTCTTCATGTAAGAATAGATGATGAATGCAGCTAGTCGCTAACATTGTGTAATGTCTTGTCTGTATAGACGTGTATCTGTTGCCTTTAAGATCCCTTCACCTTCACACATAAATCTATACGGTAAAGTGAGGGCCTCCTATTTCATGGCTGATCTGTGATAACACAGGCGAAAAGTTAGACTAATGGAGGATTATTAGTATTATCTTTATTTTCATTCGCTCTCTCTCTTTCTCTCCTTTATCTATGTACAGTTTTTAATGTAATATTTCATTACATGAAATCAGCCAAATAGAATCTTTGGTGGAGTCCTTCGTCTTGGTAATCAGCGGCTGGCTTGCTGCAAGAAATCTTTACATTTATTATTACTGTTAAACACTGCATTCAGTCGGGAAAATCAATCGTGTGGACAATTTGTTCCTTTTACGAAAGATTGCGAATTCCAGATGTGTACGAAGCCTTTTTGGACGATTTAACACAGACTCAGTGATTGCAGGCTCTCTTTGACACAGCTGAAACTTCCCCACTAATTACAGGGCTAACGTGATCATCAAATGATTCAGAAAAAAACTCATTCGTTCATTCAGTCCAGAACAAAAAAGTCACAAACCTTATTTATGAAGGAAATCGTGTATTAAATCCATCTCCAATACATGTCCAGATCTCCGGTGATTCCACATCTTAATTATTTTCCGTTTACAGTCTCTTTCTCTTCAAACAAACCGCTAGTGGCACAAATGTTAATTGGCTCGCTTTAGCGAGAAGAAAAGCAGAATATGTATCTCTCAGAAACACGTCAATCGCTCAACAGATACTCCAGAAGCTGTCCTAGTTACCACTCTAACAACCATGGAGAATGCATATATGCATCTCTGTTATTTCAAAGAATAAACACACTAGAAAATACTTTGGCATCGTCGAGCTGTCGCCGCATATGTTACGAGAAAATCAGATCAGATACTTTTCCAAAGTGAATGAATGTGGATGGTTTGATTGACAGTGATTAATTGGTGTGTGGTAGAGGGTATTTTCTGTGGGAACATTACAATGCCCCTCGCAGTGAGTGAAGTTTGTGAGCCTAATTTTGATTTACCGAACACACTTCGCAATCTATCTATTAGTGTGGGTAACCCAGAAGTGATGAGTGTCAGTCCTCCGACTGAAAAAAAATAATTATATTTAAGACAGACGAAGAAAAGGAACATTGAAAACAGAAGAAATGAAGAGACAGGTACCGCGGCTGTATTGCTTTTACGTGCATCAAGGTGTTATATCTGCTGTGCACAACCAAGGAAGATGATCTTTCATGAAACTGTTATCAGGGTCTACCCATTCAGGAACTTTCTTAAGCAGGGAAAGCTTGGAAAACCTCTTAAGCCTAGACCCCCAGTCCACGGTACATAGAAGATAGGAAACCCTACAGAAGAGAAAAAATAATTTTTAAATTGAAAACAAAATCCTTATGGCTTCATGCATCCTTTTTCTTACGATGTACTGCAAGGAATTTAGCCATTGACTTAAAGTTTCCATTTATCCATTGACTAATGCTGTTGCCAAAAACATCATAATATTTACTCTAGTTTGAATTTTCTTTTGGACTTCGCATCACCACTTGTGCTTGTAAGTCCAAAAATTCCGACACATTTTCTGTCAATGATTTATTCTTCGTAATTTAAAGGATTCATGCAACTTGCAGCAGATTTTGGATTCAAATCATCGAATAATGGAAAGTGTGGTTCATTTTATACAAAGATATAATCCATCATTTCCTTGAAAAGTCATATCATTTATCTATACTCATAAAATTTTTATCCTAAATACATATATTTCTCCGCTTGATTGCTGTAATGTAAAAGTTATTAGTAGTGAGGAATGTGGATTCACTTCTTTCATTTATTCTCTGATTCATCCGGCATTCATACATGCACATAGATGGAAATGGATTTTCAAACACAATTCCGAAGTGAACAAGACCCATTAAATAACTACTAATTCTATGAATATTACTTTCTTTTGACATTCAACAATAAATCAAGAACTCTTAATGTCTAATTATGACACTTTTTTGAAGTTCAACATCAATCAGTTTCCCCTCGCGTTTGATGCGAGTCTCTTACAAAGCATATCTGTGTCGTCTATATTGATTCTAACTCTTGCGCCGACGTCAATTGTTTTGCGCGGGAAATTATCTTTGTGGCGTTAACCGTCACTCATGATTCACTGCCTAAACGCATCACTTCACACGTTTACACATCTAAGCGTGCACTTGAAATTATATATGAACATTCACTGAGAACCTCTTTTGATTATGCAGCGTCATTTTCGGGAAATATTTCTTTCTTCTTGAAGATCATTCAGATCCTTTATAATTCTTGATGACATTAGCAATGCTAAAGTTCCATGTTTACCCACACACAGGTGAAGCCTATCTCCACTATCTTCTTTGCAGCCCTCGTAGAAATAATTAGTCACTATTTCTACAATCTGTGTCACTGATTAATTATTTCAGTTTAAAGTTTTCTAACACTAAACACACACAGTTTATTGTTATGTTTTTACGAGCATTCATCTCTGTCACTTGCAATGGGGAGCAGTATGGGCTTGCAGAGGGTTCGATCAAACCCCATTTCAACATGCGATCTATTTCCTTTTGAACTTGAGCCTTTAACATCCAGGGAACAGTATAGAAAGGTCTACAATACGTTTCGTGAGGCTTAACGTAGAGATGGCATATGTATCCCTTAATAACTCCTGGCCTTTCATCAAAAACGTTTTCATACGTTAATAATAATTCATTGAGCTGCTTCTTCTGATCTTCGATAATGCAGTCGGATTCATTTAACTTTTCAAACACTAATTGACCGAAATCTTCTTTGACTTGGAACTCATTAATTACATGCTCTTTCAAATTTTTGGCCGTCCTGATTACTTGCACACTGATCCCACAATTATATTTTCTCGTAAGGCTTTTTGTTTTTCAACAACTCCAACTCAATTTCTTGTTTATTAACATTCAACCAAATTTTTCCGGTTTTAAAATCTATTCTGCATCCGTATTGACGTAGGCTGTCGACTCCGATAATGCAATCTACCACCAAATTTTTCACAACAAGGAATGTGCTTAATATTGCTACATTTCTGAATTCCACACCAAGTAGTGACTGCACCTTTACATTAGCCGATCGAGCCCCAACGGCGCCTATTATTCTGCAATTTTGAACTGGAAATACTGGTACTCGTCTTATATATCTGATCCTGTTGAATAGTGCCTCCGAAATAACATTTGTGGTTGCAGCTGTGTCTAAAACTGCCACTATAGGTATGGCCCATGATGACTTGCACTTCGGCTACTGCCACCTGTTCCTTATCCTTATCTTGTGGTTCTCAAGTCCTCGGTCATTTCATCTGCCAGTCATCGTCCATCATTATACGTTAGCATGGGTACACATATCCTGTTGCCCCTCAACCAATTGTTGACCGCTCCTCCGGGGCATGAGTGGGTCCTTACAAGTTTGTTGTATTTTGATTTGTCTGCTGGTTGACATCATCCGTCACTTCGGTAATTACCGGTTGATTCGTAGATGTCCGTCCCCGCTGATGTTGGCTATTTGAATTCATTCCCCCCGGTTGATTCCACTTTCTATTATTGTTATTATTCCAGGCTTGGGGTCTGAAATTTCTTTCGTTCCCCCACACGGGATTGTATCTTTTCCCATTCCTGTTGTTGCTTGAATAGCCCCTCGCAAGACCATTGCCGGGATTACTATTGAGATTTTGAGGGGTTTCTCCATTATTTAACGATCTCTGTTCATTCCCTTTAAGTGTCGATTGATCGCCATTGGTATAACACATACTTCCACCTTGCCTACCGTTTGGCGGAGGTTCTATCTCCCTATATTGGAATCTGTTATTACGGGCTTTCTGGTTGTTCTCTTCGATAATATCTATATGGTCTAACGTCGTGAGGAACGACTCCAAGTCTTTGTCGTTCCCATAAATCAATTGATTCCGGATGCTAGTTGGTAGTCTTGCCTTAAGTATGTTTATTATGTCTGGCAAGGGCATAGGTCTGTCCCAGTATCTCGTTTTATTTATATATTTTTCGAAATACTTTCTAAGGCTTCCTTTCGAAAAGGAGAAAGGCTCTGGGTAGAGCACCTCCTGCCTTAGGCGTTCCTGTACCCCTTCTGACCAGAACTTTGCTAAAAACGCCTTCTCAAAATCATCATATGTCGAGCAAACAGAAGTTATGTCCTAGGCCCAGATCGCCCCCGAATCTTGTATATATCCTGTAACAAAACTGATCTTCTGCCACTCCGACCAATTTCTGGGTAGCATTCCTCTGAAACTTCGAATAAAAACAATTGGATGGACCCCCTTTTGTCAGGGTTAAAAATCTGGAATTGCCGATGCTTTATCATTTTTTCTTTGGCATGGCAAAGGCTTTTTTAATCTCCGTTAGATAAGAATTCACGCGAACAACCAGCTTGTGGCAATTTAATGTTTGAATTACTTACACAAGTCGGTATTGTGTGCGAATGGGCAGTAACTGGCTCTATAGTCGCTGCCAACTTCTGCTGCTGCCCTGTATTCATTTGTTCTGAGCTTTGTTGTGAAGCGCGCATCGACTCTTCTATTGTTTGTTTCCAATGCTCCAAATCAGCACCTAACTGCTGTCGCACCTCCTCAAGTCCTTTAGCAAACAAATTCTCTTCCTGTTTGCCAGATAAACTCTGGAATACAGCCTTAACATTTTGCTCAACGTTTTCACACATTTGCCTTTTGTTTTCTAATGTGATTTCGGATAATTTACCCGTTAATACGTTAATTTGGTGGTCTATAATGTCTTGACACTCTGTCAGATGTTCAACGATTTCCTTTAGGTTAGTCTGTGTACGTGCCAATTCAGGAAGTTGCGCAATTGCACATGACATGGCGTCTTGCTTTTGTACTAATTGTGGAACCATTTCCACTTGTTCCCGTACAGTATCTATCTTAATAGCCACATACTCCTTCATTTCGACACGTACGCGGTGAGTAGGTTCCTCACATTGTGCTTTCACCAATTCTATTTGTGCAGTTAATTTTCGTTCCATCTCTTCAGCCTGATCTTTGAGTTCCTTGGTCTTTGCCTCTATCCGCTGCTCTAATTCGGAAAAACTGTCTTGTAACTGCTGCTTAATCTCAGTCTGAACTAATTTCATTTCTTCTTGAGTTTGAGTGACTGTCACTAATTGTGCTTTAATATCGGTTTTCAGAGTTTCCTGCCCTTCAGTAACTGAGGCTAATTTCGCGTTAATGTTGGTTTTCAGATTTTCCTGCCCTTCAGTAACTGAGGCTAATATGGTATTCAAATCATTTTGCCCTTCAGTAACTGAGGCTAACTTCGCATTAATGTCGGTTTTCAGATTTTCCTGCCCTTCAGTAACTGAGGCTAATTTCGTATTCAAATCATTTTGCCCTTCAGTAACTGAGGCTAATTTCGTGTTAATGTCGGTTTTCAAAGTATTCATGCTCTCGGTTATCATCTGCATCTGTCTCATGATAATTACCAATGTATCTAATCCATGCTGCATACTTGCTGTTACACCTCCAGCCGTGTCTACAGTGCGTTCTATTGCGCTATCTGTAGCCATCGGTCCTACAACACTTCTTACTGCATTATTATTATCAGTGCTAACAGCTGAAGGCTGTTGCGTGCTGCTATGCTCTGCTTGACTCATCCTAAACATTGCCCTAGTTAAAATCATATAAATGTTCTACTGTCACTATATATATATATATATATATATATATATATATATATATATATATATATATATAAAAAAAAAACAAAGATGATGTGACTTACCAAATGAAAGTGCTGGCAGGTCGACAGACACACAAACAAACACAAACATACACACAAAATTCAAGCTTTCGCAACAAACTGTTGCCTCATCAGGAAAGTGGGATATACACTCCTGGGAATTGAAATAAGAACACCGTGAATTCATTGTCCCAGGAAGGGGAAACTTTATTGACACATTCCTGGGGTCAAATACATCACATGATCACACTGACAGAACCACAGGCACATAGACACAGGCAACAGAGCATGCACAATGTCGGCACTAGTACAGTGTATATCCACCTTTCGCAGCAATGCAGGCTGCTATTCTCCCATGGAGACGATCGTAGAGATGCTGGATGTAGTCCTGTGGAACGGCTTGCCATGCCATTTCCACCTGGCGCCTCAGTTGGACCAGCGTTCGTGCTGGACGTGCAGACCGCGTGAGACGACGCTTCATCCAGTCCCAAACATGCTCAATGGGGGACAGATCCGGAGATCTTGCTGGCCAGGGTAGTTGACTTACACCTTCTAGAGCACATTGGGTGGCACGGGATACATGCGGACGTGCATTGTCCTGTTGGAACAGAAAGTTCCCTTGCCGGTCTAGGAATGGTAGAACGATGGGTTCGATGACGGTTTGGATGTAACGTGCACTATTCAGTGTCCTCTCGACGATCACCAGTGGTGTACGGCCAGTGTAGGAGATCGCTCCCCACACCATGATGCCGGGTGTTGGCCCTGTGTGCCTCGGTCGTATGCAGTCCTGATTGTGGCGCTCACCTGCACGGCGCCAAACACGCATACGACCATCATTGGCACCAAGGCAGAAGCGACTCTCATCGCTGAAGACGACACGTCTCCATTCGTCCCTCCATTCACGCCTGTCGCGACACCACTGGAGGCGGGCTGCACGATGTTGGGGCGTGAGCGGAAGACGGCCTAACGGTGTGCGGGACCGTAGCCCAGCTTCATGGAGACGGTTGCGAATGGTCCTCGCCGATATCCCAGGAGCAACAGTGTCCCTAATTTGCTGGGAAGTGGCGGTGCGGTCCCCTATGGCACTGCGTAGGATCCTATGGTCTTGGCGTGCATCCGTGCGTCGCTGCGGTCCGGTCCCAGGTCGACGGGCACGTGCACCTTCCGCCGACCACTGGCGACAACATCGATGTACTGTGGAGACCTCACGCCCCACGTGTTGAGCAATTCGGCGGTACGTCCACCCGGCCTCCCGCATGCCCACTATACGCCCTTGCTCAAAGTCCGTCAACTGCACATACGGTTCACGTCCACGCTGTCGCGGCATGCTACCAGTGTTAAAGACTGCGATGGAGCTCCGTATGCCACGGCAAACTGGCTGACACTGACGGTGGCGGTGCACAAATGCTGCGCAGCTAGCGCCATTCGACAGCCAACACCGCGGTTCCTGGTGTGTCCGCTGCGCCGTGCGTGTGATCATTGCTTGTACAGCCCTCTCGCAGTGTCCGGAGCAAGTATGGTGGGTCTGACACACTGGTGTCATTGTGTTCTTTTTTCCATTTCCAGGAGTGTATATATCTCCCTTCTACTGTCACTATATGTAACTCTGTTCACACAAGAGTACTTCTGTGTCTACTTTCTTAATGTACTTATACAGATAAATGCAACTGGGACAGGTCAATCAAAGCACATCTAACATGAACACAATTAATCAATGTTCAAATATCAAATAACACTAAACAGAAAAGCGTATACTTCAACTATACTAGCAAGCTTTAATAATAAAAATATAGATCTGGCCTTTTCTCTGCGCCCAGCGTGCTGTCTTTCGGCTTTATTTGTAGATCCAATTATATCACCTGTGAGTCTTTCCTCTCTTTTCCAAGCGTCAGTTAGGTTAGCTCGTTGTAATTGGCATGAAACAGAGAACAAAATTATTTTAGCAACATCCAAAAACGTGTCCTGTCACGGATTGGCCATTTTAACATTTTTTAAAATGTTAAGGATAATAAGTTGCCGTCTCTTCATGTAAGAATAGATGATGAATGCAGCTAGCCGCTAACTTTGTGTAATGTCTTGTCTGTATAGACGTGTATCTGTTGCCTTTAAGATCCCTTCACGTTCACACATAAATCTATACAGTAAAGTAAGGGCCTCCCATTTCTTGGCTGATCTGTGATAAGACAGGCGAAAAGCTAGACTAATGGAGGATTATTAGTATTATCTTTATTTTCATTCGCTCTCTCTCTTTCTCCCCTTTATCTATGTACAGTTTTTAATATAATATTTTATTACGTGAAATCGGCCAAATAGATCTTTGGTGGAGTCCTTCATCTTGGTAATCAGCGGCTGGCTTGCTGTAAGAGATCTTTACATTTATTATTACTGTTAAACACTGCATTCAGTCGGGAAAATCAATCGTGTGGACAATTTGTTCCTTTTACGAAAGATTGCGAATTCCAGATGTGTACGAAGCCTTTTTGGACGATTTAACACAGACTCAGTGATTGCAGGCTCTCTTTGACACAGCTGAAACTTCCCCACTAATTACAGGCCCAACGTGATCATCAAATGATTCAGAAAAAAACCCATTCGTTCATTCACTCCAGAACAAAAAAGTCACAAACCTTATTTATGAAGGAAATCGTGTATTAAATCCATCTCCAATACATGTCCAGATCTCCGGTGATTCCACATCTTAATTATTTTCCGTTTACAGTCTCTTTCTCTTCAAACAAACCGCTAGCGGCACAAATGTTAATTGGCTCGCTTTAGCGAGAAGAAAAGCAGTATATGTATCTCTCAGAAACACATCAATCCCTCAACAGATACTCCAGGAGCTGTCCTAGTTACCACTCTAACAACCATGGAGAATGCATATATGCATCTCTGTTATTTCAAAGAATAAACACACTAGAAAATACTTTGGCGTCGTCGAGCTGTCGCCGCATATGTTACGAGAAAATCAGATCAGATACTTTTCCAAAGTGAATGAATGTGGATGGTTTGATTGACAGTGATTAATTGGTGCGTGGTAGAGGGTATTTTCTGTGGGCATATTACACCCTTTTTCCATGACGTGAATATGAACTGGTAATTTGAGATTCATATGTGAGACCAGTGAGAATATTTTTGTTTTCTCAATTACTAAAGATTTCATTTTGAGGTAATATGTGTAATGTAGGTTACTTTGCATATGGTATGAAGGTGAGGGCATATGTGACTTACAGCTTCTCTCGCTCACCATCTAAAGGATGGGACATACATGAATGACTGAATACTCAATAGTTTATTCAAAACACACACACACACACACACACACACACACACACACACACACACACACACCGTAAGTTCTAGGTTCATTGCTATATCACTATGTAATGCATTATTGAGTAAAGGCATGATACATTGTTTATGTTTCGCTGTTGAATTGAAACTTATATCTCAGTGGTCTCTTGGTGCTATTCCAAAAGAGCAAGCTTTCTGCTTCCACCAGATTACAAATATTTATTGACTCTGCTTTATCATAGAGCGCAAATTGTATACGTGATAGAAGATGGCAATGAGTAAAATATTGTCCATAAATTGTTTGCAAAAAAGCTGGTTAGATGTGAGTATCTTGTGTGTAAAGCACAATAAATTGTGTCAAAAAGGGTGTAGAGCTTGCACTGCATGTTCAGTGAAACTAAAAAATGTAAGTCCACTTCCTATAACATCAAAAACAAACAAGGCTTGTACTGGTAATGAAAGTGTATCAGATAACGTTGTGTGAAATTATAGCATGAGATTTCGAGATTCAAAAAATGTAAACAAACCAGTGAAACACATCAGAGCGAAAATATACATTTCAAAGTAGGTGACTATTGAATAAAAAACATGAAAAATCAACAAATCTCAGCTAATGAAGACTATTAAAAAAAATGCGAAAGACAAACGAAGGTACAAAACAAAAAAGTCTTCATTAGCAGACAGTCATGTGCGGCTTTGTGCAAGACTCTTAAACCAAAAAATGAAGCACAACTCTGATACGTGTCCACTGATAAAACCAAATGCACCATTTAAAGAAGTCTTGAACATTGTGAAAGGCAGGATCACACGGAAAGACGATGATTTGATCATCATGGGTGGAGAAAATGATATCAAAAACAAGATTCAAGAATTCACAGAGACTGTTGCTGATCTATTATAAAAAAAGCAGACAGGATATATTAAAGTCCTCCTCTGTACAATTTCATATAGATTTGACGGGTTTCCCTGGAACAATAAAATATATCAAATGAACAACTATTTGGTAAATGTGACTATAAAGCACAGCTTTGTCAGCATTGTAGATATAAAGTTGTTCCTGAGATGAATTGATCATACAAAACATGATTTGCACATGGTGACGAAGGGAAGGGAAAAGAAAAAATGTGTAGACATATACAGTAAAATAAAAAAAAAAAAAACACAAGATATGAAACCAACACTAACATTAGAAATAGCTGCTGAAGAAGAAGTGAAAATATACCCAATGTCAGCATCAGTTACTGGAGACAGACACAGGGCAACTCCTAAACAAAATGTATCTGTACAGAAGAATCTCTCATTGCTTGGAAACCCTGTAGACGATCGAAGACAACCTGTAAGAAATATGGGAACTTTACTGCACACCAGGAAGAGGACACCAACTCAGCACCACACATAACAAAGACTCATCAAAATGGAGTAGCAAAAGCAAGTAAGCCCCAAATTTCAGGACTAAGTGCTGACCTTGTAATGTTTCACCAAAAAGTGAAATGTGATTTATTAGTCTCATTACATACATTGTACAGATCATATGATCTGTTGTACAGGAGATCAGTCAAGTTTAGCAAAAATATAATGTATAATGATTTACAGAAATTCTTTTTACACTATTTTAAGAATAATGCCAATAAATATAACATTACAATATTTACTATAAATTAACAGTTTACCAATTTCCTTTGTTGTACACAGACAACACTGCAGCATTAGCAACAGATTTTTATTGTCAAAATGTCAGACTGTCTTCCATGAATTCTTCAGTGGTGTAGTAACTTTTCTCTATTAAAATATTTTGGAGTAAACTTTTCAGTGAACCATGGTCAATTGTTAATATGTTTCTTCCTTTTAATTTGTTATGTATTTTTAGCCCCATATACAGTGGTGTCTGAGCATAAAGCTTTAAGTGATGAGAAGGAAATTTGAAGTTTTTCTTTGACAAGTACCACAGCTATGCTTAAAATGGAACTTTTCAAGATTATGCTGATTATTATATACAAAAATCAAAATTTCAAAAACGTACAGTGAAGTAATTGTTAGTATTTTTAATTTCTTGAACAATGGGTGACATAACTAATTTTTGTGGACAGCGCTCATTTCTAATGATTTTCTTTTGAAGAATTAGTAGCCTTGAACTGCTTCTAGAGTTTCCCCAGAAAATTATCCCATACCGAATTACAGATTCAAAATAACTGTGGTAAACTGTCTCTTGTGTCCATATGAATGGCACCAGATAAAATAAACATTGCAAAAGCTGGGGAATTTAATTTATTTGCCAGGAAGTTTATATGTGTCTTCCAGTTTAAACTTTTATCAAGGTTTAGGCCCAAGAATGTCACATGGCTCACTTCTGTCAGCAGTTGATTATCATGGGCTATTTGTACAGAATATATTGCTGACAATTTAGAGACTAATTGTATTATCTGGGTCTTAGTGACATTGAGCTGTAGTCCATTTTTATGGAACCAGGATTCCAGTTTCCCCAGAGCATTTTTTATCAGGAGGAGTCATCTGCGAACAAGCCTGAATGAGCATCAATATATAATGGTAAATCATTTATGTACAACAAGAACAGGTAAGGAACCAGTATTGAACGCTGTGGAACTCCTTGGGAAATTGGTTTCCATTCAGAGTGGTAGATAACTGAAGTTGATATCAAAATAACTCTTTGTTTCCTTTCTATCAGATAAGAGTTGAACCACTGTAATGCAGTATCTTCGATCCCATAGTCTTCAGTTTGTAAAGTAATAATGAGTGGTTCACCGAGTCAAAGGCTTTCATTAAATCACAGAATATTCATGAGACTTTTGTACCCTGGTCCAGTGATGTTCTTATTTTTTCTGTAAATTCTCTGATGGCATTTATGGTGCTTTGAAAACCAAACTGATTTTTACAAATAATGTCATTTACTGTAAGGAAATTTTCTAGCTGTTTTGCCACAAGTTTTTCAAATATTTTAGAAAAAACAGGAAGGAGGGAGATAGGTCAGTAGTTTCCCATATCTCCTGGCAATCCCTTTTTAGATAATGGCTTAATCTCTGCATATTTCAGGATAACTGGGAAAGACCCATGTTCAAAGGAATGGTTTACAATAATAGTCAGTGGGTTGCAATAATAAGACGTACTGTCTTGGTTACCATGGAAGGTATTCCATCCTATCCAGCTGAATTTTTGTTTTTCAATGATAATATTGTGTATTCCACATCTGTAAAGTTCCCCACTAGGATAGCCACTTGCTCACAAACAGCCATTGATAATATCTTTATAGAAAAGTCCAATGAACAAAATTATATTACAAAACCAATAGTCAATGGCCTCTCAGACCATGACATGCAGTTCCTTCTGTTAAATGTTAATGCTGAACAGAATATAAAATCTGCTAAATCTGAGCTCAAGAGGGTAATCAAATCAGTAAGCCAAAATTGATTATTTTAGGACACTCCTCAGAGACATTCACTGGACTGATGTTTACAGTGCTCATGGCATGAATGAAAAATATAACATTTTTGCTAATAAAGTGCTTACCTTATTCGAACACTGCTTTCCCCCAAAACTTACCAAGGTTAGAGCAAAGTCTACAAAGAAGCCATGGATTACTCGAGGAATAGGGGTATCTTGTAAAACAAAAAGTAAACTGTATCAGTCAATCCGAAACATTTCCAATGTTGATGCTATAGCACATTATAAGAAATACTGCAAAATATTAAAGACTGTAATACGGATGTCAAAGCAAATATATTACAAGGAAAAGATAGTCATATCAGATAACAAAATAAAGACAATATGGGATATAGTGAAGGAGGAGACTGTTAGAACCAGACATGAAGAGGAACAAATAGCATTAAGAGTAAATGATACATTGGTGACAGATGTGTATAGTGTTGCAGAACTTTTTAACAAACATTTTATAACTGTTACTGAAAAAATGGGGTTGTCAGGTTTGGTAGATGCTGCTATGGATTACCTTAGACCAGACATTTCAAGTAACTTCCATAATATGAATTTGACCCTCACTACCCAAACAGAAATAATGTCCATCATAAAATCTTTAAAATCAAAAACATCTAGTGGGTATGATGAAATATCAACAAAGTTAATTAAAGAATGTGATTCTGAGCTAAGTAACATATTAAGCTATCTGTGTAACCAGTCGTTTATCAGTGGAATATTTCCTGAATGGCTGAAATATGCTGAAGTTAAGCCACTGTTTAAGAAGGGAGATAAGGAAATAGCATCAAATTTCCATCCAATTTCACTGTTGCCAGCATTCTCAAAAATTTTCGAAAAAGTAATGTACAGTCGTCTTTATAACCATCTTATCTCAAATAACATACTGTCAAAGTCACAGTTTGGATTTCTAAAAGGTTCTGATATTGAGAAGGCTATCTACACTTACAGTGAAAATGTGCTTAATTCATTAGACAAAAAATTGCAGGCAACTGGTATATTTTGTGATCTGTCAAAGGCATTTGACTGCGTAAATCACAATATCCTTTTAAGTAAACTAGAATATTATAGTGTAACAGGAAATGTTGCAAAATGGTTCAAATCGTATATCTCTGGCAGAAAACAAAGGGTGTTATTAGGAAAGAGACATGTATCAAGCTATCAGGCATCATCCAACTGGGAACTAATTACATCTGGGGTCCCACAAGATTCCATTTTGGGGCCCTTACTTTTTCTTGCGTATATCAATGACCTTTCATCAGTAACATTACCAGATGCCAAGTTTGTTTTGTTTGCTGAAGATACAAACATTGGAATAAATAGCAAATCAAGTGTAGTCTTAGAAAGATCAGCCAATAAAATATTTGTGGACATTAATCACTGGTTCCTAGCCAATTCTTTGTCACTAAACTTTGAAAAAACACACTCCATGCAGTTCAGAACTTGTAAGGGGTGTCCCAAGAGTATATGTCTAACATACGATGGCAAGAAGATAGAAGAAGTGGACAGTGTTAAATTCTTGGGATTACAGCTTGATAATAAATTCAACCCCCCCATGAACCATGGACCATTGCCGTTGGTGGGGAGGCTTGCGTGCCTCAGCGATACAGATAGCCGTACCGTAGGTGCAACCACAACGGAGGGGTATCTGTTGAGAGGCCAGACAAACGTGTGGTTCCTGAAGAGGGGCAGCAGCCTTTTCAGTAGTTGCAAGGACAACAGTCTGGATGATTGACTGATCTGGCCTTGTAACAATAACCAAAACGGCCTTGCTGTGCTGGTACTGCGAACGGCCGAAAGCAAGGGGAAACTACAGCCGTAATTTTTCCCGAGGGCATGCAGCTTTACTGTATGATTACATGATGATGGCGTCCTCTTGGGTAAAATATTCCGGAGGTAAAATAGTCCCCCATTCGGATCTCCGGGCGGGGACTACTCAAGAGGATGTCGTTATCAGGAGAAAGAAAACTGGCGTTCTACGGATCGGAGCGTGGAATGTCAGATCCCTTAATCGGGCAGGTAGGTTAGAAAATTTAAAAAGGGAAATGGATAGGTTGAAGTTAGATATAGTGGGAATTAGTGAAGTTCGGTGGCAGGAGGAACAAGACTTCTGGTCAGGTGACTACAGGATTATAAACACAAAATCAAATAGGGGTAATGCAGGAGTAGGTTTAATAATAAATAGGAAAATAGGAATGCGGGTAAGCTACTACAAACAGCATAGTGAACGCATTATTGTGGCCAAGATAGATACAAAGCCCACGCCTACTACAGTAGTACAAGTTTATATGCCAACTAGCTCTGCAGGTGACGAAGAAATTGAAGAAATGTATGATGAAATAAAAGAAATTATTCAGATTGTGAAGGGAGACGAAAATTTAATAGTCATGGGTGACTGGAATTCGAGTGTAGGAAAAGGGAGAGAAGGAAACATAGTAGGTGAATATGGACTGGGGGACAGAAATGAAAGAGGAAGCCGCCTGGTCGAATTTTGCACAGAGCACAACATAATCATAACTAACACTTGGTTTAAGAATCATGAAAGAAGGTTGTATACATGGAAAATCCCTGGAGTTACTAAAAGGTATCAGATAGATTATACAATGGTAAGACAGAGATTTAGGAACCAGGTTTTAAATTGTAAGACATTTCCAGGGGCAGATGTGGACTCTGACCACAATCTATTGGTTATGACCTGTAGATTAAAACTGAAGAAACTGCAAAAAGGTGGGAATTTAAGGAGATGGGACCTGGATAAACTAAAAGAACCAGAGGTTGTACAGAGATTCAGGGAGAGCATAAGGGAGCAATTGACAGGAATGGGGGAAATAAATACAGTAGAAGAAGAATGGGTAGCTTTGAGGGATGAAGTAGTGAAGGCAGCAGAGGATCAAGTAGGTAAAAAGACGAGGGCCAGTAGAAATCCTTGGGTAACAGAAGAAATATTGAATTTAATTGATGAAAGGAGAAACTATAAAAATGCAGTAAGCGAAACAGGCAAAAAGGAACACAAACGTCTCAAAAATGAGATCGACAGGAAGTGCAAAATGGCTAAGCAGGGATGGCTAGAGGACAAATATAAGGATGTAGAGGCCTACCTCACTAGGGGTAAGATAGATACCGCCTACAGGAAAATTAAAGAGACCTTTGGAGATAAGAGAAAGACTTGTATGAATATCAAGAGCTCAGATGGAAACCCAGTTCTAAGCAAAGAAGGGAAAGCAGAAAGGTGGAAGGAGTATATAGAGGGCCTATACAAGGGCGATGTACTTGAGGACAATATTATGGAAATGGAAGAGGATGTAGAAGAAGATGAAATGGGAGATATGATACTGCGTGAAGAGTTTGACAGAGCACTGAAAGACCTGAGTCGAAACAAGGCCCCCGGAGTAGACAATATTCCATTGGAACTACTGACGGCCGTGGGAGAGCCAGTCCTGACAAACCTCTACCATCTGGTGAGCAAGATGTATGAAACAGGCGAAATACCCTCAGACTTCAAGAAGAATATAATAATTCCAATCCCAAAGAAAGCAGGTGTTGACAGATGTGAAAATTACCGAACTATCAGCTTAATAAATCACAGCTGCAAAATACTAACACGAATTCTTTACAGACGAATGGAAAAACTAGTAGAAGCCAACCTCGGGGAAGATCAGTTTGGATTCCGTAGAAACACTGGAACACGTGAGGCAATACTGACCTTACGACTTATCTTAGAAGAAAGATTAAGGAAAGGCAAACCTACGTTTGTAGCATTTGTAGACTTAGAGAAAGCTTTTGACAATGTTGATTGGAATACTCTCTTTCAAATTCTAAAGGTGGCAGAGGTAAAATACAGGGAGCGAAAGGCTATTTACAATTTGTACAGAAACCAGATGGCAGTTATAAGAGTCGAGGGACATGAAAGGGAAGCAGTGGTTGGGAAGGGAGTAAGACAGGGTTGTAGCCTCTCCCCGATGTTGTTCAATCTGTATATTGAGCAAGCAGTAAAGGAAACAAAAGAAAAATTCGGAGTAGGTATTAAAATTCATGGAGAAGAAATAAAAACTTTGAGGTTCGCCGATGACATTGTAATTCTGTCAGAGACAGCAAAGGACTTGGAAGAGCAGTTGAATGGAATGGACAGTGTCTTGAAAGGAGGATATAAGATGAACATCAACAAAAGCAAAACAAGGATAATGGAATGTAGTCGAATTAAGTCAGATGATACTGAGGGAATTAGATTAGGAAATGAGGCACTTAAAGTAGTAAAGGAGTTTTGCTATTTGGGGAGCAAAATAACTGCCGATTTAAATGCTACCACCTAGCAAGTGTGGTGTCAGGCGGTGACACCACACTTCACTCAGTCTCTGTATAAAAATGCTTATTTGTTTGTTACTGAATTTCCTTATTTCTTTTACAAGTTCCTCTTTCTCATTTGTTTCACTTGGGGTATGTTAATCAATAAACTGTCCGTAGTGATCAATGAAGCCAGTATTAAGATTTTTGTCACAGAAATTGTATTTACTTTTGTGTTTGTTAACATCTGATCAATTGTTGAGCCTGTTGTTGGTGTAACTCTTGTAGAAGAATCTATGGTGGGTTTTATGTTATGTGTTTCCAGTAGGGCCATTAAGTTTCGCTGGTGTTTTGAGATTTTTTTGAAAATCGGTATTAAAATCTCCACATATGATCACTGTTTTGTTGAAGGTTTTTATAGTATTTAAAGCTGCTTCTAGTTGATGACAGAAAGCATTTAAGTTCCCATCAGGGCTCCTATAAACACAGATGATTATTAATTTTAATGCAGAGAGTTCAACTGTGGATACTTCAAAAACTTTGTGTTCTGCTAACAGTTTATGTTATAATAATCAATACCAGATTAAACAAATATACATGACCCTCCATGACTGGATGTAATATTAGTGAATGATAACCAAAGATTGAAGTCTGCAAGTTTTGTGACTGACACTGCATTTTTAGGCAGCCAGCGTTTAGTTATACACATTACAGAAGCGTTTTTTAGCTCATCAGTAAATAAAATTTCCAAGTTCACTTAATTTGTTTGGCAGTGATTGGACATTTTGATGAATCAGTATGAAATTAAAAGATTTGTTACACTTCGGCATATTGTTAGACTTTGGCATATTTAATTGATCACTTAAATTTATCTTGTCAATAAAATATCCTTCAGGTGTACTGGAAGTACTGGTTTTCTTTTCCCTTCTGCACTTTTCTTCTGTTATCATCTTCTGCATAATTTTCTTCTGTGTCTGGTTCCCCTGTTAGTTATTCAGCTGCTCCAGTTGTTGATTCTCCTGCTGATGCTACTGTTGATGATTTGCTGCTGGTGTTAGAGCTGGGTCTGCAATTGGTGGACCTGTTACTGCATTCATTGTTGTTGCTGTGACTGATGCTCTTGATAAAGATGAGTGTGTCACAGACATATTTTTGGATCTTTCTAAGGCGTCTGATACTGTCAACCACAAGATTCTATTAAATAAATTAGGAGCATTAGGAATAAAAAGGGTAGCTAATGACTGGTTTTGATCACACCTAGCACATAGGGTACAAAGAGTACAGATAACACATACTTCACATAGGTCTAAACATTTAGTAAAAAACTTATCAGGACCAAAATACATTAATATAGCGTTCCACAAGGTAGCATATTAGGACCAATACTATTCCATATGTACATTAACGACTTTCCCACTAGTGTTACTCATGGTGAAAAAATTCTCTCTGCTAATGACAGCAATATCATTCTGGAAACATCCCCCAGGCTGTGGCTAAGCCATGTCTCCGCAATATCCTTTCTTTCAGGAGTGCTAGTTCTGCTAGGTTCGCAGGAGAGCTTCTGTAAAGTTTGGAAGGTAGGAGAAGAGATACTGGCAGAAGTAAAGCTGTGAGTACCGGGCGTGAGTCGTGCTTCGGTAGCTCAGTTGGTAGAGTACTTGCCCGCGAAAGGCAAAGGTCCCCAGTTCGAGTCTCGGTCGGGCACACAGTTTTAATCTGCCACGAAGTTTCAAGATTGTGATTGATCAATAAGCAATAAAGTGACAGTGAACATAAAGAAAACTAATGCCATGAATTTCAGTTTGAAGAGGAAAACTGACAATGTTAAATTAAATGTAGATGGCACCTTTATAGACTGTGTAACAAATGCAGAAAATCTAGGAATGAATACTGATTATCAATTGAAGTGGTGTGAACACACAAAGGTACTTGCAAACAGAATGTCATCAGCATGTTATGCCCTGAGAATCCTATCATCAGTGTGTAACATGCAATGTCTTTTAGTTACATATTATTCATATGTACACTCAGTTCTTAGCTATGGCATTCTTTTTTGGGAAACAAATGCACAAAATATGAATACAATTCTCTAACTCGAGAAAAGAGCCATAAGAATAATAACCAAACATACTAGTCGAGCTCATTTTAAAGATCTGTTCAAAACACTGGGGATTTTAACTGCTCCATGTGAATACATTTACCAGACATTTTATACACATCAGAAATAACACTGGTAATTACTGCACAAACAGCTCCGTCGATGACCATGCAACAAGAGATAGACTCAACTTACATTTAACTCAAAACAGCATTTCCTACCAAGGAATAAAACTACACAATAAATTACCAAAATAGATTAAAGAAATAGCAAAAATACACTTATTTAAAAATGCAGCTAATAAGTACCTGTTATGCATTACATTTTATACATGGAAGGATTACTCAGATAAAACAGAGTAGGGGTTTGATTAAAAAATCTTGCACAAATAAATAATAATAATAATGATTATAGAACATCCACCATTCCACATAACACCTTCACTTTATGTTTCTTTCCTTCTTTTTCGTTTCTAGAAATACTTACCCCCAAGTTATGCATAGCACAATGCTAACACATCTTCCTCTTTCTGAGCTCAACATCTCACTAATTATGGAGAGATGCTGACTCAGTTTTTCATGATAGCAAATGGGAAGTTGTAGTACAGAAAATGGCCCTGAGATCACCAGTGTGTATGTGTGTGTGTGTGTGTGTGTGTGTGTGTAGTAATGAAGTGTTATGAAACAATGTGTGAATAGTGTATGCAGTGACTGATAGTGAGATATGAGTGAACAGTGTGGCATTACATTATGTAATAAGTTATTTGTAAGAAAAGTATTGTATATGAGGAGTAAATCTAATGATTACGTCTAACTAGAAGTCTGTAACTAAATGTGTATGCAAATTAGATTATTTTAAATTGGCCTAAACTTGTAAATACTTTGACATGTCTTATATCCTTGTTAAAAGAGATCTATGGATGAATAAAGCTACTACTACTACTACTACTACTACTACTACTACTATTACTACATGCTACGTTTGTTTACGAGTTGAAACAGCTGACCTTGTGTAAGTACAGTGGACTCATAAATCAAAATTACAAAGTTGCTGCAAAAGGACATTGAGGCATTCAATACCGAAATAGTGACTATAGAAAAAGAAAATTATAGATTAATACGGGAAAACAGGCCTGTACGAAACAAAACCTTCAAAATACACATGGTGTGCAAAATGTGTTCAAAAACCCACCCACCAGACTACCTGTAAACAAATATGAATGGGAAACAGTTACCTAAAAAAAGGACAAACTTGAAAGTGCCACAGCAAAACCGATTGAAAAAAGGGACTTTCTTGTTGTTGGTGACTCCATACTGAAAATTGTTACAGCTCCAGGCTATGAAATTGATGTTCGTCACAGAATCCAATTGCATCAGATCGGCAGACACTTTAAAAATATTCTAAATGCGAAACGAAGTGAAACTGGAAGTGGAAATGAAGAATAGGACAAATATGAAGGTGTTTTCATTCATATTGTAACAAATTCCATCAGTGTGTGGAAGTGGAAATGAAGAATAGGACAAATATGAAGGTGTTTTCATTCATATCGTAACAAATTCCATCATGAACAGCAGTGAGGAAGGAATAATCAGTGAAACACAGAACTTGATGTGCTCAGCAAAAAGTGTGTTTGCACATTCAAATATTGTCATTAGTGCAATTTTACACCTAAGGTCAATTACTGTTATGAAAGAAAAAGAGTCTGAAAGACTTGAACCCTTGCGTGATTTAAATATCAAGTGTTTGTCCAGCGCTGATACTAAATGTTTTGGCTATAACACTGGCAGTCCTTCTAAACATGCAGAGAAACCTAAACGAAGAAAAGTAGTTGTGGTGGCAGACAGTCATGGTCGTGGATTTGCTTGCCTTCTGCACGGTCAGTCCAGTGTACAAACAATTGCTTACATAACGCCTGGCGTTTCTATGTCGGAAGTTTGCAAGCATGTACGATCCACAGATGTTGCTGACTTATCCTCTGAAGTTTTTTTTTTTTTTTTTTTTTTTTTTTTTTTTTTTTTTTTTTTGTGCTATTTGGTGGGTCAATTACATGTACAAAAATGGAACTCACAAAGCATAACAAGAACTAAAAACGTACTTAGGACAGATGACACACACACAATTTAGAGCTGAAAATCCCACATCGGCGTGACTTACCATCTTGGTCATGTGTAGGCTAAATAAAGAAATAATCAACGCCAACCAACAAATTTCATTACTTTGTGAATTCATTACTTTGTGAATTCTACTGTGGCTGACTCCATATTTTTACCACTTCAGAAACCAAACTGTGATTTACTTAAAAGATTGTATTTATTCAAGTAATTCATGAATCTGTCTTTCATAATTACTTCTATTGTTTTTGAGAATGCTGACAACAGGGAAATGGGCTGGTAATTTTCTATGTCTTCTGTATTACGTTTCTTAAGCAAAGGTACAACTCTTGCCTGTTTTAACTGCTCTGGAAATATCCCTGATGTGAAGGATTCATTTATTACACGTATTTGTTAAGGGGCCTTGTACAGTCCCTATGGATTGTTTCGGTACACACATTATTACTTCATCTAAGCCTACTGACTTTTTATTTTTTAGTTTTTGAACAGTTTTATTGACTTCATTCTCTGTGGTTGGAATTAACATCATTGTATGTAGTGCAACATTATTTACAGGTGTTACATTTGTAGTGGGGAATTTTTGCTATAACTGCTCTGCAATACTTGAAAAATGCTCATTTACATAATTTGCTAAGTGTTGTGGATCATAAATAAATTTATTACCTTAGTCCCCTCCTTTAGCAGTATGTTTTTCTGCGATTGTTTGCCTCTCCCCATTTCCTATTTTACAACATCTCAGACTGCTTTGCTTTTATTCTCTGCATTATGTATTATTTTGTCATTAATTGACTTTTTTGCAGCAATGAACACCTTCATATACATCTTTTTGTATCTGTGATAGAATTTTAAGAATTCTGTATCAATGCAAATCTTTTTCATGGAACTGACATGTTTACGTGTTTTGGAGGACTTCTTAATACCTGCTATTATCCATCTGTTTTTGTGAGATGTTGATACAGACATGCATACTTTTGGAAATGCCCAAAGTTCAATTTAAACACTGTGGAGAATTTTGAGAATTTCATATTCACAGTGGTTTCCTTATACACTTCATCCCAGCTTTGTTTTTCTAGTTCTTTTATTTTGATTTCTGATAGATGTCGTTTGTAGGCTTGTAGTTTAGGGAATGATTCAGTGCCTGATTTTACTGTTATTTGATAGAGATGGTCTGATAGTCTGAGATCTTTTACAGCTACATCACATTTTTCTCTGTCCATATTTGTGGCCACATGGTCAATTACTGATGCAGTCATTGTAGTAACCATTGTTGCACTATTGACCAATAGGGACATGGTAAAACTTTGAAGGATGTTTATGAAGGTGCTGCTGGATTCATTTATGATATTAGTGTTGATATTTGTACTTGAGACTTTATCTAGAACTTTTGTTAATTTATTGAAAAAAGTGTCCACACTGCCTCTGGGAGATCTATACACACACAAAATGATTAATTTCTTGGTGATATCAAGCTCTGTTAATTCAATAGCTTGTATTTCAAAGTGTTTGTCTTCACTTAGTGTACTGAGGTCATGTCTTGATTTGAACTGTGTTCCTTTCCTGATGTAAATGCATGATCCTCCACCCATTGAAGTAGTTCTGCGGTAAGAGTTTGCCCTTTTATACAATGATAATACCACACGTTCGATTTCTGTGTCTCTACACCAGTGCTCACTATTACACACTACTGTGCAGTTCAAAGATTGGAGCTAAACTTCTAATAGTTGTATTTTATTTTTTAATGACTGCATGTTTTGATGGAGGATTAAGTCTGTGAAATGCCCCATGTTACCCTTTCCAATGGTTTGTTTTTCTTTGTGACATCTGGTATGTGTCATATTTGAAGTGTTAAAATCTGTTTTGTGAGTGATTGTTTGGGTATTTTATAAACGTCTGGAGATACTCTTTAGACAGGGGAACCTGTTGTCTGGATTTATCCTAAAAAAAAGGCCTACTTTTCCTACCTATGACAACAAGTATTTGACCATGTGTGGCCAGAGATCCACCCCCTATACTCTCATGAATCAGCTGTACCAATCTCCCCTTCCCAGTCCTGTTAAGGTGTAGGCCATGCCTAGTGAAACCCCATCTGTTGATAGTCCCAATGGGCACCAGAGAAACAGAAGCAAAGTTGGCTGTCCACAGAGCCATCCCTAACCCCACATTGATTCAACTCACAGTTACACCAAGGTGTGTTCGATCATGACGCCGGAACAGCTCAATAAAGTGTACATTGGTGCCACGAGTCAGGGAAGCTATCTTGTCCAGATCACCACCTATGTCTTATGCTCCATCCCTGCCCAAACTGTTTCCCACCCCACCCACTATCACTACATGTTCCTCTTCTGTAAAGTCCTTACATAAAGACCCTAGGTCCTCTATCACATGACTTAGCCCTGCATTTGGCTTGAAGATACTGGTGACCTGGTACGCTGTAACTGAGGGCCTACACCTCGCCCATGGCTACTACCTAGCAGCAGCACTTTCTTCTTCCTAACACTTTGTATATTCCTAGGCTTCTTGGCTTTGGTTGAAGTGTGCTGCACATTTCCTGCTCCTTGTTCTACCTGAGGCTCTTCTCCACTTAACTCTGGCAGTGGTAGATACCTGTTGTTGGTGTTGATGATAAAACTCTCAGATTGCATCCTCTTTCTTCCTATCCTCCTACCAGCTGCCATTTCCTAACCGGCCTCCTCCCCCCTACCTCCCTTGATCCTTATCAATTCCTTCCTTGCTTCCTCCAACTGTGCCTGAAGGTCACAGATTTTCCTTTCCTGTTCTCCAATCAAAATGTTCCTACTGCATACCCTGCAGTTCCAGGAGAGAGCCTCTTCTGTTCTCCCAACATTCTCCCCACTGCATCCCCCCCTCCAGTGAAAATATTTCCTACAAGATTGGCAACAAATCCCTCTACTCACTACCCTGTAAAAGCTCCCACATTTCTCACTCATGGTCAGTTTCGAAAGAATAATCAAGTTTAAAGAATGTTTTAAATTTGTCAAGGATGCGAGATTGGCTGTGAGTAAACAAAAGACACAAAGGTCTTATGTGTGGTGGTTGTTGTTTTTGTACTGATTTAGAGATACAATGTCAGAAGAATGAATTTGTAATTACTTTGCTTTTAGAGAATTTACTTTATCAGGTGTTATTGGTCAGGGTTTTAAGAGTTTATAATTCGGAAAATTTTAGGCCTAGATTGTGTCTATCTAACTAGTAAACAATACGAAATGTGTTAGTTAAATATGATTTAGAAACATTTAATTACACTTTTATTGTGACAATAGAAACTAGTAGCTGTCCTATTTAAACGAATTTTGCACTATCAAGAAAACTTCAATAGAATGTTTTGTGTCATGCAAAATTTCGGGTTATGTCGCGATTATCGGGACTTCAGCTAAAGAACATGTTTTTCAAGAACAAGCTCTGTTGGATGCTAATATTCAGTTGTGTGACAAGAACAGACACTACAGCAAGTATATAAAACAAAGAAAATTTAAATTTGACACTATTTTCTCTTAAATAAGTTCTTTTAGTGGACGAAGAAAATACCTGTGATCACACTCGGCGGCCATCTTGCATTATTTTGTTCAAAAGCATTTCATAACAAAAATGAGATATAGAATATTTATACCCATTTTGCTTCTTATGTTAAATTCACAAATTACTTCTTCCTGACTTTCCATGAATTAAAATTGCCAACAATTTAACAGTCAACACTGCAATATTGAAAACAGTTCATTTGTGTTTTTTGTCTGCTTCTCATTGAGCTTGTATAGCCGAGCTGAATTTACACATGGACAAGGATGATCCAACAAGAGCAGTACTTGGGAAATGGGAACAGCACACTGATCTTTTGATAATGTCCATTTGAAAGCATTAGCAGGACCATGAGGTATCACAAAGGATACGGTTACATCTTGCAGCTCTGACAAACACTTATTATCACTCCTACCCACCATTGATTTCATGCACACAAGAAATGAAGTGGCTCACTACAAATTCTTCTAATGTATACTGTGGTCTCTGCATTTCACACGGTAATAGCCTGCATTTTGTGGAGGGGAACTGTTCTTGCAATATATTTGCCATTGCGGGATGCAACCCAGTAGTGACTTGATTGAATTCCTGCCACAGGCTTCATAGCAAATTGCTCTTCTCTCTTTTTTAAGTGGAATTCCCTTACTGTACATCCATTTAGAATTAAGACTTTCATGTTTGTTACTAAAGTTGATGTGGTGTGTACAAGTCCAGGAGCATCCATTATACTATCAACAGCTTCATGCTGAAGATTAAATCTTGTTGCACGATGTTTACAGAGATCTCTTACCTCATCACATGCACTTTTTCCACAACCTGTTGCTGAAAATACCCATTTTTTGTCTTAATTCCTGTACTACAGCGCTGACCAAGCTCATAAAACCTGAAAGCAGTTTTTAAGGTGAGATGCTGCACTATCAGTCACATACACATGTTTAGGAAATGCATGGCTTCTAACTGCTACGTCATCAATTATCATGCTGACAGCATAGCATGGATGTGCACTGTCATGAATGGGATCATCACTGCCAATAGGAAAAGTGAGATGTTCCAAGAAAGTGGGCAACACACGTGAATATTGATACCTGTGATGTGTGCCAGTAATAACTTTGAAGCAAAGGACCAGTTCTCAGCAAAGTCAAAATGAAGAACTGATGTTTCAGTATTCTGGGACGTGGCTGATTTTACTTACTTCTTCTATGGCCTGTGTCTGTATCCTCGAGATATAATGGTGAGCTGTTCCTTTCATGACCCAAAGCCTAACCTCTGTAACAAACTTCTCTGACTCTACTGTCTTCTTCACCAAATCCCCTCACTCCCACAATGCATAGGTTACATCATTGTCAGTATCCTGAAGGTGTAATTCTTCAACAGTCATCATTTCAGCGCCAGGTCTCAATGCACATTCCTGCAACCAACATTTATCTTGCAGCTCTTTATGTATGCACAAAAGCATCAGGTCTGTCTCTGTGTACTTCTTTCCTGTGATGCTGCTTATGGCAAAACAAACAAGTTTCAAATTAGTGCTGTAAATACTTCACTGGCTGGCACTTTACTCATTTTGGTCTTTAGAATTTTGTGAGACCAATTTTTAAATTCAGGTTCTCCTTTTTCATTAGGAGATATGCTTCTCTTATTGGTATTGTCATACATCTTTTTAACTTTTTCGCCATTTTCACTAACACAGATAATAATAGCCTGGTTAGGACTTTGCGTGCTGCAGTCTTTGTCATCAGTTAGGCAATATTTCAGAACAACAGTAAGTGTATCATCTTCAACAGATGCCCATAGTAAGAATCTGGGAATGCCCGAAAGGTACCTTTCTCATTCTTTATTTTAGAAGCTTTCGAAATCAAATAATGTGAGGAAGTAGGTAGTATTTCTGTATCTGCTGTTTAGAGTAACTACCTGGTATCAGTCTCAGTAACAGTACCTTCTCAGTATAGATGGCTGCGGACATAGCAATATTTAGGCTTTGACACCACACATCAGATTTCGTGCACATATCACTATCTTCAGGTTCTGCACCAAGTGCATCTACATTATACACTTCAGAAAGTTTTTGAAGATGTTGCTTGTTTCAATTTCTTCCACTTTTCTTTTACATACTGTTTTCTTCTTGTGCTTCTTACCTTTCCTGGATGTTTAGGGGAGGGGCTACAGAAGAAATGCTAACATTCAACACATCAACAACTTGACACCCAGGAATATAAACATGAGCCCTGTCTTCTTCAGTTTCATATTTGGGTGATGGTGATCATTCAGATGGGTTGTCACTAAACTTCTTGTATTCTTCAGTTTCACATTTGGGTGATGGTGATCATCTCTAATAAAAACTTGCTAATTCTGGGCATTAAAACGTCTTGCAGAAGGAAAAGGAATCTGTATGCCTCACTCAAATCCAGTTACAGTATAGAAAAGGAAAAACATTACAAACTATACTGCTCTATCCTTAAAAAAGTTCTAAGAAGGGCAAAGAGTATTTCTATAGAATCAGAAATTGATGTCTCTAATAACAAAATTAAAAACATATGGGGCATAATAAAAAGGGAAACAGGTAAAATCCCTGCTGCAGAAAACACAATATAAATTAAAACAAATGATACCATTCATGACAATGTTGAAATAATCACTGACATTTTTAACAACCACTTTCTGGGATCAGCAGTACAAGCTGGAAAAACATGTTCTGTTAATGAAGCCATGTTATCCCTTCAAAAAGCTATTAATAAAAAAACCAAGCATATAAAGTGTCTCTCGTCACAGTACATGAAATTGAGAATATAATTAGAGAGATGAAGAGCAAGAATTCTGTTGGCATAGATGGTATCTCTCCAAGATTACTGAAGGAGTGCTATAAACCGATAAGCAAAATACTGTGCCACATATTCAATGAATTCATCCAGCATGGGATTGTTCCTGAGAGACTAAAATATGCTATTTTCAAACCTCTCTTTAAAAAACACGATAAAGCTGATGTTACCAACTATCGGCCTATCTCCCTTCTAACAACCTTTTCTAAAATTCTTGAGAAATTGGTTCAGAAAAGACTTATTGAACACCTCATGCATTATAAGGTATTAAACAGTAGCAAGTTCAGATTTCAACTGGGTGTATCAACAGAACAAGCTATTTTTTCCTTCACCCATCAAATCTTAGAGTCTTTTAATAATAAATTATCTCCTCTTGGTATCTTCTGTGACCTTTCTAAGGCCTTTGATAATGTTAATCATGAAATCCTCTTAGCAAAGGCTGAATATTATGGTATAAGTAGCTCAGTTGGCTCATGGATTAAATCCTACCTAGCTGGAAGAAAGCAGAAGGTCATGTTGAACGACTCTGAGGGGTACTCTGTGGCTACTAGCTGGGGCTCTATTGGCTGTGGTGTTCCTCAGGGCTCTGTACTTGGCCCCCTTCTCTTCCTCATCTTTATCAATGACCTTACCTTGCATACTAGCTTTAAAACTCATTTTACTCTTTTTGCTGATGACACCTCTATCCTCCTCAACAAAACTCCCAACTTCAATCTTGAGGAATCGGCCAATATTGTCCTTAGTGAAGTATGTAATTGGTTAGTAAATAATGGGTTATCACTAAATGGTAA
Organism: Schistocerca americana; assembly: GCF_021461395.2. Classification (NCBI taxonomy): domain Eukaryota; kingdom Metazoa; phylum Arthropoda; class Insecta; order Orthoptera; family Acrididae; genus Schistocerca; species Schistocerca americana. The sequence continues at coordinate 375,404,209 of NC_060123.1, read as the reverse complement.
TAAGACCTAGTTTGTGCATTTCCAAGTAAGGGAAAAAGTTGAGGCTCAATTAAGTATTACATTGAATGGTAGCGATTTACTACAAGTTGAGTCAACCAAGTTTCTGGGTGTACACATTGACAACAATCTAAAATGGTCTAAACATATTTTGCATCTCCATAAAAAACTCAGCTCAGAAACATTCGCTGTTCGTATTATTTCCACTGTATGTGACCAAGACACCACAAAAACTGCTAATTTTAGTTATTTCCATGCATTATTGCTGTGTGGCATAGTTTTCTGGGGTAATCAGCCACTACCCAAAAAAATATTCATTGCCCAAAAGAGAGTTATTAGGACAATGAGCGGAGTCCAGCCTAGACATTCTTGTAGGAACCTTTTCAGAAAATTAGGGATACTGACAACAGCATGCCAATATATCTACTCCCTGTTATGTTTCATTGGTAAAAATGGACAATCGTACAAAACCAATGATTCATACCATACCCACAATACCAGGAGGAAGCTGGACATCCATTATGAATCAAAAAACCTTACTATTGTACAAAAAGGAGTCCATTACATGAGCTGCAAGGTGTTCAATGCTCTCCCACCATCACTGAAATTACTTATCCACGAGCTTCCCAAATTTAAACAACAGCTCAAGCAGTATTTATTAGATAATTCCTTCTAATTGGTAGAAGAATATTGTAGTAGAGTTAACTGTAATTGATTTTTTCATTTACTAATTTGATGTGCTATTGTGCATTACAATACTCACAATCACTGTTAACATTACTGTGTCTTTCATTTAACTGTTAAGGTCTACCATATTTTTCAATGTAATTTTTTCTATACCTATTAATGTGTATTTTGTCTTATACCAGATATCCTCTTGCAAGAGGTACTTTTATGTATTCCTTTTGTATTATTTGTAATAATTCTGACACGTCTTACATCCATGCGAATGCCTCACAGTATTGGATTTATGGGATATAAATAAATAAATAAGTAAATAAATTCAGATGGGTTGTCACTAAACTTCTTCTTGTAATGAGTGTAGCAATTCATGCACAATGGATGTGATACTAATACTGTTCCTTCAGGACCAAGATATTTCGGCAGTACCTCTGACAGATTTCCAACAAGTGTGAAGTGTTTTTACTTTTCTTAAACGGCACCTTCTTGTATCTTTTTTCATAGTCCACACACCTCACTCTTTCACTACTGTATTTCCTCACTGACATTGTATCTTACAAAAAATTGAAACCAAACACAAAACTCGATGCAGAATATATAATATGTCTGCTTGTGTCTGTATATGTGTGGATGGATATGTGTGTGTGTGCGAGTGTATACCCGTCCTTTTTTCCCCCTAAGGTAAGTCTTTCCACTCCCGGGATTAGAATGACTCCTTACCCTCTCCCTTAAAACCCACATCCTTTCGTCTTTCCCTCTCCTTCCCTCTTTCCTGATGAGGCAACAGTTTGTTGCGAAAGCTTGAATTTTGTGTGTATGTTTGTGTTTGTTTGTGTGTCTGTCGACCTGCCAGCACTTTCATTTGGTAAGTCACATCATCTTTGTTTTTAGATATATTTTTCCTATGTGGAATGTTTCCCTCTATTATAACCACATCTTACTCTTATGTAACACATATTTAGAATTGTGTAGCCTACTAATGTACAAAGTAAGCAATGCCCCATATATATAGACACACACACCATACGAACGCGCTGGCAGGTCGATAGAAACACAAACACATACATACACACAAAATTCTAGCTTTCGCAACCAATGGTTGCTTCGTCAGGAAAGAGGGAAGGAGAGGGAAAGACGAAAGGATGTGGGTTTTAAGGGAGAGGGTAAGGAGTCATTCCAATCCCGGGAGCGGAAAGACTTACCTTAGGGGGAAAAAAGGACAGGTATACACTCGCACACACACACATATCCATCCGCACACACATATCCATCCGCACATACACAGACACAAGCAGACATTTGTAAAGGCAAAGAGTTTGGGCAGAGATGTCAGTCGAGGCGGAAGTACAGAGGCAAAGATGTTGTCGAAAGACAGGTGAGGTATGCGCGGCGGCAACTTGAAATTAGCGGAGGTTGAGGCCTGGCGGATAACGAGAAGAGAGGATATACCGAAGGGCAAGTTCCCATCTCCGGAGTTCTGACAGGTTGGTGTTAGTGGGAAGTATCCAGATAACCCGGACGGTATAACACTGTGCCAAGATGTGCTGGCCGTGCACCAAGGCATGTTTAGCCACAGGGTGATCCTCATTACCAACAAACACTGTCTGCCTGTGTCCATTCATGCGAATGGACAGTTTGTTGCTGGTCATTCCCACATAGAAAGCTTCACAGTGTAGGCAGGTCAGTTGGTAAATCACGTGGGTGCTTTCACACGTGGCTCTGCCTTTGATCGTGTACACCTTCCGGGTTACAGGACTGGAGTAGGTGGTGGTGGGAGGGTGTATTGGACAGGTTTTACACCGGGGGCGGTTACAAGGGTAGGAGCCAGAGGGTAAGGAAGGTGGTTTGGAGATTTCATAGGGATGAACTAACAGGTTACGAAGGTTAAGTGGATGGCGGAAAGACACTCTTGGTGGAGTGGGGAGGATTTCATGAAGGATGGATCTCTTTCAGGGCAGGATTTGAGGAAGTCGTATCCCTGCTGGAGAGCCACATTCAGAGTCTGATCCAGTCCCGGAAAGTATCCTGTCACAAGTGGGGCACTTTTGTGGTTCTTCTGTGGGAGGTTCTGGGTTTTAGGGGACGAAGAAAAGGCTCTGGTTATTTGCTTCTGTACCAGGTCGGGAGGGTAGTTGCGGGATGTGAAAGCTGTTTTCAGGTTGTTGGTGTAATGGTTTAGGGATTCCGGACTGGAGCAGATTCGTTTGCCACGAAGACCTAGGCTGTAGGGAAGGGACCGTTTGATGTGGAATGGGTAGCAGCTGTCATAATGGAGGTACTGTTGCTTGTTGGTGGGTTTGATGTGGACGGACGTGTGAAGCTGGCCATTGGACAGATGGAGGTCAACGTCAAGGAAAGTGGCATGGGATTTGGAGTAAGACCAGGTGAATCTGATGGAACCAAAGGAGTTGAGGTTGGAGAGGAAATTCTGGAGTTCTTCTTCACTGTGAGTCCAGATCATGAAGATGTCATCAATAAATCTGTACCAAACTTTGGGTTGGTAGGCCTGGGTAACCAAGAAGGCTTCCTCTAAGCGACCCATGAATAGGTTGGCGTACGAGGGAGCCATCCTGGTACCCATGGCTGTTCCCTTTAATTGTTGGTATGTCTGGCCTTCAAAAGTGAAGAAGTTGTGGGTCAGAATGAAGCTGGCCAAGATAATGAGGAAAGAGGTTTTAGGTAGGGTGGCAGGTGATCGGCGTGACAGGAAGTGCTCCATCGCAGCGAGGCCCTGGACGTGCGGAATATTTGTGTATAAGGAAGTGGCATCAATGGTTACAAGGATGGTTTCTGGGGGTAATAGACTGGGTAAGGATTCCAGGCGTTCGAGGAAGTGGTTGGTGTCTTTGATGAAGGATGGAAGGATGGGAGACTGCATGTAATGGGTTGAAGGTGTTGATCTACGTAGGCAGAGATACGTTTCAAGTTGCCGCCGCTCATACCTCACCTGTCTTTCAACAACATCTTTGCCTCTGTACTTCCGCCTCAACTGACATCTCTGCCGAAACTCTTTGCCTTTACGAATGTCTGCTTGTGTCTGTGTATGTGCGGATGGATATGTGTGTGTGTGCGAGTGTATACCTGTCCTTTTTTCCCCCTAAGGTAAGTATGTATGTGTTTGTTTGTGTTTCTATCAACCTGCCAGCGCTTTCGTATGGTAAGTCATCTTTGTTTCTAAATATATTTTTCCCGCGTGGGATGTTTCCCTCTATTTTTTATATATATAGCTTGTGTCTGTATGTGTGTGGATGGATATGTGTGTGTGTGCGCGAGTGTATACCCGTCCTTTTTTCCCCCTAAGGTAAGTTTTTCCGCTCCTGGGATTGGAATGACTCTTTACCCTCTCCCTTAAAACCCACATCCTTTCGTCTTTCCCTCTCCTTCCCTCTTTCCTGACGAGGCAACCGTTCGTTGCGAAGGCTAGAATTTTGTGTGTATGTTTGTGTGTGTATATATATATATATATATATATATATATATATATATATATATATATAAAACAAAGCGCTGGCAGGTCGATAGACATACAAACAAACACAAACATACACACAAAATTCAAGCTTTCGCAACAAACTGTTGCCTCATCAGGAAAGAGGGAAGGAGAGGGAAAGGATGTGGGTTTTAAGGGAGAGGGTAAGGAGTCATTCCAATCCCGGGAGCGGAAAGACTTACCTTAGGGGAAAAAAAGGACGGGTATACACTCGCACACACACACACACACACACACACACATATCCATCCACACATATACAGACACAAGCAGACATATTTAAAGACAAAGAGTTTGGGCAGAGATGTCAGTCGAGGCAGAAGTGCAGAGGCAAAGATGATGTTGAATGACAGGTGAGGTATGAGTGGCGGCAACTTGAAATTAGTGGAGATTGAGGCCTGGTGGGTAATGGGAAGAGAGGATATATTGAAGAGCAAGTTCCCATCTCCGGAGTTCGGATAGGTTGGTGTTGGTGGGAAGTATCCAGATAACCCGGACGGTGTAACACTGTGCCAAGATGTGCTGGCTGTGCACCAAGGCATGTTTAGCCACAGGGTGATCCTCATTACCAACAAACACTGTCTGCCTGTGTCCATTCATGCGAATGGACAGTTTGTTGCTGGTCATTCCCACATAGAATGCATCACAGTGTAGGCAGGTCAGTTGGTAAATCACGTGGGTGCTTTCACACGTGGCTCTGCCTTTGATCGTGTACACCTTCCGGGTTACAGGACTGGAGTAGGTGGTGGTGGGAGGGTGCATGGGACAGGATTTGCATCGGGGGCGGTTACAAGGATAGGAGCCAGAGGGTAGGGAAGGTGGCTTGGGGATTTCGTAGGGATGAACTAACAGGTTACGAAGGTTAGGTGGACGGCGGAAAGACACTCTTGGCGGAGTGGGGAGGATTTCATGAAGGATGGATCTCATTTCAGGGCAGGATTTGAGGAAGTCGTATCCCTGCTGGAGAGCCACATTCAGAGTCTGGTCCAGTCCGGGAAAGTATCCTGTCACAAGTGGGGCACTTTTGTGGTTCTTCTGTGGGGGATTCTGGGTTTGAGGGGATGAGGAAATGGCTCTGGTTATTTGCTTCTGTACCAGGTCGGGAGGGTAGTTGCGGGATGCGAAAGCTGTTGTCAGGTTGTTGGTGTAATGATTCAGGGATTCCGGACTGGAGCAGATTCGTTTGCCACGAAGACCTAGGCTGTAGGGAAGGGACCGTTTGATGTGGAATGGGTGGCAGCTGTCATAATGGAGGTACTGTTGCTTGTTGGTGGGTTTGATGTGGACGGACGTGTGAAGTTGGCCATTGGACAGGTGGAGGTCAATGCAGTCTCCCATCCTTCATCAAAGACACCAACCACTTCCTTGAACGCCTGGAATCCTTACCCAATCTGTTACCCCCGGAAACCATCCTTGTAACTATTGATGCCACGTCCTTATACACAAATATTCCGCACGTCCAGGGCCTCGCTGCGATGGAGCATTTCATTTCACGCCGATCACCTGCCACCCTACCTAAAACCTCTTTCCTCATTACCTTAGCCAGCTTCATCCTGACCCACAACTTCTTCACTTTTGAAGGCCAGACATACCAACAATTGAAGGGAATAGCCATGGGTACCAGGATGGCCCCCTCGTACGCCAACCTATTCATGGGTCGCTTAGAGGAAGCCTTCTTGGTTATCCAGGCCTGCCAACCCAAAGTTGGGTACAGATTTATTGATGACATCTTCATGATCTGGACTCACAGTGAAGAAGAACTCCAGAATTTCCTCTCCAACCTCAACTCCTTTGGTTCCATCAGATTCACCTGGTCCTACTCCAAATCCCATGCCACTTTCCTTGACGTTGACCTCCACCTGTCCAATGGCCAACTTCACACGTCCGTCCACATCAAACCCACCAACAAGCAACAGTACCTCCATTATGACAGCTGCCACCCATTCCACATCAAACGGTCCCTTCCCTACAGCCTAGGTCTTCGTGGCAAACGAATCTGCTCCAGTCCGGAATCCCTGAATCATTACACCAACAACCTGACAACAGCTTTCGCATCCCGCAACTACCCTCCCGACCTGGTACAGAAGCAAATAACCAGAGCCATTTCCTCATCCCCTCAAACCCAGAATCCCCCACAGAAGAACCACAAAAGTGCCCCACTTGTGACAGGATACTTTCCCGGACTGGACCAGACTCTGAATGTGGCTCTCCAGCAGGGATACGACTTCCTCAAATCCTGCCCTGAAAGAGATCCATCCTTCATGAAATCCTCCCCACTCCGCCAAGAGTGTCTTTTCGCCGTCCACCTAACCTTCGTAACCTGTTAGTTCATCCCTATGAAATCCCCAAGCCACCTTCCCTACCCTCTGGCTGCTATCCTTGTAACCGCCCCCGATGCAAAACCTGTCCCATGCACCCTCCCACCACCACCTACTCCAGTCCTGTAACCCGGAAGGTGTACACGATCAAAGGCAGAGCCACGTGTGAAAGCACCCACGTCATTTACCAACTGACCTGCCTACACTGTGATGCATTCTATGTGGGAATGACCAGCAACAAACTGTCCATTCGCATGAATGGACACAGGCAGACAGTGTTTGTTGGTAATGAGGATCACCCTGTGGCTAAACATGCCTTGGTGCACAGCCAGCACATCTTGGCACAGTGTTACACCGTCCAGGTTATCTGGATACTTCCCACCAGCACCAACCTATCCGAACTCTGGAGATGGGAACTTGCTCTTCAATATATCCTCTCTTCCCGTTACCCACCAGGCCGCAATCTCCGCTAATTTCAAGTTGCCGCCACTCATATCTCACCTGTCATTCAACATCATCTTTGCCTCTGCACTTCCGCCTCGACTGACATCTCTGCCCAAACTCTTTGTCTTTAAATATGTCTGCTTGTGTCTGTATATGTGTGGATGGATATGTGTGTGTGTGTGTGTGTGTGTGTGTGTGTGCGAGTGTACACCCGTCCTTTTTTCCCCCTAAGGTAAGTCTTTCCGCTCCCGGGATTGGAATGACTCCTTACCCTCTCCCTTAAAACCCACATCCTTTCCCTCTCCTTCCCTCTTTCCTGACGAGGCAACAGTTTGTTGCGAAAGCTTGAATTTTGTGTGTATGTTTGTGTTTGTTTGTGTGGATATCGACCTGCCAGCGCTTTCGTTCGGTAAGTCACCTCAACTTTGTTTTTATATATAATTTTTCCCACGTGGAATGTTTCCCTCTATTATATATATATATATATATATACACACACACACACACACATCTAAAAACAAAGATGATGTGACTTACCAAACGAAAGCGCTGGTAGGTCGATAGACACACAAACAAACACAAACAAAAACAAAGATGATGTGACTTACCAAATGAAAGTGCTGACAGGTCGACAGACACACAAACAAACACAAACATACACACAAAATTCAAGCTTTCACAACAAACTGTTGCCTCAGCAGGAAAGAGGGAAGGAGAGGGAAAGACGAAAGGATGTGGGTTTTAAGGGAGAGGGTAAGGAGTCATTCCAATCCCGGGAGCGGAAAGACTTACCTTAGGGGGAAAAAAGGACGGGTATACACTCGCACACACACACCTATCCATCCACACATATACAGACACAAGCAGACATATTTAAAGACAAAGAGTTTGGGCAGGATGTCAGTCGAGGCAGAAGTGCAGGGGCAAAGATGTTGTTGAATGACGGGTGAGGTATGAGTGGCGGCAACTTGAAATTAGCGGAGATTGAGGCCTGGTGGATAACGGGAAGAGAGGATATATTGAAGAACAAGTTCCCATCTCCGGAGTTTGGGTAGGTTGGTGTTAGTGGGAAGTATCCAGATAACCCGGACGGTGTAACACTGTGCCAAGATGTGCTGGCCGTGCACCAAGGCATGTTTAGCCACGGGGTGATCCTCATTACCAACAAACACTGTCTGCCTGTGTCCATTCATGCGAATGGACAGTTTGTTGCTGGTCATTCCCACATAGAATGCGTCACAGTGTAGGCAGGTCAGTTGGTAAATCACGTGGGTGCTTTCACACGTGGCTCTGCGTTTGATCGTGTACACCTTCCTGGTTACAGGACTGGAGTAGGTGGTGGTGGGAGGGTGTGTGGGACAGGTTTTACACCGGGGGCAGTTACAAGGGTAGGAGCCAGAGGGTAGGGAAGGTGGTTTGGGGATTTCATAGGGATGAACTAAGAGGTTACGAAGGTTAGGTGGACGGCGGAAAGACACTCTTGGTGGAGTGGGGAGGATTTCATGAAGGATGGATCTCATTTCAGGGCAGGATTTGAGGAAGTCGTATCCCTGCTGGAGAGCCACATTCAGAATCTGATCACACACACAACATTGCAATTTGAATGAAATTGATTAGTCTTCATTTAACCAAAAATTGTTATTTTTGCACGTAATAAATTCTTACGCATAGGGTGGTTAAGGAAGCCTTTATTTTTAGTTCCTAAATACTAGCTCCAGAACAAGTTTTATTCATTTTGTTATGTTGTTCTATGTTCAGGGTGGTGGCAGCTTAAGTCAGTAGCTTTTATTTTTTTGATGAGTGTACATATTTTGGGGATATGCTTGTTTGCATTAATGATTCAACAGCATACATGTAATCTAATTGGTAAATGATTACTAGAAAATTAAATTTAATGTATAACACACAGTTAATGAAGAAAAACTATATTTGATCGTTAATTTGCACTATTTTCTCAATAGGTTATATGTTTTTTAAGTTTTATTATAAATTATTTCCAATCCTGGTTTTGCAGACTTGTTCAGCTAATTTCTTCCATTCATTGCTGAAGTTTTCCTGCACTGGAGGAAAACATTTTGTTATCATCTGCAAAATGAAGTTGTTGCAAGTATGCACCATTGACACATGTACCTCCTTTATATTCTGAGTAAGGGTTGAATGACAATAAATGCGACAGGTAGCTGAGAAGTGAGTGAGACAGCACTGTAACCTATCCCCAATCAAATGTCATTCAGTCTGTGCCTTGAGCAAGCACTAAAGGAAATGAAAGAAAAAATTGTGACAGGAATTAAAATTTCAGGGAGAAAAAAAAATGAGGTTTACTATTGACATTGTAACCATCGCAGGCAGCAAAGAACCTGGAAGATCAGTTGAAGGAAATGAATAGTGTCCTCAACAGAGGTTGTAAGATGAATAGAAACAAAATTAAAGCACAGGTTGTTAAATTTAGCCAATTAAATAAGATAATGCCAAGTAAATTAGATTAGGAAATGAAATGCTAAAAGCAGCAGAACAGCTTTACTGTTTGCACAGCAAGTAATTGGTTATGGCTGAAGTAGAGATGATTAAAATCCAGACTGGCTATAGTAAACTGAATGAAGTGAATTGGTTAACAACTAATTTAAAAGTTAATTAGTCTTTTCTAACAATATTTGTCTGGAATGCAGCCTTTAAGGCTGTGAAGTACAGGAAGGGACTAGAAGCTTTTGAAATGTGGTGCTACTGAGTAATGCTGAAGATTACATGGGTAGGTCAAGTAACAAGTGAAGAGGTATTGAACTGAACTGGGGAAAAATAAAAGAAACTTTTGGTGCAGCTTTACAAAAAAAAAGTGATTGGTTGATAGGACACATATTGAGGCATCAAGGAATCATCGATTTCATAATGGAGGAAAATGTGAGGGGTAAAAATACTAGAGAGAGAGGGAGAGAGAGAGAGAGAGAGAGAGAGAGAGAGAGAGAGAGAGAGAGACCAATACTTACCTATAATAAAGAGATTCAAATAGATGTAGGTTGCATTAGTTACACAAGATGAAAAGGCTTGTGCAGTATAGACTAGCATTGTGAGGTGTGTCAAACCAGTCTTTGGACTGAACACCACAACAGCCACCATAGATTTAAATCAGTCTCTTATTCTGCAAGGCCTGTCAGGTCAGACTTTCTTGAAACTGAATCAGTAGCTTTCTAAAAGTATATAAACCCAGACAAAGTAATCCAATTTATACTCATTACTCAATTCTGTAATGTTATTCACGGAAAGTGGTCTGTTAATTTGTACATACATACCTGAAGTCAGCTCGGCTCTTTTCTTGATTTGAATCTAGTGTTTCATCCATGTGTTTGATGACATTTTCTGTGAGAGTCTTGTTTTTTACGAAGAGGAGCCTTATAGATCTTTAGTCTTTTAAGTCTTATGTGTCTTCTTACTTGTGAAATAATACAATTACAACAGTAATCCTGTTGTGTGGAATTGTCTTTCTCTGGAGACTGTTTGTAAAAATATTGCGACTTCTATTTGTATTATTTTGTCTCAAGCTTTAACCATCTCTGTCAAAACATTATTACACCAAGGCACCTTTCCTTTCTTAACAATTGAAATGGCTTTGTACACACCATCTGGCATTACTTCTTACACTATTATTTTCATTAATAAATAATGTTTCTAATTCACCTGTGGGCCTAGACAAATATTTGAAGAAATCTTGAGAAGTCTGAAAAGTTTTCTCTGTGTTGTTAGTTACTATTCCATTAGCCATATTAACTAATAAAATATGATATCTACCCAGCACAAGTTTTTGTTTCATTTTCTTCATGCTTGTACTGTTTTCAGTTTCACAGATTATTCATTGTGTTACTCATGTCCTTAAGAAGACACTCCCAAATAGTTTTGTGTAATTCTGCATATTCTCTCATGTTCTTATCATCTTTCACTTGAAACTCTCACCTTCTCTTTGGTATTTGTCTCATTTTATTTCAAATGTTCATTTCCTCTCTTCTTTTCTTCAACGTATTTTGCTGTTTGCGTAACTGGCTTTGTTAAAAATTCCCCTTTGATCTTCGTGTGTATAACCTATTCAAAGATGCTGTGAAACAGAGAAAGAAATACGAATAGTCTGTTTAGTAGTTCTTACTGCAATAACTTGGTGACACAAATCTGATACCCTTTAACTAAATGTTTGACTGACTACCAAGGGTTGACATTGACTGGAGGTGTGTGGACTCGGCTGGCATGTGATCAGCATGAAAACAATTTGCATTGATCCCATGGTCTAAGAGTCAGAGACACTCATATCTAGGCTAACACAGCGTAGCTCTGTTGAGGTGTACGGGGTGTATATACTCCAGAGCAACCAGGGAATTTTTAAGAATTCTGGGAAATTTTTATTGTTTTAGTTTTCAGTTAAATTTTTGTACTTTTGCCTGGTAAGAACTGACACTCTAACAAACAATATTACTGTACCCAGCTACTGCAAAATAATATTGCAGCAATAAAATATAAAAAAATAAAGGAAATGCACCATTTACAACAACAAAACACAGTGCACTTAGAAATTTCTGCCAACAGTAAAATGTGTCAAAGGCTTTAGGATGAAGACCATACAATACTTCATACTAACAAACTGCTTCCAATGAGCATGACATTACAGCTGCTTACATGAGGTTGATTTGAGCAGTTGCCAGTGGGCTCATGTGCAGTTGAGTCACATGTGAACAGTATCTTCTCCTGCTTCTTGCTACTTAAAGTGTGGCTGTTAGCTATACTGGCAGTAGCAACAAGCAGCCATATGATACCAGGAAAATTATTTCTGCACGTGGTGTGCAATCTGAGTTGTAGAGGGGAGGGGGTAACTCGATGTGACCCGTGTTTACATTTAGTGATTTTGATGTTTCCTCTTTGGTTACAGCTCTCATGTCAAATGAAAACAAAATGGATTTCTGTGGCTGGGAACTATCAAATGAATTAAAATATATTCACATCATTATGGAAGGCTAAAATATATTATTAGTTTCAGTTTTCTTATTTTCATGTTTTTGGCAGTCAAGCATTAATCGCCTTGCAGAAAAGTGAATTTATTTTTGTTGGATTGCTAAAGAAATTTGGCTTTTATTAATCTTTTCTGCTGAGGTAGTCAATTATTTGAAATGAAGTGTTTGACTCCACACTATTGGCTTGTTGCAACCATTTGCTGAATTTCAGGTGTACATTTTCATCTTCTGGCACATATGGCATTATACCATAATTATGAACCAAGCAGGAAATAACACAGTAGTGGTATTCCAAGAAAATTAACATCATGAAAACCTCAGTGAAAAGTTTAATATCAGGTTGGGGCCTGCTTCATTGTGAATATGGACATACAAATGTTCCCTTAAAACTGAATTATACATTTTTGTATGGTTTACAAAATTATGATGCTCTTGTAGTATCCTCTGATGTCCTGTTTCTTTTAAGACATAATGTAATATCCCTTAATGCTTTATACGTACAAACATATAGGCCTCCTATCATCGTAGCTGTGCATGCACAGTAACACCTGTTTTTTGATGCTCTCTTGCAACTGCTGAAACAAACCTATTTCTAACAGGTAGCAGCAAAATATTGCAAATTGTGGTTTGAAGAGCTTTACTTTCAAAGTAAATTTCCTTTTACGCAGGATGAATTATGTGCAATGAATTTCTTAAGTGACTGAGCATTTGACTCTCATTTGAAACTTAACACTTTGAGTACTAGCCACTTAGAAGAATTTTGAGCCCAGAAATCCAGACATTTATGTTATTATCAAAATTTTACTGGGTCATTTGTGTGATATATCTTTAATTGTAACACATACAAAAACCACCAATATTATAAGTGAAAGCTTAGCTATTCTTGTAGCTCATTAATCTTCAAAACCAATATTATACATGGAAGCTTAGTTTTTTGTATAGCTACAACATGTACATTAATTTAAACCATTGTCTTTTCATATTTGTGTGTTTGCACTACATAACAGTGATGTTGCTATTGGCTGACTACATCACGTGCCCTATGCTCTGAATATCTGCTGTCATCAGCTGGTGAGATCACGTGACATGAGCTATGATTGGCTTACAAAATTGCATCACAATCTCGATTTCAATGCTATGGAACCTAATGTGCTGGTTTTGGTTGACTTTGAATTTATACCTTCATAATACAAAAATATGCAGTGTATCATAATACAAAAATATGCAGCGTGTATGTTGCTGACATCAAAGATCTTTCAAAAATGTGTTATTTTTCTAAATTGGTGGAAATTTCTGTGCTGATATGCATAATAGTTCTGAGGGTAAGTATATTGTCATGTAATTTGAAAAAAGTGCCTTTTTACCAAGGAAAACACTGTATTTTTAACTTGGAAATCTGGGAAAAATCTGGGAGTTATTTTTTTCCTTGTCCACATATACACCCTGGGTATAGAAGTCTTTACTTATCTTAGAAAACTCTTCAGTGTTTGGCAGGCTTGTATAACATGAGAAGGGCTCAAGAATCAAGGATCTTTATTCGCCATAAATCATTTCACAATGATATGGGTTTCATCAATTTGATACAGAATGAAGTATACACAATGCATAGTAGTACAATGTGTAGCATTAAATATTAGTTCTACAAAGTTTATGGACTACATGATTATACAATTAAAAGTAACAGTTTTTAAAAGTTTATATAATCATCTGGTAAATCAAAGCATTCTTTAATATTATAAAAACGGTGATCTGTTAACCAGTTATACCACTTGCTGATGGCCTACAAACATGTATTAGATTCTAGGGTGGTGACTTCTGCACCTTAGTGAAACAAATGCAGGTGTGGTTGCTTGAAGTACTCAGGCAATGACTTCAGGCCAAGGATCATATTCAGCTGTATCAGCACCTATACCTTGTTACCCTACATTTGATTAAATAAGTACAGACCTGGATCTTGGAACAGCAGCTGCTTCTGATAATTATTACTTCAGGACTTGCAGAACTCAAGGATCCGAATACAGATTAGTAGAGTTGATAGAGTGAAGATCAGACCAAATAAAATTAAAGCCAAGAAATATGTTATACTGCAGAGGAACAGACCAGGAGGGAAATTCAGGTGTACACTTATTGTAAAGAAGCAAATTAAAGACCATATTACAGATGTTGAAGGAATATCAAATATAACAACAGAGCTTGTTTCTAAAAATAAATTGACAGGATATGGAAATCATTCAAGGCTATGCACCAGTATGCTCACATTCTGTTAAAGTTACACCTTTACAGACTGTTACAGAAGCTGATTAATGACAGCAAACCCCACTACAAGATGACGAACGGGGGATTTTGATGTGAAACTGTGACAAAAACTGAAAGAAAATTTATTCAGTAGGAAACTTTTGATACAGTACCATAAACGATGAATTCTTTTGGATGTAGTTAGTTGCAGAGTATAAATAGGCACTTAGAAAGAACACATAAATCTGCAGGAAATCAGGAAACTTGATTATAAAAAATTATTTAAAAATAGGGAGGTACAGGATTAAATTAGGCAAAAAGTTTAGAATCTTAAACTATTCAAAAATGTCTTTCACAGAATTAGATAAGTGACTATGAATTATGGTAAGAAAAAAATGAAAATAATAAGAGTGTGAAGTAGACAAAACAGAAACTGATATTATGTAGTCACCATATTTTATCAGTTAAAATGGCAGACTATTCAGTAATCAGCAGCAGAGAGAAAACTCTACAAGTATTCAAAAACATTTTTTAATCCTTGTATAAGAGATGAATCAAGACCTTAGATGGTTACTATTGAAGACAATCATATTGGGGATGTAATGTGAGATGAGATGTAGAAAGACATATGAACAAAGGAAAGATAAAGAAGGTGATAATGTTTCAGTAGAAATAATTAATGCTGGAAGAAAAAGAATACAAAAGGAAATTGCAAAATTGTGTGCAGAATATCTGTAGAGGAAGACAATTCCCAAAACTGGAGCAGTGCTGTAATTACAGTGGAACCTCTCTTAACAAGCACCTCCCATAATGTGTGATTTGCAAAACAAATTGTAAAAAAATGACTCACTTTAACAAGCAATGTTTTGTGTAATGAGTGATGATGATTTAGTGTGACATCACCAGCCTTTTGGATGGCGGGGGAACATTCAACAACATGAACACCTTTCATTGTCGGCAGCAGCATATGAACAGTGTCTCTAGTACAAACTACAAATTGGGTTGAGTGCTCTTTCTGCTACCATTTTAGTGCTGCTTGTGATCACTCATTTTTCTAAGCTTGTGTTTTCACAGTGTTTCTTTGTGTGCAAATTTTAGTAACCTACGTAGAAATGTGCCCGAAGATAAAGCTGCAAGAAGGTGACCATAAGAGAAAGAAAATTGCCTTGGAAATGAAATGTAAAATTATTGAAAAATTTGAACTGGTGTGAGAGTTGCTGATTTAGCATGCACATATAATTGGTCTATATCAACTATCTGAACAGCAGCTTCATATTCTGGATGATGTTGAAATTGCTCCTTATATGGGTAATTGAAAAGAAATTGCAAGGTGGCACTATTAATGAGAACATCATTTGTGAGAAGTCCAGAATGATTTTTGCTGATCTCTTTAAGAAGACGTCAGGATCATCAAGGCCAAAGATTGTGAGAAGGCGAGAATGATTTTTGTCGACGTCATTAAGAAGATGCCAGGTTCATCAGAGGCCGTATAAGCATTTAAGGGAAGCCGTGGGTGGTTTGAGAAGTTTAAGAGAAGAACTGGCATCCACATTGCTGTGAGACTCAGTGAAGCAGCCAGCTCTGACAGAAAGGGAGCTGAGAACTTCATCAGCAACTTCAAGATGCTCATAGATTCTCAGGGTTATCTACCACAATAGGTTTTGTGTTTTGATTGTGACAAGACAGGTCTGTTCTGGAAAAAGATGGCGAAACATACCATTGTAACAGCAGAGGAGAATGCATTGTGTGGTCGCAAGCCAATGAAAGACCGTCTGTCTGTGCCAGTGCAAGCAGCAATTTAAAAATTATACCACTGCTTGTTTACCATTCAGAAACTCCATGAGCCTTCAATAAGTGTAAAGCCCAGAAGAGCAGGTTAAATATGGTATGGATGTCTAACGACAAGGCTTTGGTGACGTGACCTTTTTTATGATTGGATCAATGAATTGTTTGGTCCTTCAGTGAAAAAATATTCACTTAAGCTGAATCTGACACTCCATATCTTGCTTGTTATGGCAAATGCTCCTGCCCATTCTCCATGCCTACAAGACCACCTCCTTGAAGAATTCCAGTTACTCCAGCCTGTGGACCAGCAGATTATTTCAAACTTTAAGAAGTGCTGCACTAAAGCACTCTTCAAGCATTGCTTTGAGTTGACTGAAGCTACCAATCTCACTCTTAGAGAGCTTTGTAAAGATCACTTCAAAGCTGTTGCCTGTGTCTAGATGATCGAAAAGGCTTGGGAGGGGGTTACCAAGAGAACTCTCACTACTGCTTGGAAAAAACTTTGGATGGAGTGTGTTGTCGAATGTGACTCTTAAAGGCATTTGAGTAAGTACTTGTGGAGCCTGTGGTCAATGAGATTGTGTCTTTGGCCAGGAGCATGGGACTAGAAGTGGAAAGCAATGATACTGATCAGCTTGTGGAAGATCACAGCCAAGAAATGACCACTGAAGGGCTTATGGAGTTGCAGTGTGTTTCACAGCAGGAAGTTGGGGAGAGGAGTTCTTCAGACGAAGAGGAGATAACAGCAAAGCAGCAATCTTCTGGTGCAATAAGAGAAATGTTGAAGGCATCAGAATCAGTTGCAGCATACACTGAAAATCATCACACCAATAAAGCAGTGCCTACACGCACTACATGTATATTTGACAATAATACTGTGTCATATTTTTGTCAAAAGTTGAAGTGTTGGCAAAAACAAATGACTATAGGTAGAGTCCTGTCAAAAAAGAATTAGTTGTGTATCATGAATAATAAAGTACATAATACTGCATGTATAACTGTCTTTGAATAAATGGCATGAATAAGACAAAACTTCTAGTACTTTTTCCGCGCAGAATGCTTTATTGTATTTTACATTAATTTATATGGAATGAATTGTTTTGCTTAATGAGTGTTTCGTACTAGAAGTAAGATTCTGGAATGAAATATGTTCAGTATGCGAGGTTCCTCTGTACTGTACAACACAAGAATGGGAACGGGCAAGTCACCATAAACTGTCAACTTTTCAGTCTCCTCTGTGTAATGTACTAGATGTTCACTAAAATTACCACCAACTACATAGAAAAAAAACTTAAAATTTTAATAAGGGGAAAAAAACGGAATTATTTTTGAAAAGCTATATACGGAGTCACAATTATTAAATTATTTACAAACTGTGATATGCACACACTTTATTTACAGATATTTGGATTTAGGTTATGATGGTGTTTGATATGCCTTCCATTGTTGGTGATGATGTGGCATGTAGGGAAATTCTGCATAACCTGCTGAAGTGTCAGAACATGGAAGCTGTCAATGACCTCCTTAATGGCTGTTTGCAGTTCAGCAATGGTTTTGGTGTTACTGCTGTACACCTTGTCTTTAGTACAGCCCCACAAAAACGAGTCACATGTGTTCAGATACAGGAATATGGCAGCCAATTGAGGCCCTTGCTAGCGGCCTCTGGATACCCCAGAGCCAGAATGTGGTCCCCAAAGTGCTCTTCCAGGTCATCAAACACTCTCCTGCTTCGATGGGTTTAAGCTCCATCTTCCATGAACCAAATTTTGCCAAAATCAGCATCACTTTGGATAATGGGGATGAAATCATCTTCCAAAACCTTCACATACCGTTCAGTAGTGCCATCAAGGAATATTGCACCGACTATTCCGTGACTGGATGTTGCACACCACACAGTCACCCACTGAGGGTGAAGAGACTTCTTGATTGCAAAATATGGATTATCAGTCCCCCAAATGCGCCAATTTTGCTTGTTGACGAACCCATCCAAACAAAAGTGGGCTTTCTCGCTAAACCAAACCATATTCACATCAAAGCCCTGTTTGTCAATTCTGTGGACAATAGTGTTGGCTAAACATAACAGCTGTTCCATGGCCTTGGCATTGGTTTTAATTTGTTATGGGAAGAGATGCAGGTGTTCAACAACAATTTGTTGCAGTGTCTCCCGGTTGATTTCCGCCTATTGTGCAGCTCATCTGATTAATATCCTGAGGCTGGTTTGAAACACAGTGCATGTCTTCTCAATGTTTGCAGGCAGTTTCACCCCTTTTGGATGACTGACATTGCCAACACTGTCATCACGAACACTACCCGCATTCTCAAACTTGAAAATGAAAGGACCAGTTGTCTTCAGCTTGAACTCAGCCGCAAACTTCCTTTGAGCTGCAGTTGGGCTGTTACTGCTCACAACATAGTAGGCTTTCAGAGGTGCTACACTCTCAGGCGTATAGTTCAATAATGGTCACCCTGTATTTTCAAATTAGGTACAAACAACCGTATCCCCTGCGAAATACTCTCCTTTACAACTAATACATTTGTCCCACAGGTGCTTCCATTGCTTGAAACATTTTTTGTAGTCATCTTTAGAAATGGCTGAGAGCTCCTCCCCTTTTTTTCTTGACTTCTTCAATGTTGTCAAATCGGTGTCCTTTCATGCCACTGTTCATGCATATAAATAAGAAAAAGTTGCATGCAGCCAGGTCAGGTGTGTAAGGTGTGCGAGACATCAGAACCATGCCATTTAGCCAAAAACTGTGTAACATGGATGTCTGTGTGTGCAGGTGCGTTGTCATGTTGGGAAAAATCAGTCTCCTGTCTGCCACAAATCAGGTCTTTTCTGACAAAAACTGTTGTGCAGTCTTCTTAAAACTTCCAAATAAGAGGTGATTGATGGTCTGACCTGGGGGAACAAAATCTGAATAAACTACGTCCTTGGCATCAAAAAAGCAAATCAGCATTGTTTTCATGTTTGATTTGACTTCACGACATTTTTTTTGGAGGGTGCAACAACGACGTCACCCATTGGCTTGACTGTTTCTTTGTGTCTGAGTCATAACCATAGCAGCATGACTCATCACTGTTAATGACATTTGACAGAAAATCTGGATCAGTTTCAAGCTGTTGTTTCAAACATGACATGTTTCAACTTGACGTTCCTTTTAATTGTCAGTCAGAACCCAAAAAACAAACTTGGCAGCAACCCTTTTCATTGCCAAATCTTAAAATACACTGAACCAAGCTCCAAGATAACCCAATAGTCTCTGCCAGTTGATCAACTGTCAGAAAAAGAAGAAGAAGAAGAAGAAACAAGAGCAAAACAGTGCTAGCAAAACCAATCACTGCAGATGAACAGAACAAACCAGATCGACAACACAGGTGGCACTGAACTGGTAATGAATTGCATTTACACATCATGAAGAAAAATCAGAGAATGTAGCAATGATGTATTACCATTTTTGTGGGAATCATAGATTTTGAGAAAACTTTTGACTCAGGTCAACTAAATCTGTTATAGTAACCCAAGAGAAATGAGGTAATTGCTCAAACTGTGTAAGTACAATTGACGATTTATATGTTAATTCTTCAGCTTCCGTAAGACTTTCTCATCGTCTATATCTCCATGGTGTGGACAAAATATGGAAACAGCTAAAATGCAACACATTCCCATGCCTAATATAGTGTAGGAAAATTGTTGGCATTCAAAACAGCTTCCAGTCATCTTGGAATGGATAAATGCAGGTCCTGTATGGTTTTCAAGGGAATCTTATACCATTCTTCCCGCAAGAAAGTGGCAAGTACAGGTGACAATGAAAGAGGCAGACAGTGATCATGCACCCTTCTCTCTCACTAATGTTGAGATGTGGTGACTGGTGGCCACGGTAGATGTGACACTTCATCCTTGTGGCCATAAAACCAGTCCTGGACAATGTGAGCTGTGTGAACTGGGACCCTGTCATATTAGAACACAGTTTCACTATTAGCAAACAAACATTGTACAGTTGGATAGACCTGATCAGCCAATATGGTCACATAATCCTTGGCAGAAACATGACCTTGCAGAGTAACTATGGAGCATATGGAATACCATAATGTGGCTGCCCAAATCATCACCAAACACCTGCCATGTTCCACCCCTGGGACATAAACTCGGCCAGAAGTTGGAAACAGTGTGAAACCAGACTCATCCGATCAAATGACTTTCTTCCATTGATCCATAGTCCAGGTTTTATGGCGTTAGCACAACATTTTTTTGTTATGTGCGTTTGCATCACTGATGAGTGGTTTTCAAATTCCAGCTCATCCTGCATTTGCTTGATTATGTACCTCCCTTCATGTTACTTTGGTGCTGACAACATTTGTGAGTGCAACATTTAGTTCTGCAATGACTTTTGCAGCAGTGGTCCTCTCATTTTTTATCAGAATGCTCTTCAGTGACTGTCTACCATGATCACTCAGCACACACTTCCACCTATATTGACTTACCGGATGAGGTTTTTCTGCTTTTCCTTATGCCATATAAATCTCCAGTTTGGTGCCTCCTGAAACACCAAGCAGTTGAGCTACACTGGTTTGGAAAAATCTACCAAAAGAGCACCAACAATTCATCCATCTTCTTAATCACATAGCTCTGTCATAATGCACTCATATCTTCACAATACATTGTCCTGTGCTTAACGACACCTGCAACATACTGAGGACACTGCACAGGTGATGTTTATGATCAGATATAGCAGCATAACCTGCAGCGTAGTGCCTCAAGAATTTCGGTGTAAATTCTAGAAAGAATTGGCCTTCAGCCATCTCGAACACCCGATATTTTAGGTACGAATGCAGGAGAGTGATAACGTTTCTACCGGTCCACCTGTTTCTATGTGCAGGTTGGAAGTTTGTTATTAGAAGACTGTAAGAGGGGTGAGTCACTGACGACGACAAGTGTTTGCCACCAGTGCCACAGAAGACGTGAGGAGAACTCAAGGAATAATTATGTTGTATTCTTTGATATGTTAATGTCTGTGATGATTGTAAAAATGACTTGTGGACCGTTAAATATAGATTGGTATGCACGTTCATGTATTAGACTTGCTTGAGACTAGAGACTTTCGAATTACTTCATGTCTTGGCTATGAAAGAAACAAGACACATGCATGCTATTTCAATATGTGTAAATCAGTCTAACGTGTAAGGAATATGTTAGCTTGCTGAAATTATTATCTGTGAAAGTTGAAAATATAAAGTGACTGAACTGAAAAGTATCATATGAGTACCAAAATGATTTCAAGGATAGGGAAGTATTTTAATAAATTCCCTTAACCAGCTATAGTCTTTGGAGAAGAAGCTTGTGGGAGATCAACATAGCAGATTACCCAGAGAAGAGAATCGGCTACACACAACATGCAAGTTAACTGAATTGAGAGACGTGTGTGCCTTGCAACCCAACCCAATATCACACTGTCTCTTGTCATCCAAAAAACATTAGAGCAGGCTTCACTAGCATCTGCATTTATGGTCAAGAATGCATTTCTCATGTTTTTTTTCCATATTTTTGCCCACCTCTGTTCATCCATTCTCTGCAGATCACTCTGAAGTGAATGGCAGTGACTACCTTCTATTGTGCTAGTTATTAGTGCTTTTTTCCATTCCATTAACGTTTGTAGTACAGGAGGAATGATTTCTTAAATGTCTCTATGCACACTGTGCCTTATCTCGGCTTTGTGGTTGCTATGGGAATGATGCCTAGTGTGTTGTAATGTATTCCTAGATTCATCACATGAAGTTGGTTCTTGAAACTTATTAAGGTTTTCGTCAGATAGTGTGCACCTATCTTCAGTCGTCTCTCTTCATAGTGAAAAATTTAGAACTGATGTGGAGTTAAGTATTGAGATTCTGTATCTTTAACAACAATCTCATATGTTTTAGAGGAAATTTTCGGATCCTCAAAGTGAGAAAATGAAGAAGAAATATGTGTTAATTAATCATGTCCAAAAATTCTTCATTGATGGATGACCTCTTAATTTTACCCTCTAGTGCAGATGAGATTCATCAGCTAATGAAAGAACTTAATGATTTGAAAGTGGGCCTGAAAATTAATTATAAGGAGACCAAAGCAATGTACAATCAACACACTAAAATAAAAACAGTACAATTGTTCTGCAATGAAGCCATAGAACCATTTGATGACTTTTGTTTTAAAAATTTCCATTTTTTATTGCTAAAAGAAAGGCAGCTGAGAAAGCAGTTTGTTTACAGTGAAAATGTAAATGACAATGTTGTTAAAGATTTGCAATTTCACATAAAGCTTGTTGTTGAATGATTTGTTTACTGTTTGGGTAAAGGTCTTACACAAAAACCCTTCCCCAAGGCATTTTGTTCAACCTGTGGTAAGCAGGTGCTCAAAAAATGTGATTGAGGAAATGGAAAATCTATATACAACATTGTAACAGGAGACAAAACTTGGTTATGTTGACAATAGCCAGAAACTAAGTAGCAGACAACTGTTTGAGTGTTCCAAAATGAAACCAAAAACCAACAACTGTGATTTGTTCGACGGGCCCAGGTTTGAATCCTGCCTCGGGCATGGATGTGTGTGATGTCCTTAGGTTAGTTAGGTTTAAGTAGTTCTAAGTTCTAGGGGACTGATGATCTCAGAAGTTAAGTCCCATAGTGGTCCTTTATTTACACTAGACATATCACAACCATTCCTTTAAAAGATTGGAGAACATTTAATGCTGAATGGTCTATGACAACTTTTTTATTTGCCAAAAGTCATAAATGAAATCTGGGAACAACTGTAAACGTTGCATCATTTTTCACCATGACAGTACCAGCTATCAAACAACATAGTGAACAGCTGATCATTTGATGGATCAATACATTGCCATCATTCACCTGATTTATCATGTAATGACTGCTTTTTGTCTCTTAGTTCAAATAAAAAATACTCAGACAACAGTTTTCATCACCTCAAACCTTCCAAAGTCATGTTTCTGAGATATCATCATCAGAGTGGAAAAATGTTTCTAGAATTGATTGAAGTGAATGCAGAAGCCCTTAAATTTTAAAGGCAAACATTTTCAGAAACAATAAAACATTTTTGCCAAAAATTTTATTCTCTAGTTGTTTTTACAAAAACTTTAAGAGGTGGCTCTGCTATTGATATCATGGGCAAATGGAAACAGTTCAGGTTGCTTCCCTCTCCGCTTTGTACGTTGTACTCTACGTGTAAGAATGTAGTGTAAACTTCTCTTATGATTTGTGTATAAGAAAGGGAACTGTAAGAAGGAAGAGGGTGTATTGCAGTTCCTTCGTATTGTCTGGCTTTGTAATCCATATTCTGTAGGACCCGGAATGGAGTTTTGGGATGTAAATCAGCACACTGCTTGTGCCTTCAATAACTAGGAAATGCAGTCCATCATATATTGTAGCCCTTTATGACTGAGGGTCACAAGACTGCTTAAACTCAGTTTTAGTGTCATTTTTCTACATTTTTATTTGTCCTCTTCAAGCTACTGCATGGTGTGTAGCAGATGGTACAAGTAGACCACAATTTTACCTTCAAGATAGTTACACAAGATATAAAATAGTTGGCATAGTATAACTCTTGTGATCTCTCAGCAGTTTAAGGGGAAGGCTCTGTGAGACATAAAGCACCGTTCTTAAACTTTCTGTTGCTGGAGTTTGTTGATCACATTCACAAATTGTCAAAACAAACACATGGTAGAGTGTACAGATCTTCTCTGTCATTTCTGATAATGATACTAGGTTAGCTTCTTAGGCTAACAAGCAATGCTGGTACCCAAGAACTGGTGGTTGAATGAGGGTTTGTAATTGACCTTTTCCACAGCTAGTTTTGTGTAGTCATTACTACATGTATCACTCGGGGCAGATATTGCTTGATACTTTAAGGTTATGACTGATACTGCTGATAGTGTAGTTGAATGATATTGGGTCCCTTGTCTCTTTACTCACATTGCACTGCATATATTTCTATTGATGGCCAATTGCCAGTCTTTGCATCAAGTGCTGGTGATATTCAAATCATCCAACATTTCATAACATTTTTGTAATGCAGTAGCCTCCATATAATCGACATAATCATTTATGAACACCCATAACATACTAAAAATACTGTCTGCCAAGTTATTTATATATTCTAGGTGTCTCTCCTAAAAATCATCAAGCATAATTTCTCCGTTATTTTGCTATATATTTGGAAGTTAATGTTGGCAATGTCTAGATGGAGCCAGCATAAACAAATACTCAGAAAGTCTCCTCAGTTTTGCTGCTGGATCCTAAAATCAACTTGATTCAATATTTCAGTGATCCTAGTGTTTACCATCTTCAGAAAAATGCTGCTGCTGAGTCCCACTGAAAATTGATGCCAAGGCTGTTAAAGCAAAAAATCAGAACTGTGTGTTTGCTATCCTCTTCTACAGTGGTGCTTGGTTTTGTGTCGTGAACTTCTTTGCTTCTAAGAGTTTCTTTTTCTTGCTTTTACTCAATGAAGTTTTGTTGCTGTGTGTCATCTTTTTAAATATTAAAGGGAGAAGATCACTATTCGTAAAAGTGTTCTTGCTGTAAGAATATATCCTACATTCACCACAACAGGTTATGGCCCCAGGTTTGAATGCTTCAGGTTGTGAGAATATAGTATTCGCTTGCTAGACTATGTTCCATTTACTAGGATATTCGTGAGACTGTAAGACCTATTCAGTTGAATGATGACAGTAGTCATACAAATACTGGCAAGTTGTCAAGTGAAGATCATGGGAAACATGTTGTTGTTGTTGTGGTCTTCAGTCCTAAGACTGGTTTGGTGCAGCTCCCCATGCTACTCTGTCCTGTGCAAGTTTCTTCATCTCCCAGTACCCACTGCAGCCTACATCCTTCTGAATCTGCTTAGTGTATTCATCTCTTGGTCTCCCTCTATAATTTTTACTCTCCACGCTGCCCTCCAGTACCAAATTGGTGATCCCTTGATGCCTGAGAACATGTCCTACCAACCAATCCCTTCTTCTAGTCAAGTTGTGCCACAAACTCCTCTTCTCCCCAATTCTATTCAAGACCTCCTCATTAGTTATGTGATCTACCCATCTAATCTTAGCATTCTTCTGTAGCACCACATTTCGAAAGCTTCTATTCTCTTCTTGTCCAAACTGTTTATCGTCCATGTTTCACTTCCATACATGGCTACACTCCATACAAATACTTTCAGAAACGACTTCCTGACACTTAAATCAATACTCGATGTTAACAAATTTCTGATCTTCAGAAACGCTTTCCTTGCCATTGCCAGTCTACATTTTATATCCTCTCTACTTTGACCATCATCAGTTATTTTGCTCCCCAAATAGCAAAACTCCTTTACTACTTTAAGTGTCTCACTTCCTAACCTAATTCCCTCAGCATCACCCAATTTAATTCGACTACATTCCATTATCCTCGTTTTGCTTTTGTTGATGTTCATCTTATACCCTCCTTTCAAGATACTGTCCATTCCGTTCAACTGCTCTTCCATGTCCTTTGCTGTCTCTCACAGAATTACAATGTCATCGGCAAACCTCAAAGTTTTTATTTCTTCTCCATGGATTTTAATACCTACTCTGAACTTTTCTTTTGTTTCCTTTACTGCTTGCTCAATATACAGATTGAATAGCATCGGGGAGAGGCTACAACCCTGTCTCACTCCCTTCCCAACCACTGCTTCCCTTTCATGCCCCTCGACTCATAACTGCCATCTGGTTTCTGTACAAATTGTAAATAGCCTTTCGCTCCCTGTATCTTACCCCTGCCACCTTCAGAATTTGAAAGAGAGTATTCCAGTCAACATTGTCAAAAGCTTTCTCTAAGTCTACAAATGCTAGAAATGTAGGTTTGCCTTTCCTTAATCTTTCTTCTAAGGTAAGTTGTAGGGTCAATATTGCCTCACGTGTTCCAACATTTCTACGGAATCCAAACTGATCTTCCCCGAGGCCAGCTTCTACCAGTTTTTCCATTCGTCTGTAAAGAATTTGCATTAGTATTTTGCAGCTGTGACATATTAAACTGATAGTTCGGTAATTTTCACATCTGTCAACACCTGCTTTCTTTGGGATTGGAATTACTACATTCTTCTTGAAGTGTGAGGGTATTTCGCCTGTCTCATACATCTTACTCACCAGATGGTAGAGTTTTGTTACGCCTGGCTCTCCCAAGGCTGTCAGTAGTTCTAATGGAATGTTGTCTACTTCTGGGGCCTTGTTTCGACTTAGGTCTTTCAGTCCTCTGTCAAACTCTTCACGCAGTATCATATCTCCCATTTCATCTTCATCTACCTCCTCTTCCATTTCCATAATATTGTTCTCATGAACATCGCCCCTGTATAGACCCTCTATATACTCCTTCCACCTTTCTGCTTTCCCTTCTTTGCTTAGAACTGGATTTCCATCTGGGCTCTTGATATTCATGCAAGTGGTTCTCTTTTCTCCAAAGGTCTCTTTAATTTTCCTGTAGGCAGTATCTATCTTACCCCTCTTGAGATAAGCCTCTACATCCTTACATTTGTCCTCTAGCCATCCCTGCTTAGCCATTTTGCACTTCCTGTCGATCTCATTTTTGAGACGTTTGTATTCCTTTTTGCCTGTTTCACTTACTGCATTTTTGTATTTTCTCCTTTCATCAAGTAAGTTCAGTATCTCTTCTGTTACCCAAGGATTTCTACTAGCCCTCGTCCTTTTACCTACTAGATCCTCTGCTGGCTTCACTGTTTCATTCCTCAAAACTACCCATTCCTCTTCTATTGTATTTCTTTCCCCCATTCCTGTCAATTGTTCCCTTATGCTCTCCCTGAAACTCTGTACAACCTCTGGTTCTTTCAGTTTATCCGGGTCCCATCTCCTTAAATTCCCACCTTTTTGCAGTTTCTTCAGTTTTAATCTACAGTTCATAACCAATAGATTGTGGTCAGAGTCCACATCTGCCCCTGGAAATGTCTTACAGTTTAAAATCTGGTTCCTAAATCTCTGTCTTACCATTATATAATCTATCAGAAACCTTTTAGAATCTCCAGGGTTCTTTCATGTATACAACTTTCTTTCATGATTCTTGAACCAAGTGCTAGCTATGATTAAGTTATGCTCTGTGTAAAATTCTACCAGGCGGCTTCCTCTTCCATTTCTCAGCCCCAATCCATATTCACCTACTACGTTTCCTTCTCTTCCTTTTCCTACTGTCGAAATCCAGTCACCCATGACTATTAAATTTCTGTCTCCCTTCACTACCTGAATAATTTCTTTTATCTCATCATATATTTTCTCAATTTCTTCATCATCTGCAGAGCTAGTTGGCATATAAACTTGTACTACTGTAGTAGGCGTGGGCTTGGTGTCTATCTTGGCCACAATAATGCGTTCACTATGCTGTTTGTAGTAGCTTAACCGCACTCCTATTTTTTTTATTCATTATTAAACCGACTCCTGCATTACCCCTATTTGATTTTGTATTTATAACCCTGTATTCGCCTGACCAAAAGTCTTGTTCCTCCTGCCACCGAACTTTACTAGTTCCCACTATATCTAACTTTAACCTATCCTTTTCCCTTTTTAAATTTTCTAACCTACCTGCTCAATTAAGGGATCTGACATTCCACACTCCGATCCGTAGAATGCCAGTTTTCTTTCTCTTGATAACGACGTCCTCTTGAGTCGTCCCCGCCCGGAGATCCGAATGGGGGACTATTTTACCTCCGGAATATTTTACCCAAGAGGACGCCATCATCATTTAATCATACAGTAAAGCTGCATGCCCTCGGGAAAAATTACGGCTGTAGTTTCCCCCTGCTTTCAGCCGTTCGCAGTACCAAAACAGCAAGGCCGTTTTGGCTATTGTTACAGGGCCAGATCAGTCAATCATCCAGACTGTTGCCCCTGCAACTACTGAAAAGGCTGCTGCCCCTCTTCAGGAACCACATGTTTGTCTGGCCTCTCAACAGATACCCCACCGTTGTGGTTGCTGTCTAGCTATATAGGCAGCTATATAGCTATATAGGCAGCTGGTGCTTTCTACACAAAATCAAAATCAAATGAGCAACATCAAAAACTGGAGAAATCTGCAAAAGAGCTGGACAAGCCAAAGAAAAAAGAAAGTTGTACATGTCTGTATTGCAAGAAAGCTGGACACACTATCACAACTGCTGAAGATAAATGAATGCAGAAGAAGTAAAAGCAACAGTTGATAACAATAATAATTCGAGTTCCTGTTTAAAAGTGAGTGGCAAACCAAATACATTTCTAGCCTCTAGCTTGTTGTTCCATGTTAATTTTGATAGTGCAGATTCTTGAATTTTGGACTCTGGCATGACAAATCATATTTCACAAAATGAATTCTATTTCACTACATTCAAAAAGTTTCCAATTCCCCTGTGTATATAGACAGCTGGCAACAAAGTTATTTTTGCATGTGAAGCTGCCAGTATTCATATTGAAATATTCATAAACAAAAGGTGGATGCCTCCTTTACTTGAAAGTGTACGGTATGTACCTGATGTCAGACACCAAATTTTCTCTGTCTGTCAAGCTGCACAACAAGGATATAATGTGACTTATGTTAACAGAGGTGTTATCATTCAGTGACATAGTGAAATAGTTGCAACTGGAAGACTAGTTGGTTCAGTATATGTTATGAACATGCAAGTTTGTCTTGTGGATTCATAAGTAATGATTAACATAGCAGCTTCAGAAGAACGACCACATTGTTGGCATGAAAGACACGGTCATCAAGATAAATGTCATATATGGGATGTGCTCTCTTGCTTTGATACCACATTGTTTTGTGATAGATGTGTTCTTGGCAAATCCCACCGCAAATCATTTAGCCATTGCAGAGATCGTCCACAAACTGTCGGTGTGTTGATCAAAGCAGATGTTAATGGACCCATGTCTGTTGATTCTGCAAACAGTTTTCGTTGCTGTGTAATTTTCACAGATGATTATTGTCATTTTGCTTGTGTATATTTCATGAAGTGGCTGACAATTTGTAAGAATTTACGAAGGATTGTAAAAATGTAAATGCCGTTTGGCTAGG
Source organism: Schistocerca americana (assembly GCF_021461395.2). Taxonomy (NCBI): domain Eukaryota; kingdom Metazoa; phylum Arthropoda; class Insecta; order Orthoptera; family Acrididae; genus Schistocerca; species Schistocerca americana. Next base: position 375,375,218 of record NC_060123.1, on the reverse strand, counting down.
GCCTCCCATCGGGTAGACCGTTCGCCTGGTGCAAGTCTTTCAGGTTGTCACCACTTCGGCAACTTTCATGTTGATGGGGATGAAATGACAATGATAAGGACAACACAACACCCAGTCCCTAAGTGGAGAAAAATCTCCCGACACAGCTGGGAATCGAACCCAGGCCATTAGGTATGACATTTGTCATGCTGACCACTCAGCTACTGGGGGCGGACTAAAGGATTGTGATGCTATTGGTCATAAGGTAAACATGTCTTGGTCTGATGATGGTGGAGAATTTGATTGTAACATGCTAGCTGCACTGCTATGAGACCGTGGTAATGAATTTCGTCTTTCGAGTCCAGACACTCCTGAGAAAAATGGTGTTGCTGAACAAGCAAATCGATATATAGTTGAATTAGCTTGCTCAGTGTTAACATCTAGCCAGTTACCTAAATTATTTTGAGCTCATGCATGTGACACAGCAGTTTTCTACTCAGTCATACTGGAAAGTCAAGTGTTGAAGGTAAAACACCTTTCAAATTGTGGACTGCCATTGTATGTGACAGTTTCAGCTACCTACCAATTTTTGGATCAAAATGGTGTGTTTATTTGCCAAAGAGATTTCATTCCAAGTTCGTTGACAAAACTATGTCTGGCCATTTTATTGGCTATGTGAATGACAAATATGGGTACAAAGTGTGAATTCCATCAAAACATCTTGTGATGAAATCACATAATGTTGATTTTCAACCAGAGAAGCTATGTGAAACTGGAAATTCAACTGTGTTGGAACATAATTCCATACCTGAAGAGGAGAGACTAGTGAATTTACATTTGATCGCACGGAGACTAGTGACTAAGAATATTTAAATGAGTTACCAAATTATGTCCAGTTCATGAAATATGTCCCCCAGCGAAATTTATTGACTTTGAATTAGGATACTACCCTCACCAGCTTTAAGAAGTAAATGCATTAATTTGCCTGACACCACTAATCCATGTAGAGTGTGCACCAGCAAATTTCAATAAAGCTATGGAGAGTAGTAATTCAAATAAATGGTTTAAAGTGATGAAAGAAGAAATGAAGGCATTTTAAGAGAAATTATACCTGGAACTTTGCAGAACTGCTCAAGAGTAAATGTGTTGTCAATAAAGAAACTGGGACAAACCGGCGCAAAGCATCAGTCACTGTCAACAAAATGCAAACAAAAGGTACAGGCAAGGTAAGCTGTGCTTGTTTCTCAGTCTTTCATCAAAATATACAATCTGTCAGAAACAAAGTGCAACAATTAGAAGTGGAACTACAAACTTTAAACAGTTCAGTCACATGCATTACTGAACATTGGTGTAGAGGAACTGAAATAACGTTAATAAATTTAAACTCATATATACTAGCATGTCATTATAGTAGAACCACCATTAAAGGTGGTGGATGATGTATATATGTTAAGCAAGGAATTGCCTATAAAATTAGTAATGATATTAATTCCGTAAGTGCCGGCCGCGGTGGTCTCGCGGTTCTAGGCGCGCAGTCAGGAACCGTGCGACTGCTACGGTCGCAGGTTCGAATCCTGCCTCGGGCATGGATGTGTGTGATGTCCTTAGGTTAGTTAGGTTTAAGTAGTTCTAAGTTCTAGGGGACTAATGACCACAGCAGTTGAGTCCCATAGTGCTCAGAGCCATTTGAACCAATTCCGTAAGTGAGGAAAAACACGTAGAAATATCAGCCATAGAGATAAGCAAGACAGATGAGGCACAAAGGTTAACTTTAATGTGTATTTACCGTTCACCCAGTGGTGATATAGATACTTTCACTGCAAAACTAATCCAGATTCTAGACATAGCTTCGAATCCTAAAGGGAAGGTTCTCATTTGTGGAGACTTAAATATAAACACACAAAACCCAGACAGATTCTGTAACTCATTCTTGAATATATTGCTCTGTTATAAGTTATCACCATTAGTTAACAGAGCCACGAGGATAGCCAAAAACTCATAATCAACAATTGATCACAGACATAGATAAAGAAAGTTGTGAAATTATTGTAGATAACTTTGACCTTTCTGAATTCTCCTGTCAAATCCTAAAATTAAACATAAATATAGACAATACAACTAAAACATACACATAAAGAAGGGTTTTCTCCAAACCAAACAGATCAGAATTTGCCAAGCAAATAAACAGTATAACTTGGGAAGAAGTGTATGCTGAAACTAGTGTAGATAAGAAATTTTCTAAATTCATGTCACTATTTAAACTCAGATTTGATGAAGCGTTCCCAAAGGTGCAAACTGCAGTACACTCACACAAAAGAAATACCTGGGTGACCAAAGGAATAAGGAAATCCTCTGCAACACTCAAACAACTGAACAGGTTAAAAAACTACCATAGTGATCCTGGTTTCCTAAACTACTACCACACAGACAAAAGAATATACAGAAGAGTATTACATGATGCAAAAAAAGCCCACAATGACAGTATTATAGAAAAGGCAGAAAATAAAATTAAAGCAGCCTGGACTGTTACCACACAGGAAACAAACAGTAATAAATTAAAAACAGTAAACATTCAAATTAAACATAATGGTGCTATTATACATAACCCAAATACACTAGCAAATACTGTAAATGAGTACTTCAGCAGTGTTGCTACCAAGCTACAGCAAAAGTTTGGCAAAAAACAGCCTGAACAAAAATTGAACTATATGTTACTGTTACCGATTTCTACAGAAGAAGTAAGGATGGTTGTGAAGAATCTAAAGAATAAAACATCAGCAGGTTTAGATGAAGTGCCAGTGTGCTTACTGAAGGACTGCATTGACAGCATACAACATCCTTTGGCACACATCATAAATGAATCTTTCACTGCAGGTTGCTTCCCAGAATACTTAAAATGTGCAAAGTCCTGCCTCTATTTAAGAACGGCGATCCAGAAAATATAGAAAACTATAGGCCCATCTCATTACTCTCATCCTTTTCCAAGGTAATAGAAAATATAATGAAAAAGAGACTAATGGATTTCCTAAACAAGTACAACCTACTGTGTAAAGAACAGTTTGGTTTCAGGCCAGGAAGAAGCACAGGTTCAGCAGTAGCTCACTTCACTAATTTTGTCTTAGAAGCACTTGACGAAGGTGAACATGTAACAGGCATATTCCTTGACCTTAGCAAAGCATTTGACACGGTAGACCACAAAATACTACTAAACAAAATGGAGGCACTAGGAATAAGGGGAACAGTAAATAATTGGTTTCAATCGTACTTAGAAAATAGGGTACAGTGTGTAGAGATCTCACAAACGAAGTTCAGCAGATTGACAAAACACATTTCCAAACGAGAACATATTAACGTAGGAGTCCCTCAGGGAAGTGTGTTAGGGCCAATACTCTTCCTAATATATATCAATGATTTTCCCCAGAGTGTCAAATACGGGGAAGCAATATTATTTGCAGATTATAGCAGCATCCTTATCAGTGATGAGTCATCAGACAAATTGAGAGACAAAGCTGAAGAAACTCTCGATCATGTATGCAAGTGGGTAGTAAGCAACAAATTAACCCTCAATATTAAAAAAACAAACAGTATTAATTTCCACATAAACAAAAAACATAATAGCATAGGCCTAAAAGTTAAAGATGAACTTATAGATTGTGTAACAAACACAAAATTCCTAGGAATGCATGTTGACTCACAGCTTAACTGGACTGACCATATTGCAGCACTAAAAAAGAAAATTGCTACTGCTTGCTATGCACTCCGGATAATTATGTCAGTATGTAATAGTTCATGTGTTAAGACTACATACTTTGCATATGTGCATTCAATAATTAGTTATGGCATAACCTTCTGGGGTACAAATGTGCAGAACATACAAGCAGTTTTCAAGCTGCAAAAGAGGGCTGTACGAATAATAACAAAAAGAGAGCAAGAGAGCTCACTGTACTGATTTATTCAAAACCATGGGAATCTTGACAGTACCATGTGAATACATCTTTCAGACTGTGATATATATAAAGAAACACATTGACCCGTACACACAAAACAGATCTATACACCAACACTGGACTAGATCCTCCCACCATTTGCATCTCAAACGAAAAAACAAAACAAAAACCCAAAATAGTTTATTATTTAATGGAATAAAAATGTATAATAGACTTCCAGAGGAGATCAAAGCTGAAACTGGAATACATGCCTTTAGGAAAGGTGCAAAAAGTTATTTAGCAGATAAATGTTACTATACTGTCAAAGAATACTGTAAATGACATGTGTTCACCTCAATTCATGCAAGAGTACCTTTGTAAATTTATATTTATCTGTAATTAAGATTGGTGTGTATTTGTTTTGTGTAACCCATGCAAGAATACATTTGTAAATTTATATTTATTTGTAACTAAGATTGGTGTGTATTTGTTTTGTGTACAAACGATTAAGTTGCACCATAGAAATATGTACTACCAGAAGTACTATTATGTATATACTCATTCCATGTATACAGTTGACGACATCCATACAACACAAGTTGTCTACGGATGAATAAATAAATAAATAAAATTGATGGATACTTCATATTAAATATGGATCTGGCAGATCGATTGATTGATACCATGCTGCATGGTATGTTTCAATGATTACGAAGAAAGTTTTAGTGCAGTTGCTCATTATGATGCTATTTGTGCTGTAACAGCAATTGCAGAAGAAGAAAATATGAAAATTGGTTAATTTGATGATAGAACTACATTTTTGTATGGTGACTTGGATACAGAAATATACATGACTCAACCAGAAGGTTTCGATGATGGGTCAGATCGGGCTTATTACCTCAAGAAATCATTGTATGAACTTAAGCAATCACCTCATTGCTGGAATAATGTGTTTCACTCATTCATGAAAAAAATGGCTTTATTAGTTCTACAGCATATCCTTGCATTTACATTTGACAAAGCAAACAGAAAAATTGCTGATTGCTATTTATGTCAATGATCGACTTACCACAGGAACAACACAAAGTGCAGTGAATTCATTTTTAGATATGTTAAAGTCAGAATTCCAAATAACAGTGGGACCTTTAGACTCATTTTTAGGCATGTAAATAGAGCCAAGAGAGTCTGGTTTACTTATACATGGCTGATTTGAAACCATTAAAAGTCTCTGTGATAATGAACAATTAGACAACGAATGTATTGGTACTCTTGACAACAACATTCCATATTATTCGGATGTGGCATCACTAATATACTAGCATGTTCTTCTCATTCAAATCTTGCTTATGCTGTGTCGTAAGTTGCTCGATCTATGGCTAAACCCACTTTTTATGATTGAAACACTATAAAACACATTTTCAGTTGTTTTTGTGGTACTTCGGACTTGAGTCTCTTAATGTGGTGGTAAACTTTGTGCCTATGCTGATGTTGACATTGCTGGCAACACTAAAACAAGACGATCAACAAATGGTTGTGTTTCAGCGATTGGTGACACGGTTGTATCATAGACATCTTGGTTGCAGAAATCAGTTGCATTATCTACCACTGAAGTGGAGTTTGTTGCTGCAGGTGACGACCCAAAGAATAAGCATGGCTTAATAGACTGCTGTTAGAGATCAGTGGAAGAAGAAACATGTCCGTATTGTTCATTGACAATGCAGGTGCCATTAAATTAGTGAAAAATCCAGAGTTTCACACAAGCTCTAAGCACATCAAAGTGGGATATTATTTTGTTATGAGAGCTCTATCAAAATGAGGACAGCAATGTGGAATATGTTTGTTGTGAAAATCAACTTGATGATATATTTACAAAGCCTTTAAAATCAAATCAAAGAAATTGAGAGAAATGTGTACCAAGTTCGAACTTTGTAATTCATGTATTTTGACCTCTTATTTTTCATTTAAATGTTGTTCTGTCCATTGCAGTTCGATTAGGGGGAAGTGAAGTAAAATAAACCAGAACTGTGTGTTTCCTGTCCTCGCCAACAGTGGTGCTTGGTTTTGTGTTGTGAACTTCTTTGTTCCTATGAGTTTCTTTTTCATGCTGTTACTCTATGAAGGTTTGTTTCTTTGTGTCATCTTTTTAGATATTGAAAGTAGAAGACCACTGTTCCTAAAAGTGTTGTGTTCTTGCTATGAAAATGTATCCTATGTTCACCAAAACTAAGGCTGCAGATCGTCGTCCTACATAGGCCCGTATACCGTACACAGTGTGTGCGCCACCCATCACAGTTGCTGCCCTCCATGACTGGATAGGTGCACTGCCCTTAGTAGAACACTGGCAGCAATGATATATTGCACTCAAAGACTATTTCCAAACACTTGGACTGGCTCCACTGAAGATCATTCTGTTTTGATGTGGAGTGCAGGATTCCACACCGTGCTAAGAAGATTGTCTCTATTAGCCAAATTGGCGAGCCTAGTTTCAATTGCCTCTATACAAACACTGGACCAGAAACTGAAAGTGTTGACAACTATTATAGTCTATCAAATTTCATCCTGTGTCCCTCGTTTAAGCAATATTTGATACTGCTGATTTTTCTGGCTTTTGATGCCTCGTATGATGGCGATGTTCCATGCACCTGTCCTGAACTGTGCGAATCGAATGACGGGATTTTATACATGTCCTACTTCCTAAGTCCCAAATCATCTTTGATAGAGTTGAGCAATACCCTAATCTTGGAAGGTGGATGGAACATGCTCTTATTATTAAAAGTCCTTAAAATTCTTCCAGTATTAAATGATATGCTCCCAACATAAGGTATAAAGGCCTCAGATCTATGCTCCTCTTCATGCACTTGCAGGGATGGTCCAGATTCCATAGCCCAATGGACCTGCTTCTCAGAGTTATCCATTTTCCTTAGAAAGAGCCATAAAATGCACAAGTTGTTGGGTTAAAACATCTGCGTCGGAAATGGCATATGCTCTGATTGCCAGAGTCCTAAGGATGCCACTGCATTGGTGGGGGTCAGATAGCAGAACTTAGCATACATATACTGATTGGTATGTGTCAGTTTTCAATGAATTCTGTGGCCCAGAGTACCATCTTGCTTTTTGTAAAACAGGACATCCAAAAATGACAGCATTTAATGTTGGGATGAAGACAGTTGAAGTGGTCCAAAAATCTGTTGATAACATTGCATCCATGAGGTGACATGAGAAATATATCATCTTCATACCTCCAGGACCGTGTTTGTTGTAAAGCTGAAGTCCTCAGTACTGTATCCTAGAAGTCACATAAACAAATACTGCTCATCACGTTTCTTGCAATCCCAAGTATCAACAGAAACTATCAGTTCATTTCTCATTACAGACAAAATATTCCTTAAAGCGAAATTTTATGCACTCATTTGTTAGCGTGGTCCCAAATTATTCTCGTACAGCATTGAGTTTAATATGTATGAACAAAAGAAAAAATACTGCAGCATTGACTGAGTAGTGCTTTCATATAGCAGTAGCAGACAGGCAGAGTGGTGTAGGCTAGCACATGATGTAGGGCCAATCGGGCTAGGATGCTGTGGTCAACAGATGTTCACCAATTGTTTTGTGTTCTAATCTGTAAACAAGACAGCCATAGTAGTAACACAGCTCAGCACTGTTAAGCAGTTTCAAGTCATCCTGCAGAAATTTCTTAATATGATAAGTGCTGTGGCTGCCCAGGCTACTCTGAATCAGTTGGTAAAAATAATAGATATTGTGAGATCAGTTAACATTTGCTGCCCCTGTTTTCATGGCCTGACCTAACACCTCACATAACATCCCTATGGCCATGCAGCAATGCTATTCAGTAGATACTGGAATACTGGTTATTCCTTGTATTTTTCTGTTCCTGTTACAGGGTGTATATGCCCAGGACAACCGGGAAATCTGGGAAAAACCCGGGAATTTTTTCATATGGGAGAAAACTGGGAAAAACTTGGAAATTTTTCATTGTTTTAGTTTTCAGTTAAATTTTTGTAATTATGATGGGTAAGAACTGACAGTCTAACAAAGAATATTACTGTATTCTGCTACTGCAGAATAAAATAAAATAATAAAAAAAATCCTTGTAAAGGATATGTGCCATTTAGGATGAAGACTAAGCAATGCTTCATAACAACAAACTGTTTCCAGTGAGTGTGAAGTCACAACTGTTTACATCAGGTTCGTTTGAGCAGTTGCCAGCGGGGACATGTGTAGTTGTGTCACATTTGAGCAGTACCTACTCCCTCTTCTGGCTGCACGAAGTGTGGCTGTTAGCTATACAAATGTGCACTTTAAACCAAATTATGCACGTTAGTATGGTTTACAAAATTCTGATGCTCTTCCAGTACTTTGTGATGCCCTGTTTCTTTTATGAAGTAATGTAAGATCTCTTAATGCTTTATACATATGAACATATGGGCCCATGTGCAGTAATGCCTGTTTTCTGGTGCTCCTTCACAACTGCTGAAACGAGCCTGTTTCTAACATGTAGCAGAAAATATTGCGAATGATGCTTTGTAAAGCGATACTATAAAAGTAAGTTTTCTTTTACGGAAGTTGAACTATGTTATATGTGAGAATGTGCAATGAATTTCTTAAACTGAGGGCTTTTGACTCTCATTTCAAACTTAACACTGAGGAACAGCCACCCAGAAGAATTCTGAGCCCAGAAAACCAGACATTTATGTCATTATTAAAATTTTACTGGCACATTTATGTGATGTATCTTAAAGATGTAACACATGCAAATAAGACCAATATTGTAGGTGAAAAGTGAGCTGTTATTGTAGCTTATTAGTCTTCTAGTCCAATATTATATGTGAAAGTTAAGTTTTTCTTTTAGTTGTGCTGTATATATTAATTTAAACCGTTAACTTCTTCTATCTCTGTGTTTGTGCTGTTTAACGGTGGTGTTGCTGTTGCCTGACACCATTAAGTGCCTTATGCTCTGAAGTCTGAATATTTGCTGTCATCCGCTGACAAGATCATGTGGCATAAACTATGGTTGGCTTATAAAATCGCATCACAATCTCGATTTCAATGCTTCAGAAACTAACGGGCTGTGAATTTGAATTTATACTTTTGTAATACAGAAATAAGCAGCGAATCTAACTATGAAAATTTGCGGCGTATGTGTTGCTGATATCAAAGATCTTTCAGAAATATGGTAATAAGTTTTACAGTTTGGAGGGAAAGTATACTGTCACTTAACGCAAAAAAGTGTATTTTTACACGGAAAAAAACTGTATTTTTAACTGGGAAATCTGGGAAAATTTTGAGAATTTTTTTCCATGGCTGTGTATACACTGTGTGTTATTAAATGGTGTTAAACTGAATGTTGTACAATATGAAACTGAGATTACTCCATGAAATCCACATGTAAACTTGCACTTTGAAGAACGCTTTGTCTTTAACAAGAAACAAGCCAACATTTTCTATTGATGTCAGGCATTGCATGAAACACATGATACGCATTATTTGCTTGGGCTGACTCCATCACATAAAACAGAAAGTACAGATACATCCCAAAACACCATAGCAATTGTGCCTGGCAACTATTTGGTGAGACAAGCAGTATATTTTGAGCAGTAACTATCCTATTACACTTTCTCCAGATACACCAGGTGCAGCCTCTACTTCTGATAATGTCTCCTCATCAATAATGATGTACTCAATTGTATGAGCTAGGAATCTTCAGTCCAGTCTTATGCCTTATCCAGCATTCGCATTCTTGAAGTCAAGAAACATGACATCAACCTTGTCTTTTCTATCAACAGCCTCAGTGATCTCATGAAAGAACAAAGCAAGCTGTGAGATTTGTGTGACAGCTTGTGGTCCCTGTAGAGGAACTGTTGAGTCCCAAAAAAATTTTTAAACTACTCGAGCACAAAATATGTTGCACAATTCTACAGAAAATTGACATCATTCAGGTAGATCTGTAGTTCTAAGCCATCTTAAAGACTGGAACAGACAAACTTTTTGCACTTAAAGGCCAGTTATTGCACATATTCAATATAAATTGTGTCTGATACTCACCAGATCCAGCAGCTTTTCCTCTATTAGGAATATTTAGTAGTTTTTCAGGTTCGTACTTGCTTATTTCTATATCTGTTACTTTTCCATCTGTGTGTTGATTGAAGGTTCATTTGGTGGTCATCTGGACCACCGGCTTTCCTACACTGGCTGATTTTAATGAAGATCAAAACTTTTTACGTTTTTTTATGTCCTGGCAGTTAATACCTTTCTTTTGAATTTGTTGAACAGTTCTCACATGTTCTTTTGACTTTATTAGGCTTTAGTTTCTCAGCAAGGATTTGTTTCTGTCGAATTTGCTGTGCAATTTCTCTTGACTTCATAGTGGCTTTCTAAGATTATTGAATGGCGATGGGCCCCTCCCATTTCTCACTAGCTTCCACCAGGGAACCTGATGCAATACTTGTCTTATAGTATTTCTGAAATTTGAGACACGAATAATTAATTTTCTCCTCCCTAGAACTGAAAGTTTGTTGTTGGCAGTTCAAGTAGTTTCTAATAAATTTTCATGTCACCCTTATTAAGAAAAATATCTTGGTAGCATTATTTGCTACATCGTTCATAAAAACAGCTATACTGTGTTGCACACATCTATGATTCAAAGAAAAATCCCTCATCCTGTTCTGCACCAAGCAAAATGAACACATGTGATGAAGACATTACAGTGACTGCATTATTTAATTGAAAGACAATGTATAACTAACCACATATGTGTTTTATAGAAAACATTGACATGAACTGAGAGCTGTTTAACCAACTCACACACAATGTAAATGTATCTACTTGTACCTTCAATTTCTTAGGCAAAATGAAAATTGATAAGTGGAAGTGCTGTTGTGTAGTAGACGCAAGAAATTGGGACAGTCAATGAATGATGTATCTGACAGCCAAAGGACTTACAAGCAGAGTACCAAAAGATTATATCTACAGACTTCTGTTGCTAGAGTGAGTTTCAACAAAATTCTCCTGGCTTTTTGATTGTATTATATTATAAAATCAAACTATGTCTCGGGCACTGTTGCATGTCATATAATCATGACACATCTACTGTGGTGCTACTCCGTGCGTCATGTGGGGAGCCATTAGGTATGACTTCAGGTCATGGCTGCTAGTGACCGAGGGAATTATGATGTATAATAGTATGTCAGGGACATCCTGTGTCGTCTTGTGATACCCCCTGTGCAACGGTATTGTGGTGCCATTTTTCAACAGTACTGTTCTCATCCATATACAGCACGACCTCCAGACCTGTCCCCAGTGGAATGTGTGACACCAGCTCAGACATCAAATCTGCCTTAGTGCCAGTATACAGAATATTGAGGACCAATTACAACAGTTGTGGGCTAGCTTGCCTCAAGAGAGGATTCAATGCAAGCCGAAAGTTTCCACCAGGTACAATCTTTTATAGACACTGGGCAGATCACAGTGGAGCAGTCAACCCGAAACTATAAGTAATTCTGCGGTGGCACTATCCTGTTCTGTGGCAGAGTGCACATGTCCTCTTTGGTATAATTCAACACATGCCATACAGGTGGACATCACTCTCAATGACATCCACTATAGCAGGTTGCTTGAAATCGAGGCCAGTTGAGTAGCTTTAGCATCTTGTAGTGATAATACCATCTCCTGTTCAAAGAGAAGTAACTGTAAACAAGGAAAGAAGAATAATGGAGTAGGAGTGAACTCATCCTCTGTACGGGCACAAACTGTACCCACAATGACTGAAGTCGATGAATAGTTTCCTTATAACATCAGTGGCACCTAGAACCACTGCTGAAGAAGCTAAGTTGCAAGCTACATTCCCTGTGGCCAGAATAGAGTTTTTGCAATTTAACCTCCTCACTATTGTAAGAACTGGATGTCTACGAAGTCCCTAAAATGACTGAGATTTGGGAGTTGGCGAACAAAAGATTAATTTGGCAGGATGGGGCTATAGTGATCGAAATGATTCTGTATGACAGTGGAGAAGGCCAGACTGTTCATCATATGCTTCAGTGCCGACTGTATCCAGTCTCCTGCATGGAAGATGAACTTCATGAAGGAACAGAGAATGAACTGGAAGTGTCCCAAGTTTTGGGCAAAAGTAATATTATCATAACTGTGTGTGATGTGTATGGTTCTGATATGAGAATATTAAACATCCTTCTGAACTGAATTGGTGCATGCATCCATGCCAGAGAGGATAGCAGGCATCCAGGCCAGAGGAGATGCAACGTCTTGTTGATAAGGGTCCTCATACTGTCAAGTTCTTTTTAAATTTGACTCGATATTGTAACCACTGAAATACATCACATACTACTCAACAGAAAAATTTCATTTTTCCTCCCCTTACAGATGCTACACTTTTTTGTCAGGCAGTGTATTTTAAGCATGTGTCTAAATTTGGTGTGAGGTGGTTATAATTATTTTGAAATATGGAATTCCTCAACCTGAACATGTAATGTTTATCATTTTCATTTGTTTCATCCTCTTGCTTAGTTTTCTTGCTCCTTTAATAATTTGATTTGATTGTATGTGTCAGTTTTTAGGTACATTAATGTAAGCTTCCATTTTAAAACTGTCCTGTGAACTTTTCTTTCAGGTGTAGAATGTAACTTTAATGAAAACTTCTTCTTACATGCATCACAACTTTTACTAGTACTTTTAAAAAATAATTCTCAAACTGGGAAGCATATTCTGTTATCAGATAAAGGAGAGAGCATTTTATGCCTGTTAGAGGTGAGTGTCTCCATCATTTTATATATGTTTTTTAGCTTGATTATACAAGTTGTTGAGAATATTCAGTGCAAAATCAATTACAAGATAACTCACTACTGATGTGGTTCAATTGCAGCATCCTGGCTTTCATGTAAGAATCAGAGTCCTAGACATCCTTTTGTGTCTGGCAGGTAATTGCCAAGAAATATGCACATTCATAGAGAAAAAGGCTGTTGATAAATGTCTAGTAGGTATGTAAATACTACTGTAGACATCAAACATCTGCACTATATTCTCAGCTTTAGCAGTCATAGTGCTGTACATGTAGAAGCTAAGTATGAGGGTGAGTTAAAACTTGAAGTCAATTTTTTAGATATGGAAGCATTTTTTGACAGTTGATACATTATATTAAAACTTGAACATTCCTCTATTTTGCTACATGTACACCACTTTGGTTGATGGATTTTTGTAAACACAGAGGGAAGTTTTTGTATATTAATTTTATAGCAGTTTGTTACCATGTGTTGAATTTCATCTTTTATGTTATCATTGTTTGAACCACCTTGTACCCAACTGTTTCTCTAACTTAAGAAACAAGTAATAGATGCTAATTACAACTTCTGGATTACAGGGTGAGCAGGAGAGTGAAAACTTCGATTTTTGTTCACGTACAAAGTGTTTGACTATTTAAGTGGAGAAGAGAGGAGAGGACAATGAAACAAGCAAATAATAAATATTGGGTCAGAAACCAATGGTTTCCCTGATAAAACATATTATGACTGAGTGCATGAACACCTTATAACAGCGCTCCCAAGGACATATACTGCAGATATGCACTTGAGGACAAACACATTTTCTCACTTGTGTCCAACACTGCATCCATGTGCTCCTCCATTTGGGTTCTCAACATGGCTGTTGCTCCTCCTGCATGTTGCATGTTGGGTTTAAATGAACCAGTTGTGGTACAACATATCATTTTGAACATCATGTTGTGTTACCCAATGTTTACCTAACTGAAGAATGATGACTGCGACAGTTCAAAATACTTTTATTTTATAATGAGTTTCGTATAGTGTCCTGTTGGGAAGTTCGTTATTATTTGTGCATGGTTGTTGGCCTAGATGCAAGCCACATGTCTTCTTGATGGGACAGTGATGGAGGATTTTGCTTTACATTGCTGCACCTTCTCAAGGGACAGTTACTCCGTGCAATGTGCACCATGGAACAATGCATAACATGACAGTGGGAGTGACATCTTGGAGGAAAGATAAAGCTCAACAATTTAGTGGGTCAAGCCTGGAATTTTTGAACATCATACACATTTAATGTAATGTCAGATTGGTGTGTGTTCACGCATTGTGTATGAAAAGTAACCTTACACAACATATTGTAACTGAAGGATCATTATCATAATATTTTGTGGGAAGTGTTTTTGATTGTCAGTAGAAAAGTGAAGATTGATAAGAGTTTTGAGAGTTCCAATATAGATTCAGTTGCAATGGTGAAGAAGTTCACGTTAAGACAAAAAATATGGCTTGTCTGAATGTTGAATTAAGAAACAGCATTTCAGAATCCTGGAATTACAGAGCTTGTATTCTGAACCTACACACATTGTGCACTTCCCGAAAAAACACTCCACACTTTATCACAGGTGCTGATGGAACTGAGTGAACACTCTGCTGTCTGGCAGTCTTCTCTGAGGATACACTTGATGTTGCAATCATGCTCCATCCTGTACGTTGCCATTAGTATACCTGTACATAGAGTGGATGTCAGCCATTCCTTCATTTGAAAATGTGCATGAAGCCATGAAAACCACTTCAAATGCTAAATGTGTCCACTGTGTTTACTTTTCACTATGGAAACTGTAACTTTGAATATGATGCAATACTTCTGCTTGAGCTTCCCGACTCACATATTGCTGGCACAGCCTGAAACTTTGAAACTTGAGCTGTGATTGTTTGCTTCAAGGTGACTCTTCGCATCATACCAATGAAAGTAACATACTCAACTAACTGACGCACGCGCGCACATAAATGCAAGTCACACGCACATGACCACAGTATCTGGTCATTGAAGCCAGACAGCAAGCAGCACATGAAGGGAGAGGCAGTGGATGGTAGGTGTAAGGAGGAGGCGGGAGTGGGGAGGGGAAGGGATAGCAGGGTAGGGGTAGAGGACGGTAAAGTGCTGCTTGTGGTAAGGTACAGGCATCAGGGAAAGAGATGGTAGGGCAGCTAGGTGCAATTGGGAGGTTAGATGGTGGGTGGGGGAAGGGGGGGGGGGGAGGAGAGAGAGTAAAAAGACCGAGGGTGCATTGGTGGAATAGAGGGCTGTGTAGTGCTGGAATGGGAACAGGAAAGGGACATGGATAAGAACAATGACTAATGAAGGTTGAGGCCACAAGGGTTACAGTAATGTAGAATATGTTGCAGGGAAAGTTCCCACCTACACAATTCAGAAAAGCTGGTGTTGGTGGGAAGGATCCAAATGGCACAGACTGTGAAGCAGTCATTAAAATGAAGAATGTCATGTTGGGTGGTGTGCTCAGCACTGTGGTGGTCCAGCTGTTTCTTGGCCACAGTTTGTCGGTGACCATTCAAGTGGACAGACGTCTTGTTGGTCGTCATGCTCAAGTAGAATGCAGCACAGTGGTTGCAGATCAGCTTGTAGATACCATGACTGGTTTCACGGGTAGCCATGCCTTTGATGGGATACGTGATGTTTGTGACCAGACTGGAGAAGGATTTTTGGGATTGGTCTCTAGGTGGTGGGTGACTGGAAAGATAAGGAACTTATGAACTGCATTTGCCATCATATTGCTTGGTGATGATATATGTGTGCTTTGTTTGGGTCTCCCAATATAGAACAAACCACATACTGCGAGAAAAGCATGATTCTTTTAAATTAATTCAACAGTAGTTTAACGTTTTCCTTTGTTTCTTATTTATAATCGTACTAAATGCTAATCTTACTGGAAATTGCAGTCTCTTGAATTGAAACAGTAGTTTGGTGGATATGAACAGACTCTCCAGAATAAATACTGTTTTCACTTTATCTTTTTCTTGACACTGTTCTTGCATCAGTTATATCGTTTAACCACTGTTTTATGGTTATTATTATTCCATTACATAATTTTGCTGAATCTGAATTTCTCAACAAAATAATTGGTGATATTATTTTTAATCTGAAGCCATGTAAATGTATTCCTGGCACTTGGGTCCAATTTGACATTCAGTTGGAAAATTAATACTTTCATTTGCAGGAACCATTGAATCGATTGATTTATATATTCTTCCCTTGGCAAGTATCTTGTTTTGAATTTTTAAATTAATATCTTCAGCTGCTCAGTTTCTTATTGCTTAAACGGCTGTCACATAACCAAATTCAAACTGTGAAATTTTGAACAGTGTTTGGATAAACTTTATGAGTTAACTCATCTGTACTGTTGATAATCTTACATAAACCACTTGTAAGTTCAATCTGACCAGTTTCACAATCAATTGGGGGAGTGCCTTCACCAATTTGTAATAGTTTTTCTGCATTGGAAGGTGAACTCTCACATTTATTGTTAATCGTACTTCCTTCACTCGGGGCCAAAGAAATAATTGCTCTTAACATACATTGATTTCATTTGCTGAAGTTGAATTTGGGATAACTGGAACTGTTTGCTGAAAATCTCCAGAAAGTATAACTAATGTACCTCCCATTAATTTCGAATTATCTTGGAGATGTTATAGTGGTCTATGTAATTCTTCAAATGACTTTTTATGAGCTGTCATACGTATCCCAAATGATTACTTTACTTTGCTTCAAAATTTGAACTCATGCAGATGCTCTTAGTACATTACAGATGGGAAATTCTTTTTCTGCGACATTTGTTGTTAGTTTCAAAGCAAAATTAGATGTTCATCCTCTTTGCAGTGTCTGTATTATTCAGAATTACGATGCTAAGTCCAACTGAACTTTGCATTGTAATTCAGAATAACACAAATATTGGAATATCGTATTTATCTGCCGACACTGGGCAAGTGACTTTCAAGTAAAATGTCTCCCCTGTATGGAAATATGCATAATGTATGTTTGAGTACATGTTGTAGACACATGATTGACAACTTATGGAAGTTTGGGTCTGGCCATGAGGCATGCTCAGATACCAAAATGGAAAGGAGACTGCTCGCGATAAGCAGGAAATCCAAGTTCAAGTTCTGATCAGGCACAAATTTTCACTGTCATCATTTCATTATACAGCTGATGGTTGTCCATATTCGCATCTATGAAAAGATGTCATGCATCTTTACATTGATGTTGTCCCAATTTCAAATGATGCCAATGCAAATGCAATCTCTTTTTTGGCACACATTTCAGCCAATATTAAACTTATTAGAAAAGTCTATTCAGTACCCCCTGATGCCTTTAAATAGGTTACTTCAACAGTACCTCTGTTCATGTGATCCATGATGAAGTCATAAGCTTGCTTTTGATTTGCTGTTAACAATTGTTTGTTTTGAGAGAGGTATTCTAGTAAATCACCAACATTATAACTTTTCTCTTTGAATAGTTTGGGATTCAGTGCATTGATTCCATATCTTCATGGCACTTACATTCAGAGTTCAGCTAAAGTTTGATTGCTTTTGTTAAGTGCTTGTCTGCCAAATGAAAAAGTGCATGATTAAATATTTCTTCATTGAACTTGATAATTAATTCTGAAAATTCCAGTTATTACAATGTTTGCTACCTTAAGAAAATCACTTTAATTGAAATGTGAAAGTGATAGGTTAATCTATTCTCATTGATTTCCAAAAACATATGTATCTTGCCATCACTATCACCATACCCTTGTGAGCTGGAATGAATCTCCATGACTCAAAGGTAATGGAACATTCAAGAACATACTGGAAAATTCTAGAATACCGTATTTACTCGAATCTAAGCCGCACTTTTTTTCCAGTTTTTGTAATCCAAAAAACCGCCTGCGGCTTAGAATCGAATGCAAAGTAGGCGGAAGTTCCGAAAAATGTTGGTAGGTGCCGCCACAACTAACTTCTGCCGTCAAATATACAGGGTGGTCAGAATGTGTGAAATGTTTGTAGGGATGTTACAGGGCAGGTTGTACTGAGACATAAATGTTAAGAAAGAAATTCGATACGTTGCTCCGTTTCCGAGTTATTTAGCATAGAATTTCGCCAATCGGGGCGTCGCGCGCTCGCATTCAAGTGGCCTGCCAGGGCGGTGTTGCCCAATGAGTGCTTTGTCTCGTTAGTTGAAACTTGAATTTACAAGCGCGACGATCTGATTGACTAACTTCAATGCTAAATAACTCGGAAACGGCGCAACGTATCGAATTTCTTTCTTAACATTTATGTCTCAGTACAACCTGCGCTGTAACATCCCTACAATTATTTCACATATTTTCTGACCACCCTGTATGTAGCGCTACACAGGCATGCCTTGCAGGCACAAAGATAAATTCTGGCGCCAAAACCTCTGCGTCATTAAAAAAAAAAAAAAAAAAAAAAAGGTGGAAGACGAGCTTTTTTTCTCCGCCCCGAGTTTCGACCACTGCATTTTCATACATTATCCAACGAAGTAAATAAAAATTCCGTATTGTTCATCTTCGAATGTAGCAGCATTTCAACTTACTACGAAAATCCGACTGGCAAGACTGGGATGTTTGTCAATATGGCCAACTCTACGTTCTGAATTTTTTCCTACCTGTGAGAAGAGATGGTTGCTAATAGGAACTTTTATGAATTGTGAATCACATGCAATATTGTCTTCACCATAGGAATAATACGAATATAAACATTTTGCCATGTATTCTTTCATGTTTGCTGCTATCTCATTTAAATCCTGTCTGCCTAATAAACTACGAAACTAGAGTGAGACAACAGCAAACGCAGAAGAATATACATATCATGTCATGTTTATATTCGTATTATTCTCATGCCTAGTAGTGATACAGTCAGAAATGAAGCAGGGCAATTGACTAGATTTTTAAATCTAAGATGACTAATTTCTGTGCAGAATGTAATGTACCAAAGAGGCATCTGCAAAGATTTTCAAACGGAGAAAAATTTTCGCTAAACTCTCGTTCAGAACATCATCTATCATACGCTGTCTATTATTTGGTTTTTGTTGATCATTATCAAAGAAAGCAGCAGTGTAAGTAACAACAAATAGCAGTCTCTTGCCATGGTTTCGCTAATAAGACAATTCCTGTCTTTTTTTATTGTAAGCGGCAGAATCGCGCACAAAAGCAAGCCGTGCCACGAGCGGCGACAGGCCGTAAATACTCATTATCAGAATGCGACAAACAATGCACAGTACAGTAATGCATTTTCAACTGAGTGACGTAAACACCTACAACAAAGAGAACGGCATTTATCAGATCAATGAAAAATAAGCAATCAATTCAAACCAGACGAAGCACGTGGAAAAGGAAGGGTACCCGAATAAACACGGACGGAGCGCCTGATGCATAGCAATGGCTACCTGGTAAAGATTTACTGCTAAGCTCACGACTCGAATGAAACTACTGTAGCTGTATCGTCATTCATTCGACCTAAATTATCTCTCATATTACAATGGACCAACTTTGTTTCGGTTAGGGGTGCGGCCTAAAACTTTTCTCTCCCCTTGAATTTCGATTCTCAAATTTCAGGTGCAGCTTAGATTCGGGAAAATATTTTTTCCTTGATTTTGAGTCTCATTTTTCCGGTGCGGCTTAGATTCAAGTGCAGCTTAGATTCGAGTAATTACGGTAGTCTGCAACATTTTAGAACATTCCCAAACCTTCTGAAAGATTCTCTAACATTGTGTAACACTCTAAAATGTTCGTGAACTTTCTGGAATATTCTCCAACATTATGGAACTTCTTAAAACATTCTGAAACATTGTGGCCAGTCTCAGCCACTTCAGAACTCAATTCTCAGCTGCTTCACTGTCTTCCCATAAGAAATCCATTGGTGCAATGACTGCTTTTGTCACCTATATCTTTGTATCCAACCCCTGCAGTTCCAAATCGGAACCTTCTTCATGATGCAGGACAGAGAGCTCCCTTACCATATAATGTTCATGAGGCTGTGGGTATCAGTCATGTAGTTATGGCGGCATGTACCATGTGTACATTTACTACATACATTGATTGAGTTTATGTTTAATGTTGTGAAAATATGCAAACTCCTTTCATTTGAGGTGTTTATGAGGAGTACTTTCTAAGAGTTCTAGGAAGACAGTAGTATTGCTAATTCCTATTTCATTCTACTATAACAAAGGATGCATAACGACACTTATGACCATTGACAATTAATAGATAATCAAGCATACCATGTTTTAAAGTCCAAAGAATCATTTTCTTTATGTGAATTTTTTCATCTGATTTACAGAAGCAATATAGATAGGGCATCATTGAACATAATAAATGCCCTTGGAGTACTATAGAAGCAACAACTATTTGTTAATTCTAATAGTGTATGGATATCTCAGCGGATTAACTTTTTTTATTCATTGTTGTTAATAAATCTACACTCTGTTGTATGTATCAGAGTATTTTTGTTATTGCCTCTGGTGGTGCAAAAATGTATCTTCCATAAGATTTGCATCTGACTAATTTTCTGATAATGTCCATATGACACAAAGAGATCTTTCTACAAAAATAACTGTATCACCAGTTGCCATACATTTATAACTGTTGGCTGTTGCACACAGATGTAAACTTATTTCTTTTTTATTGTTCTTGAAGTAATTTAAGGAAAGTTGTCTTTTTTACCTGTTGTATTTCTCCTTTATAAGGCTAAGACACAGAAATGAATACTAAGAAATTTCTTCTTTCCAAAGAAAGCCAATGACAGGTGGGGGAGACAGAGTTTGTTGAATATTGTTTATATTTTTGGATAAATAATGTAATGTTATTTTAGTCAAGGCACCTGAGTGAACTCAGTGTTTGTAATTTGATTAAAGAATGTTGAGAGAAACTACAGCCAATCATAAAGCAGTAATTTCAATAGTTTTATGTGGGATAGGTCCACAGTCTTCATGTAATTATTGACTGTAGTTGTTTCCACTTACAGCTGTTTGTCATCCATAAGCGGAAATGATCGTTTTCAAGTTTTATTTCAATGCGACTACCAATTTTAGAGAGCTATGCACATCTTCAATGCCTGCATTTAAATTTGTTACATAGTCGATGTCTTCAACCCTATGTCATCTGCTGCAGCATTGTGTTTCAGTGACAGGTATGTTAAAATCCAATAGCAGTAGGACTGTTTGTAAAGGAAATGGACAACATGTTGCTTTTAAATATTCTGTGCAGGCACTTCATATTTTACCATACTATTCACAGCAACACACAAGTGATTTATAAATCATGTTTTAATTCACAGCCAAAAATTTAAATGTTGAGGGCTCTCCTGGTTGCCCTCACAGCAGAAGACTTTCAGGAATTACAAAAAAGAGCAAACTGAAAATGTTTTACATATCTGCAGACATTGAGAAGGATGAACAACTATGGACTGTTACCAAAAACCTTGTAAAATGATTTAACTGACAAAATGTAGCTCAAATCCATGGCTGTGGCTAAAGATAAAAGTATTATAAACAGTGGTCTAGATAAATGCTTACGAAGCATCACAGATAACAAAGAAAACTTTGGTTTAATGGCGCCATTAGGAGAATGTTGCAGATACATAGACTGCTACACTCTCACTTCAAAGGAGGATGCAGGGAAACTGATAGAGATAGCTTAATGGTAACTCATGCATCCATAAGAAAATCTGGGTGTGAAGCCTACAATAATTCACACAGTCAGAGCCTGGTGAAGGGTCTATCAGAAAATCCTAGGTAGATCTGGTCATACGTAAAGTGACTGTATGGATAAAGACCAAAGTGAATGTGTGGATCTGGACATTTCCTCCAACTTTCAGTGATAGTGTGATGTTAAATCGGACAATATTAGAAATCTAAAATATTAAATTCCACATTTAAAGTGTGTCCACTCATGAAGATGCGGCCACACCAATGTTTGACTGCCAGACACAGCTATAAATGAGAGGTATTAAAGTAAGCACCTCCCGTTCTGAAAACAAATAAGACTACTTTAAGCAAACAGTGTGCTACACCATGGCAGAAATCCAGTTAAATTTTAAATTGTATACACTTTTACCAGCTCAATCAGGATCTCTTTTGCAGAGAAGGAGCACAAGTCAATTCTGTCAATAAAAGAAGCTAAAAGATCATATGGACAAAATTACAGTTCTGTATTTCTAATTTTCATATGTTCAGGATTGTAGAGCATATTTTGGGGGGAGGGAGCTTCTATCAAATAAATCAGCATGAGATAAAGAAAAACATCTTGTATAGAAAATTAAAGACTTTCAAACAACAGATTCAGGTATACAACTAAATAGCATGATACTAAGTTTTCAAAATACATTCAATTCTTTAAGGTTCTAAATGGCTAAAATGGTTACCAAGTCACCTAGTCCCAGTTGCAGGTTGCCTATCTAAGGGATTTAAGAGGCAAAAAATGTTTTTCAGTATTTCATATAATTATTGACTGATTTTAAAAATTTAAAATGATGTCATAATCTACTCAGATTAAAGGTTTAACACAAGTCAACTATTAAAGTCAGAAACTGTGTGTAAGCCTTGAGGCAATGTAACTTATGGGTTGCAAATTACCCAGACTATATTCATTCAGTATTTGAGAGCCAGAGTGATTAGCAAATCCAAACAAACTTTACAGATAATTTCAGACCCTTTTGAATCTTTTTCTTGCTGACTCCCCCTCCCAGAAAAATAAATAATTAAAATAAATTAAAAAAACAAGGAGCTGTCAAAAAGTTTCCATTCGAAAGCCTTACAGTCCAGAATCGGAATGTCAATCAGGCGAAATTGGCATGAGCATTGGGGTAAACATCCCACAAACCCACCAGCTTGAAGATACCCACGTGATAAGACACTGTGTCCTGCTGTGTGAAGAACTCCATAACTGCCTGCAGCACATCCTCATCTGATAGGAATTGTCAGCCTTTCAAGGCCCTCTTTAAGGGACCGAATTATGTTAATCATACAGGGAGAGATCAGGACTATAGGACAGGTGCTTGAGTATTCTTCCATTCTCTTGTCAGCAAAAATAACTTAAATTCCTCTTTTTGTGAATGTTCCTAGTGAAAATGAATTTTTCTCTAGATTATGAATGTATAATGTATTTTCCAAAGTGTGAGGTTGCCATTTTCTTTCAGCTAATGATGGTATTTCAATGGATCCAATGTTTTCTGCTTTATCAGTCAATTGTCTCCAGTTTGAACACTGAATTGGCTTAAAAGAGTGAATCAGTCTTTGTGTGACTTGATATGCTTGGATGCTGTGCTATCAGCTAACCAAATATTTTGCAGCCTGGAGTAACAACAATCACTTGTCCTGCATTCAGAGCCCGGTGCTCAGAAGTCATCATGTTGAGTTTTACTTATAGTTTTCTGCACTCAGTTTTAAAATATCCCCATTTGTGACTGACACCAATAATCAACATCTTGTCTACTGGCCATGTTAGACAATTCATTCTCTTTGGATTAAATTTATTTGGTGTGAAGCCTGTTGACTTTTTGTCACATTCTAAAAGTTTTTGTTCCTCTTTCAATAATGTGGAGGTCAAAACAGTTCCAAATTTCCTGGCAGACTTCCAAAAATTTTAGCAATTATGTGAACTGTTGTAAAAGATTCACTTACGTCAGCTAATACCTGAAACTAAGACTCAACTTGACTGATATGTAGTGTGAGTGCGTCTGTTGCTGACATTTTATAATCAAAACTCTTCCTCTTCAGAGCCATTACATTAACTTCATATAATTGTAATTGAATAGTTCTTAGTCTGGCCCACATTTCAGCTGCGTTTGTGCATATCATAATACATTGCAATTGGTCAGATTCTATCATAGTAGAGAGAATGAATGTTGTATTTACATTTAAGTCCTTCCAAGCTATTTCACTCTCACCATCTTCATTTGGCTATGGTTTCCTCCACAGTATCAAGAACTTTTTCTGCATGAAAAATAAATTGCAACTGATATTTATACAGATGGAAATTCTTGTAGCAATCATTACATGTCAAATCATACAGGTCATGTCAGCTGCCATCTCTGATTTTCACAAAACTGGGCACATTTTCTCAGACTTATATCATAAAAAGTCTGCATTTTTTTAAAAAATTTCAGACTAATACTTTCTTTTATATTTAATTTTCATGATAATTCAGCTCTGCAAGAATGTCCATGCAAAGTGGTTTACGGAAATACCCATAACTCAGGTATTTATGAAGCTTCTGATTTGGATCTTTTTTCAGAGGTTAAGAGAGGCATAAAGTCAACAGAAACACAGTTATTTAAGCAGCTAAATTTCAAAAAATTTCAAAAAATATTAATGTGTCACTTTCTAATTTCCGGAAAAATTGAAAGGGCGTTGAAAAACACATACATAACATTTCTCCAACCTGCTGGGAACCTAGTTTTGGTCTTAAATAATTCCCAACATTGTAGGCTTTGTAATAGCAAAGAATAGTAGTGAGTTTTCAGTGAATGGGCACACAAGTGAATCAGAAATTAAAATACTTTTTGCTGTGGTGGTAAAGAAGTCATTCCAAGTAAATTCATCAGAAATTAAAATACTTTTTGCTGTGGTGGTAAAGAAGTCATTCCAAGTAAATTCATCAAGTCCAGGCACTGCTACCTAATACTTTCATAATATTTTTTTACAGGTTACATTTTCCTTAGTAATAAGCAGTGTAAATTTTCTTCCACATTTTATGTCATTTTTGAGGGGCGGGGGGGGGGGGGGGGGGGGGGGGGGGGGGGATGGTAAAGTTTTCAAAATGCATAGATAAACGCATTGGCTGAAGGTTCCCATTTGGATTGCATTCCTTTAGGGAAAAAAATATCATGATTTAGCTTATTTTCAACACACCACTGGCATATTTTTCCAGATGCCAGAAAAAGAATGTAATTTTATGAGAAAGAAATATTTAATAACTGTGCTCAACTTCTGGAATAAAGAAAATCAACTGAAATTGTTATGGCCCAAACAATGATTTTGTAAATATGCAAGATACTTTCAAACAGTGTGCACTGTTATCAGACTGTTTTTTTTTAAATGAGACTCCCATATGATATGATTACAAACAAAAACAATATGGGTTTGACAGACATGAGATTTTCATCCCCATATTAAATTATTTCATATTATTCAGAAGGTCACTTAAAACACATTATGTAGACTGATAAGCTTTTGTATATGTGCCCCATGTTTTGTTAAAACTATAAAAATACAGAGCCAAAAATTATAATTTTAACTGAAATATTTCCATTAGTAATATTAACTTTATTTTGGGGATATCAAATAAACATATTTAAATAAAAATTATTCTAGGTAGGCAAATGTTTAAATCAAAAATGTACATATTCGGTAGTGGAGATCCATGGAGTTCTCAAGGAAAGCTTTATTTGTGTGTCTCCAGTGTGATGAATCATTCTGTTAAATTTATATCCTTTTCTGAAAGTAATACATTCTTTTTAATGTGCTTCAACAGTGCATAAAATGTTTTCCAAAGGCAGAAATCAACTTGCTTCTCAGGCCAAACGAATGACACTACTGGTCCAGATGGATAGAGAAAATGTAGTTCAGCATCTCCTTCTTCATTCACACACATTTTTGATAAAAGCAAAGTACAGCTTGCCTTTATATATAGCTGCTACAAGAAGAGTTTTGTTGAGGATGGTGCATGTCCATTGCAGGGCATTTTCATTGAATGAGAAAATCAAGAGAGGCTTTTCAGAGCAAATCACTCTTCTAATTTGTAATGAATGACAGGAAAGTGGTTTATAACTGTGAAAATTCCTGGTACAAGATATTGTCTGGATTGTCAAAAATTCCTGCATGAGGTTCTTGCATAGCAAATCTACGCTGATTTTCTCTAGGGAGGGGACACACACATAGGTGCATGCATGCTTGGTCACTCTCACACACACACACACACACACACACACACACACACTTACACACACACACACACACACACATGACACACGCCAGCATTAGCTTGCAGAAAATTGTAAACACCAAATGTTATTTGTACAGCATCCTCTAGTCAAAGACCAGCTTTTCACAGCACACATTCTATGCTTTATCCCAATCCATCAAACACAGATTTTCCTGCT
Source organism: Schistocerca americana (assembly GCF_021461395.2). Lineage (NCBI taxonomy): Eukaryota > Metazoa > Arthropoda > Insecta > Orthoptera > Acrididae > Schistocerca > Schistocerca americana. Next base: position 375,349,351 of record NC_060123.1, on the reverse strand, counting down.
AGTAACAAAACAAGAAATGCTCAGCATCTGTAGAAAAAGCATTTTTATGTTTCATACATTTTTAAGGCTTTTACATTTTTAGTGTTGAGCAGCGCATCCATCACTGAAATAATGCAGTTTCTTGACATGTGTATAGTTGCCAGCCAACTGTTTAACAATTTGTTTAACAATTTCTTTCTGGGCAGCATTTACATATCCTACATCGTCTTCATTTCATCACTTATAAAGCTCTGGTTTATTATTACCAATTTGTTTTCCAAATTTGCCACATAAACACAAACTGGATGTATTGTACAGCTGTTTCTTGCTCAGTGATAACTCTGGATTTCTCCCTGAATTACAAAACTATGGTTTTCAGCAAAGTCCATTCACAGAATTGCTTTTTTGAGGTTAGATTTCCTTTCAGGTTTTCTTAGGAATCTTGTCTTATACTTAGTTACAAATGAGTGCAATTTAAGTGCCAGTAAGTTTGTTACCAGCATGTCTCTGTATTCATCAGCAATTGCAAACAGCTTTACCAGTTCTGTCTGATAATCTGTGCTAATCTGCTGGCTGTACCCAGTTTCTTCATCAGCACCTTGGTAAACTAATTTTTGTTTCAAAAATCCTGACAGAGTATCATCACTGACACAATTGTCATAATGGTTAACGATGCAGTCTTAGTTTTTCAAGTCACATTAAGTAAATTTTATAAGTTCTTTATATGTTGATTTTATTTCAAATATGTCACAGTTGCTATACACATATTTTGCCAACTAGTTTGGAATTGATTGTTTCATTCTGAGGCTTGACCAACTGAGGCTACAATACAAAAATAGATGAAGTTCAAAAATGGCTCTGAGCACTATGGGACTTAACATCTGAGGTCATCAGCCCCCTAGAACTACTTAAAACTAACTAACCTAAGGTCATCACACACATCCATACCCGAGGCAGGATTCGAACCTGTGACCGTAGCGGTCGCGCGGTTCCAGACTGAAGCGCCTAGAACCGCTCGGCCACACTGGCTGGGATAGATGAAGTGATCTGTAAGATAAAATTATGAACAGTAGTTAACTATTTAATTAAGACATACTTGCACTGAAAGTGCCTGATCTTAATGACAACCATCTAAAATGGGAAATACATGCGTCACACAGTGATGGAAGATAAATGTCACAATTACATATGCTCACTAACAAGTCAGAATCAAACTGAGAACAACATAACGAACAGTAACACTAGGAAATCTTCAATGTCACTAGTCTCATGCCTCGTATTCAAGTGTTTTAAATAAGAAATCATTACAGCCGTATAATAAATGACAACAATAAAATGTGCAGTTGTTACACAAACACAAAGGTTATGTTGTGCATACTAATGATTAACATAATCAATATGTTTAGATATTTAGAATCATTTGAAAAACAATAAATACTCTTCATCTTGCCAGTAAATTAATACAAGTGACAGTAACACATTGGTAATAAACAGCATCTTACAGCACTGAGTTATTGCAAAGATTTTGCCATGCATGGCCATATTATAATTTTCATTTCTTATAATCATTTTCGTTGTGCATCCATTGTGGTACTAGTCAAAGTTAAGAAATTCTGGAAAGTTTACAGGGGGTGATTTGGGGGCAATGAGGGTGGATCACGGTTGTATGGTGGAGTGAAACGAGTCAGCCAGAATTCGACATTGGTTTTGGGTTGAGTCTAATTGGTAGGATTGGTGGAAACCATTGTAGGAACTGGGAGAAAGAGAGAAAGTCTTTTAACAAGTTCAGCTTGATTGAGTTTTGGAGTGGGGCAAAAGGTAAGGCCTTTGGAAAGGACTGATACTGATACTTCTGTGGGACGAAGGCTTTTGGAGGAAAGGTTCATGACTGTGTTTCGGGTCTGTTTAGGGTTCTGTACTCTATATGGTAATGCGAGGGAATTTTTGTTGATGTAAATGTATTATGTCTGCAAGGCAGGCTTTACCAGCTATATGGGGATGTGGAAGAGGTTTGGAGGCTGTTCTAGAGGTGGTGGATAATTGGATAATTGTAGTCCAAGGCAGAATGTGAACAGGTTGGAGACATTTTTTAGGTGATGTGGTGCATGTTGTTCTAGTTCATGTAGAGCAAGAGATTCAATATGTGAGATGGGATACAGGAATTTGGGTTTGCACAGCAGGCGAATCTTATGGATGCTTGCAGTGTCACCTCGACAGCCAGAGACATTGGTCGTGTGTGTGTGTGTGTGTGTGTGTGTGTGTGTGTGTGTGTGTGTTTGTGTGTGTGTGTGTGTGTATTTCAGAAGAAAGCCTTTTGGCCAAAAGCTTACTTGTTTAGCAATCTTTTTGTTGTGCCTGTCTGTTACTCAGAACCAATACAGAAAAATTTCCTTATCCTTAGCTAGAACTCAGTCTCACATACTGTTTCTGCATTGTTGCCTGGTTCACAGAATGCCCCCCAAATGGCCTTATCATCACATTATCCATCTCTGGCTGCAACCTCTCCTTCCACAATGACCTCCATTTATTCAGATTGTGCCAGTCCTGAACCCTCACCAATATAGTCCTGCAAAACCATGTAAATCAGGTCCAAACCTCCTTGCAATACCTCCTGTCCATCCATAAAATTCTCCTGTTGTGCAATCCCAAATTCCTGTATTCCATTTCACGCATTGAATCTCTTGCTCTTCGTGATCTAGAGCAGCATGCACAACACGCCACCTCAAAAAACTCTTCAACCTGTGCACCTTGTACTCTGGCCTTGGACTACCACTGTCCATCACCTCTAGAACAGCCTCCAAAATGACACCACATCGCCTCATAGCTGGCAAACCCTACAGACCTACTACATTTACATCCCCAAAAACTCTCTCCCACCACTATACAGAGTACAGAATCCTAAACAGACACAAAACACAGTCGTGAACCTTTCCTTCAAAATCCTTAGTCGCATAGAAGTATCAGTATCAGCTCTGTTGCCCCAGTCTCAAATTCAGTCATGTTGGACTTGTTAAAGACCTTTTCTATTTCTCCCAGGCCCTGCAGTGGGAACACTTTTTCGCCACCAACCCTACCAATCAGACTCAACCCAAAACCAATGTCGAACCCTGTCTGACTCAGTTCACTCCTCCATCTAACAGTGATCCACTCCTGCTGTCCCCAAATCTACGTCTGTTAACTTTCCAGAATCTCTAACCTCCAATTTCAATGATTACTGATGGGTTTGATACTTAGGTGACATGCAACAACTAGTCCAAGTTTGATGTCACTGAGCTTTCCTCACCAACTCATTCTGGTGTTACTGCTTTTCTACGGACAATGCAATATTCCCTGCCTTCTTTTATACTGATGGGCTCACTTCTGGTGACATCTAGTGGTCAGTGTCCAATTACAAAGGGGTATCCAGATACTTTTGATCATATAGTGAATTTGGGGCAGGCTATTAGAACATTTGAGGAGACATACAAGGAACATCAGCAACATACCCACTGAAATAGCCCAACAAATCAGCAGCTGACAGGCAGTGCCCAGCGTATAATCTTGAAATTAGACGCTAGAAGACAGAATCTTGGTACTAGCTCCAAGTTTTTTGGATCCTGTAATAATGAAATCAATGAAATTAAAGATGTTAAAAAGCCTTGCAAACAGAAATGGGAGATCAATTTAAGCCAGACTTAGTATCCAACACTCAGTTCATTAATGCATTACTGGCCATTTTATCTACCAGAGCCAGAAAGAACTAAAGAAATATGTTATACGGAGAATGATGACACAGGTGAAGATGAACAAATGTAGACCATACAGTGTACCAGGACTGTCAATCAAACTTAGCTGTGAGTGGGGGCACAAACCAACAATGATATATGATTTGGTTGTAGTTCAGCTATGGAGGACATGTAAGACCACTGCTTGCAACATCTGAAGAAGACAGCTGGATCATTTCTTAAAGTATTGTGTGCAAAAACAGAATAATCAGCTTATTTGGAAACTGAAACCACACTATAAAACAATTATGTCAAGAAGACAAAAATGGAAATGAGTGTATGGCATTGCTGGCCAGGAGGTGCCATCTGGAGAAGTTTGGCCGTCAAGTGCATGTCCTATTTCAGTCAACACCACATTGGGCAACTTGCACGCTGGTGATGAGGATGAAATGATTATGAGGACAACACAACACCCACTCCCCGAGTGGAGAAAATTTCCAACCTGGTCAGGAATCGAACCTGAACCCACTTGCATGGAAGGCAAGCATGTTACCACCCAGCTAAGCAGGCAGACTACATGAAGAAAATCTCAGAAATCTCATGTTATGATAGAATAATAATTTTTTGAATTAATCTAAGATTTAAATTCTACTTTTGTCTTTGTAAGTCAGTTGACTATCTGTTACAGAAAGCCAAAGAGTCAAGTTACTTATTTAAAGTAGTGCACAAGTAAGAATTACAAAGAAAATGTTTCATTTTATTGTCATATTAATATTAAAGGTATTTTGTTTTGACCTATTCTGAATATTGTGAAGATAGTTAAGAAATCATTGAGCTATTAGTCAAATGTTCTTGAGTGTAAATAAGGGGGAGATAGAAGTGTAGAAAAGACACTGTGGGATTCACCTAGTTGACTCACATAGGTGACAGCAGCTGATTAATCACAGTTGATAAATTTATATCTCAATTCCTACTTTTCCAATATACTTACTGATTTTACATTTTCTTATGCAGGAAAGCTGGAGCGGTATGCCCATGCGTATGCATCACACATGCACAAAGACAGAAGATTATTCAACGTAGAAACACTTGTGTTGACAAAGGTTTTGAGTACAATTTTAGATAGTAAGAAAGATGTAGAATATTGGCCAGCTTCCACCCAGGCAGTTAGAGGTAATACCATATTTTGTTCATAGACTGTAGCTTGAACTCCACATTCTTTCGTGGATGTGAAAATTTGCAGAGAGAGTGTGAGTGAGAGGGTGTGTGTGTGTGTGTGAGAGAGAGAGAGAGAGAGAGAGAGAGAGGTTGACATTAATTAGAATAATTGACAACATAATAAAGAATGGATCTTTTCATGGGAATAAAGCAATATTGTGGGTGAATGAGAGGATTAGTAGCATGGTATTAAAATGTGCAGCCATCTAGTACACAGTTGCAGGAGTAAAAATGATCATGAAAGCTCTTGTGAAGTTTAAAATTCAATGAAAGACTAACTCCAACCAGTGCTAGCATCAGCAAGAGTAATGGAAGTTAATAGAAGATATAAGTAAAACAACAGCAGGTATCTGTTCATTTAAAAAGAACCTGTTATAACCTTTAATCACTAATAAATTGCGTGGATATACAAACGTAGAAACAATAGCTGGTTACATGCTACCAATTCCGTATTGGTCATTCGACTGCCGTGCCGTGACATGCGGCCGGCGCCATTCGTAGGTAGGTGGCGCTCCCGCGCTCAGCCAAGTTGCGGAGCGCCTCTATCGCCGTTTGCATGTACTGACGTGGTGGCACTGTTAAATGTCGTGGCACTGTCACAACACTTTTCCCCCCTTGAAAAAAAACACTCACTTCCTGGGAGACACGGACAACGCGGAGATATCCATGGCCTCTTGGGAGGCCCCGAGAAGATCCCGCGGAGAAACACGAGAGTACGGTCGAAAATGTCCAGGACGGAAGCTCGTGCATGGAACGCGCCTCCTGGACGAGGTGATAGGTGAAAACTCTGGAGCAGCATCCATAGGTGTCATGGACCTGGGGGTGTGCTCCAGCAAGATGGGTCCCAGAGAAGGCGGCGTCGCGACTGAGGCCGGTTCCGGCGTACTCGGAAGCGGTACCGATGTCGGCTGCAGCAACATGCACGGGAGATCGGCAGCAGCAACAGGACTGGCTTCTCGGGCTGGTGGAGGCAAAGGAAGGGGCGGGGGCACCGGCGTGGCCACCACTCATGGGCGCATCTGGTCATAATGGCGAACAACTACGCCGTCGTCCGTACGTATTTCACAAAGCCGGCGGCCGTGAAGAGCCTTGACCACCCCTGGAATCCATTTAGGGCGAGATCCATACCCTTGTGCCCACACGTCGGCGCCCACCGCGTATTTTCCCACACGAGGGGACACAGTACAAGGCCTACAGGGTGAAGCAGGTGCAGTAGAGTGCGCGGTTGGCAGCCATGCAAGAGTTCAGCAGGGCTGCGATCACCCAGAGACGTGTGCGATAAGAACTCAGAAAATGCAACAGAGCGTCATCTGTGGAAAAATCACTAAGGAATTTTTTCATCTGGCTTTTGAAAGTGCGGACAAGGCGCTCGACCTCCCCATTCGATTGCGGATGGAAGAGCGGTGCTGTAACATGATGAATCCTGCGTCCAGTACAAAAATCACGGAAGGCCTGCGAAGAGAACTGAGGGCCATTGTCCGTGACGATCGTGGATGGATGACCTTCGAGCGCAAAGATTTTGGAAAAAGCCAGCGCCGTCGCCGCAGTGGTGGGCGATGGACATCGAACAACAAACGGAAACTTCGAGAAGGCGTCAATCAACAGTAGCCAATAAGTGCCGAGGAAGGGGCCGGCAAAGTCAGCGTGCACCCATTCCCATGGCTGCGCCGAAGGTGTCAATCAACAGTAGCCAATAAGTGCCGAGGAAGGGGCCGGCAAAGTCAGCGTGCACCCATTCCCATGGCTGCGCCGAGTCAGGCCACAGAGAGGGCATTGTACGGGGTGCAGCCAGTTGTTGAGCACACTGACCACACGCAGCGACCATGTGGGCGATGTCCGAATCAATACCGGGCCAATAAACGTGCCTGCGGGCCAGGGACTTAGTCCGAGAAATCCCCCAATGGCCTTCATGCAACAGTTTGAGAATATCTTTGTGAAGAGAGGCTGGCACCATGACCTGTGGAGATGCACCGTCCGTGGCCAGAAGAACAACACCATCACGAACAGACAGACGAAGGCGCAAGGCATGGTAGTTACGAAGGGGATCCGATGCCCAGCCCTTGGTCCTGTCCGATCAACTCCGTTGAATAAAACCGATCACCTGACACAGGACCGGGTCCCGCGCAGTAGCCAACGCGACCTGCAAACCTGTAAGCGGAAAACCCTCGACCGCACGATGTTCTGCCTCATCAGTGTGGAAACAGAGTAGTTCATCTCGATCGAAAACCGGGTCGGGGCCCATCGGCAAACGCGACAACGCGTCAGCGTTGGCGTGCTGGGCCGTCGGGCGATAGTGAATCTCATAGTGAAAACAAGACAAGTATAAGGCCCAACGTTGCAGGCGGCGAGCTGCCTTATCCGGAAGCGACGCCAGTGGGCTGAACAGAGAGACCAGTGGCTTGTGGTCGGTGATGAGGTGAAACTTAGAACCATACAAAAAATGCTACACTTTTTTAGAGCATAAATGATAGCGAGCGCCTCCTTTTCGATTTGAGAATAACGCCGTTGCGCATCGTTGAGGGTCTTGGAAGCATAGGTGATGGGTTGTTCCGACCCATCCTCATACCGATGGGCGAGAACAGCCCCTAGGCCATACAGGGACGTGTCAGTCACCAGAACCAAGTGCTGACCCAGACGGAATGTGGCAAGACAAGGCGCCGACTGCAAATGAGCCTTCAGGCGGACAAAAGCCTGCTCACACTCGTCGGACCAACAGAAAGGAACGTTTTTGTGTAACAGCTGATGCAGAGGATGAGCTACCGCCACCACGGATGGACTGAATTTGTGATAATAAGCAATCTTGCCTAGAAACGCCTGAAGTTCTTTGACTGTAGACGGCCAGGGTAGAGCGGTAATGGCCGCAGCATGCTGACGTAGAGGACGTATACCCTCACGGGACAAGTGGAAACCAAGATACACAATGGAGGGTTGGAAGAACTGTGACTTGTCCAGATTGCACTTCAACCCAGCCGAATGCAGAACCCGAAACAGTGAACGCAAATTGCGAAGGTGCTCCTCAGTGGAGGCCCCCGTGACAACAATGTCATCCAGATAGTTTATGCAGCCGGGAACAGAAGCCGTGAGCTGTTCCAAAAACCGCTGAAAAATGGCCAGTGCGCTAGCGACGCCAAACGGTAACCGCTGGTACTGATACAACCCACAAGGAGTGTTGATGACGAGGAATTCCTTGGAAGACGCATCCAATGGCAACTGGTGGTACGCCTCTGATAAGTCAAGTTTGGAAAAGAACTGGCCCCCAGCGAGCTTGGTAAATAACTCCTCAGGACGTGGAAGAGGATAAGTGTCAATGAGGCTCTGAGCGTTGACAGTGGCTTTAAAATCACCACACAATTGCAGACTCCCATTTGGTTTAGAAACCACCACGATTGGCAATGCCCATTCGCTGGAGGTAACAGGAAGGAGAATCCCTGAAGCTGTTAACCTGTCTATCTCAGATTTGACAGGTGCACGCAACGCCACCGGAATAGGGCGTGCCCGGAAAAACTTAGGGCGAGCTGTAGGTTTAAGAGTAATGTGGCCTTCAAAATCCTTGGCACGACCCAGACCAGCAGAGAACACGGACGAGAATTCAGAACACAATCCATCCAGCTGTTGATACGGAATATCCTCAGATATGAGGTGCACATCATCATCAATGGAGAACCCGAACAACTGGAAAGCATCATAACCAAACAGGTTTTCAGTGCCCGCATGATCCACCACATGAAACGTGAGGGGCCTAACAACAGACTTGTAGGCAGTGGAAGCATCAAACTGGCCAACGATCGGAATTTTCTGTTTATTATAAGTTCTCAGATTTCGCGTAACTGGAGACAAGGGAGGGGAGCCCAACTCCAAATACGTGCGAGAATTAATGAGAGTTACTGCAGAGACAGTGTCCACTTGCATGCGAATGTCTTTATCCAGAACACGAACAGTAACAAACAACTTATTTGTTTGAGAAAGCACACATTTAACATCCATGTCCGATGCCTCGTCCTCGTCGACAGGAACAATGTGGCCACAGAAGCAATGTGGCCTTTTTTCCTACATGAATTACACATGGCCCAATGTTTTGGACACGTGGCCCTGTCATGCTGTACGAAACAACGTGGACAAGAAGGAAGTGCGGAACGAACCTGCTTCTGTGGTTGCTGTTTTCGCTGCGAGCATGGCGGCCCAACGCGACGTTGTTGATGCGAGTGAACCGCCGCCACATTGTCGGTCCCCTGGGAAACAGGCAAGTTGTCCGTGTCGAAAGTGGTCTGTATAGCGCCTACATCACACCACGCGTTGATTTGCGCACCAGCAGCGTGAGACACTTCAAAAGATTGAGCTATGCTTGGAACTTCCGGCAACGACGGGTTTGGCAGTTGTAAGGCACGTTGCCAAACTTCTTTATCAGGAGCAAGCCGTAGAATAGCATCCCTAACCATTGAATCAGCATGAGACTCATGATGAGTGTCCATGACAAACTGACATTTCCTACTCAGACCGTGTAGTTCCGCCGCCCAAGCCCGGTAAGATTGATGGGGCTGTTTACGACACCGGTAGAACGCCACGCGGGCGGCAACGACGTGGGTGTTTTTTCGGTAATAGTTAGACAATAAGTCACACATTTCTTGGAAGGACAGAGAGGCAGGTTCCCGCAGCGGGGCTAACTGAGATAGCAGCTGATAGATCCGTGGGGAAATCCAAGATAGAAATAACGACTTACACATAGGAGCGTCGACAATGCCGAAAGCCAATAAGTGTTGCCGCAAAAGCTTCTCATAATCCTCCCAGTCTTCAGCGGCCTCGTTGTAAGGAGGGAACGGAGGCGGAGATGAGGAAGACAGACGATGAGTAAGCGACATCGACAACGCCTGAATAGCAGCTGTCAGCTGTGTTTGTTGTTCAATGAGTGCTTGCATAAGCTGTTCCATGTCTGCCCCGACACGAACACACAAATCCACAATGCAGGAACAAAAATATCCGACCTCGTCGCCAAAAAGTGTTATAACCTATAATCACTAATAAATTGCGTGGATATACAAACGTAGAAACAATAGCTGGTTACATGCTACCAATTCCATATCGGTCATTCGACTGCCGTGCCGTGACATGCGGCCGGCGCCGTTCGTAGATAGGTGGCGCTCCCGCGCTCAGCCAAGTTGCGGAGCACCTCTATCGCCGTTTGCGCGTACTGACGTGGCGGCACTGTTAAACGTTGTGGCACTGTCACAACAGAACCCAAGGAAACATGAATACAAAGTTGCTCATTTTGCTCGCAAAAAACATATAAAGTAATTGTTTTCTAAATCTGAATGTATTTGTAAAAAATCATATAATATTACAGCATTATCACTTAAAATGCAAACTGTCTGGTCAAGAAATATTATGAAAATGTTAGTTCCATATTAAACATTTTATTGGTTTAGGTTACTTTCTAAATGTTAGTGAAGCTTTAGGGTCAAGTTGTGTGCTGTGCTAGAATGGTTCAAATAATAATTAAGTATCTGTCCTTGAATTTGCTTCCAGCATACCAATTTAACTTACCAAGGTATCTGCATCTGAATTAGGAAATGTGTTCTTTGACCAGTGACACTGTGTTTGATTAATGAGTTTTGACAGCAGTTGACCATAGTATGGATAGTGACTATTCTTGACTGAATGAGGTTTGATTGCAATCTACTGTAGGATTGGTTTGGGCAGTTCTTGATGGTAAGGAACAAGGTACTAAAACTGTAGAGACCATGAACTGTGCTAGATAAGTTGCAAGAACTGGATTATCATAAAAAGATACTGTGGGGAAGCTTAGAAAAGTGTACACTGTAGATCCATAATACAACCTGCATATTGTGGAAGACCTGGATCAAATTGATGTAATGCAACAATTTCTTTTTTGAAAGTTAATTTGATTTGATGGAAGTGAAACATGGACAATAAATAGTTTGGACAAGAAGAGAATAGAAGCTTTCGAAATGTGGTGCTGCAGAAGAATGCTGAAGATTAGATGGGTAGATCACATAACTAATGAGAAGGTATTGAATAGAATTGGGAAGGAGAGGAGTTTGTGGCACAACTTGACTAGAAGAAGGGATCAGCTGGTAGGACATGTTCTGAGGCATCAAGGGATCACCAATTTAGTATTGGAGGGCAGCATGGAGGGTAAAAATCGTAGAGGGAGACCAAGAGATGAATACATTAAGCGGATTCAGAAGAATGTAGGTTGCAGTAGGTACTGGGAGATGAAGAAGCTTGCACAGGATAGAGTAGCAAGGAGAGCTGCATCAAACCAGTCTCGGGACTGAAGATCATAACAACAACAATTTGATTTGATCCTACTTTGTTCTGTATTTAGAAGAATACATTATGTGTAGTGCAGACCTTTTTGACTATAGGAGGTCAGCAATGGAATGCAACTTGTAGTGCCATTCAGCGTATCTTAGTTAATATAACCTATAGGGTCACTAGTGATCCCAGCAATATTGTAAGATGAGAGTGTGAAATTGCTTCTGATGGTTTTCTTTATACTTGATTCATTACTAACATTATTTTTAATATCACACTGACATCTAAATACAGTGTAATGAAGCCTTTCCTTAATATTTTCTTTGATCTAGTATTTGGTAGCTGCCCTGAATAGTTCACATGTTTGTATGCAGGATACAGATGGTGGCTGGGAGGTAATTGTCAAATGTCTGAATGTAGTGTTATGTGAATTATTATGATGGGAGGTAGTATTTTGTCATTTTTGTGCGTCAGGGGTCAGCACATATTGAAAGGAAAGGAAATGATGGAACCCAGTACTGGCACATGGCTTGTGACTCTTGAAAATATTCTCTTCCAATGAGAAAATCAGTATCATTTTCTTGTGCGTTGGTAGATATGACAAAGTGTCTTACATCATCATCATCTTCATCAAAACTGAACGATATGTTATTAGGTGTGGTCTGGACAAACTAAGAACAGCTATTGAGCACACAAGGGTGAGTTTGTGGAGGTTCTGTGGCACCAAGTCCAGACCTGGTTAACTCTGCTGTAAAGTGAACACTGAACTGAAAGGTCTCCTTCAGATGTGTGCAGAATCTCATACTGGAGCTTTTCCAGCAGTTGATGTAAGAAGATATGAATATGTGTCTCGTGACCCGCACCTGAATAGGAGGTAAGGAAAAGTTAGCAGATCTGTTAGTAAGAAACATAAGGGGAGGGGGGCACCAGTACACGAAAGGTATTCCCTGTAGTTATGGGATCAGATACACTGAAATTAGGTCAGATTCAGAATTCAGACAGACAGCATTAAAGGAAATTAAACTTGACAGAGACTCCCAATTCACCTTATAATAATAGAAGAAAAAGTGAAATCAACTTGATTCAGCAGAATATTTTGGAGTAAAAAGTAAAGGAAAGGAATTTTTAATTTGCTTGCAACCTCTTAGTAATTTGGAATAAATTAATGTCGTTTGCCTGTCTGAATGCTATATAACACAGGGACAGAAAATCTTATTGTAGGGGCTTATAAGTTACCTGCATATTCAGGTAGATCCATAAGGAAAACAGACAAGTTGTCACAATCATGAAAAAGGATTTAAATATAAAAATATAGAAGTTAATAAATTCCGTATAGATCAAGTGTATAGAAGCATGTGCTTGTGAGTTAGTATTGGGAAATGTACAATGCACAGGTCTCCACTGGGTAACAGAAATATTCATGAAAAATCTTGATGTCAGACGGAAAGAAGGGTTTATTAATCTGTGATGATTTTAATGTTAATTTCTGGAAGGAATGCGACAGAAAAAAAATGATCTAGAAGTGCTTTTAGCCACTTATAATTTGGTATCAGTCATTGCTTCCCCTTCTCAAGTTTCTTACAGTAGTAGTATCTTAATAGATATCTAGTTATTTTATAGATAATTTTAGTTGCTCAACAAGCAGAAGCTCAAGAGACACATGCCTGTCTGGTGGTAAACTGACTGTCAAAATCACAATGCAGAATTTGTCCCATTACATAACTTAGCTCCATGCACAGTTCAGAAACAGTTTAAGAAAACTGTGAAGCTGATTAATGATTAAACTACTGACAATTTTAAATAATCCTGAAAGAATATTGGCTGGAGTGCAGTTTACGACGAGCTTAATGCTAAATTAAATTCAGGATATTTCTTAATAAGTTTGTCTTGGTAATTAAATGTAATAATGGCAAGTCAGTAAGGAAACCTTAGCTCACTACAGGTATCAGAGTCTATTCACAATGAAAAGAGGACTTTTACAGAATATTCATGACAAGTAATGATGCAGAAATACTTTTTAATATAAACAATACTGTAACATATTAAGAAAACTTGTAAAAAAAAAAAGAAAGAAAATCCAGAAGTATGAACATCTTTTTTACAGTTGACAGATCAGATAAAAAAAATCAAATCCATCTGGAATATTGTTAAAAGAGAAATAGGGTTAAGAAGCTATAGAAGATGACATTATTTCAGTTAAAGAGAATGGGAACATTGTAAAAGAAGTTCATGTGTAACAGTTGTTTGTAGTTATTACTTTTTAAAAATGTGTAACAAAATTTGGCAAAAATCTCAGAAAAGAAAGCAAAACAGTGGACTGAAGAAGTAACACAGAGGACATTTAGTAAATTAAAAATTAATCTTACATCCCCGTCTCAAATAAAGAAGATCATCATGACCCTAAAACGTAAAAGTTCATGCAGGGTGGATAAGTCTCCAATAAGACACTAAAAAGCTGTGGCCCTATAATATATAATGTTCTTAGTCACCATGCATCATTAACTCAGAATTTTTTCACAGGAAGATTGAAATATGCCATTGTTAGACCTCTCTATAAACTCCACAGATGTCAATAACTACCACCAACTGTCACTCTTTACAGCATTTTATAAAATTTTTGAAGTTGCAAGATCGCCATCCACCTGTGCAGTATTGGGATACTTAGCCATCCACAGTTTGGATTTCGGAAATGCCACTCTATTGAGTCAGATATTTGCAGAAAATAAAATCTTTGAAAGATAAAACATCGCCAATTGGGACCTTCTGTGACTTATCAAAGGCACTTGATTGTGTCAGTCATAATATTCAATTTTAGAAGTTAAGTTGTCAGTGAATATGTAGATCAGCAAATGCCTAGTTTAATTCTTATTTAAGAAACAGAATTCAGAAAGTTACATTAGACTGGTGAAGTAACACAAAGAATGCCATATCATCTGCATAGGGAGAAATTACAATGGGAGTCAAACAGTGTTTGATCATGGGTCCACTATTTTAATTGCTGTATGATAATGATCTGCTATTTTATTTGAATCGGAGTTAGATTAGTCTATTTGCAGATGATACAAGCATTATTGTATAGCCAAGAAAAGAAGTATCAACATGGGATGCAGTTCACATAGTTTGTGTTGTCAGAAATATCCCCCTTCCTATGAGTTTTAGTGAGGTCACTGCTAAGATGCAGTGCTGAAACATGTGCTCTAATGAAATTCAATGAAATGTAACTTGGCATACTTGAAAGAAATATCTTGACATACATTCTTGGACTGGTGGGAGAAGAGAAGATTCAACTATTATATAATCTATATAATGAACCACACATTATCAGTTGCATGAACTTTAGAAGGCTGGAATGGGAAGGACATGTACCATGAGTGCTCTAATGAAATTCAGTGAAATGTAACTTGGCATATTTGAAAGAAATATCTTGACGTACATTCTTAGACTGGTGGAAGAAGCGAAGATTCAACTATGAATTATATAATCTATATAACGAATCAGACATTATCAGTTGTGTTAACTTTAAAAGGCTGGAATGGGAAAGATATGTACCGAGAGTTAATTACAGAATGAGTAACATAGTGTACAAATGAGAAATAATAAATGGGGTAGAAAATTATTAGGTGTGCATATTGATGAAAACTTAAAATGAGAAAACCGTATGGTAGATCTGCTAAAATGTTTTTTTTCCCCCCTCCAGAAGAATGATTGCTAGTTTTTGGGATATAGAAGTCAGTAAGTTAACATATTTTGGATATTTTCTTTCATTGATGGCCATAACAAAAAGACAGTCTTTTTGTTGCGGCTATCTGTGACTCAGCATCTCTGCTATGTGGAGAGTGCCAACTTTCCTTTTCATAATATTGTTACATTCCGTCCTGGATTTTCCATTCTTTGATTCTTCTATATCATAGTTTTATATAAGTGTTCTGTTGAAGATTATTCCATTCTTGTTGTTTAGTACCAAACTCTTCCATACGGAAGTCCGGTTTTCATTATGTCCTCTCTGACACATTTCTCACAATTTATTTTTTTGTCTTCCAACCTGGCTCCTTCAGGCACTGCTTTGGATTATCTTCTTAATCATTCCATAATTAACTCTCAGTACATGTTCTTCCCATTCCAGCCTTTTAAAGTTCACACAATTGATAACGTCTGGTTCATTATATACGAGGGCTATCCACAAAGTACATTACGTTTTGGAATTAAAAATAAATAAAGTATTGGAATTTTTTTTAGTATATACAGATGAAAGCCGCACTTAAATAGTACTTTCCTACATAGTTGCCATTTAAATTAAGGCACTTTTGGCTGCCTGTGCCTTCAACCACGTGGCGACTGTCTTTTGGTACAGAAAAGGTGTGATTTTTGTGGATTTCCTGGAAAGAGGCACTACAATAAACTCTCAAAGGTATTGCCAAACTCTGCACAACCTCAGAACAGCAATACAAAACAAGCACAGGGGAAAGTTGGGCTCAAAGATTTTGCTGATTCACGGCAATGTCCGGGCCCACACGGCAAATGCCACTCGTGAAGTTCTTGAATCTTTTAAGTGGGAGTTGTTTCCTCATCCACCGTACAGTCCCAGCCTGGCACCGAGCGACTTCCACTTATTCCCAGCAATGAAGAAGTGGTTGGCTATGCAGCATTTTGATGACGACACACAGCTTCAAGAAGAGGTAACCACGTGGTTGAAGGCGCAGGTGGCCGAATTTTACGATGAAGGAATTTCCAAGCTCATCCATCGCTATGATAAGTGCCTTAATTTAAATGGAAACTATGTAGTATAGTAGTATTTAAGTGTGGCTTTCATCTGTATATAATAAAAAAAAATTCCAATACTTTATTTATTTTTTATTCCAAAATGTAATGTACTTTGTGGATAGCCCATGTAGATTATATAATTCATAGTTGAATCTTCTGTTCTTCCACCAGCCTATGAACGTATGTCAAGACATTTCTTTCAAGTGTGCCAGGTTACTTTTCATTTAATTTCATTAGAGCACATGTTTCAGTACTGTATCTTAGCACTGACCTCACTAAAACTTATTCATCATAACTTAAGTTTTCCTAAACAGTAGCTTGGATTTAAGATATCTTCTGGGGCCATGGTAGAAGTTGTTAATGGAATATACTTGTTTGAGGATTTCAGAGACGTTCCTGTTCTTACAGAGAACTACACATGATGTCAAACTTACATCAAACAATTTCTGTGAATTACGGGTCATTAGAGTAACCTTAGTTAGTTACACTAATATGCTTAGGTTTCCCTTCATTTATCTATAGGTTCATCTTCCTAGCTGTTCTTTCAAAACTTGTAAAGGCTTCTTTAATTCTTCTAGGCATTCTGGAAGTTGTATCAACATCATCTGCATACACTAACACCTGAACTGGTTCGTACATGATAATCTGCCTGGTTTTGATGCCTGCATCTCTTAGGCTAATCTAAACAGAAGACGTTGTAATGAATGTAATTGTAACGAATGACATTCACCTTCTGACTTTTCTTTTTTTGTCATAGCACTTGAAAACATATTCTGTATCTTAATTTGACTCTGGGTGTTTGCATAGTAGCTTTCACTAAGGCAGTCAATTTAGTAGTTGTAATCTCTAGCTCTTCCATTTCTTCCATTGCTTATACAGCTCCTTTCTGATCTAAATCTGTAATGAGGTGATATTTTTGAATACAGCTTCTTTACATTTTTCTGTCATTTTCCATATCACAAAAATTTTATCAACAGTAGATCTTCCTTGATGAAATCCACATTAATACTCACCAGCAAGGAAATAATACTCAGTGCATCCATGGCACTTGATGAGCCACACATGCCCCCAGGTCAAGCCTAATATTGGCCACCACAGTATCTCAGTCTTTATTGAATTGGTATGGGTTTGGTGATCCTGTGTTTCCTGAGAAGAGGACTGGAGGGTGCTATCATAATCTCTGAGAATGCTTCAGTGACCAGCATACAGGATGGCCTAGGAACTTTGTGTGTCATAGAGAATGGAGATCTTAAATGCCAAAATCACGAGGATGGTAGAAACATATATAGTGGAACCTTGAATAGTGATCATAATTTGTTCCAGAATCTTACTCATAGTACAAAACACTTGTTAAGTGAAACAATTTACCTCGTATAAATTAGTGTAAAGTATGGTAATGCATCCCATGCAGAAAAAGTACTAAAAGATTTATCTTATTCATGCCATTTATTCAAAGAAAATTATGCATACAGTGTTATGTACTTCATTATTCACGATACGTAACTAATTCTCTTTTACGGGGAAGCTATCTATAGCTATGTGTTTCTGCTGACACTTCAACACTTGGCGAAAATGTGACACAGTATTATTGACAAATAAATTTTTAGCATGTGTAGACACTGCATTATTGGGGTGATGATTTTCAGTGTATGATACAACTGATTACCATGCTTTCAGCATTTCTCTTATTGCACCATAATATTGCTGCTTTGCTGTTACTCCCCCTACTCCTCTGAAGAACTTCTCTTCAGAACTTTCTGCTGTGAAACACACTGCAACTCCATAAGCTCTTTGGTGGTCATTTCTTGGCTGTGATCTTCCACAAGCTCGTCACTATCACTGATCTCCACTTCTAGTCCGTACTCCTGGACAAAGACACAATCTTGTTGACTAGAGGCTCCACAGGTACTGACTAAATGCCTCAGAGTCACATTTGACAACACACTCTGGCCAAAGTTTCTTCCAAGTAGAAGTGAGAGTTCTCTTGGTAACCCCTTCCCATGCCTTTTCGAACATCTTGATGCAGGCAACAATGTTGGAGTGAAGTGATATTCCAAAACTCTCTGAGAATAAAATTGGTAGCTTCAGTCAACTCAGAGCAATGCTCCCGAAGATTGCTTTCGTGTAGAGCTTCTTTAAGTTAGAAATAATTTGCTGGTCCACAGGCTGGAGTAACAGAATAGGCAGAAATTGGATCTTGCTGAATTGAAATTCTTCAAGGAGGTGGTCTTGTGGTCCTAGAGAATGGGCAGGAGTGTTGCCCATAATAAGCAAGACATGAAGTATCAGATTCATCCAATGAAAATATTTTTTCGCTGAAGGACCAAACACTTCATTGATCCAATCACAAAAAAGATCACTTGTCACCAAAGCCTTTTTGTTGGACCTCTACCTCACATTTAACCTGCTCTTCTGGACTTTATGCTCCTTGAAGGCTCGTGGAGTTTCTGAATGGTAAACAAGCAGCAGTTTAATTTTCAAATTGGCACTTGCATTGGAAGAGAATAGCAGTGTGAGATGGTCTTTCATTGGCTTGTGACCAGACAATGCATTCTCCTCTGCCATTATAAAGGTATGCTTCAGCATCTTTTTCCAGAACAGAACTTTCTCATCACAATCAAAACACAAAACCCATTGTGGTATATAACCTTTAGAATCTATGAGCATCTTTAAGTTGCTGATGAAGTTCTCTGCTGCCTTTCTGTCAGAGTTGGCTGCTTCGCCATGCCTCACAGTGCTGTGGATGCCGGTTCTTCTCTTAAACTTCTTGAATCACCCACAGCTTCCCTTGAACACTACTTCAGCCTCTGATGGTCCTGGCATCTTCTTAAAAAGGTCAGCAAAAATAATTCTTGCCTTTTCACAAATGATGTTCTCATTAATAGTGTTGCATTGCAATTATTTTTTATTTATCCATATAAGGAGCAATTTTTCGACATCATCCAGTATACGAACCACTGTTTGCATCTATCTCCTTAATGTTGTTCTTGTTCCTGAGGATAGTGCAAACACTTGATCTAGACCCGATCATATGTGTGGGTTAAATCAGAAGTGCTCACACCATGTTCCTCTTTTTCAGTGATTTTATATTTCATGTCAAAGGTCATTTTCTTTCTCTTATGGTCATCGTCTTTTGGCTTTATCTTTATGGATATTTCTGGGAAGGTTATTAAAATTTGCACTCAAAAAACACTGTGTGAACAGAAGTCTAGAAAAATGTATGATCACAGGCTGCACTAAGGTGGTAGCAGACAAGAGTGCTAAACCCGGACTGGTGTACATACTAAAGACATTGTTCACATGCTGCTGCTGACAATGAAATATTGTTGAACATTTCCCCCATCGTGCATGAACAGCTGAGGATGTCACACTAAATCTTCATGACTCATTATGTGAAACATCACTCATTAAGCAAGTAATTTTCTTTTACAATTTGTTTTGCTCATTTGTGAATTGTGCATTTTGGGAGGTGCTTGTTAAGTTACATCTCAATCTCAAGGTATGCTGTGCACTGATGAGAAACATGGGTGTTGAGGCAGAATAGTCATTAGTAGGCAACCTCTGGGGGGCCTACCACACCTCAGTTGTATAAGACTTCCCAGGCATATGTGGGTCTGTCTGTCTAGCTGCTCCTGACAGCAAGATGCCTCAACTGCTAATGGAATGGGTGTACTGCTGGTGGACACCAACACCCAACCTAAATAGAAGGCTTGTGTACTCAGTACACCTGACACAGAGATTACTCAGAGTACTTTCATTTATAGGAACAGAACACTTGCTGCTAGACGGAATGTGTTTTTAATGGTTACAAGAGAGGAGAGCAGCTTTGAGAAAATTTCATCTTTCTACAGTCAAACGAGTTTAGAAGGCATTGCTTGTCATTCAAAATCTGCAAACTAGTTGAGAAATGAGACACTGGTGGTGGAAACTTCTAGTTCCCAACAAGCAACCGACCTTCACATGGCTCAATGCCTTGGGGAATATGCAAAGGTCCCGAGTTCGAGTCTCGGTCCGGCACACAGTTTTGATCTGTCAGGAAGTTTCAATTGAAATGAAGCTACATGACACCTTGAACTACAGCAAACGTCTGGTGTCATACAGAGATCTTGTACGTATTCCCAAAGAGTAACTGAAAGATGAGTGGGATCAAGAAGTATTCATAGATGTACAAAATGTAATGAAATGACTAGATGGTAACTGATAAGATATCTACATCTATATCTACCTACATGTATACTGTGCAAACCACCTTGAGGGGCATGACAGAGAAAAGATCCCATTTTAGCAGTAATTAGGGTTTCTTCCTGTTTCATTCAGGTATGGAGAGTGGGAAGAACTATTTTTTAAATGCCGCTGTGCATGCAGTAATTATTCTAATCTTGTCCTCATTATCCCTATGTCAGCGATACATAGGGGGTATATTCCTAGAGTAATCATTTACAGCCAGTTCTTGAAACTTTGCTAATAGACTTTCTCAAGATAGTTTACATCTATCCTCCAGAATCTTCCAGTTCAGTTCTTTCAGTATCTCTGTGAGACTCTCTCACGGATTAAACAAACCTGTGACCATTCATTCTGCCCTTCTCTGTACACGTTCAATATCCCATGTTAGTCCTATCTGTACAGGTCCCACACACTCAAGCAATATTCTAGAACTGGTCACATGAGTGATTTGTAAGCAATCTACTTTGTAGACTGATTGCACTTCCCCAGTATTCTACCCATAAACTGAAGTCTACTGCCTGCTTTACCCACAACAGAACCTACATAATCATTCCATTTCATATCCCTACAAAGTGTTACACCCAGGCGTTTGTACGAATTGGCCAATTCCAGCAGTGACTCATTGATATTGTAGTCATAGGAAACTTCATTTTTTTCATTTTGTGGACTGCACAATTTTACATTTCTGAACATTTAGAGCAAATTGCCAACATCTACACCATGTTGAAATCTTATCAAGATCTGAGTGAGTATTTATGCAGCTTCTTTCAGATAGTACTTCATTACAGATAAGTGCATCATCTACAAAAAGCCTGATTTTACTATTAACATTGTCTGCAAGGTCACTAGTATACAATATGAACAGCAAGGGTCCAAACACATTTTCCTGGGGTACACCCAAAGTCACTTCTACATCTGATGATGACTCTCAATCCTGGATAACATACTGTGTGCTCCCTACCCAAAAGCCCTCAATAGAGTCATAAATTTCACTTGATACCCCATATGATCATACTCTTGACAACAAGCATACGTGTGGCACTGAGTCAAATGCTTTTTGGAAATCAAGAAATACTACATCTTCCTGGTTGCCTTGATCCAAAGCTTTTAGTATGTAATGTGAGAAAAGTGTGAGTTGGGTTTTGCATGATCGATGTTTGCGAAATCCCTGCTGCTTGGCAGTGACGAGATTACTGCATTCAATATACCTCATTATATTTGAGCTCAGAATATGTTCGAAGATTGTACAACAAACCAGTGTCAAGGATATTGGATAATAGTTTTGTGGATCACTTCTACTATCCTTCTTGTAGACAGGTGTGACCTGTGCCTTTTTCCAAAAACTGGGCACAATTTTTTGTTCAAGGGAACTACGATAGATTGTAATTGGAAGCGGGGCTGACACACCCACACACCCATACAATCAGACAGTAGTTCCATCTGCCCATGCAGCTTTGTTGAATGTAACAATTTCAGATGTTTCTCAACACACCACTAACACTAACACTTATTTCATTCATCTTCTTTATTGCGGCAATTCTCCTGGGTTTTCCTGTGTAAAGGAACATTTGAAAATGGAGTTAAGTATTGCAGCTTTTGCTTTGCTACCCTCAATTTCAGTTCCTGTCTAATTCACTAGGACTGGACACTAACTTAGGTGCCACTAACAGCCTTTACATATGACCAGAATTTCTTTGGGTTTTGTGGAAGATCACTTAATACGGGGTTGATTTATTCTTACATTCAGTAACATAACACTTCCAGAGTGTATGAATTAAGGTTTCCATCACTTCAATGTGTGACCTTAGGTCCCCAAACCAGTTCACTGCTTTAAATGTCATGCTTTGGGCACACTACTATAGCATGCAAGGGCAAAGCCACTTGCAACAAATGTGGTATAGTCGCCCCCGACTGCATCATTTGTTCATTTCCTCTGATGTGTGTTAATTGTTTGGTCTCAGTCTGGAGTAGAGACTGCAGCAACTACAATGAAGAAAGAAAGATATAGGAGCTTGAAACAACAAGGTGTATCTCATATAGTGAGGCCAAAAAGATCAATAACACCATGCAAACTCCCACTTTCACTGCTTTGTTCAATTCAGCTCTTAAAATACCTATCCTGGAAACTAATGCTTCTACACAAATGAAGATTGCTAGTGTGACCACTACTAGTTGTAAATACCAATGTAGTTGTAAAGTTGGCAGCTGCTGCAAATTGGTGTGTTTGAAGAGCTCCCGAGATTCATGTACCTGTGATACCGGTGCAGGAGGTACTTCAACTACTATCCTCTGCTGTAGATCCTGCCTCCACTGTAGAAAGTTCAGGATCTGTCATTACTCACCCACTCGACTGTGAGTGGCATGTTAATGGTGCATCTAGTCATCCTGAACAGGGTGGACAGAGACCAGGGAGGACTCAGAATGTTGTACTGGTCCCCCTATGAGCAACTTTGAGGTGTCATTTTTCACTGAAATTGAAACTAAGCCAGTGTGACTCATATCATCTGTTTTGGGGAAACCTGTTTTGTCCAGTGTTAAGAGGAGGCAAACACAAAATGATAGAGGCCTATTAATCATCGGCAGTTCAAACATGTGGCAAATTATGGTACCCCTTACAGAAATGGTAGCAGGGAACCGGAAAGGACACCAAGTACACTCAGTGTGTACGCATGGGGGTCTCTTTCAACATGTTGAAGAGGCCATTTCAGCAACCATTGAGAGAGCAGGATGTAACCAGCTGCAGATTGTGGCACATATGTGAACAAATGAAGCCTGTCATCTGGACTCCAAGGCTGTACTTGGTTCATTCTAGCGACTAACAGAGAAGGTTGAGAAGACCACCCTTATGGGTGGAGTTTCAACGGAGCTCACAATTTGCATCATTGTCCCCAGAAATGTTCATGGCCCTTTGGTTCTGAATCAAGTGGAAGGACTGTACCAGAGACTTAGAAGATTCTGTGAAAAGCGAGGCTGTGACTTCCTGGACTTGCACCATAGTGTTGAGAACTGAGAACTGTAGAGCCCCCCTAAGTGGGTCAGGTGTGCATTACACATCAGAGGCTGCTACACAGTTAGCTGACTGTGTGTGGGGTGCACACAATTTTTTTTTTTTTTAATTTATTTATTTATTTTTATAGATTAGGTAACTCTCCATCCAGTCCAAATAATGATAGCTGTAGGGAACACAGAAGTATCAATGTAAGATCAAAATAAATCCGTTTGCAGGTGAGAGTATTAAAATTGTAATGGTTAAATGCTGAAGCATTCAAAACGAATTGCCAGCATTTGAAGTTCTCCTAAAAAGCAATGAAGCACACTTAATTCTAGGTCCAGAAAGCATGTTGGAATCTGAAATTGTGAAATTGGTAGCAGTGAGATTTTTGGGGAAAAATTAAGTGTATATTGAAAGGATAGGAAAATGGGAAATGGAGATGGTGTATTTGTCACAGTAGACAAAAAAAGTCAAATCCAGTGACATAGAAATTGAAGCTGCATGTGAGATTATTTTGGCAAGACTCAGTGTCAGGTGCGGGCTTAAAATGGGATCCTTCTATTACACACCAGACTCATTCCTGATGTAACAAAAATCATTAGATAAAACCTCAGTTCACTTGTGCCTAAATTCCCCAATCAAACTGTAATCATTGGTGGAGACTTTAATCATCCAACAATTAACTGGGAAAATTGCAGTTTTGTTAGTGGTAGGTATGATAAGACATCCTGTGAAATGGTACCAAATACCTTCTCTGGAAACTACCTAGAATAGATGGTTAGAGAACCCACTCATAATGAAAATAGTTGGATCTAGTGGCAACAAATAGACCTGACCTCTTTGAGGATGTCCATTCGAAACTGGAATCAGTGACCATGATGTAGTTGTGGCAACAGTGATTGCCAAAGTCCAAAGGACAACTAAAGCAATCAGAAAAATATATATGTTCAATAAACTCTATAAAAAATCGGTAGTGCCATATCTTAATGAGGAACTTGAAACTTTCAGTACAGGGCAGGAGCATGTAGAGGAATTATGGCTCAAGTTTAAAACAAATGTGGGAGAGTCTCACAGAGATACTGAAGAAACTGAACTGGAAGATTCTTGAAGATGTGTACCCAATAGAATAATTCATAAGGGGAGGGAACCTCCATGGTACACAGTCACTGTAAAGAAACTTTTAAAGAAACAGATTACTGCGTAATAGGAGCAAAACAAAGTGTAGGGCTACAGATAGAGAGATGTTGAATGAAATGTGTTTGGCTGTCAAGAGAGCAATGTACGATGCCTTCAGTGACTACCATAGCAGAATATTGTCAAACAATATTTCACAAAACCCAAAGAAATTCTGGTTGTATGTGAAGGCTGTTAGTGGCATCAAGGATAGTGTCCAGTCTCTAGCAAATGAGATAGGAAAATGTTCCATCACAAAGGAAAACCTAGGAGAATTGCCCCAATGAAATCCTCGTACCACTGAAAAGATGAATGAAGTAAGTATTAGTGTCAGTGGTGTTGAGAAACAGTTTAAATTGTTGGTACAGGGCCCAGTGGAATCCCTGTCAAATGTACTTGTGGCTGAGTTAGCCCCTCTTTTAACTATAATCTGTTGTAGATCCCTCAAACAAAAAACCATGCCCAGTTCTTGGAAAAACGCACAGGTCTCACCCATATACAAGGTTATTACAAATGATTGAAGCGATTTCATAGCTCTACAATAACTTTATTATTTGAGATATTTTCACAATGCTTTCCACACACATACAAAAACTCAAAAAGTTTTTTTAGCCATTCACAAATGTTCAATATGTGCCCCTTTAGTGATTCGGCAGACATCAAGCCGATAATCAAGTTCCTCCCACACTCGGCGCAGCATGTCCCCATCAATGAGTTGGAAAGCATCGTTGATGCGAGCTCGCAGTTCTGGCACGTTTCTTGGTAGAGGAGGTTTAAACACTGAATCTTTCACATAACCCCACAGAAAGAAATCACATGGGGTTAAGTCGGGAGAGCGTGGAGGCCATGACATGAATTGCTGATCATGATCTCCACCACGACCGATCCATCAGTTTTCCAATCTCCTGTTTAAGAAATTCCGAACATCATGATGGAAGTGCGGTGGATCACCATCCTGTTGAAAGATGAAGTCGGCGCTGTTGGTCTCCAGTTGTGGCATGAGCCAATTTCCCAGCATGTCCAGATACACGTGTCCTGCAACGTTTTTCTTCGCAGAAGAAAAAGGGGCCGTAAACTTTAAACCGTGAGATTGCACAAAACACGTTAACTTTTGGTGAATTGCGAATTTGCTGCACGAATGCGTGAGGATTCTCTACAGCCCAGATTCACACATTGTGTCTGTTCACTTCACCATTAAGAAAAAATGTTGCTTCATCACTGAAAACAAGTTTCCCACTGAACGCATCCTCTTCCATGAGCTGTTGCAACCGCGCCGAGAATTCAAAGCGTTTGACTTTGTCATCAGGTGTTGGGGCTTGTGGCAATTGTAAACGGTAAGGCTTCTGCTTTAGCCTTTTCCGTAAGATTTTCCAAACCGTCGGCTGTGGTACGTTTAGCTCCCTGCTTGCTTTATTCGTTGACTTCCGCGGGCTACGCGTGAAACTTGCCCGCACGCATTCAACCGTTTCTTCGCTCACTGCAGGCCGACCCGTTGATTTCCCCTTACAGAAGCATCCAGAAGCTTTAAACTGCGCATACCATCGCCAAATGGAGTTAGCAGTTGGTGGATCTTTGTTGAACTTCGTCCTGAAGTGTCGTTGCACTGTTATGACTGACTGATGTGAGTGTATTTCAAGCGCGACATACGCTTTCTCGGCTCCTGTCGCCATTTTGTCTCACTGCGCTCTCGAGCGCTCTGGTGGCAGAAACCTGAAGTGCGGCTTGGTTGGTTGTTTTGGGGAAAGAGACCAGACACCGAGGTCATCGGTCTCATCGGATTAGGGAAGGACGGGGAAGGAAGTCGGCCGTGCCCTTTGAAAGGAACCATCGCGGCATTTGCCTGGAGCGATTTAGGGAAATCACGGAAAACCTAAATCAGGATGGCCGGATGCGGGATTGAACCGACGTCCTCCCGAATGCGAGTCCAGTGTCTAACCTCTGCGCCACCTCGCTCGGTGAAGTGCGGCTTCAGCCGAACAAAACTTTATGAGTTTTTCTACGTATCTGTAGTGTGTCGTGACCATATGTCAATGAACGGAGCTACAGTGAATTTATGAAATCGCTTCAATCATTTGTAATAGCCCTGTACAAGAAGGGTAGTAGAAGTGATCTACAAAATTACAGTATAGTATCCTTGACATCAATTTATTGTAGACAGTTAGAACATATTCTGAGCTCAAACATAATGAGGCATCTTGAACAGATTGGTCTCCTCAAAGCCAATCGGCATGGATTCCGAAAACATAGTTAATGTGAAACTCGACTCGCACTTTTCTCACATGGCAAAAGAAGGCCTTGGATCAAGGTACTCAGCTAGAGCAGTATTTCTTGATTTCTGAAAAGCATTTGACTTGGTATCACACCAACGCTTGTTGTAAAAAGTACAATCATATGGGGTTGTTGTTGTTGTTGTGGTCTTCAGTCCTGAGACTGGTTTGATGCAGCTCTCCATGCTAATCTATCCTGTGCAAGCTCCTTCATCTCCCAGTACCTACTGCAACCTACATCCTTCTGAATCTGCTTAGTGTATTCATCTCTTGGTCTCCCTCTACGATTTTTACCCTCCACACTGCCCTCCAATGCTAAATTTGTGATCCCTTGATGCCTCAGGACATGTCCTACCAGCCGATCCCTTCTTCTTGTCAAGTTGCGCCACAAACTTCTCTTCTCCCCAATCCTATTCAATACCTCCTCATTAGTTACGTGATCTACCCACCTAATCTTCAACATTCTTCTGTAGCACCACATTTTGAAAGCTTCTATTCTCTTCTTGTCCAAACTATTTATTGTCCATGTTTCACTTCCATACATGGCTACACTCCATACAAATACTTTCAGAAACGACTTCCTGACACTTAAATCTATACTATATGGGGTATCAAGTGAAATTTGTGACTGGTTTGAGGACTTTTTGGCAGGGAAGGTGCAGCATATTATCTTGGATGGAGAGTCATCAAGAGATGTGGAAGTAACTTTGGGTGTGCCCCAAGAAATTGTATTGAGACCTTTGCTGATCATGTTTTGTATTAATGATCTTGCAGACAACTTCACACTTTTTGCAGACGATGCTGTTATGTATAATGAAGTACTGTGTGAAAGAAGCTGCATAAATATTGTCAGATCTTGATAAAATGTCAAAGTGGTGCAAAGATTGGATAATTTAAATGTTCAGAAGTGTAAAATTTTGCACTTCACGAAACGAAAAAAATGCAGTATTCCATGACTACAATATCAGTGAGTTACTATCGTAATTGGCCAACTCATACAAATACCTTGATGACACACTTCATAGGAATATGAAATTGAATCGTCACATGGGCTGTGTTGTGAGTAAAGCAGGTGGTAGACTTCAGTTTATTGGTAGAATACTAGGGGAGTGCAGCCAGTCTGCAAAGAAGCTTGCTTAAATATCACTGATGTGACCAGTTCCAGAATATTGCTCAGTTGTGTGGGACCTGTAGCAAATAGGACTATTGTACACTCCTGGAAATGGAAAAAAGAACACATTGACACCGGTGTGTCAGACCCACCGTACTTGCTCCGGACACTACGAGAGGGCTGTACAAGCAATGATCACACGCACGGCACAGCGGACACACCAGGAACCGCGGTGTTGGTCGTCGAATGGCGCTAGCTGCGCAGCATTTGTGCACCGCCGCCGTCAGTGTCAGCCAGTTTGCCGTGGCATACGGAGCTCCATCGCAGTCTTTAACACTGGTAGCATGCCGCGACAGCGTGGACGTGAACCGTATGTGCAGTTGACGGACTTTGAGCGAGGGCGTATAGTGGGCATGCGGGAGGCCGGGTGGACGTACCGCTGAATTGCTCAACACGTGGGGCGTGAGGTCTCCACAGTACATCGATGTTGTCGCCAGTGGTCGGCGGAAGGTGCACGTGCCCGTCGACCTGGGACCGGACCGCAGCGACGCACGGATGCACGCCAAGACCGTAGGATCCTATGCAGTGCCGTAGGGGACCGCACCGCCACTTCCCAGCAAATTAGGGACGCTGTTGCTCCTGGGGTATCGGCGAGGACCATTCGCAACCGTCTCCATGAAGCTGGGCTACGGTCCCGCACACCGTTAGGCCGTCTTCCGCTCAAGCCCCAACATCGTGCAGCCCGCCTCCAGTGGTGTCGCGACAGGCGTGAATGGAGGGACGAATGGAGACGTGTCGTCTTCAGCGATGAGAGTCGCTTCTGCCTTGGTGCCAATGATGGTCGTATGCGTGTTTGGCGCCGTGCAGGTGAGCGCCACAATCAGGACTGCATACGACCGAGGCACACAGGGCCAACACCCGGCATCATGATGTGGGGAGCGATCTCCTACACTGGCCGTACACCACTGGTGATCGTCGAGGGGACACTGAATAGTGCACGGTACATCCAAACCGTCATCGAACCCATCGTTCTACCATTCCTAGACCGGCAAGGGAACTTGCTGTTCCAACAGGACAATGCACGTCCGCATGTATCCCGTGCCACCCAACGTGCTCTAGAAGGTGTAAGTCAACTACCCTGGCCAGCAAGATCTCCGGATCTGTCCCCCATTGAGCATGTTTGGGACTGGATGAAGCGTCGTCTCACGCGGTCTGCACGTCCAGCACGAACGCTGGTCCAACTGAGGCGCCAGGTGGAAATGGCATGGCAAGCCGTTCCACAGGACTACATCCAGCATCTCTACGATCGTCTCCATGGGAGAATAGCAGCCTGCATTGCTGCGAAAGGTGGATATACACTGTACTAGTGCCGACATTGTGCATGCTCTGTTGCGTGTGTCTATGTGCCTGTGGTTCTGTCAGTGTGATCATGTGATGTATCTGACCCCAGGAATGTTTCAATAAAGTTTCCCCTTCCTGGGACAATGAATTCACGGTGTTCTTATTTCAATTTCCAGGAGTGTATATGGAGAAGAGCAACACTAATTGTCGCAGGTTGTTTGATCCACGGGTGAGTCTCACAGAGATACCGAAGGAACTGAACTGGAAGACTCTTGAAGATAGACATAAACTATCTCGAGAAAGTCTTTTAACAAAGTTGCAAGAACCGGCTTTAAATTATGACTCCAGGAATTTACTACAACCCCTATGTATTGCTCACAAAATCATCATGAATATAAGATTGTAATAACTACTGCATACACAGAGGCATTCAATTAATTGTTCTTCCATGCTTCATACATGAGTGGAATGGGAAGAATCCCTAATAACTGGTACCATGGGGTGTACACTCTGTAATGCACCTCATGGTGGTTTTCAGATTATAGATGTAGGTGCTGGTAGTCTGGAGCCTATAACTCCCCACAGAACATCGGAAAAGGGGGTGATTCGTGGCATGTGGAGGTGAGACAGTGCGCAAAATTAAATCTTTGTTTGTAGTTTTTGATTGTAGCATTTTTGTAGGTTTTTTATGCTGCTTCTCACTTCATTTTCAGCTATTATGCACTGAGAGAAAAAATAACTTTTATAAAAGCAGCTTCGATATGATGTTTAAAAGAGTCCCAGGCCTCTGCAGACTGTACATTCAGCATCACTGCTCTAATGTGTAGTGCTTGAGGGTATGGTTCACAGTGCACCACATTTTAGTAGTCCATTTTTTTATATTCAGACAAGAGGGCAGCAATTAATTTACTGACAGATTTGTCCTCTATTTTCACTGACAATCAAATGAATGTGGTACAACTTTTAAAGCTTTGTGAAATGTTTGATTTGTTCCCTAAAATTTTATGGAGAGGTTTTTAATATGGTATCAGGGTGGCTTGCCTCACTCTGTTCTTTGTAGGTGATCAGCCAGTCACATTTCCCTGTGTACTTATTTTAGCTATTCTCCTCTTGTATTACTTGTGTTTTAACTTCCACGTCTGACCATCTTCACACTATCTTAAAGGTTGTGAGCTATTGTGCTTGTGCAGGTGACTGTGAGTGATATTTGAAGAGGGGATTTTCCTTTTTTATGCAATTTTAGTCATTTTAACTGCATTTATGCCTACTAATTTTGATGACTTTGCCATTGTGTACCCATAAACAACAACCTTCCCCCCCTCCCCCACGCGCGCGCACACACACACACACACACACACACACACACACACACACACACACACACACACATTCGGCAAAAGCATTTTTAGCCTATAGCATAAGGAGTAAGTCTACTGAAGATGATGTTGGAGTATATTTTGTAGTAGCTTCACTTATCTGTTGATTGACATGTGGAACAGCAAATATAATAGGCAAACTGCACTTCATACTTTTAAAGCATTCCAAATCAACTATATACAGGAAAGAAATGCCAAGTGCCCAAAAGGAACCACATTGATTTCCCTTCATGATGGTAGGTGTTTAGCTGTGGTTTCACCAAAATACTAAAGAAAACTTTTAATCTCTCCCCAATGTACCTTCCTCATTCTATTTCTCCCTCATTTCTGTGAGAGACCAGTTTGCAGTGCTGGAGTCAGCTGTGAGTTGGGAGGCAGCAATAGCTTTATTTCCCCGGAACAACAGTGGTTGATCAGCTCACCAAGGATCATAAGGTAGGCTTCCAGAGGCCCAAAGTTTTCACATCAGCGATGGCAAAGACAAGGCAGCAGCAGATTTCATCAGATCTTGTTGGCTATGGCATCACAGACCGTAGTCATCTCAGAAGGCTGCGGTCGGAGTGTCACATGGCTCACCTTGGTACTAGTTGCTGAAACACTGACTCATAACTGAGAACAAATGGAAGCTAAACTATGGAAGTCAGCGTACAAGTACTTGCTGGGCTATACCAATGATGCTATCCTGTAGTGAGCAAGGTCGAATGTGTCCTAGTTTTTTTATCCCAGCAGTACTCTTGGTCACTTCAGAATGACACCTCATCAGTTGTGTAACTCTAATCAATGATCAGTTTATTTTTGTTTTTATTTATTTAACCTGATAAATTTATTTGAAATCCTGGGAACTACAACACCTTCAGTAAATCTCTTAAGAAACAGTGATGCATTATTTGTGGCATCTTTAACCTCAAGATCTTGTATGTGGTAAAGTCCAATAACTCCCCTACAATTTTCAGATTTAAAATGAGATAGTTGTAGGATTTTAGTCACATTTGGATGCAGATATGATAGTATTATACACATTTCAGAGTGGAATTCAGTCATCTGGTATGTTAATTGCATTGTCCATTTACCAAGAGGCACGGGTACATTCCTTTTAGCATTTGAAGAAAGACATTGTCGGTGCATTCAGCAGCTGGTCGTTATTCATTTTGATATTTATAAAATTAAAAAAATAAACTGAATAATATCATGCATTCACACTGACAATTACAGTACATATGACAATGAATGAAGCTGAATATGGACCAAGAGTGTCTTTCCGCCGTCCACCTAACCTTCGTAACCTCTTAGTTCATTCCTATGAAATCCCCAAACCACCTTCCCTACCCTCTGGCTCCTACCCTTGTAACCGCCCCCGGTGTAAAACCTGTCCCATGCACCCTCCCACCACCACCTACTCCAGTCCTGTAACCCGGAAGGTGTACACGATCAAAGACAGAGCCACGTGTGAAAGCACCCACGTGATCTACCAACTGACCTGCCTACACTGTGACGCATTCTATGTGAGAATGACCAGCAACAAACTGTCCATTCACATGAATGGACACAGGCAGACAGTGTTTGTTGGTAATGAGGATCACCCTGTGGCTAAACATGCCTTGGTGCACGGCCAGCACATCTTCGCACAGTGTTACACCGTCAGGGTTATCTGGATACTTCCCACTAACACCAACCTATCCGAACTCCGGAGATGGGAACTTGCTCTTCAGTATATCCTCTCTTCCCGTTATCCACCAGGCCTCAATCTCCGCTAATTTCAAGTTGCCGCCACTCATACCTCACCTGTCATTCAACAACATCTTTGCCTCTGCACTTCTGCCTCGACTGACATCTCTGCCCAAACTCTTTGTCTTTAAATATGTCTGCTTGTGTCTGTATATGTGTGGATGGATATGTGTGTGTGTGCGAGTGTATACCCGTCCTTTTTTCCCCCTAAGGTAAGTCTTTCCGCTCCCGGGATTGGAATGACTCCTTACCCTCTCCCTTAAAACCCACTTCCTTTCGTCTTTCCCTCTCCTTCCCTCTTTCCTGATGAGGCAACAGTTTGTTGCGAAAGCTTGAATTTTGTGTGTATGTTTGTGTTTGTTTGTGTGTCTATTGACCTGCCAGCACTTTCGTTCGGTAAGTCACCTCATCTTTGTTTTTATATATAACCCACTTCCTTTCGTCTTCCCCTCTCCTTCCCTCTTTCCTGATGAGGCAACAGTTTGTTGCGAAAGCTTGAATTTTGTGTGTATGTTTGTGTTTGTTTGTGTGTCTATTGACCTGCCAGCACTCTCGTTCGGTAAGTCACCTCATCTTTGTTTTTATATATAACCCACTTCCTTTCGTCTTCCCCTCTCCTTCCCTCTTTCCTGATGAGGCAACAGTTTGTTGCGAAAGCTTGAATTTTGTGTGTATGTTCGTGTTTGTTTGTGTGTCTATTGACCTGCCAGCACTTTCGTTCGGTAAGTCACCTCATCTTTGTTTTTATATATAACCCACTTCCTTTCGTCTTCCCCTCTCCTTCCCTCTTTCCTGATGAGGCAACAGTTTGTTGCGAAAGCTTGAATTTTGTGTGTATGTTTGTGTTTGTTTGTGTGTCTATTGACCTGCCAGCACTTTCGTTCGGTAAGTCACCTCATCTTTGTTTTTATATACAATTTTTCCCACGTGGAATGTTTCCCTCTATTATATATATATAAAACTGGTGTCTTTTGCAAACGTCATAGCATTTTTTTAGAAGTTTAAAAGACACCAGTTGGTGTCTCCATGCAAAAAAAATACAATAA
Source organism: Schistocerca americana (assembly GCF_021461395.2). Classification (NCBI taxonomy): domain Eukaryota; kingdom Metazoa; phylum Arthropoda; class Insecta; order Orthoptera; family Acrididae; genus Schistocerca; species Schistocerca americana. The sequence continues at coordinate 375,316,161 of NC_060123.1, read as the reverse complement.
ATAAATAAATCTGCAATCAGTGCTAACAATTTTAAAGTGTACACATATAACACTTTGCAAAATAGAATTGTTGGTGATTAATTAACAGTGAAGATGTATATTGTTTAAATGAAAGTATAAAATAGTGGAAAAATTGCACAGCTATTGCCACAAAAGTGCCAGTTTCTGGAAATATTCTGCTTGTAGTAGTGCTTTTCAAGCTTTTATTTATACAGGTTACATTTCAAAGTCTTTTCAGGAAATGCCCCTAACTTTAACAGAATTTATGTAAAAGAGAACATAAGTGAAACAAAAGTTAAGAAGTAAGTAGCTTAAGCCTTAGCTTAAGAAACAACTTTGTTCAGCATAAGGTTATTGTAGTATGAGAAATCAAGCAGCTGTGGTAGAAAACAGAGTGCTCACAGTTAACAACTCTAGAACCACCATAGCAGTTATAGATTAATATGGCTCAATTATATATCTGATGTTCAATAAATACTTACTCTCAGGAAGAATGTAACTAAGGTGCCAATGAGTGTGTTAATGCCAACCACCACGTAATTACCTATATGCTATTTTCATCACCATTTAGTGCTTCAGTCAAGTCATTCCTAATTGTTATCTTTCTTCTTTTCTAGCTTTAAGGATTCTTTATGATATACCAGATATATCATGGAAGAAGGTTATTGACAAATGTCTGCAGCAGCTTCGGCATCGGGTCAGGAGAGGCAACATGATGTGAGTGACTTACAAGCTTTATTACCAATTTTTGTAACTCAATGAGGGAATTTATTTATTTGTAAGAAATTACTTTTTAAAATTAGTTAATAGTGTTTCACTTTTTCATTTGTGAAGAAACTATCAATTGCCCTTCTGCCTGTTGCCTCAAATCCAGAAAGAACTAGGATGTTAAGCACTGGAAAGCTTATCATTTGTTTGACATCATTCCAAGGAAATATTGTATATGTTCCTTATCTCAGTTAATAATTAAATGATCTTGACATGACAGAATAAACTCAGAATCAAGGTGATTTCAACAAGCTTTTTTTTAGAACTGTTTAGCAACACAATATTCAAAATTGCTTACAAAATACTTGGCTCACTCTATACCAGAATATTACTCAAGCATGTGGAAACTATTAGATCAATAAGGCCATACCAACTGTTTATTCCATCCTTCTGAAACTAGACTTGTAAGTACGTAAATGCCTGCACAGATGAATTACATTTTTTTGCTCTTAATTTGTAATACCATGACACATCAAGTATCCTTGTAACAGGGATCCACAGATGAATACTACTACTACTATTACTGTTATTACTACCACCACAGACCTTGAGCATGTACTATGAATCGAACCATTAATGGCCGAAACATTGCAAGAGACACTCCCAATATGCTTACCTGCAGCGCTATTATAAAATATGTGCATTTTGAAATACCTTTAAAATCTATAAGTTTTGCTTCCGTGCACCCTCAGGATGTGAGTACTGTTGTTTTTTTAGTTCTAACAGTAGAAGGAGTTGTAGTGTGAGCATGGGGTGGTCTTTTGGGAAAGGCTCTTCTGCCAAACCATTTGTTCGTCAGATAGAAATAAAGCATTGTTTATAAAATGTCATTTGGATGGTGAAGCACATAGGTGTGTGGCTAAAGTGATAGAACTTTTGTGAGCCATTATCTGAATTTTTTGTCCAAGTTCCTACCTGAATTTGGGTCTAAGGATAAACAGCAATCCATAGTGTGCTATTTCTGGGATGGTGAGAGTTACAACCCCCTATTGAGTAAACCAAATGGGAGTGAATAACAGAAATTATAGACAGAGGATACCAGACAGGTAGGGTTACAAACCTGACAGGGGGATGGATGAAAAGTATGGGTGGAAATGTTGGACCTCCAAACAGAAGTGAGGGGCAGCATTACCTTGAGAGAGAAGGTCTGAGAAACAAGCATTAGCTCCTGTTGTTGCGTGGGCAGGAACAGTATTGAGAAGAGAACCACACAATAATGGACATTGGGTGAACCACAGACAGTAGGATACAGATTGAAATGGGAGTAGAGTTGGAAGCAGAGACTTCTTTTAGATGCAGAAGAAGAGGAACAATCAAGATCATTAAAAATAAGGAATAACCAGCTAAATATGTAGTTTTAGATGAAGGGAAAGATTGTTTCCCTGCCTGAAGGATTGGAATTTGGGTCTTTGGACAGACAGGTGGCTGAAATAGAGCAGTTTTATGAAAGTTGCATGGAGAGGGTGTACCAGCAAGGGTTTTGAGGTGGCAGTAGTTATGCACTGACAATATTATGAAAAAGGACGGCTTGCTACTCATTATATAGAAGAGGTGTTGAACTGCAGACAGGTACAACAAAAAGACAGCTAAATATCTGAGTCTAGACTCAAAAGGCCTCCTAACATAGAAAACTCACCACATATCATGCAGGCACAAGTCACATACATATGACCACTGTCTGGCCACTGAGACCGGATTGTGCTTGGTGGGAGAACTAATCTGGGTGGTGGGGGTGTGAAGTGGAGGATGGCCAGAGAAGGGGAGGAATAGCAGGGTAGGGGGGGGGGGGGGGGAGGCTGTAGTGCTACTTGTGGGAGCATGCAGGGGCATGATGGAGATAGGGTAGAGCTGCTATGTGCAGTAGGGTGATTTGAGGGGGGGAAGGAGGGGGAAGGAGAGTGGAAAAGGAGAGAAGCAGAGGAAGGGGGGGGGGGGGGGAGACTGATGTGTTGGTGGAATAAAGGGCAGTGTAGTGCTGGAGCAGGAGCATAGAGAATGGGTGGGGAAAGGAAAGGGACCAATGAAGTTTGAGGCAAGGGGGTTACAGAAATGTTGGATACATTGCAGGGAGAGTCCCACCTGCACAATTCAGAAAAGTTGGTGTTTGTAGGAAAGATACATGTGGCACAGGCTGTGAAGTCATTGAAGTGAAGAATGTTGTGTTGCGCAGCATTTTCAGCAACTGGGTGGTTCAGCTGTCTCTTGGCCACAGTTTGTCAGTGACCATTCATGCCTATGTAGATGAGAGAATAATGGTTGCAGCTTAGTTTGTAGATCACATGACTACTTTCACAGGTAGCCCTGCCTTTGATGAGATAGGTGATGCTTGTGACAAGAATGGAGTAGGTGATGGTGGGAGGATGTATGGGAGGGGTCTTGCATCTAGGTCTATTACTGGGATATGAACCATGAGGCAAGGAGTTGGGTGAAGGGATGGAATATGGATGGAGGTTCAGTAGGTGATGGAATACTATCATGGAAAGGATGGGAAGGATGGTAGGTAAGATATTCCTCATTTCAGGGCATGACACGATGTAGTTGAAACCCAGTGAAGAATGTGATTCAGTCGCTCCAGTCCTGGTACCGAGTCACGAGGGAAGCGCTCCTTTGTGGCAGCATGGTGGGAATGTGAAAGGTGATAGGTCACCCAAAGATACTGCATAGGAGATCTGTTTCTGTACAAGGATGCAAGAGTAATTATTGTCTCTGAAGACCTCAGTGGGACCCTTGGTATATTTGGAGGAGGACTGCTCATCACTACAGATGCAATGGCAATGGGTAGCTTGGCTGTATGGAAGGGACTCCTTGGTGTGGAATGGGTGGCAGCTGTCAAAGTGGAGGTATTGCTGGTGGTTGGTAGGTTTGATATGGATGGAGGTACTGTTGTAGCCACCTTTGAGGTGGAGATCGACGTTGAGGATGACCAGGTGAAGTGAAGTGAGTCGGGGAGGAGATATTGAGGTCCTGGAGGAATGTGGATATGGTGTCCTCACCCTTAGTCCAGATCACAAAGATACCATCAATGAATCAGAAACAGGTGAATGGGAATGATTTCTCTAGGCAGCCCATGAATAGGTTGGCATAGAATGGTGCCATGTGTTTGTTTGTAGGTGGTGCCTTCAAAGGTGAAATAATTTTGGGTGAGACTATAGTTTTGGTAACCAGAAAGGAGGCTGTAGGTTTGGGATAGGTAATTTTCAGTAGCAGTAAGGCCACAGGCATAGGGGATGTTAGGTAGAGGGAGGTGGCAGTGGTATTGATGAGCAGGGCATCATGTGTAAAGGAACAGGAACTATGGAGAGTCATTGGAGGAAATTTTTGGTGTCTCTGATACTGGTGGCTAGGTTATGGGTAATAGGCTGAACTAGTTAACCTTGAAGAGTAGAGATTTTCCCAGTGGGAGCACAGTAACCAGCCGCTATGTCATCCTGGGTGATTGGGTTATGGACTTTAGGAAGCACAAAGAAAGAAGATGGAATGGGAGGGGTGAGGAGAGAGATAGGCTCGGGGGGGGGGGGGGGGGGGGGGGGGGAGGTTCTGGGAGGGGCCTAAGGATTTGGGAAGAGACTAGAGATCCTGTTGTGTTTCTGGAATGGGGTCATTTAGCAAATGCAGAGGTGTCGGTTAGTAAACTGTAGTCCAATCAGGATGGAATGGAAGAATATTTGAGACAAGAGTATGAAAACAAAGTGGAGCGATTGTTTGGTGATGAAGAAGAGATAGAAGGTGATGATGAGAAAGGACAAGATATATTACAGGACTTTGGTTTTGACAAGGACAATGTGTTAGTAAAGCCAAACACACTGATGAATGGGTTCTCCATAGACAAAGTAAAATTGGCAGAAATGAAGGTTGGTGGAGAAAAAGGGGAAGATACAATGTAGGCATTTGTTTTCTGTGAAGACAGTGTTTTTAGTAAATCTGAACATACCAGTGAATTGTCAGTCAAGGACAAAGTGTAATAGTCACATAACAACTGAATGAGTGCTACATTCTGAATCTGTTGGACAGGTTGGGAAATCTGTGGAACATACACAACAGTGGAGGAGGGGTTAAGTTGACTGTGTTTTGAGAAAGCAAATAATGGCAAATTATAGACAAAGGACAGTACTCAGTGGATAAAGTAAAAGAGAACCATTTAGAATAAAGGATGAAGCTGTGAAGACTTAACTAGGTACAAGAAGTAAAATTAATGCATTACCAGAAAGCTTCTATAATCACATCAAAGAGAAAAAGAGAGATTGTACAGATTGCTGTCTTGGAGATGAGGCCTAGGTAAAAGACCGCAGGACATTAACTCATGTTCAGTGGATACATATGGGGCAAAGTCAAAGCCCCCAAGCCATTACAATGGTATTTTGGTGTTTTGGTATAATAATACAATTATTTAAGATCAGACATGTTTTTCTTGAACTACTAAAGTGATTGATATCTTTAACTAAACATGGGTAAAGAATTGTTTCATGTTTCAGCTATTTAACTACATTGGAAAGCAATTGGTTTGGTGACATGTTGATTGTGTGCCATCAGTGCGCCATCATTTACACATTTGTGTTTGTATAAGTTGAAGCTTACATTCTAAATTTTGTATTATGAAAGCCAATTACTGTTTCTGTATAATGCAAATCGTTTGTTGTATTACACATCATATTATCACAGTCTGCCGTCACCTAGCTATTTCGCTCCCCAATGATGACTCTTCACCTGACTCTAAAAGAAATCAAAAAATAGCAGGTAAAGGAGCTATCTTTGGCCAATTAAAATTAAATTTTTGATTATTTATATTTTTTTATGTGCTGCTGCTGTGGTCACTGGGATGTATCCTGTCTCCAAACAATTAGCTTTTGGAGCATTAAAATTTATTCACTTTATATGCATTCATTTATTTGAAGTGATACATTACAATGTCAGTGACTGGTTGGAAAGAAGCCAGTAAAAGTAACTCAAGAATTGGATGATACAGTTGTAGTTCTTTTTCTGAGAGGCAGTGGAAGGAGTCACATCTGTGGGAAAGAGAGAAAAGTACATCAGGAGTGGTTATTATTTGTGAAGTCAGAGGCTTGTCTAAGGATGTAAAAGCAAAGATAATACAAGTGGTAACTACATGTAGGATTTAATTAAATAAATGTAAAGAATACTCTGGGGAAATGAAGGCAGACAGGAGTGTGTGGAAGTTGAGTTGCATTTATTTGAAAGATGAGTTATGTGTTGATTTAAGAGTGTAAGGAAAAGAGACATTAAATATTATTGAAGGAGTAGAGAGAAATAGAGGATTATGGGAGATGAATAATGATGTATAGGGGAGTAAGCAGTGAGTTAAATTATTGTAGGTGATCCTTCTCAGAAACATAAATAAATATTTTCTGCTATACCTGCAATCCAAGAAGTAATTAAGCTTGAGGGACATTCTAGATATGAAGCTATACTAAAAGGGAGGAAGCATGTGGTGCAGAATGTTAGGAGAAGTATGAGCTTTAATTTGAAACATTAAGTTGATGACACAGAAGAACTAGGTGATTCAAATGGCAGCTGAGAGAAATTTCTTAGGGATTCAGGTGTCAAGGAGGACTTTACATATGTATGATAGTTTTCTTTGTAAAATCAAACAATGGAAAATCCAGAATGAAGTGACAGCAATATGAAAAGGATAGAATGCTACTCATCATATAAAGGAGACATTGAGTCGCAGACTGGCACAGTATAAAGACTGTTACATATTTGAGCTTTTGGAGAAAAGACGTTCTTCTAAAGTAAAAAACACACACACGCATTCACACAGGCACAGCTCACACACATATGACCACTATCTCTGGCCAGGAAGCTCACACACGTATGACCACTACCTCTGGTCGGGGAGGACGGACTGTATAGCTGATAGTGGTCATGTGTTTGTGAGTTGTGCTTGTGCGAATGTGTGTCTGCTTTCTACTTTGGAAAAAGGTCTTATTTATTTATTTATTTATTTAGTCCTTCAAATCCTATATGTATAGAAAATATACAAGGTATTGGACATGGTTAGGTATTTACAAGATAAAATACAGTTTGTATTGCAATCCTGAGGACTAGATATTGAAGTAATTTAGCAAAGATTCATACATACAACAAACGTTACAGGCAACATACAAAGTAGAATATTAATAATGCATCTTTATTTTTGTTGTTTGGCTTTTATATATTCTGTCAGACTGTAAAAGCAATGATCAGTTAAATACACCGTTACTTCAGCCTTAAAACTACAGAGTTTACCTATTGATTTAATATGGTTAGGTAGATTATTGAAAATCTTTATCCCAGTATGCAGTGTGCCTTTTTGGCACAATGATGTTCTCACCTGTTTCATATGAAAGTCAGATTTTTGCCTTGTATTGTGTGCATGTATATCTTCATTTTTTAATAAGATATCTGGGTGTCTATCGATATATTGTCTGATGAAAACTTTTGTTTCATAGATAAAAATTCAAGGAAGAGGAAGAACTGACAGTTTTTTGAATATGGGTGTGCATGATTTCGTATTGTTTACCCCTTCAATAATTCTTAGTATTCTCTTTTGCATCCTGAAAAGTTTAATATTTGTTGTTGTATTGCCCCAGAAGATTATACCATATTTAATTACAGAATGCACATAGGAGTAGTATACATTTAACAGGCTGGCTTTGCTGCAACAAGTTTTTAAGATCCGTATCATGTAACAGGTTTTGCTTAGTTTTCTTTGCAAATATTCAATGTGTACCTCCCATTTTGTGTTGTTCTGGAGCCAGAGTCCCAGAAATTTAGTGCTGTCAACACTTTAAAGAACTCTGTCCCTAAGTTCTATTTCTATGTTTGGGTGGTGTCTTCCTTTTACATTATAGAAGTTCAGTGCTACTGTCTTTTCTACTGTTCTACACTGTTCATTGTTTGGAGAGTGGAGTCTTTAAGTTTTTCTTCTGTTTTACCACTAATAAGGAAGCTTGTATCATCTGCAAATTGGAGGGTAGTCTGGCAATACTTGTTGTACATAAGATCGTTGACATAATAAGATCATTGACATAGAGGAGAAACAGAATGGGTCCTAATACTGATTCTTGAGGGACGCCATATTTCACATTTTCATATCCTGAATAGTAGTAGCTGATTTTTTTATGGTCAGTATATTGCACTTCGACCACCTGTTTGCGTCCACATAGGTATGTCTTGAGCCACTCATTGGATATACCTCTAATTCCTAACTGGTCAAGCTTCTGCAGTAGGGCATTATGGTCAATGATGTCAAAAGCTTTAGATAAATCAAGACATATGCCTGTCACAAACTGTCTTCTGGCTGAAAGCTCAAATGTATAGCAGCCTTTTTGTTGTGCCTGTCTCTGAGTAGAAATCCATCCTTTTCATAATATTGTTGTAGTTTTCTTTGTAACACATTAATGAAGTTAGATGACTTGGAGGCATGAGGAGAATGCTTATTAGTACATGATATACTGCAGAGCGATCCAAAGAAGGTCCAGGAAATGGAATTTGTGGTAACTGATTATGTAAGTTTAAAAGTGATATTGGATTATTGATAATGTGTTGGGAATCTCAATTCAGTTAAAAAAGAGTGGGGAGGGGGGGGGGGGGGGGGGGTTGGAGCATATCACAGAGTGAAAATCAATGTGAACCAGACAAAAAAAGTAAATTGTTAATAGTAAGTGACTCAGCAGAGAGAGGAGGTAGTAGTATGGTAAACGGTCACGTATCCCGTGAGAGATGTTTTGGACAGTATGAATTTGACTGAATGAAGTATGTGTTGTAAGAGGGTTGCTTTGGCGGAACAGTTGGCAAATCATTTAAAGAACATATTGTTTTGAAATGATGACAAATTGCAATAGTAATCTTCCTGCACACACACTTTATACCTGTATGTTAATGCAGTAGTACCAATAAATTAAATATACATGAACATCTTGGACAAAACAAGTACTAATGTGCCAGAATGATAAGAGGTTTCTTAGACCATTCAAGTTAGTTAGATATTATTTATTGTAACAATATGATATTTTCCTGGCTAAGGTTACACCAGTTGACAAGTTAGTGATAAGCTAAGTCATGATCAGTGTCTGAGTTGGAAAATTTCAATGATGGTAGGTTTACCCCCTCTCAGGTGGTGCACTGTATATTTTTTCTATGTTTCTCATTTTATATTAATAAAATCGTTCTAGTAAGTGAATTATGCTATGTGTTTGACTGGCTGATTCAACAATTTTTTTGAGTAAATTATAAGAATCTCTTGTGTATAGGTTTGGGATAAACATTAGCAGTTACACATTTATTTTGCTATCTTTTCTAAATTAAGGAAAGTTGTCCAAGTGTACATTTTTTAACATTGTTGTTCTGTAAGGTGCATTTTCATGGGTGTAGGAGCCAAATTGCATCCAATAGAGACAGTGCAACCAACTGTATAAATTTTATTGCTTTTGAATATATTCAATTTTGTTCTAACTGGCCATTAATGCTGAATTTCAAAAGTGTTTTAACTTACCACATTATATAAAAAATAAATCGATCCTAACAAAAACCCTCCACATATCTGAGAGATGCCCATGACCATATTTGTCATACTTCTCTTGATCACCAAATATTGTTTCATTAGATTTATGTAATATGTTCACTGTAAAAATCATAGACTATATTTTGCTGTGATGATTAAGAAAAATAAGTGGGAAACCTCAGACAAACCAAGTAATATAATGAAATATAATAAAAAATATATAAATAATAAAAAAATTTTTGCATATCTCCTGCACATGAAGAAAAATGTCATCTTGATGTCTACTTTACGTTTTGATACAGTGACTGAGGGAGAAACAGGAACTAAAGTGAGATTGAGATCTGAAATAATCATATTTATGATAAAACAGTATGGAGTGTTGATATTGTAGGTAACACATGTTGTGTTGCAGTGGTTCCTGAAATGAAAAAAAAAGCTGGCCAATAGTTATATTTTATTCAACACTGAAGTTGCTGGCATAAAAAGCTAAGTTATATATTTCGAAAGCAGGAATGAGATAAGGAGACAATGAGATTTTCCTCCACCTCTAAAAAAAGAATTGTTTCAAGACCTATTGCAAAGGAACTTTCAGATTCAGGTTTCCCTTTACTTCTGTCACCTAGATTTGGTGAAATTCTACAAATTGATGAAGAAAGGAGGGAAATCCTCATAAGTGAAACCAAAATGGTACAAACATGCAGAAGAAATGTACATTGTGGCAGGAGATCCCCCCCCCCTCCCTCCCTCTCCCCCTCCCTCTCTCCATCTCCCCCTCCCTCACTCTCTCCCCCCCTCCTCTCCCTCTGCTGCCCCCTCTGCAACCTCTCCACCACCCTCCCTCCCACACCAAACTTAAATATGCACAAATACCTGTGAGGACAAAGCATCTTATGCACAGAAAATGCATGGTCCTTAAGAAGACAACTATCAATTGTTTTTATTACTGTCAGCAATCAAAACCCCTTTTAGGCTAAAAAAATCACATAATAACTGTCATTTTTGTCGATTTCTGATGGCTGTACACTTTGCTATGTCTTTTGCTAAGGAAAAGGGTTAATGAACATTTATACACTTGATGTATATTTTTATTTCATTCACGACTATCTTCATTTGGAATTTAGATTTATTTAAGCAGAAACAAAAAATTCATATCACAGATGCTCCATGACCAATGTTGGACAGGAACCAAGTGTACTGGAGAGCTAATGATCAGACACTATGTTAAAATTCAACCTTTTCATTTCTTCTTAGATCTTCATTTTCCAGATAACCTCATATGAAAACTTAACCAATTTTGGTGCATTTATAAGGGTGAACATATAAAAAATTGGAAGATGTTTTACTTGCCCCTGTATTTATTGTGGCTTATTGCCAAATTAATAAGAAATTTTGAATGATCATGTGGAATTTTGTAATTTCAGTAGACAAAGAGCAAGAAATGTGAAAGATGGTTCACACAACACCAGACTTCCTAGGAATAATACATTATGTGAATATAATTTCCAGAAATTTGACTCTGTGCTGTCAAAGTCTGAAACACCAGAGCCCCCATTGGATATTCAAACAGGTATGTTTTTCAACACTACTAACACGTTTTGGTATAAATGTGATAATGTAAGTAATAGGTGATTATTCTGTCATATATTTAAATTTTACTGTGAAACAATGTCTGTTAGCATTAATCTTAGTTACTGTATTTATTTTCCATTGTTACTTCATTATTTGTTTAGTTCAAATTTTTGTGTCACAGTAAACATAGGCTTGTGTTATTTACAATTCCTTTGAGATGGTAAACATTAATTATTTGTAGTCATGTTTAAAATGTGACTGGCATATATAGGGCTCCTAGAAGCATGAGCAATTGAATAACACAGTAGTTTTTTTGGTAGTTTGTTTTTGTGCATGATATTGCAAAAAAAGTGACTTGTTCAGCTGTTGCCACAGTACAATTTCCTCCACAAGTTGGTCAGTTTTGCTTAGCAATACTGATAGTTATGTCTAAACTGAGCTGGGTGTTGGAATACAGTTATTACAAGGTAACCTATGTTTTGTAAGAAAGGGAAAATTGTGGATGTTGTGCAGAGAATGATTATGTAAAACTGCTAAATGTAAAGGTGACACACTGTAATGCTTCAAAATCTCACTGCAAAATTTCATTGCACAGATAGTGGATACTCATCAAACCAGTAGATCCTCAATCTCAGATTAGACTTTTTGTGGCACTGAGGAGTTCATATACATCCATTATATGGTTATTTCTGTGGATAAATCTGGCACAACATTCTACGAAAGAACTGAATATTCTTTCCACACCTAATGTGCAGTGCTACAGTTCAGAGATATTGACCTAATATTTAGTATAATGGCTGCCATTTATTTGACAGCTTTTTTCATGTTTTTGATGGCATCCTTATATCATATTGTGTATTGCAAGGAGCAGTTTTATTTATCTATGTAGGTTAACAGGTAGAACGCTTATGTCTGGAATACCTGCTACCCCCTGTTCATAATTCAGAAGAATGGGATATAACATGGATTACAATGACATTAGTGCTCTGAAATCATGAAATCTTTAATAGCTCAACTTATTCAGTCTGAAATTCAAGTCAGCAGGTTGCAACAAAATGGAGCATCTGCACTTGTAGCCCAACAACCATTTCATTTTTTGGATGATTTCTTTGGTAATTGTATAATCTTTTGCAGGATATGGCCTGCTAGGCGTCCAGAGCTTACTCCTTAGAATTTATATCTGTATAGTTCAGTGATTTGACAGGTATACAAGAACAATTGTCATATTCTTGAAGCTCTGGAAGGGCTGCAGACACCCACTACCCAACACGACACATACAACTCAAGCAATCCTTCCGAAAATGTTTATCATTATGCAGCATCATGTACAGTTATATCCAGGTTACAGCAGGACAGTACTGATACATACTGTAAAGAAAACTGTCCTATTTTAAAGACCACTTCAAAATTTAAATGCCTCACTAGCTCACAAAGGGTCAGAATACCTCTAGCATCCTGAGTAATGTGTGGAACAAGAACTGAAGAACAATTGGTAACATGACTGCATTGCAACTAGTGGTGTGAATCACTGAAGTACACACTGCATATCAGAGAGCTTCGCACACTTGAGTAATCATGATTTGAAGTTCAGTGATAGTAAAATTGACTTTTGAATGTTGACCCGTGGTTACCATAATAACATCATCAATGATTTCTCCTCTTTTTTATTATTCTAAGGTGGAGAACAGAAAGTGCTTTTGAAATCAAACTCAGATTATTACATCCTTGGTTCCAAAGTGGACATCACTGCAGATCAGAGTCATGAATTGATGGAGCAAATTACTCTGGATGATTTGAAGGAATTGCAGCTCGCTGAAGTAAGTTTATGTTTGTAAATTTTAAATGTTACTTGTGTCATTTGGTTATATCAGTAAATTATGAGAAACATTTGCCTGTGTGAATTTAAAGCCAGTAGAGAAATTTAATGCTACCAAACTACTACACACTCCAGAAATTTTATGTTTTTTATGTTGTGCATCCCATTTAATTGTTGTTTGCAGTTGGTGAATTGTTGTTTAGGTGGTCTACATATTTCCTCATGTGGCTTCTGTAAGAAGTATAATACAATTGTCTGAAATTTTGTCACAAAAGTTCTGATAGGAAGTGTTAACGTAATGTGTGAGAAAGTTATAATGATTATAAAAGAATTGTTTCTGGCATACAAGGGAAAATAAAACGGCTTGGAAACAGGCAGAAGACAAAGCCTATTTCTGCGCATTCATACATTATCACGTTCTGTAGATCCAATGAAGATGGCATACCTTCAGGAATGTAGAACAGGTCAAGGTGTACACTAACAGGAGACAAGCAAATGAATGAAACTTAGAAGAATGAGATTTTCACTCCGCAGCGGAATGCGCACTAATATGAAACTTCCTGGTAGCTTGAAACTGTGTGCCGGACCGAGACTCGAACTTTGATAAAAACTTAGTTTGTACACTACATTAACAATAACCTGTCAATATACTGATTGGTACTATTCACACTTTGCTGTCTAAATTTTAATTGATTAAATTAGAAAGGAAGCTGCTTTCTCCTCAGTTATGTTAGATAGTTGTTGTTCATCTACTATTAGAAACTTAATATATATTTCAGATTACAGTAGTATTTTTAAAAGTGATGTATGTATTTTTAATGGGTGCTATTTATAGTATATCACTACTTACCATTCAGGTTTACAGTGAACTGTGGCTAACAGAACTTTTCAACTGATATTCAGTTGATGTGTAGAAAGAGAGACTAATGAGATTCGTTTTTAATTTTCTTCTGAAGTATGCAAAAGTAGCAATAGTGGCCTCTGCAGCACCAGTCACTGCTTTGCTAATAGTGCCTCATATCATATTTCTGCTTTGATACACCCACCAGAGTACATAACTGCATTCTGATCCTAGACAAGGAGATAACATGCACTTGAAAATTATTTTTATGTCTTGTAAATCACACTTCAGCTCAGAATATTTTTGTTACCAGAAACATAAGTCACTATGGAGCAAAAGTATTGGGAAGTGAGTATAAGAGTTCCAGGATCCTTAAAAAGGCTTCTGCAAGTTGTATGATTATCTATTTTAAACAGTATTGTTACTGTTAACTTCTGCTGAATAAGTGTGTTGTTTACTGAAGATGTACTTCTCCAGAAGATCAACCCTTAATACAACATGGAAGGAATACATGCAAAATAAGCCAACACTTTCATCTTTACTACATTTTTAATGCTGTTTATGCGCACGGGTATCGAAGTTAAATTTGACCAAGTGCATTGGAAAGAAAGATTAATATTCACTTGATTAAACTGGTATTTTTCAGAGGAAATAATTATTTATGTCTGTATTTATGGTACATTACTGCTTGTCATGCAGTTTTACCACTGCTACTTACTGTGAAGCTAACAGAACATTTCAGTCTTTGTATATAGATATTCACATAATTTATAAAAGAATGGATAATAAGGTCTTTTTCTAATTTTGTTTAAAAATATGAGGGCGTTTCAACAGACAGGATAGAAAAGTGGTGATTTTGAATATAAAAAATGTGCCTCCACAGCACCAGTCTTTGTGTTGTTTGTAATGCCTCATGTCATGTTCCTGCTATGACACAGACATTGCAACACTCCACATGGTTCCTGCATGACTGCTTCTAGGCTGTCAAGATTAAATCAGGCATATGACAGTGAGGCCTCCTGGAATTGGAATAAGGAAGATAAATCTGTGTGCAACTACATGGCAGGCTAGTAGTTACAGTCACATGCAGTAATTACAAAAATCCAAGACAGTAACTCCTGGCTGCTTGTTGTTGTGTTCTTTAGTCTCAGGATGTGTTATGCAGCTCTCCAGCTGTGCAAGTCTCTTCATCTCTGCAAAACTACTCCAACATACATCACTTGGACCTGCTTACAGTAGTCAAGTGTTGGCTTTTCTCTATAATTTTCACTCTCCATTCTTGTCTTCCCAAGTTAACCATTACTTGATGCCTAAGATATGTCATCAGTCTATCCCATGTTTTAGTCAAGTCGTATCGAAACACTCTTTTTTCCCCAATTTGATTCAGTGCCTCTTGATTAGGTACTAGTTGCTAGATCTACTCATATTCTGTAGCACCACAATTAAAAGCTTCTATTTTCTTCTTGTCTATAATGATTATCTTCCATCTTTTTGGCTTCTCTACAAGGCTGCATTCCAGACAAATATATTCTTTGAAGACTTCTGAATGCTTAAACTTACATTATATTTTAACAAATTTTTCTTTTTCAGAAATGCTTTAGCAGTTCGTGCCTTGTATCTTTACTTCTGCTATTGTCAGTTATTTTGTTTTCACAGTATCAAAACACATTTATAACTGTTGGTGTCTAATTTGTTACACATGAAATGTATTCGCAGTTGTGAATACAAACAACCATCAGCTTTATAAGTGAATGATGACAGTGAAAATTTGTGCTGTTCTGGGACTGGAACGTAGTTTTCCCGTTTTACGTTAGCGGTTGCCTTAACCATTTTTGCTATCAGTGCACGGCTCATGGCCAGACCTAAACTTACATATGTTGTCATTCCTGTATCACAACCTGACTCATACACACAGTACATAATTCTCACACAGGGGAGGACATCTTAATTGAAAGTCACTGCCTTTTATCAGTGGATCAATATGATGTTACAGTGCCTGTGTTGTTAAAAAGAACAATGCAATGTTTCTTCGGACTTGCATGCTCAAATTTTCATTGTTGTCATTCCCTTATACAGCTGATGTTCATTCATATTTCATAACAGATGTAGTCATCACAGTGCCTGTTCCTACGAACATACATGCAGGTCCAAGGGAACATTGCATCGTTCCTCTTAACAACACAAGCACTGCAATATTGTATTTATCTGCCAACAGCACATGGCAATTTTCAGTTAAGATGTCCTCCCCTGTATGACAATTACATAATGTGTGTACAAGTACAGGTCATGATGCAAAAATGATGACAAGTGGAAGTTTGGGTCTGGCCATGAGTCACGCATGGATAGCCAAAACGGTTAAGGTGACCACTAGTGTAAAGCAGGAAACTCGATTTTGAGACCCAGTCCGGCACTGATTTTCATTGCTGTCATTCACTTATACAGCTGATGGTTGTTCATATTCACAACTGCAAATACATAACAGCTGTAGTCACTGCAGTGCTTGGTTCTTCAGTCATGCAAGCATGTATGAAGGAGTGTTGAATTGTTCTTCTTAACAACAAAGGCAGTGCAATACCTAATTTGTTAACCTAATATCATCAGCGTTGCCATATTTAATTCAACTACTTTCTTTTACCCTTGTTTCACTTTTGTTGATGTTCATCTCATAACCTCTTTCCAAGACACCACCCATTTTGTTTGAGAGATCTTCCAAACACTTTGCTGTCTCTGACATAACTACTGGTTCATTGGAAAATGTCATAGTTTTTATTTTTCTTCCCTGTTTTAATTCCTTTCTCAAATTTCTCTTTGGCGACTTTGCTGCATGCTCTAAGTACAGAGTGAATAACATGGGGAATAGGCTAATATTCTGCCACAGCCCCTTCTAAATTACTGCCTCCGTTATATGTCCCTCATCCTTTATAACTGCAGCCTGATTCCTGTACAAGTCTTGAATACCAATTTGCTGTCTGTGTTTTATCCCTTATAACTTCAACATTTCAAAGAATGTGTTCCAGTCAATAGTACCAAAGCTTTTTATAAATCAGCAAATCTATAAATGTGGGTTTGTCCTACTTTAATCTATCTTTCAAGATGAATCATTGGGTCAGTATTTCTCCATATGTTGCTACATTTTTCTGAGATCCAAACTGATATTCCTCCAGATCTGCCTCTACCACTCTTTCCTTCATTTTGTCAATAATTCACATTAGTTTGGCATATTAAACTGATGGTTCAGTCATAATCACACCTGACAGTGTCTGTCATCTTTGTTATTGGAGTTCTTACATTCTCTTGGTTTCTGAGAGCTTAACAAGCTCATGTATCATCAGTAAGCAGGTCAGATTGGCTGTAGGTTGCACTAATTATATAGAGAGAAGAGACTTGCACAGGATAGATTACCGGTAACTTCAAGAGCTGCATCAAACCAGTGCTTGGACTGGAGATCACAACAAGAACATCTGTCATACGTAGGATTTGGAACAGTTTTGTCATGGCTGGCTCTCTCAAGAATCTTAATGATTCTGAGGTAATGCCATCTATTGCAGGCACTCTGCTTTGACCTATGTCTTTCAGTGCTCTGTTGACACAATTTTCCGTTTCATCTCCTCTTTCCTTTGTATAATATTGTCTCAGAGTTTATTTCATTTATACAGCCCTTCTACATATGACTTCTGGATTCTTTTAGTATCATTGACCTGCAATCTGAGATTTGATGCATGTACTGTTACTTGTCTTTTCCCAAAGAACTCTGTAATCTATACTACTGTGTAAAGACAAGTCGTTGTATAATGCAGTTACCAAATATGTCAAAAGTACTTGACTGATTTACTTCAGATTTTTGTATGATATGGTAATAAATGTTTGGACAGATGTAGACTACATTTTTAATTTATGTAGTATATAAATATATGCTTACTACATAAACAGGAAACATTGTTAGGAAAAATCTCAAGAAGTTCTTGACCAATTTACTTCAAATTTTTACACGATACTCTAATGAAGCTTCAGACAGACATAGGCAATTTTTTTTTTTTAATATGTTTGATACACGAATATATATTTAACATATTTGCTACTATACAAAGACCAGTTGATGTTTAACATTGTTATGGTCAGGAGGGGATTTGTAAGGTCAGGGTAACTGTAAGCAGCTGGTATAGAATTTTGCTGGAGAGAAAGTTGGTGTAATTTGTGGCAGCATTGTTTTCAGCCATCATTTTTTTTATTCGGACATCACTTCCATCTCCTTTTTTGTTGTTGAATTTTATTAATTGTTGAGCTTTTTATGTTGATGTGTCTAGCAATTTGTTAGCTCCAGATTTCAGAAGAAAGAAAATTGTATTATTTTCATTTATTTATTGCTAAGTTAAAACACATTTATTATCTGTTAAGTTATTTTATCATTCCCAACCGAGATTATAATAATGAAATTATTTAATTTTAAGCAAAATAAGAAACCACTCCATGTTTACATTTAGCCTCTAAAAATTACAAAGTGGGATGATTAGGTACAGATACTGAGTGGAGATTGTGTAACAGTAAGATGATGTTATTTCATTACAGGTTTTGAAAAATGCTGAGAACCTAGATCAAAATGTGTACAGATTGCAGCTATGCTGTAAATGATGTGTCAAGGTCTGTGCATGATTTATCAATGAAATTACATTTGCATCATTTTATTCAATTTTTTTCTTTAGATGAAAGGTACCTCAGGATAAATTAGGCCTTGAACTTCCTCAAGCTTTTTCTTCACATATTGAAGCAACGCTGGCCAATAGTTTAATTACTCATGCAGTAATCGAAGATCCTTGTGACAAAGAGGAACTTAATTCATTGGTACAACAAAATTGTAGACAGAATTTATTGAAAACTCAATCTGAAGATTGTCATCCTAGTGAGGATTTATGAAACACAACCTCTGTATTTTGTATTCCTTTGAAGAAACATGAGCACCAACTGAGCACCTGCAATGGTCCCAAAAGAATGCTAGAGATCCATGTGTAGTGTAAACCTTCTATAACAACCTGAATAATTTGTATTAAATATGTGGGCTAAAAGATAATGAGGAATCATTCTTTGTCTACAACTGGGATAAGTCTGTGTTTGGCAGTGACTCAATTAGAGTAATTGCTCTTGGGACAGAGGGACAGTTGCTGAAGAGGTCTCTTCTGGATCAGGTAGAGAAATCTGCAACTGTTTTGCTTGTGTTGCTACAGATGACACTTACTTGCCATCATTGATCATGCATAAGGATGGTGCAGTCACAGTCGGTGGACTTTTATGTGTACCTAACCATAAACACACTATGCCGCTTCAACACATGGGTGGATGGAGGAGTCTTTTATCAGTGGGTCACTGCCTGCCTGACATACAAAAATGTCATACAAATCATCAGTTATCCAGTCAAAGTACTGTTTAGATATTTGATGGGCGTTGGTGGAAATGGCTGTGCTTACTGAGTGATTTACCTGACAGACACCCCTTGACAAATTTGTGTATGGCCCTGTAGAAACCATATGTGCTTAAAAATTTAGCCATATATTTTTTGTTTATGTGCTCTCTTTATGTGTATTAGCAATGAATATGTTACCTTCCATTACAGTTTTAATGATAGTCATCTACCGCCAAAATGATATTCGATAAAGTGTTTCAAAAATTGCTTAGTTTGGAATTTTTAATAAATTCCTTCCAAAAATTGCTCATTTTGGAACTTTTATTTTATCTTGGTTGGGGTGGTTGTAAACACTGGTATAATCATCCAGGAAAATGTTCAAAAGTCATGACAGTGTTGGTTTACACATTCCCCTGTTGGCAAATCCACATCCAGTCTGCGGTTATCATATGCCCCTGATGTAATGAGGTAAACGTAAACTTGTTTTGATGTCTGTTATTTCAGTCCTATCATATCTTAAAATCACAAAAATGACTCATGCAAATCAAAGTCAAAACTTCTCAAAATCGTTTCCAGCTACTACAGCTGACCCTACTAAAAATCTCAAAAAGTTCTTGAGAAATTTACGTCATATTTTTACTCAATATTGTAGTAATCATTTGGACAGATGTAGACTACATATTCTTTAGATTATATATGGTATACAAATACATAATGTACCATATAAAGGAGAAATGTTATTAGCAATTTCGTCGAGATGTTCTTGAAAGATTTACTTCAAATTTTTGCACAGTACTGTAGTAAGCAATCGGAGATATATAAAACTGATAACTTGTTCCATGTGTAATGGCATCAACTTGTATAAGGCACGAATGGTGTCCTGCAGCATAGCCATCCACGCTGCCTTCACCTGGTTCCGAAGTTCAACTGTGGTTGTTGGTATTGTATCACATCACTGCACCTGGCATTTCAGCATATCCCACACATTTTTGATTGACAAAAAGTCTGATGATCTCATGGGCCAGGGCAAAAGGCTGACATCCTGTGACACCAAGAAGGCACATGTTCATGCAGCAACATGTGGTTGTGCATTGTCTTGCTGTAAAATGGAGTCTGGGGTGTTGTGCAGAAAGGGTATGGCTACAGGTTGCAGGAAGTCATTCATGTAGGTCACACTGGTCACAGTACCCTGGATTTGCACCAACTGTAATTTGTGGTTGTACCCGAACATACCCTACCCGAACATACCCCACACCATAAGGCCTTGAGCTGGTACCGTATGTCTGGTGCAAATGCAGTCATTGTGACACCACTCCACCTCTCTGCATCAAACCAAAATGTGGCCATCATTGTCAAACAAACAGAACCTGAAATCATCCAAAAACTATACCTTATGCCATTCCTGTCCCCAGTGATGTCATTCCATATGGCATTGCCATCTGGCATAAATCTGCACATCTGTCAAAGGTAGGTGGAGAAGTGGATGACACACATAACCCATGCCGTAATGAACAGTGACGGTCATCGCTGATAGTGTACAAAGTGTTACACGGTTCCACTGTTGCGCCAGAGCCAAGAAGATGAAGATCTGCCCTGTAATGGCATTCGATTGAAGTGTTGATCTTCTCGGTGGATGGTCTTGGTGGTGCGACATGGCCATTCTCGTCATGTTCTACAGGCTTCCAGGAACCATTCTGCGCACACCTGTAACACTGCTGAAACCCTTCGTCCCACATGAGCAGCAAATTCCTGTATAGATGCGTCACATTCTCCCATGCTGGTAATGTGTGCCCTCTTTCAAACTCACTGATTTGATGGTATGATTCATGCATATGTCCGTGAGGCACCCTGTAAGTCTGCTCAAGTCATACTGATCCATTGCCTTCAGTTTATAGTGACGATGAGATCTGCAGGCAAGTATTACCATATTGGACCTGATGGGATACCAGTTCGATTTTACACAGAGTACGCAAAGGAACTTGCCTCGCAGCGGTGTACCGTAGGTCTCTAGAAGAGTGTAGCATTCCAAAGGATTGGAAAAGGGCACAGGTCATCCCCGTTTTCAAGAAGGGACGTCGAATAGATGTGCAGAACTATAGACCTATATCTCTAATGTCGATCAGTTGTAGAGTTTTGGAACACGTATTATGTTTGAAGATAATGACTTTTCTGGAGACTAGAAATCTACTCTGTAGGAATCAGCATGGGTTTCGAAAAAGATGATTGTGTGAAACCCAGCTCGCACTATTCGTCCACGAGACTCAGAGGGCCTAGACACGGGTTCCCAGGTAGATTCCGTGTTTCTTGACTTCCGCAAGGTGTTCGATACAGTTCCCCACAGTTGTTTAATGAACAAAGTAAGAGCATATGGACTATCGGACCAGTTGTGTGATTTGATTGAAGAGTTCCTAGATAACAGATCGCAGCATGTCATTCTCAATGGAGAGAAGTCTTCCGAAGTAAGAGTGATTTCAGGTGTGCCGCAGGGGAGTGTCGTAGGACCATTGCAATTCAAAATATACATAAATGACCTTGTGGATTACATCGGAAGTTCACTGAGGTTTTTTGTGGATGATGCGGTGGTATATCGAGAGGTTGTAACAATGGAAAATTGTATTGAAATGCAGGAGGATCTGCAGCGAATTGACGCATGGTACAGGGAATGGCAATTGAATCTCAATGTAGACAAGTGTAATGAGCTGCGAATACATAGAAAGAAAGATCCCTTATCATTTAGCTACAATATAGCAGGTCAGCAACTGGAAGTAGTTAATTCCATAAATTATCTGAGAGTAGGTATTAGGAGTGATTTAAAATGGAACGATCATATAAAGTAGATAGTTGGTAAAGCAGATGCCAGACTGAGATTCATTGGAAGTATCCTAAGGAAATGCAATTCGAAAACAAAGGAAGTAGGTTACAGTACACTTGTTTGCCCACTGCTTGAATACTGCTCAGCAGTGTGGGATCCGTACCAGATTGGGTTGATAGAAGAGATAGAGAAGATCCAACGGAGAGTAGTGTGCTTCATTACAGGATCATTTAGTAATCACGAAAGTATTACGGAGGTGATAGATAAACTCCAGTGGAAGACTCTGCAGGAGAGACACTCAGTAGCTCGGTACGGGCTTTTGCTGAAGTTTCGTGAACATACCTTCACGGAGGAGTCAAGCAGTATATTGCTCCCTCCTACGTATATCTCGCGAAGAGACCATGAGGATAAAATCAGAGAGATTAGAACCCACACAGAGGCATACCGACAATCCTTCTTTCCACGAACAATACAAGACAGGAATAGAAGGGAGAACCGATAGAGGCACTCAAGGTACCCTCTGCCACACACCGTCAGGTGGCTTGCGGAGTATGGATGTAGATGTATAGAAGTGGTGTTGTGCTGCGATATCAATGTTGAACTCGAACACATGAGCCGACGTGGTTCAAATGCTTATCATTTCTGTAGAACATGCTAATGTACATGTCCTGTGAATATAAACATCCTATCTCTAGGTATATATGAGAGAGAGAGCGGGGGGGGGGGGGATGTTGATAGCAAAAACCTCAATAGATTTGACCAATTTACATCCAGCTTTTACATGATATTCAAATGAATATTTGGATGGACATATGCTGTATATTTTAAATATATATAATATATAAATTTATACATGATATATAATATGGATAATTTGTTAGCAAAAATATTGAAAATTTACGCAGGAGAGCTCAAAGTCTTAGGTGGGTGAGCGTTTCACATTATGTCAATAAACCAGTCATGAGTAGCACACTGCGCTACCTACAATACAAACAGGCTTCAAACTGCATACCTCCTACATCAATGTAGAGCCTACATCATTGTTGCTAAGCCTCATGCACATGAACCAGTGCGTGCAGTTGTTTTTGAAGTATTTCAGTCGCTCCATGGACTCAAGCAATAAGGTCCTCCACTGAAGTTACAGCTGTGCCGTGTACCATACTCTTCCTACTATCCCACAGAAAATAGTCAAGAGTTGTTAGATCTGGTGATTGTGCTGGCTGTCGAACTGGTTCACCTCGACCAATTCATCAATTGGGATATGCGATGTTGAAGTGATTCTGCACATTGACATTGGAGCGTGCTATATCTCTGTCTTGTTGCAGCCACATGTCCATCTGAATATTAAGTGGCATGACATCCACTAGGGTAGGCAAAACATGTCCAATAAATGTGAGATAGATCGGTCCTGTTATCCTGTTTGGCTGTAGATATGGTCACCAATTATCTCAATGCAGAGGTCAGCATAAATCCTATGTCGGTGATTCTAAATCACCTGTGCATGCAGATTTTCATCTTCTCAACCATGCACATTGTGCAAGTTTAATATGCCATCTTAAGTAAATACGAATCGTACTAAGCTTTAAGAATTGTGGCTGGAGTATACACTGCTGTAAATACTACTGCACAAACTGTCCCTGTCATGGGTAGTCCATCTCCCGTAATGCGTGGATTTTCTGAAGATGGTATGGATGGAGCTGGTGTTCATAAACAACACACCACACAGCACTTTTACCTGTGTGCTGTGCCTGTGCCACCTGCCGAGTGCTGGTGGCTGGGTCACTTTTGAACATTGTCAGCACATCCTCCTCCAACTGTAGTTTTAGACTTGAACATGGGCAACACACATCACATTTTGACACCTATCAGAGGGCAAACAGTAGACTGGGGATAATATTCTCATGTACCAAGCACAAAGTGCTACTGCTTTACTGTACAATGGACACACCATGGACAAAAAGTACCTCCATGCAACTTTCTGGCTTCTCTTAGTCCTCTCTATGGCTGTAAACAAGAAATGATGTGCGGTATGTCTGCTTGGAAAATGTTCCACGTACAATCTTCCAGTAGCTCTCCCATTGCAATCTGTTTTGCTGTATGCGAGCACCATGTTTATCATTTCCACAGCTGTGCTGTTACATGTCACACTGCTATTAACAACATTACTAAGCTGGCAGACCACACAAGGCCCATAGTAGGATGTGTGCAAGGGCTGAGTGGAGGAATGTAGTGCATGCACAAGAATGATATTAGGCTTAGGTTTTCCATCTGCAGGACTCAGATGGCTAAATGATTGCATAACTATTGCATTGAGACAGCAAAATGACTCTGAACAAACTGTCACAACCATTCACTCTCAGACTTTGATGCTGTCCAGTGCCCAAGCTGTACGTTTCCAGATAAGGTTTCCTTCTTGAAAAGCAATCAGTTTGCCTTCACACATGACATATTAAGCACTGTCATCATTTTTTGGGACACTCTGTGTATATACTATGTGAAGGGGAAACATTGTCAGAAAAGATTTCAGAAAGCTCTTGATCAATTTACTTCCATTTTTACACAACATTCAAATAAATACTTGGATGGAAATATGCTATGTACTTTAACATATATAATATGTAAATATATACATAATATATAATAGGGAAATGTTGTTAGCAAAAATATTGAAAAGTTGTTGACCAGTGTACCTCAAATTTTTACATATGCATTCTGGTCAGAGCTGCTGGTGGCATCCTGTGTGAATGTATGTATGTTTTCTTCTCTGAGGAAGGCTTTGGCGGATAGCTACATGTGTAACAGTCTTTTTGTTGAGCCTGTCTGCAACTCAGTTGGTCATCTTTATGGTGAGTAGCAATCTATCCTATTTCTAATATTGTTGTTATTCCAACCCGGAGTTTCCATTGCCTACATGAAGGAGAAACATTGGTAACAAAAATCTTAAAAATATCTTCCTTGGTTTGCTTCAAGTTTTTAAACCATGCTCTAATAAACTTTTGGACTTACATAGGCTACTTTTTTAAAAGTAACTATGGTATCTAACAAAATACACAATATAGAAAGGGGAAGCATTGTTAGCGGAATTCTCAAAATGCTCTTGATTGATTTACTTCAAATTTTTAAACAAATCTCTATAAACCTTCAGACGGATAGTGGCTACATATTTTTGATATATGTCATACATAAATATTGAAAATTTCTTGATCAGTTTACTTAAAATTTTTGTATATGTATTTCGGTCAGAGCAGCTGATGGTAGCGTGTGTGAACATATGTATACAGAGGAAATATTGTTAGCAAAAATCTAAAAAGGTTCGTAGCCAGTTCGGTTAAAATTTTCAGTTAGTTTAACTCTGATAGCAGGACATTCAAATCAATAGGCTGATTGTTCCTCCCATTTATATTCTTCCTCCTTTTTTTACACAACTACGTTCTGTTTTGTTTTCCTCATCACAGTCGGTTTTAACAGAAAATTTAAAAAGTTGTATGTATGGCTTATCTGCTACGATTAGAGTACTATTATGGAATCTGTATCAGCCAAAACTTTGTTATCTACCCATTTTCACATTAAAACTAAGGGAAATAGTGTCATTGAAGCTACTATCCTCACAGATCCAGCAGTGGCAGAGATCTCTCATACCCCTTATACCAATGGTCCCAACCAATTTACCCATTTATGTGACTGACTTCAGTTTTCATTGACTGTAACAATGAACAGTGCCAAAGATCAGCAAGAGAGGGGTATGAGAAGATAGACTGGGGGGGGGGGGGGGGGAGGGGCACATAGAGAGAGGAAAGGAGGAGCTGGACAGAGAGAGGAGGGAAGGAGGGAAGTGGAGATGGAGAGGTATTTTTGGAGGGGTGGGGGGGAGAAGATCGAGGTACATGTCTAACTCCCATACATATTTTGCAATTGTGAAGCACTGTCGTGTTCGCTAGTTTTCCAATAAATTGCATCTAAATTTCCTATAGTCAGCCATGCTTGTGTAGCTGTGCATTTCTCCTATACCTACTCCTGCTCTGCCATTTTACACTTACTGTCAATCTCATTTTTTTGACATCTGTATCCCCTCTTTTGCCTGCTCCATTTTTGTTGTTTGTCCTTTCATCATTTAAGTGTAAGATCTTGTGTGGTATGCACAGAATTGTAGTTGGAATTTTATTTTGCCTAGTTGTTCCTCTACTATGTTTACTATTTTTTCTCTCAAATCTACCCACTCCTTTTCTATACCTGTAGCCTGTTCTAGTCAGTTATTGCTTACTGCTACACTGAAACTTATACATGTCCCATCTCCTTAAGTTCCTACCATACAGCAATTTCTTGATTTGATAGCTAACTAAAACAAATTATCCACATATGCTCCTAGAAATATCTTCCAGTTCAGAACATTGTTTCTAAATATGTCTTACTGTTATATAATGTGTGAAACTTTCCAGCATCTCTTGGTCTCTCCCATATGTACATATTTCTATGGTAATTCTTAAACCAATGTTAACAGTGATTAAACTGTGCTTTGTGCAAGATTCTACCAGATGTCTTCCCCTTTAATTGCTTTTTCTTCCTTTTCTAAGTGACTAAAGAAGATAAAAATTTCATCATATTCATGCAGGTACTATTTGTGAATGTGTAGTGGAATGTCCGTGAAGCAGTATATATAGAGATGAATGTAAGGAACATATTAATGCACAAAATAATAAGAATGGCCTATAGAAAGACAACAGAACTAATAATGGGCCAGATCATCTTTTACATTTCAGCATTGTTCTCGGCAACCACTGGTTGACAAGTAATCATAATTGGTTCAAATGGCTCTGAGCACTATGGGACTCAACTGCTGTGGTCATCAGTCCCCTAGAACTTAGAACTACTTAAACCTAACTAACCTAAGGACAGCACACACATCCATGCCCGAGGCAGGATTCAAACCTGCGACCGCAGCAGTCGCACGGTTCCGGACTGCGCGCCTAGAACCGCGAGACCACCGCAGCCGGCAATAAGAGTAAGATGTATTCCCCAGCAAGCAGGCAAGAAGCAGCGCGTCAAGTAAGTCTCACTACTAACTGCCCCCCCCCCCCCCCCCCACACACACACACACACAATATATATATATATAAAGTGCAATGTCAACAGACAGCAACCTTTGTTAATTGAAACTGTATGGTTTCAGAGACTTTTCACATCTCAAACTGCTATGATGTATATATGCAGACTGAAGTGATGAATGAAAATTTGTCCAAAGCCCATGATACGAACCCGGGTCTCTTGCTCACTTGGCATATGCGGTAGTCACTAGATCTGGCTATTTTCTTATTACACTTAGCAGGTGTTTCATGGATTCTTGGGGCAGTGAATTTCACCTGGCAATGTGGCTTTGCACAGCTGCATGGACTACCCTAGCATGCTTCCCTCCTAAGTGCGAATTCCCATTCATGCCTCAGCCCACTTGGTATTCGCCCTAAACTCAAACAGCATTGCAGAGACTCTCTAACCGCATTGGTACTGCATCTCAGCATTGAATAAAATGGGAGATTCTGCCTGAAACCATTGTTAATTGAAACTGTGTGATTCCAGAGACCTTTTCAAATCTTAAACACCTATGACATATATATGCAGACTGAAGTAACAAATTAAGATTTGTGCCAAGACCCATTGTTGAATCCCGGCCTCAATACAAATTTTCATTCGCTGCTTCAGTCTGTTTTTATACATCATAGTTATAATGCTTTGCACATGTGTGGTGCAGTGCTGATACATCCCAAGGCTTTTGCCCATAACAGATTCCATCTTCAGTTTGAACACTTCTATTAGCATTTTGGAGTCAGCATTGAGGAGTTTGGTAAGCCTTATTTGCTCCATCCTCTAGGCATGTTCCTTTTTGAGTGTTACAACTATAATTCCCTCTTTGAATTCCTTAGGCATTTGGTCAGCATACCATACATCATTTGTTAATTCCAGTGGGGATGCTCCGATAACATGCTAAAAATGCTGGTAAAATTCTGCAGATAGCTGGTCGTGACTCTGTGATATATGCTCTTTGTACCTTGAAAGCTGCTACTTTGATTAAAAAGTTCTGTAAGGAAGATTCTTTCTTCCATCATGAGGACATTTCTGTCTCCCAAAGTGTTTTTGCGTGGTTGTGCATTGATAGTTGCTTGTTGGTAGAGATGACAGAAGTAGGTGTGAACATGAGGCATTATTTCGTGTTGTGTATGTAACAGTTGTCCAGATTCATCATAGACTTTGTAGATCATCACGGCATTGCACCATGACACTGATCGTTATGTATGGTAGAAAGGTGCAATTTCATTTTTGGCCATGTCTTAGACTGGATCTAACAATAAGAATAATGTCTTCCAGGTAGTACCATCTAATGTTCATAATTTTAGCTTTTTATTTTTTAATCTTGCAGTAGACTGTCAGCATTAATGATGTTTCCACTTTGATACAGTTCTTGAAGATGCTGATAATAAAAATCCACTGTTTGCTTGTGTCAGATATATTTTCATCTTAAGTGGATGTAATCATAAACTGTAACTGAGGTTTGGCATAATAATGGCACCATTCCAGAATATTGTTGTATCTATCTTTGTGTTGAAGGCTGTACTGCCATTTCCATTGTATCACCTCATCAAGTTCTTGATCACTGAGAAGAATGAATGTTGAGCTTCCAATATCCTCTGCCACCATATACAGTCATATGATATTAATTAATGTAACACTGTTAGGCGCAGTGATCGGAGGCATTAATAGAAGCAGTTTCACAGTCTGTGATTTTGTTAATAGGTTCTGAAACATACATACTTTCTAGTCTCTTCCTGAATCAGCACGATAATAAAAATCCACTGTTTGCTTGTGTCAGAAATATTTTCATCTTAAGTGGATGTAATCATAAACTGTAACTGAGGTTTGGCATAATAATGGCACCATTCCAGAATATTGTTGTATCTATCTTTGTGTTGAAGGCTGTACTGCCATTTCCATTGTATCACCTCATCAAGTTCTTGATCACTGAGAAGAATGAATGTTGAGCTTCCAATATCTTCTGCCACCATATACAGTCATATGATATTAATTAATGTAACACTGTTAGGCACAGTGATCGGAGGCATTAATAGAAGCAGTTTCACAGTCCGTGATTTTGTTAATAGGTTCTGAAACATACATACTTTCTAGTCTCTTCCTGAATCAGCACATATGAATGTATATTCTACATTACCACCACATTGTTTTTCCTGACTTCAGTTAGGTGTAATCTGTGTATGAATTGTCCATCTGCTTAGCTGAGTGGTAACTTGCTTGCCTAACATGCAGCAGGCCTGGATTCGATTCCTGGCTGGGTTGGAGATTTTCTCCACTCGTGGAGTGGGTGTTGAGTTGTCCTCATCATCATCCATCATCGATGTGCAAGTCGCCCAATGTGGCATCATCTGAAATAAGACTTGCACCCGGTGGCCGAACTTCCTTGGATGGCGCCTCCTGGCCATCATTGCCACACAGTCATTTCATTTTGTGTATGAATTGTTCTAATTCAGAGCACTTTTCAGACTTGGTCCTTATTTTTAATGACACTGTTGAAGTTACCACTAATAATTAAGCCATCAGTGCAATTGGCAAGAAATTCGATAATATCTGTGTGGATAAGGGCTGCTCGATATTGATGATTTTGGCTTCTGGGCTGTGCATAGCTATGCGATTTTTATTCACATTGGTGGCTGTATTATTTAAAAGCTGCCAAACGTTTTGATATGGACTACCACCATGAATTAAAGTGCCAGTCCTAATTTTATACAATTTATAGAGATTAAGCACATGTTTGTAGCCAGGTTTGTAACAATCGTCAGTCAAAAGCTCTTTAAGAAGTACCGCATCTATGTTGTTAGTTCCATACAAGAAACCTCTGTCAGTGGGTATCCAGTTTATATTGAGGGTGGTTATATTAAAAGTTTGCAGGCTGAATTGTCAGACATACCCTGATCTTGGTCCTTCCATCAGTCTTCCCTACTGCAATCCTGAATCTCAATCTCATAAGTATGTGTTTACTCATCTGAGTCCCCCCCCCCCCCCCTTTTTTTTTAACAATTGCATCTTGGGCTCAAATGGTTTTGATTGGGATTTTTGTTATTGCCTGTAGCTTCTCTGTTGTGTCCACGGGCCTGCCATGTGCGATAATAAATTTCCTTTGTATAATGACCTCGCCAGAACTGGGAAACTGAGCTGCTTCTTTTATAGTATGTTTTGCAGTCTGTTTTAAAGTCCCTGCTTTGAAGCTTTGTCTGACAAGCTACCTCAGTCTCCAACAGCTGTTTTTTGTCCCTCTTGCTCCTTATCCATTTCAGAAGACAGTGACTGCTTTGTGTTGGAAAATGCCTCAGACAGTTGACTTACTTGAAAATTATTGCCTCCAAAAATAGTTAGTTCACAGGTTTTATCCTGAGATGAAATCTTAGCACAAGTCTGTATCAGAATGCTTCCGGTATGACATAAGAGTAAATAGGAACAGCCCTGTTCCCTGCCACATTCCCCACTAGCCTAGCCTTTGCAGCCAGCTGTGTTGTTTTGCAGTGAGTACATTCAGCCCACAGGTGTTCTGTAGAGTTACACTCAGCACAGGTCATCATAGATTGTCAATACCAGGAATTCGCTAACATACAAAAATTATAGAGTATGTTTCTGTAAATCAATTCTCATGGTGCAAAGACCATTATAATACTTTGAAGTGCACACTACCATCCCACTTATCATTTATAATACTGTAGACGTTTTCATAGGGAAACAGGCCTGACACAAGACACCACCATCAAGTTTGAAAGGCAAATTACACATCTTAAGTACTCAGCCAAAGACCAGCACAGCTTATCTGCACCATACTCACCTTGTTGTTGCTGTGCATGCAGGTAGAAGTTCCATGTGTTAACATAGAAAGTGTTAGTATTAAAGTCATGCTTGCCCACTAACAGAATGACATTTTAGTAATTGATTGCAAGCAACTTGGCTTTTTGAGAACCACACAAAAAATTGCCTTTTGGACAGGTGTTTTGCTTCACAGCTATTTTGTCACCAAGACTGGAGCAAATCACCACATAAGTTTCCAAACATGCACAGAATTATTTTACAACTGACCCACTATGTATAACTTTTAAATTTTTATTTGAGTATATTTTAATTTTTATTTATTTATTTATTCATCCGTAGACAACTTGTGTTGTATGGATGTCGTCAACTGTATACATGGAATGAGTATATACATAATAGTACTTCTGGTAGCACATATTTCTATGGTGCAACTTAATCGTTTGTACACAAAACAAATACAGACCAATCTTAGTTACAAATAAATATAAATTTACAAATGTATTCTTGCATGGATTACACAAAACAAATACATACCAATCTTAATTAAAGATAAATATAAATTTACAAAGGTACTCTTGCATGAACTGAGGTGAACACATGTCATTTACAGTATTCTTTGACAGTATAGTAACATTTATCTGCTAAATAATTTTTTGCAGCTTTCCTAAAGGCATGTATTCCAGTTTCAGCTTTGATCTCCTCTGGAAGTCTATTATACATTTTTAATCCATTAAATAATAAACTATTTTGGGTTTTTGTTTTGTTTTTTCGTATGAGATGCAAATGGTGGCAGGATCTAGTCCAGTGTTGGTGTATAGATCTGTTTTGTGTGTACTGGTCAATGTGTTTCTTTATATATATCACAGTCTGAAAGATGTATTCACATGGTACTGTCAAGATTCCCATGGTTTTGAATAAATCAGTACAGTGAGCTCTCTTGCTGCTTTTTGTTATTATTCGTACTGCCCTCTTTTGGAGCTTGAAAATTGCTTGTATGTTCTGCACATTTGTACCCCAGAAGGTTATGTCATAACTAATTATTGAATGCACATATGCAAAGTATGTTGTCTTAGCACATGAACTATTACATACTGACATAATTATCCGGAGTGCATAGCAAGCAGTAGCAATTTTCTTTTCTAGTGCTGCAATATGGTCAGTCCAGTTAAGCTGTGAGTCAACATGCATTCCTAGGAATTTTGTGTTTGTGACACAATCTATAAGTTCATCTTTAACTCTTAGGCCTATGTTATTATGTTTTTTATTTATGTGGAAATTAATACTGTTTGTTTTTTTAATATTGAGGGTAATTTGTTGCTTACTACCCACTTGCATACATGATCGAGAGTTTCTTCAGCTTTGTCTCTCAATTTGTCTGGTGACTCGTCACTGATAAGGATACTGCTATCATCTGCAAATAGTATTGCTTCCCCGTATTTGACACTCTGGGGAAAATCATTGATATATATTAGGAAGAGTATTGGCCCTAACACACTTCCCTGAGGGACTCCTATGTTAATATGTTCTGGTTTGGAAATGTGTTTTGTCAATCTGCTGAACTTCGTTTGTGAGATCTCTACACACTGTACCCTATTTTCCAAGTACGATTGAAACCAATTATTTACTGTTCCCCTTATTCCTAGTGCCTCCATTTTGTTTAGTAGTATTTTGTGGTCTACCGTGTCAAATGCTTTGCTAAGGTCAAGGAATATGCCTGTTACATGTTCACCTTCGTCAAGTGCTTCTAAGACAAAATTAGTGAAGTGAGCTACTGCTGAACCTGTGCTTCTTCCTGGCCTGAAACCAAACTGTTCTTTACACAGTAGGTTGTACTTGTTTAGGAAATCCATTAGTCTCTTTTTCATTATATTTTCTATTACCTTGGAAAAGGATGAGAGTAATGAGATGGGCCTATAGTTTTCTATATTTTCTGGATCGCCGTTCTTAAATAGAGGCAGGACTTTGCACATTTTAAGTATTCTGGGAAGCAGCCTGCAGTGAAAGATTCATTTATGATGTGTGCCAAATGATGTTGTATGCTGTCAATGCAGTCCTTCAGTAAGCACACTGGCACTTCATCTAAACCTGCTGATGTTTTATTCTTTAGATTCTTCACAACCATCCTTACTTCTTCTGTAGAAGTCGGTAACAGTAACATTGAGTTATCCATATAGTTCAATTTTTGTTCAGGCTGTTTTTTGCCAAACTTTTGCTGTAGCTTGGTAGCAACACTGCTGAAGTACTCATTTACAGTATTTACTAGTGTATTCGGGTTATGTATAATAGCACCATTATGTTTAATTTGAATGTTTACTGTTTTTAATTTATTACTGTTTGTTTCCTGTTTGGTAACAGTCCAGGCTACTTTAATTTTATTTTCTGCCTTTTCTATAATACTGTCATTGTGGGTTTTTTTGCATCTTGTAATACTCTTCTGTATATTCTTTTGTCTGTGTGGTAGTAGTTTAGGAAACCAGGATCACTATGGTAGTTTTTTAACCTGTTCAGTTGTTTGAGTGTTGCAGAGGATTTCCTTATTCCTTTGGTCACCCAGGTATTTCTTTTGTGTGAGTGTACTGCAGTTTGCACCTTTGGGAATGCTTCATCAAATCTGAGTTTAAATAGTGACATGAATTTAGAAAATTTCTTATTTACACTAGTTTCAGCATACACTTCTTCCCAAGTTATACTGCTTATTTGCTTGGCAAATTCTGATCTGTTTGGTTTGGAGAAAACCCTTCTGTATGTGTATGTTTTAGTTGTATTGTCTATATTTATGTTTAATTTTAGGATTTGACAGGAGTGATCAAAAAGGCCAAGGTTATCTACAATAATTTCACAACTTTCTTTATCTATGTCTGTGATGATGTGATCAATTGTTGATGATGAGTTTTTGGCTATCCTCGTGGCTCTGTTAACTAATGGTGATAACTTATAACAGCGCAATATATTCAAGAATGAGTTACAGAAACTATCTGGGTTTTGTGTGTTTATATTTAAGTCTCCACAAATGAGAACCTTCCCTTTAGGATTTGAAGCCATGTCTAGAATCTGGATTAGTTTTGCAGTGAAAGTATCTATATCACCACTGGGTGAACGGTAAATACATATTATAGTTAACCTTTGTGCCTCATCTGTCTTGCTTATCTCTATGGCTGATATTTCTATGTGTTTTTCCTCACTTACAGAATTAATATCATCTCTAATTTTATAGGCAATTCCTTGCTTAACATATATACATGATCCACCACCTCTAATGGTGGTTCTACTATAATGACATGCTAGTATATATGAGTTTAAATTTATTAATGTTATTTCAGTTCCTCTACACCAATGTTCAGTAATGCAAGTGACTGAACTGTTTAAAGTTTGTAGTTCCACTTCTAATTGTCGCACTTTGTTTCTGATAGATTGTATATTTTGATGAAAGACTGAGAAACGAGGACAGCTTATCTTGCCTGTATCTTTTGTTTGCATTTTGTTGACAGTGACTGATGCTTTGCGCCAGTTTGTCCCAGTTTTTTTCTCCTCTTGGTGCTGAACCATAAAAAATTCTCCTTTGGAGTGATGTACTTTCTTGTCCTCTGGCTCCTTCTGATGGGGTGTGGTTTAGCTGGTGGCTTCTCCATTGGTACTGTCGTTTCTGGTGCTACTGCTGTTGTTGGCTTTGCTGTTGTCTGTCCCACTGTTGCTGTGTCTCCTGTTCTTATTGTTGGTGGTGGTGGTGAAGGTTCTGCTGATGTCAGTTCTGCTGCTGACGAGATGACTGCCTTTGTTGATTTTTCTTGTACTGTGGAATGTTCTATTACTGATAGTGGTATAACAGTTGTTTTTGTGTTGAAGGTGTTTTGAAGTAGTTTTAATTCATCATGTTCGCCAGATATTCTTTCCCAATACTGTTTAAGTGTAGTCCATGTTCTGTATGGAATCTACGACCTATATTATTTATATTAACACATTTAACATTTTTAAAACGTCTACAGATTTTGGCAAACTGATAGTTGGCTTTTTGTATTTCTGTGTTTACACATGATTGGTTATCCAGATCGTGCCGATGTGGTGTATTCACGATTATCACATTTGTATGCTGGCCATATTTTTGTTGTATATGCTGGCAGTTCTAATTCAGGGGCTCCCTGTGCTGTTCAGTTTTTGTCCTCCTCAGTGTTTTCAGGGACCACCTTCTTGATGAGATGCAGTATGTGCAAACCTGGTACATTTGAGGTGTCATAGTATTAAGAAATTTCATCTTGGTAAATATCGGATGATACAGTGCAGCATTTCTTGGCATGAGAAGTAGATGGGAAAAATTATTCAAGTATTGTCTACATAGGGGTTTAATATGCAATTGTTTTTACAAACATGCTACAGTTTCCAAGTCTCCTACCAATGAATCAAATTAGTGACCTGCAAAAATGGCATTTTAGAACAATTTTCAAATATGAAGCATATATTGCACCGATTAAGGTTTATTACTGAATTGTACAAAAATTTACTGTACAAATTATGATATAATAAAATTATGAAACAAAAAAACATGAAAAAAATTTAATTGTGCATTTCTACTTTTAAACTACTTTTTTTGTGGAGAGTAGTTAGTATTTCGTAGCAGTCCTTAGTAATAGATTACAAAGAAAAATACAAAAAGTAACATGACAATGATAAATTTACTTTTCTGTTATATTGTTGTTATTCACCTATCGTGACGGGTACTTTGCCACATAAATTCTGTGTATTGCACTACAATGAAGGTGACAGCCATTTTATTGCTCCAATAGGTGTTGCCAAATTTTTGTAGTTGTTTAGTTTAGTGGTAGTACAACTATTATGACCAAAAATGTTTACAGTAAAATACATTCATATTTTTAATAATGCATTCATTTAGTAAACTTTTGAATTTTCTGTTGAAACACTTACATGGCGGCAAGTCCTCACTACGAAGTCATGAGTCAGTAAGATAATATCACATGACACAGACCTTAAGGACATTTCTCACATGTGTCCCAGTATATCGGTAATGAATATAGTACTCTGAAAATTATTCCCACAGTGCTTCAGCCTATAACTCAGCCTATGTGATACTTCTACATAATCTCTCTTCACATTGTTATTCCCAAATGTTTGTAGGAAATGAATGACTGTAATTGTGACTCATTAATTCTTCAGTCAAAGGGTAAACTGCTTTTAGATATTTCCTGTAATTGTGACTCATTAATTCTTCAGTCAAAGGGTAAACTGCTTTTAGATATTTGTTGTGAAAATAATGAGTGGAAGCAGAAATGAGATTTGTGAGAAACTTACAATAAAATTGGGGACCACATAGTAGATGAAGTTAAAGAGGTCTGCTACCTTGGAAGCAAGATAACATTTCATGGACAAAGCAAGGATGACATAAAAAGCAGACTAGCATAGGAAGATACAGCATTCCTGCCCAGAAGTGTACTAGTATCATACATAGGCCTTAATCTGAAGAAGACATTTCGAAAATGTTCATTTTGAGCACAACGTTGTATGAAGGGAAAACTAGAAAAGAAAATAATCAAGGCAATTTGAGGTATGGTGCTATAGAATGATCTTGAAAATTAGGTGGACTTACAAGGAATGAGGAGGTCCTTCACAGAAATCAGTGAAAAAGGAAGATGGGACAGGATGATAGGATATATGTTAAAATGTCAGAGAAGGACTAAATGGTACTAGGAGAAACTGTAGATGGTAAAAACCTTAGGGGAATGCAATGATATGAATACATTCAAGAAGTAATTGAGAGTGTAGGTTGCAAGTGCATATTTTCCTACATTAATAGCTAATTGCCAGTCTTTGTACTGGGCTCATATTTTGTTAAGATCTAGTGGGATGTTACTCCAGTTTTTATGAGTTTATCATGTGCAAAAAGCCCAAGCCCCAGCAAGGACCTGTCCCTTGGGACACACCGCATATTACTTGAGTGTCTGTAGATTACTTTGTCCATGATAATATGCTGCATCTTTTCTGCCTGTCAGGAAATTCTTGATCCAGTTGCAATTCTAATTATATATTCTACAGAAATATATATTCTTCAGAAGGAATTTGTGTGAAACAATCAGTTTCGCACTGGAGATATACCGGGTGATTATAATTAAAGTTAAACTTTCAAAATGCTGTAGAAATAACACCACTGGTCATAATGATGTCAAATTGCAACAGAATATTATCGGGGATGGGGGAAATGTATGGCGGAAGAAAAAAAATATAGTGTGAAAATTGATCAGTAGGTGGTGCTGTATGTGTCAGAATACATAAATGAAAATACCTGTCATGCACATGACCCATTGACGTTGGTATAAACTCGCCGATACGTGGCTTTTCCTCCTTTCGCGTGTGCGACATTCGCCATGACTGTCTCAATGCAGGATCGTGCTCTGCTTGTTAAGCTATATTACAAGAATGATGACCGTGCACACGTCGCTTTGCAGATGTTCTTTGGATACTGAAGGGTTTGAAAAAAAGGCATTGGTCCAATGACTGCTGTGGGTCTGGAGAAAATCATTCAGAAATTCAAAAAGACAGGTTCTTTTCGTGTGCAACCTGGTAGAGGGAGGAAACGAATTGATTTGACATCAGTGGAAGCAGTGGCTACAGCAATGCAGGAGGAGATGAGTGGTGGTGTGCAAACATGTAATGCACAGAGAATTGCCCGAACATTGGATGACCCTTGAGCATGGTGCGTAAAATCCTATGAAACCTCCTTCTTTGCTGTCCATTCAAAATCACCCACGTGCACGAATTGCTTCCTGTTGAGCTGCCAGCAAGAGAGACCTTTGCTTTAGAATTTCTTGCTTGCATCGAAGTGGACAATGATTGGGCACGGAAGATTTTGTGGACAGACGAAGCCCACTTCCATCTGACAGGATATGTCAATACACAGAATTGTTGAATATGGGCAATGGAAAATCCACGTGCAAATGAACCAGTACCACTTCATGCTGAAAAGGTCACTGTGTGGTGTGGGTTTATGGCATCATTTAACATAGGGCCATATTTTTTTGAAGAGACAGGTGCTTCCAGTCCTGTTACCTGTACCATCACTGGTAAGCGCTATGCATGTCTTTTGTGCAGCCCCGCCCTTCCAGCTCTCCAACAGTGTGGATGGGATCATTTTTGTGCAAGATGGCGCACCTCCGCACATTGCAAATCCAGTTAAGCAGCTGCTGAAGCACCATTTCAGAAATGCTAGAATTATGAGCTGTCGTTTCCCTACAGCCTGGCCATCCCAATCACCTGATCTTAATCCGTGTGACTGCTATGCTGTTGGTGTGCAAACATGTAGTGCATGCTTCTGAAAGATGTTAAGTTCAGTGTTCCGATTGCAAATTTAGCGGCCTTGAAGGCACGCATTGTGCAACACATTCTGAATGTGGCCCCGGAAACACTTCGATCAGTTGTGGAACATGCTGTTTCTCAAATTCAACTTGTAGCAGAAAACGGTGGATAGCATATTGAACATGTTTTGCACTAGTCACACGGAAATTGATAGTCTGATTTGATTTTGATTGTTGTCTTTTATGCGGTTAATGACCTCAGGGCAATTAAAAACTAATGTGATTAATGCTTTTTATGTGGTTTGTGGCATGAGGACAGTTAAAAACCAATGTGATTGATGATTTTTATGTGGTTTTTGGCCTCAGTTCAATTAAGAACCAATTTTCCCATCCGATGTGATGTGACCTTGCCGTGGTGGATGGGTTTATGTAACTAACAGTATCATAGCAGTACACCCATGTACACTGAGCAGTACAGTTTGTTTAGTGTCAAACATATACCTTAGGCATTGTTGTATGATTCATTTGTCATTTGTAGTCGACCACCGTTAAAGTATGATGCTTACAGTGCCATCTACGGCTACATTTTGGAACTATTTATTTTTCTTCTGCCATACATTTTCCCCATTCTCCAATAATATTCCTTTCAAATTTGACATCATTCTGATCAGTGGTGTCATTTCTACAGCATTTCGATCAACAAATCCACAGTAAATTATTGTGCAGGACAGTGCTAATTAACCCAGATATCCGGTACACAACTTTTCAAGCAGTTCATCAGCCATAGCGCCTTGTTTTAACAGCTTTAACTACTTTTGAACACAATTGGCACTAATTACTATGTAACAAATCTTAGCAGTGGTTCAGCTATTGAATGACAATAATAATCCAAATGTCTAGTGTAATTTGCATGGAGTGAGTCCAATTTTTGTCCTAGGAAATGTTAATTTAGTCATTGGAAATCACAGCTCTTCATTGTCCACATTCATTACAGTGTAAAAATGACAACATATATTGTGGTTCCTGTACAGAATGTCCTTTGAAGGTATTCTTTGTGTGGTCAGCCTATCGTTTTGCAGTTTCTACCAAATTGTCTCCTATTCAATGGATTCTCTTACAAAGATCCAGTTAACAAATCATTTTCCTCCTCCAGTGAAACATGCCACAAAACACTGTTTGGAAATTATTCTTCATTGTCACATTCCCGATTTAGGAGGGTGTGCTGAAAAGTGATGCCTCCAGGTTTTTAATGTGGAAACTCTTATAGTTTATTTAGTTAAAACAAATGTTATTAACATTCTGCATCTTCATTCTTCACGTTTACATATTTACTGGCCTCTGCTGCTGGATGGCTGCAAACTGTGGCATGTAACATGGCAGTGCGTAGTGTAACTATCTCAGTGCATGAGAAACAGCATGTTGCAATCAAATTTCGAATTCAAAGAGGTTGTCGACATATGGAGCACCCTCTCCTTCAGCGTGATAATGCCAGACCATACACGAGTAATGGTACATCTGCAATAATCTGACGCCTTGGCTTCACTATCATCGAACATCCTCCAAGCAGTCCTGACCTGGCCCCATCCGATTTTTGTTTGTTTCCAAAACTTGAAGAATACATTTGAGGACTTCACTCTAATGGTGATGAAAGCAGCCGCGTAGAGTGGCCGCATAGTTTGGGGTGTCATGTCACAGCCTGCGCTGCCCCTCCTGCCGGAGGTTCAAGTCCTCCCTCGGGCATGGGTGTGTGTGTTGTTCTTAGCATAAGTTAGTTTAATTAGTGTGTAAATCTAGGGACTGATGACCTCAGCAGTTTGGTCCCGTAGGAATTCACACGTATTCTGATGAAAGCAGAGGTGAGATTGTAGTTCTGTCAACAAAGTCTAATATTCTAAAGTGACAGTATCAACTAACTGCCAGGGTGACTATGTTGAGAAATAAATATGTAGACATGTAGAATATTAAGAAAGTTTGTTTTATTTAAAAAGCTTTAAGAGTTTACACATAAAAAATTCAAAGGCATTACTTTTCAGTTTGCCCTCACATATTTAGTCCACCATTGTTCTGCGTCTAGCAGTATATTATACATCTTTGGTGTTCAAGAAGTTCTGTTACAAGTCCTGCAAATTTGGCCTTGATCTAATTAGTTGCTGATGATATTAACCTATCAGAGCCACACTTCAGTTTTGTGTAATGTACCACAGGTGTCAACTCAAAACACACCTCACAATACTATCATCAGAATGCATTGGAATACATCTCTTGCGGAACAAGAAAACTGAATACTGAGCCTGGAAAGGCCACAGAAACTAGGAAAGTACTTTTAATTGGTGGTGCTTACTTGAGTCTTAACAACAAAGGCTATTTTACTTGTGTAAACTATCACCACTGCACACACTACTGCACTCACCTGAATGAAATAATGAACAGAATTACATCCATGCCAAACTGAAATAAGTTTTAAACTTTACACTCAGATTCCAAGACTAGTATACTGAAATATTTTTGCATTAGTCAAGGTGATATATTGTAATATTCATGTAGTGGAATATGCTTCAGATTTTTCTTTATAAAATCTGCCTGGAAGGTTCCAAAGAGTGCATGTTATGTTTCAGACAGAGATTCATTCTAGTACCCAGCTACACTATAACACTATGAAAGAAAGTTGACAACTTCTGATAATGACTTTGTCACACTGGCTGAACAAACAAAACGATTACAGTTTGAATACCGAGGCGTGCTTCAGTTTTTATGCATGTTGGTTATACGTGCAAGGTCAAGTTTTCAGCTGTCTAATTAATATAACGCCATAAGAAAGGTTGTTAAATTGAGTGTTCACTGACGGGAGTAGACTACCTACAATTAGTGACAGTAATTCTTCAAGCATCGACGTACGCTCCAAATCAGATACAGGCCATAGGCAAAATGATGTGAACATCTGTACTTTCTTGCAAATGGTTTATTAATAAGGGGTTGGATCCCCTTTTGCCCGTAATACAGCTGCGATTCTTCTTGAAATACTCACATATAATGATTGTATAGTCTCCAGTGGAACGTTATGCCACTCTTCAATCAGAACCTTTTCTAACTCTTGTAGTGATGGGGGAGGCAGAAATCTGCTCCAGATTTTGCACTCCTGTATCACCAACAAGGGTTTGCTAATGTTCAAGTCTGGGGACTGTGCTGGCCAGGGAAGAGGCTGCAGTTTAGTTGCATGCTCCTCATACCATGATTGTACTGTCCTGGCTGTGTGAATGGGTGCATTATCATCATCAAATATGGCATCATTGTTGGGGAACAACATTTGAATCATGGGGTGCACCTGATCACCTAAAATGTTCACATAATCATTGGCTGTAACATGACCATTGAGAGTAATGATGGGTCCAGCACAGTACCATAATTTGGCTGTCCACACCATCACACTTAAGCCTCCAAGCTTAACCGTTGAAATCAAGCAATCAGGATTGTAGGCTTCTTTTTGTGTTTTCCAGACGTAAACCCGACCCGATGTTGGAAATAATGAAAACGTTGACTTGTCGGACCATATGACGTGTTTCCACTGATCAGCTGTACAGGATTTATGCTCCTGACACCATGTTTTGTGTCTCTCTGCATTGATTGTTGTCACTAATGGTTTCGGTATAGCAGCTCATCCATGAATATTCACTTCACCGAGTTCTCAGCAGACAGTGTTGATAGATACGGGGTCTCAAAGATGGCTATTGAGTTCTGCAATTACGTTGCCCACCGTAGTTTTGTGTTGTTTTGACACAGTTCGTGTTAGCATGTGACAATCTCTGTCATTTAGTTTTGATTTGTGCCCACTATTATATTTACACAATGATGTCTTTCCACATTTTGTGTAGGCTGTCATGACTGGTGAAACAGTTGCTCTTGAAACATTCAATAAGTTGGTGGTCTTTGTTACTGATTCTCCAGGTAATCAGTCCCCCTCAATCTGCCCTGTTTGGAACTCTGTTAGGTCTTTCGTTTTTTCTGAATGCAAATACAAAGTGTGCATTACTTGTAAACAACTTGCACTGATGCCTAGTCTGTACTGAACACACACAGCACAGTGCACCACGTGCCTTACCTGCCTTATCGACTGTCAAACACAACCATCCCATTACTACCACTGTTCATATTATTTTGCCTGTGCCCTGTATCTTCAATTGAAGTGTCAGTTGCTAGCACACCAGTTCACTGGCACAGCTCAGCATGAAAGTAGCATGTTTTGGTAGCCTGTATTAAAAAGTTGATGTAATAAATCATGATCACATGATCTTCAGATAGGGGGAATACCTTTACCCACATACAGTTTTCCCAAAAGCCTAATAAGATATTCTGTCCAGAGGAGTTACATAAATTAGAGAGGAGCGGGGGAGGTGCTTGGCCTGAGAAACCAAAGAATAGTGTAACTTGAGGTTAGTAAGAGTGAGAGATTGTTTTCATAAATCCGTGCAACAAACATAATTTCGTTGATTACCCAGGAAAAGTACATTTTGCAGAATGCTCACGTATATAATCTTCACAAAATATCAGTATCCTGGTAAAATTAATTTTGTAGTACTGAAAATATGCAAATAGAAACTAATATTTATAAACCTCTTTTGCTGTATTTTCAGGTTCTGTGTGGTCTTTTAAACAACAATGCAGAGAGCACAATGTACTTTGGTTTATCCAAACAATCAATAGTCACAGGGATAGTGTTACATCGAGAAGATAAAGATGTGTTTAGAAATGGTAAAACTTTTATGTTTTTCTTCTACAAATGACCTGTGATTTAGTCTTTATAGGACTCAGTTTTCCTGGATAAATAAATTTCAATTAGTTAAGATTTGCCACAGAAGATAACAATATATATATATAATTATTTACTAATAACCACTTAGTTCACTGAAATAATATAAATGGCTAGTAATTTCCTTTTGTTGCCCTATTTGTTCAGTAACCTTTCCCTTCCTACAGTGATATTTTTTGGTTTTTATACTCAGTTTGAGAGCCCTCATGTTTTCCTCTTCTGCGAGTAAATTTTAAACAATGCCTTGTTTCACATATATTTTCTCTTAGCTCATTTTTCCAGTAAGTATACCAAGCAAATTAATATAAAAGCTTCCGGAACTATTGCGACTAATCTTCTTCCCACTAAGGGTATTTGTTATTACTTCACTGGAAGAAATATTGATACAAAAATATAGAAGAAAAAATAGTGGCATTACAGCACTTTACTGCTTATACTTGTATGTATGCCATGTTGGAATTTTTGTTTCAGTGTGAGAAAATGTGTAGTTTTAAGTGAGAAAAAATGATTAGTTATATCATCTTCAAACAGCAATCCTCTTCCCCAGCCTCCACTTCTCCGATAGTGCTTCAGGTCAGATTCCATATTCAAATGGCAACACACATTTCTTATGTAAGTAACAGCTTGTTTACTAGAAGACTGCTCTTCACACCAGTACTGCTGGTAGTTGAAAATTTTGACACAAGTTTTAATTCAGTGGCAGGTATTTACTTGTTTCTGGTTGATGCCAACATAAGCTACAAGCACATTGTGTCCAGAAGAATTATATTTATTGTAATTCATTTAATAATGGAAAATCCAAGATGGAATAATGACAATACTATTAAAAGGAAAGAGTGCTACTCACCATACAGCGGATATGTTGAATTGCAGACAGGTACAACAAAAAATACTACGCCTTGTAGCCATAAGCTTACAGGGTGTTTCAAAAATGACCGGTATATTTGAAACGGCAATAAAAACTAAACGAGCAGCGATAGAAATACACCGTTTGTTGCAATATGCTCGGGACAACAGTACATTTTCAGGCAGACAAACTTTCGAAATTACAGTAGTTACAATTTTCAACAACAGATGGTGCTGCAAGTGATGTGAAAGATATAGAAGACAACGCAGTCTGTGTGTGCGCCATTCTGTACGTCGTCTTTCTGCTGTAAGCGTGTGCCGTTCACAACGTGCAAGTGTGCTGTAGACAACATGGTTTATTCCTTAGAACAGAGGATTTTTCTGGTGTTGGAATTCCACCGCCTAGAACACAGTGTTGTTGCAACAAGACGAAGTTTTCAACGGAGGTTTAATGTAACCAAAGGACCGAAAAGCGATACAATAAAGGATCTGTTTGAAAAATTTCAACGGACTGGGAACGTGACGGATGAACGTGCTGGAAAGGTAGGGCGACCGCGTATGGCAACCACAGAGGGCAACGCGCAGCTAGTGCAGCAGGTGATCCAACAGCGGCCTCGGGTTTCCGTTCGCCGTGTTGCAGCTGCGGTCCAAATGACGCCAACGTCCACGTATCATCTCATGCGCCAGAGTTTACACCTCTATCCATACAAAATTCAAACGCGGCAACCCCTCAGCACCGCTAACATTGCTGCACGAGAGGCATTCGCTAACGATATAGTGCACAGGATTGATGACGACGATATGCATGTGGGCAGCATTTGGTTTACTGACAAAGCTTATTTTTACCTGGACGGCTTCGTCAATAAACAAAACTGGCGCATATGGGGGACCGAAAAGCCCCATGTTGCAGTCCCATCGTCCCTGCATCCTCAAAAAGTACTGGTCTGGGCCGCCATTTCTTCCAAAGGAATCATTGGTCCATTTTTCAGATCCGAAACAATTACTGCATCACGCTATCTGGACATACTTCGTGAATTTGTGGCGGTACAAACTGCCTTAGACGACACTGCGAACACCTCGTGG
Source organism: Schistocerca americana (assembly GCF_021461395.2). Lineage (NCBI taxonomy): Eukaryota > Metazoa > Arthropoda > Insecta > Orthoptera > Acrididae > Schistocerca > Schistocerca americana. The sequence continues at coordinate 375,271,573 of NC_060123.1, read as the reverse complement.
TTTATGCAAGATGGTGCCCGGCCACATCGCACGGCCGACGTCTTTAATTTCCTGAATGAATATTTCGATGATCGTGTGATTGCTTTGGGCTATCCGAAACATACAGGAGGCGGTCTGGATTGGCCTCCCTATTCGCCAGACATGAACCCCTGTGACTTCTTTCTGTGGGGACACTTGAAAGACCAGGTGTACCGCCAGAATCCAGAAACAATTGGACAGCTGAAGCAGTACATCTCATCTGCATGTGAAGCCATTCCACCAGACACGTTGTCAAAGGTTTCGGGTAATTTCATTCAGAGACTATGCCATATTATTGCTACGCATGGTGGATATGTGGAAAATATCGTACTATAGAGTTTCCCAGACCGCAGCGCCATCTGTTGTTGAAAATTGTAACTACTGTAATTTCGAAAGTTTGTCTGCCTGAAAATGTACTGTTGTCCCAAGCATATTGCAACAAACGGTGTATTTCTATCGCTGCTCGTTTAGTTTTTATTGCCGTTTCAAATATACCGGTCATTTTTGAAACACCCTGTATGTGTTTAGTAGTCTTTTTGTTGTGCCTGTCTGCAACTCAATGTCTCTGCTTTATGGTGAGTTGCAGTTTTTTTTTCTTTTCATAATAATATTCATTTGATACATGCTGCATTGTGGTGTGTTTTTGTGGTTTAATTTTTATCAGATTTTATTTAGTCATCAACCACAAAAAAGTAGATTTAAACAATGGAAAACCCAGAATGGGTGGAATAAAGACAGTATTATGAAAAGGATAGTTGCTACTGAACGTCTCTACTACATGGTATGTGTCAACTATCCTTTTCATAATATTGTCAAAAAAAGTAGATTTGCAGGCATGTTGTCACAGAAGCCTGAAAAACACACGATGATTCCACTATTGCAAAAGGGGCTCTGTTTTACCTCCCTCTGCACTGCTCCTCTATCTGGCAAGTAAAGCATGCTTCCTTCCTGTCATGAGAGCCCCATTCAATGTGTGTTGTTGTTGTGGGTGCTCTGCGTAGTAGTATAATCACCTATAACTAAAGAAATTAATGCGTGAATCTTGCCAAGTTTGTTTGTTGAAAACACTTAAAAACTAGTAGATCCTATCTGAACAGTTCATCCAGTGGAAAACTTGTCTGCCCAAATCTTAGTGATCTCAAGAGCACATTGTCCAAACCAACACCATAGTGTTACACTTATCTTAAAGCTGTAAAATTTTGAAAATTGGTACTCTGAGGTGTTATATTTATTCTTATAATGACTGTGGTCTACTACTTTAGTTAGACATTTGTCAAGAAGTTCATTTTTCTTACACATTTTAAAATTCGAAATCTATAAAAAATTTTGAAATACAAAAAGCCACTTGCCGAATTCTGAAAATTTCTTTGTGCCCCATTTTCAGTATCATCTTTGCCCATTATTCTTGTCTTTCTCTTTGTAATTTATGAATACATTTTGAATGTGTTGATCTGAGTCTATCTTTTCAAAATCTCGTGGTACTTTTTACACAAAAGGCGCCGCATTGATATCAAAATGTTTCAACTATTTTGAAACTATCTTCATTAACAGTTATAAATACATCATAAACAACTGTGCATAGAGCTTATCAAACAACTATTGATATTGTATCAGAAGGAAAATTCAATTGAGAGAACTGTAAGACTACAAAGGGGCAAAGTACCTGGCCGGTACTCATCTTTTTTAATAGAATCTGAAGTATTGCACGAAAAGTAAAGCAGAAAGAAATATTCAGTCACTTACTATATTCATCTTTTGGCCCCCATCTACAATTTTTACTCCAACATTTCCCTCCAGTACTAAATTGGTGATCCCTTGATGTCTCACAACGTCCTACCAACAGATCCCTTCTTCTAGTCAGGATGTGCCACAAATTTCTTTTCTTCCCAGTTCTATTCAGTACCTCCTCATTGCTTACGTGATCCATCCACCTAAATCTTCAGCATTCTTCTGTAGCACCACATTTCAAAAACTTCTGTTCTCTTCTTTCTAAACTGCTTGTTGTCCATCTATCACTTCCATACATGGCTACACTCCAGACAAATACAGGGTGTATCAAAGGCCCACCCAATTAAAAAATATATATCATAACTATTATGTTGTTTGAGATACACGTGTGAATAATGTACTGTTGGAAAGAGCAAACTCTCGAGTTTTACATGGTTCCCGCTTGGTAGCAGCTGTGTGCACCCACTTCAGTTCTAGTAAAAATAGTGTCAGGACAACAGAAAGTGTTTTGTGTTCTATGTTTTGCGCAGTGTGGGTCAGTAATAACTTTTCAGCGCAACTTTCAAACTAGGTATGGTGTGGATCCTCCTATAGCACAGAGAATTAGAGGATGGCATGAACAATTCCGAGAAACCGGTTGTTTGTGTAAAGGCAAATCACTGGGCCCTCTCTGAGTGTCTGAAGCAGATGTTGACTGCATCCGTCAAAGTTCCACAAGGAGTCCGCAGGAATCAGTTTGCCGTGGAGCTTGGTAGCTCAACATGCCCCTGTTGTCAATCTGCCATGTGTTACCTCAACATTTACACATGAAACCATACACAATTCAGCTTCTGCAAGCTCTTTGTGAATGTGATAAACTACAACGTGTGAAGTTCTGTAATTTGGCAGAATGGAGGATGACAGTTTTCTTCCATGCTTAGTGTTTAGTGATGAGGCAACATTCCATTTAAATGGAAAGGCAGATTGTTATTATGTGAGAATATGAGGTATGGAATGACCACATGAAGTTGAACAACATGAGAGGGACTCTCCAAAATTTAATGTGCTTTGTACAGTTTTATGCGAAAAGATGTAAGGTCCATTTTTCTTTGCCGAGAACACTTGTTACAGAAGGCACATATCTCGATATGCCTGAGTACTTTCTTTTCCCACAATTGGAGACCGACTCAAATGACTTCATTTACCAACAGGATGGAACACTGCCAACACTGGCATCTGGAAATACGGGAATTTTTAAATCAAAGATTACTGAATGATGGATCAGTCGCACTGAACCAAATGATTCACCCTTACATTACTGGTCTCCAGGGTCACCAGATCTGACTTTATGTGATTGTCTCTTGTAGGGGTTTATAAAAGTCTCTGTTTATATGCCTCTGTTAACAACAATGAATGAACTGAGACATCGCATAACAGCAGCTGTGAAAGCTGTAACTCGAGACATGCTCGCTCCACTGTGGGAATAATTTGAATACCGCATTGACAGTGCCATGCACCTCAAGGCGGCCATATTAAACACCTATGAGAAGGTATGGGGGCGGGGAAAAAAAAAAAAAAAAAAAAACTTTTCGAGTTTCCCGTTCATCAAAAACCAAAATTCACTATATATGTTTATTAGTTGCAGAAATATAGACGTGTCCGGAGGATTCTTTTTGATACACCCTATACTTTAGAAAGGATAGGCAGGTGAAAAAGAATCCATATCCATGTTGAGGGGGACAGAGGGCACCTCTGTCATGAGAAAAAGCTTCTCTCGTCCTCAAAACCACACCCTTTCTCCTTCTTAAAGAAGCAACATAAAAGTCTGGAAAGCTGACAATATTTTCTTCTACTCTTCAATAACTGGGGAGCACCATGGAAGTTTCCAAACAGACTGATCAACTGCTGATCAGATTTTTGTCTTAAAGCAGGTCTGTAAGAAAATGTATGAATACAGCTGGGAATTAATGGCACAAAATCTATGGTGGCTGATGTGGAATGGAAATGAAGTCCCATGCTTCTTGACAGAGCATAGGGGAACGATGGGGAGAGATCTGCACCGTTGTACTAGGCCTTCCTCCGACTATAATGGGGATGCATGATGATGATGATGATGATGATGATGGACACAGCAACACTCAGTCATCTCGGTGCAGGTGAAAATCCCTGACCCGTCGGGAATCTAACTCAGAGTCCCGTGCTCGGGAAAGGAGAACCCTACCATGAGATGACGGTGCGGATGGTGGTTGATATAGGCAGTAAAATGATGAAACTTCCCAGTGCATAAAGGATTACGACAAGGAGGTGGATTACCATCTCCTCCTTTCAGTCTGGTACTCAAAAAGATAATGCAGGAATTCAACAAAGAGAATATTGCCTACAACAAAGAGAATATTGCCTATTTGGCCTCTGCAGATGGTATTGCACTAATAGCATTCACACGAGAAGAACTTAAAAAAAGCATTCAGACTCTGGAAGCTACGGCATCAAGGTTCGGGCTACATATCAGTAGTTAAAAAATTGAGTACATGACCATAGGAAGAAAGCTCCTGCACTACCACCATCTAACAGCAATCTGTGCCAGGTATAAGCGTGTAAAAGAATTCAAAATATCTTGGACTGTTTTTACTGAAGAAACAAACTGAAGTGGAGATTACAGCAAGACTGCAGAGTGGGAAACGGATGTTATTTTTCTCTAAAGCCCGTATTAAAGTGAAGAAGCATATCACAACAACTAGAATATACAAAACATTAATAAATTCAGTAGTACTATATGCTTGTCAAATGTGGAGCACCCGAAAACAAGACTTTCAGACTGCTTAATCTGATAGAAAGGTCCTCAGGAAAATACATGAACGTCTGAGATCCAACTACGTGCGAATGGAGAAGGAGCCACAGTACAGAACTAGATCTACAAAACGGGCCTAAACTCACTGGAGTGATGAAAAGCATAAAACTCCAATGGACTGGACATGCAGGAAAAATGGGAGAAACAAGACAGCCATAGACTACAATCAACTGGATCCCATCAGTCAGCAGACCAGTGAGAAGATCTAAGAAGAGATGGAGGGATAGTGTAAGACAAGACTTGCTGCAGCTGGGAGTCTTGGAGACAGATGGCAGAAGACTGAAGCAGATGGAGAGCCTTAACTGATTGTAAAAAGAAGTGAACAAATGACCAAGTCTGATTAGAACTCTCATAATGAAGGTTCCACACAAAATTAATTATTTATAAAAATGGTTTATCCATCCGGGGAATTGATACACTTGGCAGATTTTGCCTGTTATTAACATCAATACTGGCAACAAATCGGTCCCAGGAATTCCACGACCATATCAGAATCTCTACAGCAATTCCTGAGACTAGCCTGCACATACAAAAAGAAGTGAGCAGGAGACATCAGTTTATATATGTACAGAGAGATTAGATTTAATAAATTATGTTTTATTTACTTACTAAAACATGACTACATGCAGTAATATTTTTATCTTACGCTTTTCACAGATGATGAATGTGGAGTTAGTTCTAATGCCAAAAACACTTTTTTTATGAGACAGAATCACAATTTAGCAATTTTCAGGTTTTTTGTTCTTTATTTGTACTGTGAAACCTTCCTTCTTGCAAAATTCCGTGATTCTAGATCAACAGGAAGTGCCCTATACGTTTTGATGAGCGAGTCTGCGAGTATCAAAATATGTGACATAAATGGCAGTATCATTTAATTGCACTGACTTAGAACCTTACATTATTGCACCACCCAGGGATCATAGACCACTGCATGTGACAAAGTTCAACTTTATGCGTCTACATAGATACTCCGCAAGCTACGTACTGTGCATGTAGCACTGCTAGTCATTTCCTTTCCTGTTCTACTCACAAATAGAACAAGGGATAAACAATGTTGCATTCTCTCCAGGCATTCCCATTTCATCTCGAAGCATCTCCGTAACACTTGTGTTCGTCAAACCTACTGGTAACAAATCTAGCAGCCTACCTCTGAATTGCTTCAATGTCTTCCTTTTGACCTTGTACTCAAGAATAGGCTGCACCAGCACCCTATATGTGGTCTCCTCTATAGGTGAACCACTGTTTCCTAAAATTCTCCCAATAAACCAAAGTCAACCACTCTCCTTCCCTACCACAGTTCTCACACGCTCATTCCACCTCATATCACTTTCAAATGTTATGCCCAGATATTTAAAAGACTCGACTGTGTCAAGCAGGGCACTAATAATACTGTATCTGAACATTACTGGTTTTTTCTTCATACTCATCTGCATTAACTTACATTTTTCCACACTTAGGGCTAGCTGGCATTCATCACACCAACTGGAAATTTTGTCTGTCGTCATCTTGTATCTTCCTACACTACACTCACGCAGCTTTGACACCTTACTGTACACCATGTCATCATCAGCAAACAACCGCTGATTGCTGCCCACCCTGTCCACCAATTATATTCCTGTATATAGAGAACAACAGTGTTCGTATCACACTTCCCTGTGCACTTCTGATGATACCCTTGTCTCCCACTCCTGAGAAAAAGGGGTCTTAACAGTCGACCAGATGAGGGACAACAGAGTGATTCTATACAGGTTCCGGTTTTGCTGACTGAGGTATGGAACCCTAAAAAGCCAATACTTTTAATTGTTTGCATTGGTAGTACTTGGAAGTTCGCTTTCTGAAATAACAATTGGCCAGCCATTCTGTTCTCCTTTTAATCACCAATCTTAGGTATCTTGTCTGTATTATTTCTGTGTGCAATAATACAAAATACATCCTGTTTCATATTACTGTTATTCCATCCTAAATTTTCTGTTGTTTTATTTCTGTGTGCAGTCCTGAAGTACTTTCACAGGTGGTCTGATAGAATGTTGATTGTTAACAATAATTTAAATAATTTTATCTCATTTTATAATCCTTGGAATAAATGAAAATGATAATAATAACTGCTCCACTCAATGATAAACATTTGAAAACAATTAAAAATTAGATAATGCACCCTGCCCTCATTGCTGTTTTGTGTTTCTGTATTGGTTGTGTCTAGTCAATGACCCACATCTCAGTTTATAAGATTATTTTAACATTTTATACTACCTGTGATTAACCTCTGTTTTTATTGTCTCTCAGACTCTGCTGTTTCTTATACAATTTTCTGGCCAGTAACATCAGTCTTCCAAGTAATTACGTAGTAATGTACCATTTTCAAATGAAACAAGAAATCAAAATAATATTCAAAACTTCATCTATAAAACTTATTTTTAACTCTGAGAAGCAATCTTCTTTTTAGTCGACTTGTAAGACATAAAAACATAAATTATCGAACAAAATTTCCTGTGTGTTATTGCTGTTACATTTTTATGCTATGATCATTTTCATTAATACTTTTATGTCATTTGACAGTATTTGATAGATTTCAGATTTCATCTATGAAGCTTGCGATGCAGTACAGCAATAAAACATGGGAAGAGTGACAATATGTGATGAAATGGGAGTAACACAAAGAGGAAAAGATAATACAATAATAATATAGATTAGAATAGAAAATGAAAGTTAACAAAAATGAAAGACGCCTTCCTCAGGAGGTATACGCGGACAAGAGGGGGGGGGGGGGGGGGGGGGGAATTAGCGAATTTTTCCCAGATCTCCCGGCTAAAAATGCACTTAATAAACTTCTTACAAGGGAAAAAAATACACTTTTTCCATGGTAAGTGAAAGGACATGCAGCTCTACTGTATGATTAAATGATGATGGCGTCCTCTTGGGTAAAATATTCCGGAGGTAAAATAGTCCCCCATTCGGATCTCCGGGCGGGGACTACTCAAGAGGACGTCGTTATCAGGAGAAAGAAAACTGGCGTTCTACGGATAGGAGCGTGGAATGTCAGATCCCTTAATCGGGCAGGTAGGTTAGAAAATTTAAAAAGGGAAATGGATAGGTTAAAGTTAGATATAGTGGGAATTAGTGAAGTTCGGTGGCAGGAGGAACAAGACTTCTGGTCAGGTGAATGCAGGGTTATAAATACAAAATCAAATAAGGGTAATGTAGGAGTAGGTTTAATAATGAATAAAAAAATAGCAGTGCGGTTTAGCTACTACAAACAGCATACTAAACGCATTATTGTGGCCAAGATAGACACAAAGCCCATGCCTACTACAGTAGTACAAGTTTATATGCCAACTAGCTCTGCAGATGATGAAGAAATAGATGAAATGTATGACGAGATAAAAGAAATTATTCAGGTAGTGAAGGGAGGGAACGAAAATTTAATAGTCATGGGTGACTGGAATTCGTCAGTAGGAAAAGGGAGAGAAGGAAACATAGTAGGTGAATATGGATTGGGGGGAAGAAATGAAAGAGGAAGCTGCCTTGTAGAATTTTGCACAAAGCATAACTTCATCATAGCTAACACCTGGTTCAAGAATCATAAAAGAAGGTTGTATACCTGGAAGAATCCTGGAGATACTAAAAGGTATCAGATAGATTATATAATGGTAAGACAGAGATTTAGGAACCAGGTTTTAAATTGTAAGACATTTCCAGGGGCAGATGTGGATTCTGACCACAATCTATTGGTTATGAACTGCAGATTGAAACTGAAGAAACTGCAAAAAGGTGGGAATTTAAGGAGTTGGGACCTGGATAAACTGAAAGAACCAGAGGTTTTAGAGAATTTCAGGGAGAGCGTAAGGGAACAATTGACAGGAATGGGGGAAGGAAATACAGTAGAAGAAGAATGGGTAGCTCTGAGGGATGAAGTTGTTAAGGCAGCAGACGATCAAGTAGGTAAAAAGACGAGGGCTAATAGAAATCCTTGGGTAACAGAAGAAATATTGAATTTAATTGATGAAAGGAGAAAATATAAAAATGCAGTAAATGAAGCAGGCAAAAACGAATACAAACGTCTCAAAAATGAGATCGACAGGAAGTGCAAAATGGCTAAGCAGGGATGGCTAGGGGACAAATGTAAGGATGTAGAGGCTTGTCTCACTAGGGCTAAGATAGATACTGCCTACAGGAAAATTAGAGAGACCTTTGGAGAGAAGAGAACCACTTGTATGAATATCAAGAGCTCAGGTGGCAACCCAGTTCTAAGCAAAGAAGGGAAGACAGAAAGGTGGAAGGAGTATATAGAGGGTTTATACAAGGGCGATGCACTTGAGGACAATATTATGGAAATGGAAGAGGATGTAGATGAAGACAAAATGGGAGATAAGATACTGCGTGAAGAGTTTGACAGAGCACTGAAAGACCTGAGTCTAAACAAGGCCCCGGGAGTAGACAACATTCCATTAGAACTACTGATGGCTTTGGGAGAGCCAGTCATGACAAAACTCTACCATCTGGTGAGCAAGATGTATGAGGCAGGCGAAATTCCCTCAGACTTCAAGAAGAATATAATAATTCCAATCCCAAAGAAAGCAGGTGTTGACAGATGTGAAAATTACCTAACTATCAGTTTAATAAGTCACAGCTGCAAAATACTAACGCGAATTCTTTACAGACAAATGGAAAAACTGGTAGAAGCGGACCTCGGGGAAGATCAGTTTGGATTCCGTAGAAATGTTGGAACACGTGAGGCAATACTAACCTTACGACTTATCTTAGAAGAAAGATTAAGAAAAGGCAAACCTACGTTTCTAGCATTTGTAGACTTAGAGAAAGCTTTTGACAATGTTGACTGGAATACTCTCTTTCACATTCTAAAGGTGGCAGGGGTAAAATAGAGGGAGCAAAAGGCTATTTACAATTTGTACAGAAACCAGATGGCAGTTATAAGAGTCGAGGGGCACGAAAGGGAAGCAGTGGTTGGGAAAGGAGTGAGACAGGGTTGTAGCCTCTCCCCGATGTTATTCAGTCTGTATATTGAGCAAGCAGTAAAGGAAACAAAAGAAAAATTCGGAGTAGGTATTAAAATTCATGGAGAAGAAGTAAAAACTTTGAGGTTCGCCGATGAAATCGTAATTCTGTCAGAGACAGCAAAGGACTTGGAAGAGCAGTTGAACGGAATGGACAGTGTCTTGAAAGGAGGATATAAGATGAATATCAACAAAAGCAAAACGAGGATAATGGAATGTAGTCAAATTAAATCGGGTGATGCTGAGGGAATTAGATTAGGAAATGAGACACTTAAAGTAGTAAAGGAGTTTTGCTATTTAGGGAGTAAAATAACTGATGATGGTCGAAGTAGAGAGGATATAAAATGTAGACTGGCAATGGCAAGGAAATCGTTTCTGAAGAAGAGAAATTTGTTAACATCGAGTATAGATTTAAGTGTCAGGAAGTCGTTTCTGAAAGTATTTGTATGGAGTGTAGCCATGTATGGAAGTGAAACATGGACGGTAACTAGTTTGGACAAGAAGAGAATAGAAGCTTTCGAAATGTGGTGCTACAGAAGAATGCTGAAGATAAGGTGGGTAGATCACGTAACTAATGAGGAGGTATTGAATAGGATTGGGGAGAAGAGGAGTTTGTGGCACAACTTGACAAGAAGAAGGGATCGGTTGGTAGGACATGTTTTGAGGCATCAAGGGATCACAAATTTAGCATTGGAGGGCAGCGTGGAGGGTAAAAATCGTAGAGGGAGACCAAGAGATGAATACACTAAGCAGATTCAGAAGGATGTAGGTTGCAGTAAGTACTGGGAGATGAAGAAGCTTGCACAGGATAGAGTAGCGTGGAGAGCTGCATCAAACCAGTCTCAGGACTGAAGACCACCACCACCACAACAACAACAACAACAACAACAACAACAACGTGACAGTATGCTTTCCCTTGGAGCTGTAAAAATATCGATTCATTGAATGGTAAAGGTTTTATACACTGGTGTGGAACTTCAGAGGGGGAGGGGTAAGTTTTGGAGAGATCTGGGGTGTGCAGCAACATTTACACTGCAAATTTTCATATTACGATATGCTGTATATTTTTGTATTTGTATTACGAAAGTATAGAGTCTAAACAGCACATTAGTTTCTGAAGCATTGAAATCGAGATTGAAATGCGCTTTTGTAAGCCAGTCATAGCTCATGTCATGTGATCTGCCAGCCAATGACAGCAGATATTGAAAGCATTGGACATGTGACAGTCAGCCACAGCAGCATCACTGTTAAGTGGTATGAATATATAAATAGAAACATTTAATGATTTAAATTAATGTACTCAGTGTAGCTACAAGAAAAGTTAAGCTTTCGCATATAATAGTGGTCTTTTTTGCATTTGTTTCACTTTTAAGATACATCACACAAATGTGTAACTAAAATTTTAAATGATGACAATGTCTGTTCTTCTGGGCTCGAAATTCTTTTAAGTGGTAGTCCTCAATATGTTAACTTTTAAAGCAGAGTCAAACACACTGTGATTTAAGAAATTCATTGCACATTCGCACACGTAACCTAATCTATCTTGCATAAAAGGAAATTTACTATGAAACCAACACTTTCCAAAGTAACACTCGCAATATTTTCCCATGACCTGTTAGAAATAGCTTCGTTTTAGCAGTTGCCAGAGAGCACCAGAAACAGGCATTACTGCACTTGGGCAGCTATGATGATGTAGGAAGCCCATATGTTTGTACATATATAGTATTAAAGGATTTCACATGACATCATAAAAGAAATAGGATACTCCAAGAGCATTGGAATACCATTACCATACTAAAATACATAATTCAGTTTAAAAGTGCACATTTTTTATATGTCCAGATTCACAATGAAGATTTCAGGACGGTTTTAGGGATGCACATTTTCTTTGAGTACCAGTACTGTATTATCTCATGTTTCGTTCTTTATTGAGGCATAATGTCGTACATGCCAGAAGACGAAAATGTGCAACTATAACTTCAGTGAGCAGTTGAAACTAGCCAATAGCGCAGAATGAAACACTTTGATTCTAATAAATTGACTACCTCTGGAGGAAAGATTAATAAAAGCCATATTTATTTAGTAAACTGACAATAACTTCATTATTCTGTAAGGCAATTGACTGCCAAAAACATGGAAATAAAATAAGACCAGAAAACTGAAACTAATAACATATGTTAGCCTTCTGTAATTATTTGAATGTATTTTAATTCACTTGATAGCTCTCAACCACAGAAATCCATTTTGTTTTCATATGATGTGAAAAGTGTAAATAAAGAGGAAACAGCAAAAGTACTACACTCAAGCAAGGCTTACGTGGAGACTAGCCCCCTCCCCATTACAACCCAGACTTCCATGCATATGTGGCAATCTGGCAGCTTGGGCAGGCCAGAAAAATTTTCCCGGATAGCATTTGGGCACTTGTTGCTACTGCTAATACAGCTAACAGCCACACTTCAAGTAGCCGGAAGCAGGAGAAGGTACTGCATATGCGCTTGAGCCATCAGGCAACTACTCAAATGAACTTAATGTAAACAGTTGTGACATCACGCTTGTCAACAGCAGTTTATTGTTACGAAGTATTCCATAGTCTCTGTCCTAAAGCCTTTGACGCATTTTTCTGTTTATCAGTTCCTGCCAGTCAAAATTACAAAAATTTAAACTCTAAAACAATGAAAAATTCCCGGGTTTTCCCAGTTTTCTCCCGGATGTAAAAATTCCTGGGTTTTTCCTGGATGTCCAGGAGCGTATACATCCTGCTCACTGAACTATTCTTGATAAAGATCTGTGGCATTTTGAGGTTCGTTTTTTTATATGCTCCCTCAGCAACAGTTGCTTCCTTCATTCATGGTGTCCAGTTCTATTAGACCCTTGTACCTCACAAATAACCACTTGTGTTTTTTTGTACAAGGAAGACAGAATTTTTTACAAAACAATCAACAGCTATCATCTTTCTTCAATTTTTCAAGTGAGCAGTGTTTACAATACACAAATAAAAGAATATGCAAATTAATGGAGTAGGTATTTCTTTATATTAACATAGTGGAAATTCCTTTACCTAAGTTATGTGCTTACTGACTTTATTGTAATATTTGTAAAATGTGATATGTGAAAACACAGTTTTTAATGGTCAACTTTGCTCCTTATGGACTTTTATTTGGGCCACTTATGACCTTCTGAATATTTTCTCATATATATGGAACAGATTCTTCCATTTCTGTGTAACTGAACCTTATTACATAAAAAGTACAACATGTTTCTTACAGGAATTGATAGAATAATGAGCAAGTGCTTATTACCAGAAGTACGGGCCGACTCCTATGAAGTACTTTTTACTCCAGTTTTAAAACCTGGTGATAAACCAGTTGACATTTCAAAAATTCACTTGTATGTCATAGAAGTTCGTGTGCATCCCCTTATGGTAAGTACCAGATAATTTTCTTCAAAACACATACCTTCCCGTGCAAGTCCTTTCTTCAGCAAAATCTTTCCAGTTTGTGACCACTTTGCCGTACACATGAATTTTGAAATATGATAATGCAGTTAATGAAGCTGAGAATGACCACAGAAGTCAAAGCTTGTAATTGTTCTTTTTCTTTCTTATGGCATGCATTGTTTCAGCTTGCAGGTTTTTTCCTTAATTTACTAGCCCTTTCCCTACCCTCCAATTTTACTACCAACCCCAGTAAATCCATTAGAAGATAGCTGCCTTTCATATTACGAGAAACTTGCACAATTTATGAAATGTAGATAATATTGTGTATGCTTGATATATCTGTATTTATGTGAAAATTGTTTCATTTTATTCCAGCATATGGCTTACGTGGTGTATCAAGGCCGACGTTGTTTCATGAGACAAGATACCAGTACAGTTGAATGGACTGTAACACAGAAAAAGAATTATATGATGGAACAAGAGGAAAGAATTTTAGATGATTCAATTGAGAAATTAAATGAGGATACCAGAAATAATCTGCACTTATTAGCAAACCTCATGAAGAAATATGTTATGGATAACAACTGAAGTAGCATTCTTTTGTATTAATAAAGCAAATACTACAAGAGTGAAGTAAGGTTTAATTTAAATATTTTGCAGTGTGTCCATTAAAACTGTTTACTGCTTCTACATGTTCTCTCTGCTTGAATTCCACAATTATAACAAATTGTAAGTGACCCTTGTGAAATATCACTAAGAAACTGCAAGGAATGACAACATTGAAGAGAGATTTTATTTCAAATTTCAAATAAAATTATTACTCACATTATAACAAACTGTTAACTGAGGCAAGAAATGAAATGTTATCTAATCTGGCTCTAAAGGCATGTAATAAAATAAAATAAACCCAACCATAATATTTATATTTTTTCACACATTTCCTTGTTGGATACAGATAGAGTGTGTGTGTGTGTGTGTGTGTGTGTGTGTGTGTGTGTGTGTGTGTGTGTGTGTGTGTTTGTGTGTGTAAGAAGGAAGTAATGACCTGACAGAGAAAAAAAATATGATAAAGTGTGCTATGGAGAGCAGTCATTGTAAGGAAGCAAAAAAATTGAGCAAAAACATTAGGTAAAACCCAAGAACATCTATATCTTAAATAAGTTGTGTTTTTTCTTGAATGTCGTGCACAGCAGTCTGCAACTGCCTTAATTAAACACAACTTCTTGTTTCTATTGTCAATGTGGTATGTGAAAACTTTTACAAAAGATATCTGTGTATTAGATTAATACTTACCTCTTTCTCTTTTCATTTCATAACATTAAAGGTAAGATACAAACACAGACACACAACTGATTATTTATTACAGTACCAACTGAGATTGCCATGTGTAGCTGTTTCTACCTTTAAAATACAGTAGCAAGAGTCGGCGATGAAGTTGACATGTTATGCTGAAACAAGTGAAAAGTGGCTCCTAACAGCCAAAACCATTAATCAACTGTATTATATCATCACTGTGACTATAATAAATAATCGGTTGTAAATTTCAAACAGTCGCTGTATATCTCAATAAATATTATTTCTGCTGAGGAAGTTTGGAGAAGTGTATCAGAAAACCTCTCAATTCACATGTGATTGTACGCATTTTTTGTCCCTCAAGAAAGCCATGGCAACTTACTTCGAGAGTAAATATTCTTATACAAAATTTTCTAGCATTTTGAATATGCTCTGACAGCAAACAACAGTTTTATTATTAAAACCTTGACATGTTATCAATCTGAGAAAATTTGTTATAACCAAATTACAATACCATATTTTAACAGAGTCTGTTGTCATAGTTATGTTTACATTGATTACCAATTTTGTTATTAACTGAACAGCTTCACGTCTGGTAAAATAAATGAAAGATGTGCTAAGTTTGACCTCATTTAGCTTATCTCAAATATATGTGAGATATACGATACCCATCACAGTTGTAGAGCTGTGCTGCATTACAACTTACACCGACAATATACAGCGCGTGAACCATTCACTGCCCTGCAACTACAACAGTGTTTATTGTATAAACTGTTTTATTTGTTGTGTGTGTTTCAGAGATCAGTTAGCAAATTTAGCATGTCTCATTTATTTTATCAGATCTTAAGACTTTTTTTGAAAGAATGAAATGGGTTATCCATTGCAAAAATAAGTGTGAAAATAGACTGCATTAAAACAATGTTACAATTTTATTGTGTATTATGTAAGAGAATTTGTTGCTATATATCCTGTCCTGGCCCCTAATTCTAGGCAATATACAGAAATTTGTTTCAAAGCAACCAAATGTGAATATTAGGAAGTGCAATCAAAAGGTATGTTTCTTTTGGTTTGTTTAAAACAAATTTTCATTTTCTTTTATGGGTTCATATTTTTGATGAAAAATAAATATAACATGGGTTGTTATCATACACTGCACAGTAACTTCTTTCAAAGTATACAATATATTTAAAACATTTTTACATTTTTCTGAAATGAATCATAACTACAATATATACTTTTTTATAAATACACCAGAACAAACATAAATTAGGCAGACACAGTTTCCACCATAGATTTCTTAATAATTTCACCAAAATTCTCATCACAGTCATCTGTCCCACCACTGGAACCTGTGTTATTAGTAACAAGTTGAGCTTTGCTCACATTGCACGATGACTCCGTGCCAGAAGTCATGCTGTTTTGCGGCAACTGTTCTGCTGTCACGTTACTATTAAAAGTTGCAGATGGACCCTGCACAGAGTTACTAGACTCCTCAAAGGGAACACCATTTGATGGAGTATTCCCACCATTAATATAAGAATATCGTCCTTGCAGCAACTCTGAGAAAGGTTCCAACTTATTGCTAAGTGAACACACTGTATGTAGATTGGTATAATGATTGTTCTGTACAATGTCTGGTGATACTATGTTTTTA
Organism: Schistocerca americana; assembly: GCF_021461395.2. Taxonomy (NCBI): domain Eukaryota; kingdom Metazoa; phylum Arthropoda; class Insecta; order Orthoptera; family Acrididae; genus Schistocerca; species Schistocerca americana. Next base: position 375,255,605 of record NC_060123.1, on the reverse strand, counting down.
CCATTCACATCTCTTGAAGAGATGTGGTCTTGAGAATAGCTTTCCCTTGCACTCGGTACAGAGGAAAATCCATGGTAAACACTGTTGTTTGAAGGGTGTGTTGGATGTTGCTCACTATATTGTGCATTAGATGCATTTAAGTCCACTCTCCCTTTGTAACTTTCACTGTCCAGCACTTGAACATCATTTTTTGGACTAAATTCTGAATTGTAAAGTGAACTGTAGTGACCAAAGGAGCCTGTCTGAAGATGGTGGTGTGAAGTGAAAGTGGGAAATGAAGATGAATACGGATGGTACTTTGCTGCCTGGTCATTAGCATAAAGTCCAATAACATCAGATGCTGCAGTCTGTGACTGAGTGTAATTTGTTTGAACAGTTTCGCAAAACCCACTGCCTTGCAAAACTGCAGAACCATTAAATCCTCGATTCACATTTGTACTTTGAGTGATATGAAAATTATTATCAGCTCCATACTCATGATGCACAGGACTCTGCAGTTTTCGTTGCTGGTGGAGAGGAATGTTTGAATGGTGGGAGTTGAACTTACTATGATTAACACCATTGCTCTCCAGTTGATCCACTGATAGTTCTGTACTGTTCTCTTCAGAATAGCATTCATCTCTGAACACATACAGATCTAAAGAATCTTCTCTTGCAGGTAAATCCCCTACTATACCTGAATAACTTGAATTTGTTCCCTGAATGTCTGAACTGCTCGATACACGAGGTTCTGCTTGTGTTCTGTACTGCACATTGTTGAAGCTTCCAGAATGGACACAAGAGTCTGACTCAATATGTGAACCTACTGCAGCTTCACGTAGCAAATTGCCATTGAACTTACGTGGTGACGCACTGTTTGCAGTACTGACATGCACAGATTTCCCAGAACTTTCATATCTGCTTGAGTTGCACCGTACATGGGTATCTTCACTCCAAGTGACTCTTGGTGACAGATGCCTATGCTTGCTCCCAACGCTTTCTTCATCTTCCAATTTCTGTTTTTTCTCCAACTCCAATCTCATCAGAGTGTGAATGAAGTGTGTGCGTACCCTCACTGGATTAAACTCTATACGTCCACTTGAGTTAGCACAGCCATCTCTTGTACAGCCACATGGAAAATTTAATCGATCAACCTGGAAAATCCAACAGCAAATGTAAGCAGGATGTAAATGTATAATTTTCTAAATGAAAGCAATTCCACATGAAAGTTAAGAGTTTACCAGCAGTGGTGGTGGTGGTGGTGGTGGTGGTGGTGGTGATGGTGGTGGTGGTAGTAGTAGTAGTAGTAGTAGTAGTAGTATAAATATACATTCATTTTTACAGCCATAGCATGCATTAATACAATTTTCAATGAATTATTATCTCATGTAAAAAGCAGCCTGAAAATAGTCATGTTTTGGTACTGCACCATACCGCAAAATAGTGGTTAGTATTTACACATGCTCAGACATTTTCAAGGAAATAATTCTATCACATAACCACTGCAACCACTGGCAGCCTAGTTAAGGGGGTGCATAATTGACTCCTGGTAGTGCAACTATTGTATGAAGATTACAAAATTGTGAGTTACAGCAAAGGAGAAACAAAAGGTTGGCAAAAGAACCATTGGTTGCTCTGGTACTACACATAAAGCAGTTTCTTGACAAAATTATAATTCTGATTGAAACATTACCTCTTGTGTGGCAGTTGAAAAAACACTGGTTATAAACAGGTGTTGCATTATCATCTTAAATTATAATAGTGATTAATATTTTGAAGTGAGTGCACACACACTACCACTAATCATATTGCCTTGCAACAACAATGTATTTCTGAAAATGCAAATGATCCCAACAGCTGCTGGTCCCAAACAGTGCTGGGGTTTTGCATCCAAGCATTGACTTAAGCCAACATGACAACTGTATATCAGTCAATATTTTTCTGTAATTCCACAATTTCCAGTAATAAATGTAGAAAGCCATCTACATCACTGTCATTTGGGGCAACAAGTTGTGTTACAAACAGATTTAATGTTTTATTACTGAAAACAAAGTAAAAGTAGAGAGTTGTTCTGATAGAAAATTCCTAGCATTCATATACGTTTTATAACTGCTCCATATAACAGAAGTAAATCTTTAACTTGATGGAAGCTTAAAATGTTCAACACAGACAAGGAACAACACACAGGGAGTTGTCACTGTCTTCAAAATTGTATCTCAATTTTTCCATGCCTTTTTCTTTCAGCTCACTTAATGCACATGGTTATTTATCTTGGAATTACTTGTTAGGATTAGTTTCTCTGTCAGCAGATAGAAAAAGTTATAGTAAATTCTAACCAACAAGCTACCTAGGATTGTTGCTTTATGGCTGACAACATACTGTGATTGAAATGACAGATGCCTACAACTGCATTTCTTTAACAGGACAAATGCAATTGACAATTCATGTTCTTTCAGGTCAAAAATATTCTCTCTTAATGTTTCTGCTCTTCTTTCGTGTAAAGTGCTGTTCTGTTTTATCTTTTCTGACCACTATATTAACTCCAAGACCTGTCTTCTGCATACCACTTTCACTCTAGCACTCTAAAAATACACGTCTTAATCTTATTTCCTTCAAACTTACTTCAAATTTCTAACACTTTCCCCACCAGAATGCAATGATTACCACTCTTTCAGCTTACTATTCTGAGAGTATGGAAGCGTGCTTCCTTTCGATGGCTGCATGTATCAATTCCAAGAGCTACAAATGACATAACACATCAAATGTTATGATAGATTTGCCCAATACCCAAGAAACTGACTAAATGTGGCAAATGTGAATTAACTCATACAAACAATTTCTACATAAAGCCAGGTACAAAAACACTCATTACCAAAATGTATAATTTACAGGTCATGGGAATATTTGGACATGGTGGTACATAATTTTTATTTTAGATTAAATTGTTAAAACTAAATAAACAAGTTCATAGAACTGACAGTTTTCAACATAAGCATTACAGAAGGAAATACAAGATCAGGTTATTTTCATTTATCATAATATTTAAGTATTCTCCTACAAAACATACTTTTTTATGTACCCCTCTTAGAATGATTTATACTGTATCTTCTGTCATGTTCAATGCTACAGCTTCAGTAATAATACTTTTTTCTGAGTGACAGGAGTAGTCTTTACACGATGAAACCTGCCTTCTGTTTTATTTGTTTGTTTTTGTCAGACGTGCCCATATCAAAACTGTAGAACACAAAGACAAAGAGTGGAGTTAGAACACCTACATGTCAATCCAAATCGATGGAAGAGAAGACAGCTAAAAACAGGGATGTGGAGAAAGGTCTATAAAATACGCCATAGAGAAACAGAGGTCCAGAACTAAAAATTAAATGGTCTTTGTCATATTGCTACGATGGATAAAAAGTAAAACGCAGTCGACAGCTCAGCAAACACAAATGGAAATGTAACCTATTAAAAAAGGGCATTATGTCAGGAAATGGCGGACAGTTAAAAGTTGGGCTCAATGTGCACAAAGAGGTGCACATTACACTTAACAAATGACAATGGCTAAAAAGACAGTGCCCAATAAGCACACCCAGTTAAAATGATCTCGCAGTGGGAGGGTCGAGAGGTAGTCGTCCAAGCCGCTGGGATACGCTTAATAACCTGACGCTCAGGACAGAACCCCCGAGGCACACCGCTTTCCTGGATAAAGGTGTCTGACAAGGCAGAGCCCACACAACCTTAAAAACTCAGCCTTTTAAAAATTCCTGAACAAAATGGGGCAGATGGCCACAGAAGCCCCACATGTAGAGAGTACGAAGGATATCAGTCCTCCAGCAGGTGTCTTAGGCTTTCCCCAAATCGAAAAACATGGTCAGTCTGGAATTTCCGCAGAAAACTATTCATGACATAGGTGGACAAAGTGATGAGAAGGTCAACTGCAGAACAGTGCACTCAAAATCCACACTGTGCAATGGTAGTAGACGGCAAGACTCAAGCCACCGTACCAGCCAGGCAAGAATCAGGAGTTCCATCACCTTGCAAACGCAGCTGTTGAGAGAAATGGGGCCAGCAGTTAGAAGGAAGGTGATTGTCCGTACCGGGCTTAGGTTGGGGTATGACAGTGGCTTCATGCTAGCGTCTGGCAAACATGCCCTCTGCCCAGATGCGGTTGTATGTATTAAGCTGAAAGTGCTTGCCCACAGGAGAAAGGTGCTGCAACATCTGAATGTTAACAGCATCTGGCTCTGGAGTGGAGGATCAGGATGAAGTGAGAGCATGATCTAGCTCCCTCGTAGTAAAGGCAGCATTGTAGCACTCACGAGTCTGAGAAGAGAAGGATATTGTCCAAACCACCTCCGCTCATTTCCGAAGTAGGAAGGCAGGGTGACAGTGGGAGGAGCTCAAAATCTCCTCAAAATGGTGGCCCAACATGTTGGAGATAGTAATAGGGTCCACGATGACATTGTCTGCTACCGTCAGGCTGGAAATAGGGGAATTGATCTTGGTGCCAGAGAGAAAAGATGTCAGAGGTTGGCCCACATGACAGAAAAGGGAATGGAACTGTTAAAAGAACTAGTGAACAAAATCCAGCTAGCTTTTTTGCTATCCTGAAGAACACGATGACACTGTGCATGCATCTGTATATAATGAATGCGGTTTTCCATCGTAGGATGACTGTTAAAAACGTGGAGAGCATGTCTCCGCATGTGAACTACGTCACGCCATGCCTCAGTCCACCAAGTGACTGGGACATGGCATGGTAATGAGGATACATGGGAAATGGTCGCAGGAGTATGAGTCAGAGAGAATGGACCACTCAAGATGACGGGCAAGCTGGGCAGTGCTGGACAGGTCCAAATGGAAATAGGTGTGCAAGGAGTCTGAAAGGAACGTGGGTGCTCCTGTGTTAGGTCAGAAGAGGTTAAGTTGATTAAGAGGGTCAGCCAAGAGGGCACCTCTTGGACAGGTTCTGTGAGAACCCCAAAAGGGGATGGTGTGCATTAAAGATACCAAGCAGTTGCCCAATAAGATGGAGGACGTCTGCCCTTGTTACATCAAAAAGACAGAGGAATGTAAACGGTAAAAAGGGAAAAGGTTAAGTGAAGAAGTGAAAGGCAAATTGCAACAGCTTGAAGACGGGTAGTAAGAGAGATGTGTTGACTATGAACATCATTCCATATGAGCAGCACGACTCCCCCATGGAATGGAATACTGACGTCAGGGGGGTGGTCAAAACGAACCAGGAAGAAATGCGAAAGTTCAAACCGATGATGAGGACGCAATTTTGTTTCCTGAAGGCAGAGAACAAGTGGACACTGTGATTCTAAGAGCAGTCGTAAATCCTCTTTGTTGGATTGAAGGCAGAGCTGTAAACATTCAGTTGGAAGAGACTCACGATGAGGAAAAAATGAAAGGGTGTCACATCAGCAGCTGCCGAGTGCCAGCCTGTGAAGACTTGCTGCTACAGGGCACAGAGGCAGGAGTGTCCTGCTCCCTGAGGTCCACAGAAGCGTCGGCTTTCTTCTGCTGTCGGCTGCAGAATCAAACGCACAAACATGGTTGATGGTGCGCACTGGTGACATGGAGGTCGGCTGGGCGAGGGTATCACGTGATGACACTAAGAGGATCTTCGAATCGGCAAAGGAGAAGACCGTTTGCCTTTTTTGGACTTATTCGAGCCTTTCTGGTTACTGGAGGGAGATTCAGGCATTGGTTGGCTAGAGGGGACATAGGAAGTCTTCACAGGAGTGTTCCTTCTGTCCTTTCCAGCCTGCCAGTTGTATAGCTTGTGACTTCACCCCACAAGGTGACAGTCTGATGGCTTGTTGCACAGCCGGACGAGGAGACAGTGATGCTAACATGACATGGGCGATTTCAAAACCTCAGAGCTGAATATGACGTCACATGTCTGTGTGACCATGCCCTTTAAGGAGCTAGGTGTAGCAAGAACAGTACTGTAAGTGCCAGGCTGTCGAACGCAAAGTTTGTGACTAGCCAATAACGAGCAACTGCGTAAGATATTTTTTCCTTTACCCAGATTTCCTGGACATCCCCACTCATCGAGATACAAAGGACAATCTCGAAAGGTGGCGGCGTGGTCATCACTGCAGTTGACAGAGAGGGATGAAGGAGGCGGACAATTGACCTCGTGCGCATCCCTACCGCAAGTTGCGCATATGGCTGGGTGTCGACAAGACAGTTGAGTGTGGTTGAAATGATGACACTGGTACAGTGCATTGGGCTCGGAATGTACAGTTGGACTGTGATAGCTTCATAACCTGAGTGATCTTGGAAAGAAGCACCACTATCAATGGTAAGAAAAAGAGTATATGTGGGCACTAAGGAGGCATCTAACTTTTTCGTCACGCGATGGATGGCAATGACACCCTGATCCGAGACATAAGTTTGGATTTCGGCCTCGGTCAGACTGTTGAGGAGCCTAGTGTAAATAACTCCACGGGAAGAATTCAGAGTTCTATAGCTTGCGGCAAACAGGATAGGTGTGGAGAAGCAATGTGGCAAGTAGTGGTTGTGCTTGAGAATCAGAAGTAGTCTCCAAAAAGCAAAGTGCCATTGCATAAATGAGAGCAGGATTTCATGGGGCTGGTAATTGCATCAACACCTTTCTGAATTAGAAACGAATTTACCATTGCAAAGGACTGACCATCTTCACTTCATGAAACCACGTGCGGTGCAGCTAGGAGGGCATTTGAATTGATAGCTTTGTTGCATTTACATTTGGTGGACATGGACTGCAAAGATGATGACTGGCTCATTGCAAGAAAATCCTCCACGATTGCCCACGTCTCCGATGGCACGCTCCTTCCAACTGGGGATCCCCTTCACAATGAGGCACACCCACCTTTGGTGATTGTTCACACCTCAGGTAACAACTCCCGAACACCTGACAGATGGACGAATCGGCAGTTTGGGAAGGTAGCATCTCAGGCAATAGCCCATCCCTAGGCCTCGCCTATAGCATGGAATACAAGCTAACCCTACCTGTCGACCCGGGGCTGGGAATTACGCATTACCCAGTCACTTGTTACGTGTCAGACACGTGATGGCCTGCAGGATGCACAGGGAGGTAGAAGAAAAGAGAGGAACCTCAAACATCAATGTAGAGAGAGGATAGGAGAAGGTGAATGAAGAAAGGAAAAGGGAACAAAACATGGTGAGACTGTTCTTATGTCAGCTATGGACAGTGCAGAACACTTCCAAAAACACCTGACATGTTCCCCAAGGGAGGTGAAAAAGAATAGCAAGATGATAGACATGCAGCACAGAAGGGAAAAGATGCTGCAAAGGCTGGGGACCCATGGGAGCTAAGCACAAACCAGCTAAAGAGCAGCGAGCCCCCTGGGGGGACATCTGTTTTAGTTTTCTACTGGATGACTAGCATCTTATTCCTATGAATGCTTGAAGAAAGTTTCCTCTAAAAGAAAATATGTTACACCTTCCAGTTATCTGAATGTAAAACAGATCTGTGTTGTTCAGTTACATTTCCACAGTATGTAAAGCAATCTTTTCTGGCCATCTAATAAGATTTAGCACAGCAGAATAATATGAAAGTTTTTGATTGTACTGATCAATGCCCGACTTATCACCTATTTTAGTTTCTGACAATCTTAAATTTCGAAGAAACTTTAACCATTTCAGCATGGTGCATATTAGAAATGGCAAGAACTTCATTTTGACACTACTTGCAAATAAGTACACCGTCATTCAAAAATTATTCTTGGTATACTTATCGCATCAAGTTAGAATGAAAATTCATGCCTTCAGTGATAACCTCCACCTTTCTCAGGAACAACTTTTTACAAGAGATTGTGTTATTTAAATGCAATGTCAGGGGCGCTCATTGAAACATAAATGAGTTGGTGAAGTTCCTTGTAGTCTCCTTATGTCAAGAATCCAGTCCCCTGCAGCACTAAGATTATAGGCAATGTCCCTGACAAAATTGTTGTTGCACCTAAAGAATATTACAGTCTTTTTGGCGACAGCATCCCATGCTGATGTGTGGAACAAGATTGTTGTTACATCAAATATAACTCTATGTTTATTCATGAAGCAGTTTTTTCTTCTTCTTCCTCCTCCTCCTCCGCCTCAATCACAATTATTTAATATGCCACTGATGTTCCACCCAAGGTTTGGAAACTGTATGGATTGACTGATATATTGCTTCCACAAGAGCATCTGTCATTAGGTAATGTTTCACACATAGGTTTTATAAGTAGACACCACTTTTGTCAAGAGCTACAGAATTATAAAGATAATCTAAATAAAATGCATGTCCTTTGTCAAGGTGGTTTCCATCATCAGGTGTACAACTCCAGATGCATGACTTATTTCTGTCTTGTCTGCCGACTTGCTGCAATAGATCTTTTCTTTATTTTGAGAACCAAAGAATTGGATTCATAGAGCTTAATGTTCTACGATGTTTCTAAATTATCCACAAATGGTCTACCATTGTAGAATTAGTAATTGTAGCAATGAGTTTTCTGAAGTGCAGATATCTCAATAACCAGCAAAATCTATTTCGTTCATAACAAATCATCACTATGTGACAGTGTAAAAATGATTTTTATTCTATTAACAAATGAATAAGTCCATCAATTACAAAATTTTGCAATCTGTTTCTAAGGGTACGTTTCTTTTAGAACTGTGATAATAAGAGTGTCAAAGAGAGCAGCAAGTGAAGTGAAGCACGGCTCTTAGCTTTAATAACATGTTTGTGGCAGAGCTTTGATAACAGCAGGGTGCTGAGCAATTAATTAATTAATTAATTAATTAATTTACTTACTTAGGTTTGGTATGGAAGCCAAGGTAGCTCTAAATTCATCACCCAAGTTTTTTCCATTTATATTATACTGAAGTTGCTAAAAAGCTAAATACGCCACTATTGAAAAGCACAATGCATAAACATAAATACACAATAATTTGAAAAAAGAAAACAAAGTATGTTTTACTGAATGCCAATCCCACCCAATGTATGTCTACTGGTCAGGCTTTTATGAGAACAAACTTCTGTAGATGTGGCTAACAATATTATTAAATGAATTTGCTTTCAAACATGGCTCAGACAAATGCCACAATAAAAGAATTGCTATGGGAATGCCATTTATAGTTTTTGCCGCTACACTAGTATCACCACAGCTCCCACAAAATCATATCCTCAACTCACCTTCTCACTGAACACAGATAAAGGTGGCTCTGAGAAATTTCATTCCACACATTACACATCACTGTTTGTAGCACCTACAATGTCATTATCTTCCTTGCATTCACAGACATCTGTGTTTGAATCTTCAGTAGACTGCTAAGCTTAAAACGAATTTTAGACACACTGTTTAGAGTCTGACTATAAATGATCTCATACCAATCTGATTTCTCTACTTTAGATAGCTATTCAAGTTCTGTATCACTCAGCTTCTTATTGTTAGCTGTTTTACATGGTGCAACAACAACAGGTAATGAGAAACATCAGTGAACAACCTAAAATGACGCTTCAATTGGATAGATAAAATCTCTACTCACCTAGTGGTGGTGGGAGAAAATGCACACAATAGATATGGAGATACACAAGCCTTTGGAGCCAGTGGCTCCTCCTCCTGACAGAAGGGTTGAAGGGAAAGGAAGAGGAAGAGGGATGGAGGAAAAGGGCTGGCGAGGTTTAGGAAATGGGGGTAGTTGCAGAAAAGTCACCCAGGATCAGAGGAGACTTACCAAACAGGATGAGAAGGAAAGATTGACTATCAGTGCCTGCACCGTACAAGATCTGAAACCCTGATAACTTAAAGGTGGAAGATATGGTAATATACAAGCCAGAGATTACTGGGGAGAAAATAATTGTCCAAGGGTCAATATGGTGTTATGCACAGTGGACAGGGAGGGGGGAATTAGACAGGTGGAAATTTAGGCCAGGTGAGGAACTAGAATTGAGCTTATGTTGTAGCACCAGTTCCCACCTAGGGAGTTTTGAGAAACTGGATCAGGAAGGATAATCTAGATGGCACGTGTGAAGAAATGCAATGAGGTCATGACAATCCACAGAACTTCTTATCCCACCCAAACCATGCACTCCCACCTTTTTACCTTCTTGCTAAGAAACACAAACCAATTCTTCTTGACCACCATTGATGCCACCTCCTCTATACAAACATTGCCCGTGTAGATGGCTGGTTTGCTGCTGAACATTACCTCAAATAGTGCCCACCTACTTCCAAACCTATGACATGCTTCCTGCTCACCTTAACCAACTTAATACTTATGAAACATTATCTTTGAGGGGCAGACATACATACAGATCAGGTTTATAGTCATGGCTCCTTCCTATGGCAACCTTTTCATGGGTCACTTGGACGGGGCTTTCCTGGGATTCATAAGCCTTCAAACCATTGTTTGGTTTAGATACACTGATGACATCTTTGCCATTATATTATATTTTAAAAGTCATATTTAATTGTAATTACATATTATTAATTTAAATTTCAAAGAGCACTCATAACTATTCATTATGAATGTAACTTTTTATAAATTATGCCCTCCATGTGAGCATCACTCTTGGCAATGCAACATTCAGCATTAGTGTATGCACTCACTATAACATTATGAGGAATGCCACTGTTTATGACCTCCACTTTTGTGCTAATAACTTTGGACAAAACAGCGAAACCAAAAGCATGGAAACAAGTTGCTTTGGAAACACTCTGCACAAGGTTGTCATGGATGTTCATGCTATGTATGGTTGCACCATCCTGTAGGAACCACAGCTCCTGCATACGGCTATTCATATGGTTCATTTTCTCTGCTACAGTTTGATGCAACATAACCATCTGGAATGGGTGTGCAAGTGTCACCTTTCTCATATATACACGATGTAATATGGCCGGTCTTAACAATGGTAAGAATTAGCAGGCGTCCAGTACCCATTTTCTGCCCAATAAATGATAAAGAGCTTTGTCAGACAATGAAACTGTTAAGTAACCATCACCCGAATCTGCATACAAAGATTTCAACGTTTGTCTCCAGGCAATTATTAATGCACTTAACAGGAATGGAACTTGTGAAGATCCTATATCCTTCCATGTCAGAATATTTGTTATATTTTGTTTTAAGCTTATTGATTTGTGTCACTGCAGCTACTACTGGTTCAGCTGTACCCAGCATTAAAAATAATCTGTGCCTGCTTACAACACTTTCTAAAGTAGTGGTTGTTGCTCTGTATGTACAAACAGCATAGCGCTGGGGTAGACAGTAAATAGTATCTCTTGCAGTTGTTTGGCAGCTGTGCTTGCTGATGTGTTCAAGCCAACCATCTATGCAACATTCAGACAAACTTAATGTTCCACTCTGAAGTGATTAATGTTTTATTGTGGTATTCGGTAAGTTACTAAAACTAAGTATATTAAAATTGGTTTCAAATGAGTAATAACTTCAGCAACAAGTTGTATAATCAGTGATGCCCCAGGATCTGTTCTCCATCAAACCACTTCAGTGCCTACTTCCCAAAAATGACTAGTAATAGGAGGTATATAATTAGCTCCTCGAGCTGGAGAGGAGAGATGCAGCATCAATTATTATAGCACCCAAGTAAGTCATTTTATAAAAACTTAATACCCAAATGCAACATATGTTGCACATTTCTGACAGATATATTGAGACTTTAAGAATGCCTGAAAACATTCTTACTGCTGCACGGTTGTCCAGGATGTGAACTATAAATGGCCGATCAGTTGACTTGTTTGAAGCTGCTGTGCTGTTCTGAGCTATCTGATGAACCTTTTGCAAAGTGGCTAGGCCATTGCCCAATGTTGAAGTTTTGTTGAAACAAATAATGTATTTTTGCATTCAACTGACCAGCATTCTATGCTGACTGTCACGTACACTGCTGTGTACCATAAACCAATTCAACCGCCAAGATGGCAATGGTTTCAACTGCTGCTATCAGCAACAAAAATTCAAAGTGTTTCATGCATAAATTTATAGTTTAAAATACTCCAAAGTTTCTGCTGCACACCTCAGTACAGCAGATATCTTCATATCACTACAGAACACAATGGAATCAGTCATTTTATTAATTGCCTATACTTTCACTGACCAATGATTAATGTTACAATGACCATTGATAAACTAAAGTTTTTCTGTAGATAATGTGCATTGGTGTTCTGAATCTTGTTGACTGGAATCTATGTCCTCCTCTCTACAGATGTTCAGTACAATATTATGGCAGGAGACACTGTACTGTACCTGGCATTTTATTCCAGCTTGTGAACAGCTACAAGTATCAGGATCACAGTATCCTTTGCAACTACATCCACAGAACTCACGAGATGAACGAATATCCCTGCATTCATCTTTTTCTAGGGAGTCAATTTTTCTCACTCCAGCAGCACGGAGAAGAGCTCGGCGCTGACGTGTAGGTACGGGCTGCAAAGAAATACTACACTGTACTGAATACAACATTTCGTACATGATGAAATCATAAAAAGCAATTTCAATTCAATAAGACAAAGTTTCACTCTGAGTAGAAATAAGGAAAGCACTTGCTTCAACAAGGAATGACTTCAATCTTTAAATTAAATACATGGGAAATGAAAGGGAAACTTACTTACTAATCAGTTCGCAAGAGAATACAAGTAACTTACAAGTTCTCATTTAACCAATCTTCTTACACAGAAATTGAACAGAAGTGAGAACAAATTCAATCTTTCCACAAGAAAAGCTAACAGCACTTTAATTGATTTTGAATGGGTTATGGATACTTGTGACAAAAGTGTGTCATTCTATGTTCTGCTGAAACATAAATCGGGAACCAACACTCTATTTAAGCTAAAGCATTTGTAATTTTCTCAATGTTCCTTAATTTAAAAAAAAGAAAAAGTTGAACAGGGGAGAGAAGGAGCATAATCATACATTCTGAAGGTCAGGAATATTATGGCAAACACTAGATCAGGGGGGACAACCAAGAATTAAAAATTGACTTGAAAATTGCAAAATCTTAAAAATTCATTCATGTTGTTTGTGTATCTGTTAGTTCTACTGCAGTGTGTGTATATAAATATATATTCCCCACCTCCTCCCTCCTTTAGGGTCCCATGCCTCACTCTGTAAAACTGGAACCCATATAGGATCGCTCTGTGTTCAGACTGTCTAAGAAACTTTTTCCTCAGGTATGAGTAGACCAATCAAGTTAAAATTTATGCTGCATACTGAGGCCAATGGTCCCTTGGCAGTGAAAATGTTTTAAACTTCTAAGCCAGTTCAACCATAAGATATGGCCATTTATGTCACATACTTTCATACTCATGGTACACAAAACACGTCAGAACTGTTGCAGAAGCAACGAAAAAAGCATGCCAAATTCAGAAGAATGCAAAATCCCACGACTGGTTAAGTTTCACGGAAGCTCTAAACTTAGTGCAGACGTCAATGCAAGATGTTTTTAATAGTTTCCACAATGAAACATTGTCTCCAAATATGGTAGAAAACCCAAAGAGATTCTGGTTGCATGTAAAGTACACCAGTGGCAAAAAACAGTCAATACCATCACTGTACGATAGCGATGGAAATGTTACCAATGATGGTGCCACTAATGCGGAGTTACTAAATATAGTTTTCCGTAATTCCTTCACGAAAGAAGAAGAAGTACATATAGGAGAATTCGAAACCAGAACAGCTGTTAGCATGAGTGACATAAAAGAAGATATGTTAGGTGCTGCGAAACAACTCAAATCACTTAAGAAAGGCAAGTCTTTTGGTCCAGATGGTATACCAATCAGGTTCCTTTCAGAGTATGCAGACACAACAGCGCCTTTCTTAGCAATCTTATACAACCTCTCACTTAACGAAAGGTCTATTCCTAGACTGGAAAGTAGCAAAGGTCACACCAATATTCAAGAAAGGAAATAAGAGTAACCCACTGAATTACAGACCCATATCACTGATCTCAATTTGCAGTAGGATTTTGTCAACATGGATTCAGATGATATCGTTCTTGTGCAACACACCTATCTCATTATTCCCATGAAGTAATGAATGCGGTCGACAAGGGATCTCAGATCGATTCCATATTCCTAGATTTCCAGAAGGTTATTGATACCATTCCTCGCAAGCGATTGTTAATCAAATTGCATGCATATGGAGTATCGTCTCAGTTGTGTGACTGGATTCGGATTTCCTCTCAGAGAGGTCACAGTTCGTAGTGATACACATTAAATCATCAAGTAGAACAGAAGTGATATCTCGCATTCCGCAAGGTAGTGTCATAGGCCCTCTGCTGTTCCTGATTTACATAAATGATCTAGGTGATAATCTGAGCAGCCCCCTTAGATTGTTTGCAGATGATGCTGTAATTTACCATCTAGTAAAACCATCAGACAATCAATTCCAATTACGAAAAGATCTATAGAGAATCACTGTATGGTGCGAAAAGTGGCAATTAGCACTAAACAAAGAAAAGTGGGAGGTCATCCACATGGGTACTAAAAGAAATCCGATAAATTTTGGGTATACGATAAATCGCACAAATCTAAAGGATGTAAATTTGACTAAATACCTAGGAATTACAATTACAAGCAACTTAAATTGGAAAGACCACAGAGATAATATTGTGGGGAAGGCAAAACAAAGACTGCGCTTTGTTGGCAGAACACTTAGAAGATGCGACAAATCCACTAAAGAGACAGCCTACATTACACTTGTCCGTCCTCTGCTGGAATATTGCTGCGAGGTGTGGGATCCTTACCAGGTACGACTGATCGAGGACATCGAAAAAATGCAAAGAAGGGCAGCTCATTTCGTGTTATCGCGCAACAGGGGTGAGTGTGTCACTGATATGATACACAAGTTGGGGTGGCAGTAACTGAAACAAAGGTGGTTTTCTTTGCAGCGAGATCTATTTACTAAATTTCAATCACCAACTTTCTCTTCCAAATGCGAGAATATTTTGTTGACACCCACCTACGTCGGGAGAAATGATCATCATAAGAAAATAAGAGAAATCAGAACTCTAACAAAGATTAGGATGTTCCTTTTTCCCATTTGCCATTCGAGAGTGGAATGGTAGAGAAGTAGTATGAAAATGGTTTGAGGAACCCTCTGCCAGGCACTTAAGTGTGAACTGCAGAGTAATGATGTAGCTGTAGACTCAAATACACATTCATCACAACCTATAGGGCACTTTTGTTGACCTAGGGTCACGAAATATGGCAAGAAGCAAGGTCAAGCACAAGTAAAGGGAAAAATATGAAATTGTTAATTTTTGATTACATCACACAAAAAACATTTCTTTTGTAATATGTTACCTAACTTCAAACTTGAAATTAAAACATTCTCAAAAGTCTTGGAATACATAGGACCAGCATCTTGCTAGTATCAATGACGATAACAGGCAAAAATAAACAACATTCAGATTACTGAAATGGATAAACTGTCTACATATATAATTTTGTACAGAATCCTAAGTGTGCGGGTCCTACTCGTACCTGTTTTTTTTTTTTTTTTTTTTTTTTTTTAAGCAGCTTCTTAAAGGACACAATCAGTCAAATACACAATTAACAACATTTAAAGATTTCATTCCTATTGCAGTTAGCTGTTGGTTAGCCTGT
This sequence comes from Schistocerca americana, assembly GCF_021461395.2. Taxonomy (NCBI): domain Eukaryota; kingdom Metazoa; phylum Arthropoda; class Insecta; order Orthoptera; family Acrididae; genus Schistocerca; species Schistocerca americana. The sequence goes on along the minus strand of NC_060123.1, from coordinate 375,240,021 downwards.
CTTGAATGTTAGAATCTGAAACTTATATTAACTACTGTTCTTTTTCACACCACCATCTCACAATCCCGTTTATTTTAATTTTATTCACATTTTCAATTGTGAAGATTGTAACCACACTTTAAGTGGTTGGACATTACTGTGCAGTTTTTACAAACATTTTCTTCGCCATTTTTTTATAATTTTGTACATCTTTAGCAACATTTCAATAATAAGAATAGAGCAATTACCAACTATGATAAAATTCAAAGCAACCGGATATTGAATGTAAAACTCTTTGGTGGACTGTATAAGCCTATGTTAGCGTACTGTTAAGCTACTACCATTACTGTTTCAACTAGGACAAATTACATGCTCGTGTGAGCCATTTATGTCTTATGAAGTGAATTTTGTGAATATATATTACAGGAAAGTATTTCACGGTGTTTTCGTGTTCTGAGTAATTGAAAACTGAAGACAGTGTTTCTGTCAAAGCATTACTTAATTACACAAAAGAAAACTCAATAAAATCCCAGGCTAAGGGACGAAAGCAAACAAAAATGATAGTTTCAAATCAGGAAGGTTTTTTTTTTCCCTAAATAATAATTTGCAATGAAAAGTTAGAGATGTGCAACTTGGTAGTCAACATATAGTTGATTGGAGAGAGCACTGTAGAAAAGTTTGTAGTTCTATGTGTTTACAGAAAAATGGAGAACTTGGTAGGAAAGATGTAATAGTGGAAATTAATGAATCTTTATTTGGGAGAGGCAATAATGCAAAAGAGAGAAGGGTATCTGGCATTACTGAAAGAGGCCATTTTTTCATGTTGTCCAAGATATATCTCAGGTGGCACTTCTAGAGGTAATAAAAGAAATTATGTTACCAGTGGCAACAATAACATCTGATTGTCTCTGTTTGTATAACTGCCTAAGGAATTAAGGATTCAAGCTTTCTGATAAGCTGAATGATTTCCAGTTTCCCTTACAAATTAATAAATGTGCAAGATAAACTGGGAAATGTTGTTTAATATGATAGAAAAAATTGCATTTGTTGACGTGTCAACATGGGCTTGGACAAAAGGAGCAGGGCACTATTGGTGAAGCTCTGTTATCAAAAAAACAATAATGCTGCAGCTGCACTCCAAGAATATCGCCGGCTGAAAGGACTACAGAAGGGTCCTCTTCCTCCACCTGCTGTGCGGAGCGTGATGAAATTGGAGAACTAGGTGACGCTCCAGGAAGAGGCGGACGACCATTTGCACCACACATGGTTGCTGAAATCACGGTTGCTATGGCAGGCAGCGCTGTGCACAATTCCCGACCATCAGACAGAGTGTGTGGTGTATCGCAACAGTTAAACACCCAATAGCCCACTATATGGAAGATGCTTCTAATCATTGTCAAATGGTATCTGTACAAGATCCATATCATACAGCAGCTTGCACCACAGGACGCACAATAGCGCGTTGACTCCACTCTCCACTTTCTTGCAAGGATTGAAGTTGATGAGGTCTGGCTGTGGACCATCCTATGGACAGATGAAGCTCATTTTTCTCAGACGGGCGAGGTGAACACCAGAACTGCCAAGTGAAGTGATCTTCACAGCTACATTCATCGTTGGCCCATTCTTTTTCGAACAGGTTGGCTCTCAAGGAGCAAAGATGTGCAGTGTGACTGGCCAGTGTTACTGTGATATGCTTCACCAGCCTGTCATACTCTCCCAACAGGAGAGACACGCATTGAACTCAACAGTTTTCATGGAAGATGGGATCTCACTGCACACCGCTCGTGAAATTAACCTGTTTCTCCGAAACACATTTGGAAACAACCGAATTATCAGCCAATCATTTCCAAATGCTTGGCCGACACTATCACCTGATCTCACACCCTGTCATTTACGGTTGAGGGGCTACCTGAGGGACAAGATTTGCCAGGAGAAGATTCACTTATGTGCTTCTCTGAAGTGCAACATATCAAGAGAGGTAGCCAGCATACCTATGGACATGCTTCGTTCTGTTGTGCAGAATCCAATTCTGCACTTTCAGACTCTTGTGGACACTGATGGGTGCCATACTGAGCCCCTTTTGTAGCAGTAAGTGGTTCTGGTATGATGTACCATAGCAGCACATTTAAAGTGTTTCAACTGAATTGATTCTGCATTATTTCTCTTTCCCATCTCGTTGACATTAATGCTACCAAGTTTGGTATTTGTACGGTAATTATTTTCTGTGTTAAATAGAGAAAGTTTAATTATAACCATCTGGTACCTACATCTGGATCAGATAATAAAGTAGAGAGTGCCAGGGACGCAGGGATGAATATTAAAAGTGATATAGAACATGTAAAATTTACTGAAAAATGTAATGTTGATTTTTTTTCACAAACACATTAAATAACTTCTCCCATTTATTTATGAAACATTATATCCTCCATGTGACCACCCAAGGCCATGCGGCAACGAGCAATACGTTCACTGATGTTCTCGATGACGCATTCACAAATGTCTGGTGGGCTATCATTAAAAACCATTTTAATTTCACCCTTTAACTGGTGTATTGTTTTTAGTTTGTTCAAGTATGTTTTTGATTTCACAAATCCCTACAAAAAGAAGTCACAAGGCATAAGATCACATTGTCTGGCATGCCATTCCTTGTTGCCACACAAACAGATAATTTTTTTAGAAAACTTTTCATTCAGCACAGCAATCATTTCACCGGATGTGTGACATGTCGCATCATATTGTTGAAACCAAAAATCATTTTCATTAATAAGAGGGAAAAACCAATCACAAAGCATGTTTCGGTAATGGTTGCCGTTCACAGTGACAGCAGCTCCCTTATTTTGAAAAGTATGGGCTGATCACTCCTCCTGCTCAGGACCCACACAGTTGTGCATTGTGGATGCATCTCAACTTCCACAGTCACTCACAGATTTAAATTAACCCAAATTCTGCAGTTCTGCTTACTGATGTACGCACTAAGGTGGAAGTTGCCTCTTCTGAAAAAATTATTTGAGTGAAGTTCTCATTCTCCGTTTGTTGAGCCAAGACCCATTGAGCAAATCAATGTCTTTTTCCATGATCTACAGGCTTCAACTCTTGTGCAAGTTGAATTTTGTATGCAAGCACTTTCATATCTTTTAAAAGGATTTCATGCAGTGAACTTTGTGACAGATTCAATTGCTGAGGTTGGTGAACTGATTTTCTGAGGCCTACAGTCACGTTGCCCTACACGACAGCAATGGTTTCTTGTGTTTGAACAGAACGTTTGAAACAGAACCCGTGGTCTCAAACTTCCAGATCAACTCCCCAACTGAGGATTCAGGTGGAGCAGAATTATGTCCCAGTGTCGCATGCAGTTCACAAATGGTTGCCGTGGGACTTTCACTGTTTCTGTAATAACTTTTTATCACTTGGATAAATTGTTCAGTTATCTGCTCCATGACAAAAATAAATATCAAACAATGATACTTACCACAGAAAAGCTATCAGGCTAATAACAGGAAGGATCACAGATAATAAACATGAAAAAACCATGGCTGTCAACCATCTTCTGACAAAATGGCACAAAATTTTCAAATTTGTCCATACTTCTTTTTGACATTTGAGCATAGAAAAGGGAAATATCGGTTTGCTGTTTTGTGAAAGGGAAATATGGCTTTCGTTCCAAAACAATCAAGTTAAAGACAGCAATTGTCATTCACAGTTGATTGGGAGCTAGCAGCTGAGGTAGCAGAGCTATTTCACAACTGTGGAGATGACAGAAGATGTGACCAAACTCGAGCTTGGATCGGGTGTTATCGTAGCTGTCCTGTAAACAACTAGCTGCCACTCACTTTGTTATTTTAATCAAAGTACAAATTACCAAAAATGGGAGGGGGTCCAATATGTAACATTTACCTACTAGGTCAGCCATTCTATCTCCCTGTAATTCAACTCCTTGTATTTGAAGGAGAAAGAAAACTGCAAAAAGAAGGCAACAGTGGAAAAAAGTAAAGTTTCTGATGAGAATTCATTAACACAGGCAAAGTCTATGTGAAGAGAGGAGTTAACGAAATGGACAGATGATGTTGCAATGCTCCCCTACCAAACTACTGTAACGATGGTATACTAACAAACAACAATGTTTCTTGCTGAGTGAAATGATCTGTTGCCTACAATGAATTTATGAACAATGATCTTGATAGTATAAAAATGTTTCCACAGCTGTAGCCTTACATGAGTGATGATAAAGTTTTGGTGACGTTGTACCCTAATAAAAATAACAATCTCACCTGCAAGAAATAGTAACTGTCGAGATCAAGCTCTGACTCAGAAATATCACTGGGTTCATCATCAGTATCGGAGTCATCACTGGATGAACCATGAGGACGAGAGCTAGGAATGCCCCCTGCTGCTGTACCAGATGCTAGCCTCTCATTGCGAAGCTGTATTAGCATCTGACGATGATGTCTTCGTTGCTCAACAGCATGCTCCAACAGTGAGAACTGTTGCACATGGGCATGCTGTGGTGCCATACCCAAAGTGGATCCTCCCTGTAATGAGTAACCATCAATAATGTTTATGTGCCATAATATGTCATTTTGTAGGGCTACAAATTTGTAAGTCGTACCTTCACAAGCTTAGAACTACACACAAGAATGCAAGAGAAATGCCACACAACAGTATAAACAACATTTTCAGAAAAAATTTTAGTTATTTTAAATGGCATACATGGTTTCTCCAATCACTAAAGACACAACTGCAATTAATTAAGGATAGCAGTCTCAGCAGAAGTAAAACATACCTGCAATAAGCAAATTAATTAGTTATATGTAAGAAACTGTCCAATTGCTGGTGCATATATTGACAACTGTATCATTGCAGACCCTACACATATGGCAAGAATTTATAACAACACTCCATATTAATTTCACCAGCATTCTCTTATGCAATGTACCAGAGATAAGCCTTGTGGCATTCAATGGCAATCACTTAAAGAATGGGAAATTATCTCACAGTTTTAACAGTAGGAAACTACAGTACCTCAATGCAAGCTGCAAAATGAACAGAAAAGTCAGAAGCACAGACATATAGACTAAAGCGCACTTGAGATGTATCAGGCTCTTCTGCTATGTGCTACTGTTGGCAATTTTTTTCAAAAATATGAATTGGGTTATAGTATTCAGTAGTCAATGTGAAACTGAGTCCACTTTCTTTTGGCAGAATATGTGAACTGATTTGTTTGTGATAGAGAGAGAGGAAAGAAAATTGTATGTGCTAACTGACCGTCTGACATGTAGTTTAGATCAAAGCCGAGGTTGAATCAGAATGCCTGAATTTGATTATAAGTTGGAAAAGCCAACAAACTTAAATGGACAAAAAATAACTTGTGCTGACTGACTGACTCGTAGCAAAGCCCCCAGGCCTAGGTTTGGACGGAACGCAATACTTTGGCTGAGAGTTGGTGAATACAATAAAACAACACGAAAGCCATCATAATGTGTTGTGCTGTACAGTCTGATACACACATTCATCACTGCAATCACCTGTTGATATGCCTTAATTCCAATTTTTTTCCAAAAATTCCAACAATGTTGGTAAATTCTGATCTAGCATAACAAAATACCAACTAAATTTATTTACAGACCATAGGAAAATACAAACAGGTATTCAGATTAACTAACTACTATTGACTCACTATTTGTTGCATTTACTTCCCATCACTCGCAGCACCACCCAACAGAAAAGCTGTAATATACTGTTTGACATGTTAGGTTAAAGTTGTGAATGGAGAACAGGCATAGGGAATAGATAATGAGCAGCACAAAGTTTATTAATCTCGACTTCCAAAACCAGATCAATGGCCACATCTTTATACTTAAAACAAGCTAGACCTGGCCATCCATAGGATATCTACGCAGTATCTCAACAATTCACATTTCTCTGTATGTCACTGTATACATTTCTTGCCAAATAAAAATACAGAAGCACTTAAAACCCTACTTCTTACACTAGACAGCAATATTTATAAGGAAACGTCTGAAGGCATTTACCTGTGATGGAACACATGTGAAGCCCTGTGCACGTGGAAAGTAGTAGACTGTAACTTTATCAAAGCTGATTGACTTTCTTTTCTTTGGTGCTGGGCCTTCCGAGTCATCAAAGTCATGGCGGCGTTTCAGGTTGCTTCTTCTCTGTATACAATTACTTGAACTTTCTGCAGCATCAAGAATAAGACCAATGTCTGTCTCTACAGAAGACTGACTTGAAGCACTTTCTGTGGAGCATTTGCCACCCATCTCTGTTTCTGATGCAGATGAAGTAAAATCAAAATAACTGGATGATGCACAACTTGAAGACTGTGGCTCAGTTTTTGAAGAATCAACTGATGTTTCACCACCAGACTGCTGTACAGAATATGAAGCTTCACTTTCAACAGAACAGTTTGCCGAATCTTCAGTGAGCACATCTGGCTCTTGACTGCTTGCAACTGTTTTTATGTCACCAGCCTGTTTTTCAAGATTATTAGAAGATATTTCAAGCTCATCTGGAAGCCTACCTAAAAAGGAAGCAACAGAAATCCTGTCTTTTTCTCCATGCAAGACAGAAGTCTCTTGGCTGTCTACGTTTCCAGCTACTAGAGTGGAATGATCACTGCACTGAACTCTCTCTTCTGTAAGTTCTGACCCCAACCCAGAGTCATTTGAACGATCGGACCTATCATTTGTCTCCAGAAGGGTTTCTTCTTGCCTGACTAAATAACTTACACTAAGTGGTTCCTCAAGTGTCCTATCTGTCTCACATTCCACTTTCAAACATTTATTCGAATCATTACAACTTAAGGTTACAACTGTTTCAGTACTATTCATTTTACTGTCACTATGCTGCTCATCAGCAACTGTTACAATGCTCTCTCTTGCCACTGCACTATCGCAAAACATATCATCACCAAAAATTTCCTTTGAAATATCATCAGATTTTAATTTCAATCGTGTTAACTTGACAGTTGGATTCATTTTACTGTTAGTCTTCTCTTGAGAAGCCAGGTTATTACTTCCCTCCACTAAGTTTTCATCACAGTTCAAGTCACACAACACACTCTCACAAATTCTTTGGGTCACATCATCATTATCGACCACATTAGGATGTTTGCATTCAAATTCTTTAGCAATTTTTTTGAAAAAACAGTTCAGATTCTTTACTGGCACTTTATTGCCGCATTCTCCTTTAAGAGTTTCATCCTCTTTTAGAAATAATATTGCGGTATTCCTTGAAATTTCACACAATGTAGCACATGCATGCAGCCTGCTTGCTGATGTTATCTTGTTGCTTAATAAACTTCTCTGGCTGACACCATCATCACTGGCATTCATCATGCATGCCAGCCACAGTCAGTGCTGTCCATCATGAAGTGCAGCATGGTGAGGCCACAGCTGTAAATAAAATCATCTTGTTAGTTGTTTGTTGGTTCACAAAATTCAAATGTGGGCATTTATATACAATTTTATTTCTACTGGAGATATAGTGCTTTTGAGCAATGAATATGATATAATACAAGACACGTTGGCATTTTACCTCTATCAGACCAATGTGAATAGTTTTAAAAGGGGACACAAAGGCAACTTTTTAAATGCACAGGTAATGTAGTAGACTCCAGTTTTAGTGAAACTTATTTGTCTATGATATAAGCCACTTTAAGAACGACCTACACGAGGCGGAATGGGATCTTCAGATCACCGCTTCAGAAAAGAGATTCCTTCGCTACAAAGGTAATGAATAAAAGAACCAGGGAAGATAAAAAAAACTGAATTAAGAGATCCATAGCTCTATAAATGATATCTATTTCCTTCAAATCTTCTTTTGCAGCTGTGTTTATGGTCATAAAAACCTGCAAATGTTTTGTAAAGTGTGAAGTACACTACTTTCATACAACAAAGCACTCCGGATGTCTAAAACATGATAAACTTTATCTACGTGATTAACATTCAACAACAATGTTTTGATATCTCATAAGTTACATCATCATAAAGCCAGCAAACATTATGCAACATAAGAAGAGTTACTAAAGTGAATTCTGGGATGGTTCCATTAGTAAGGCCATGGCCCTATTCTCAGCTAATCCTACCCTACTTCATATATGTCTATATATGTAGATATATAACACTGCAGTTTGTCTGGCGTGTGCGACAGTACTGTGCTGAATGGTCTAAGGATGCGTAAATAAATAAAACAAACGTTCTTATATCTCCGTAATGACAAGTCTTTGTTTAATAGATCTTCATCAGTCAAGCACATGTTGCATAACTGCATCAACAATGGAAAATAAATGAAACTTTAGAGAATCAATGCCAAGTGTGTGTGTGTGTGTGTGTGTGTGTGTGTGTGTGTGTGTGTACATACTGTTTTGAAAGTGAAAATAATTAGCTAATTAGCATACCATTTTCAGTATATGTTATCACTTTTCAAGGCCAACTACACAGTTATTGATGCAACTTATATTTTTAACTATATCTGTTAGTTCTGTATGCCACAAAAAAATTCTGACAGTGTTCACTGCAGTACAGCAGTTTTGTGTGTTTTCAACTGTGATGTACATCATCTGCATCAATGGTGTGACAGTGAAACATGCTAGATATTCCAGTAAATACACATAATTTATACTTTAAAACCTGAGTTCAGTTTTTAAAACATAAACGATACCAGAATCAATGTACAAGATAAATCAAAATTACACCAAAAGATACGTTGACTAAATTATACTGCAAAAAATATGCTGACACTAGATACATAATGATATACGTCTTAATACTTTAAATCATTTAGTCTAACAAGGATTAGTATCTGGTGTATGCTATACAATTATTATTATTATTAATTGTAAGCAAGGTGTCAGATACAGAAGAAATGGCACTAAATAACTTTCAAAACACAATCACCATATGATGCATTAATTGTTCCATCACACTTGAATTAATTTAAAAGAAAGGAAGAAAGAACTACCTAGTACACCCCTTTTACGATTTTCGAAACTTACTTCCTCCCTTTATACTCGCCCTTTTTAATATACAATGACTATTCGTAAAAGGAACGAATATGAGGAAAATATAACCCACTATAAACTACAAACTGTTGGATCAATTCATCTCGAGAATACAGGAGGGGAGGGCCGGAAGCATGCTAGCTACAATATACGTTTAAGACAGATTACTTGCCGAAAATTTATATGTGAATGCTTTATTGGCCTACTATCATTATTCCACACGTTTACCATGCTTACCTCTGATACTAATAATGACCTGTATTTTCTGAACTTCTCCATTCTGCTTCAAAACATCTCCTTCGACAGCGCGAAATCAAAGCAACCGCCACTTACATCGAGACCAATAACTTTTAGTTTTGGTAAGACTCGTACGTAGCACCAGTGACAGCACTGCAAACGTAATGACAACTAGCCAACCTAAGTTACGCCTTCAAACCATATAAACAACTTCCCACCTCTGCTTGACATTGTACTAACGCTGAACATCGCTGTCACTGAATTGCAGTATTATCTATGGTATCAACCCTGGGCAGCGAAATCGATACAGCATGGGTTTCTCATCTCTGACTGCTGTGTGAAAGGAAATGGATGTGTATCTCCACCAATATTATTAGAAAAAGGCAATAAAGACGTAAAATAAGCGGGAACATATTCGAAAAATCTGCTCTCCCGACCATATCATAACTCATCGCAAGGCGAAGTACTTTATTCGTCTCGGTGCGTAAAAATTCATGTCCGTATATATTATAGAAACAAATATTTCATATCTGTTACTTCCTTGCACGAGTACAGCAATTTCTGTTAGAGTTCAATTTATAAGGTATGGTGTTAGTGCTGTTCAAGCACTGAATATTACACTACATAGGGTCGTGTATCACGTCTATCAGCATTAGATCCGATTCACACTTTACGTCAACGGACCGCCACGCCAAGTCACTGTCACGACAGAATGTATTGATGCTGGACGTCACGTTTGTTCGCCCATTTCCAAACGGTGAAAGTGGGGATAAGAGATAGCCTACCATACGTGATGCAAAAAGTTGGGGTATAATATCGGAAATAAGGAACTAACAATGATAACATTTATTAATGGTCAATTAAAACTTCCTAACGTCTGTTCTTCATCAGTTTTTTGTGGTTAAGTACTGAGAAGTGAAACATTATTTAGAAATATCGACATTTAACAGCGGAAATGTATATTGTACATAAAAATAAATAGAGACTGTTTACCTTATCCATTATGTTTTCCCCCTTATGTAGCTAATAACATAGGTGCTATGCACGATAATGCCGACTTCACAGCAGTTTCTAATCGAATGAAGAAAGTGTTGGTGAAATTAATTGAAGATTATGTTGCAGAGGGTTCTGTCTTATGTAGCTAATAACATCATAAAAACTATTTTTCTCTTTCATTAAGATGATGTTTTTGCTTAAAATATTATTTAATGAAGGTTGTTTTATCAACTAATGTTACTTATACACAGAATGTGTGTCTAATCTGTTCTGTTCTTGTAGAATTAAATCATTTTTCGCTTTCAGACATCTAACCTACCTAAGGAAGAATATTCACTGGAGTAAATATCGAAGTCATCGTTAAACATCTGGAACTTCCCACAAAAGCAAGCCAAATAATAAAATGAAGACTATAAAGAAACAAAGGCTGAAAACCACTACTAACAGGAATGAGCACAGCTAAAGAGGTTAACTTCTGACATCACAAGAAGATGACACAATCAAATCATTCTTCTTGAGAAACCTTGATGGTGATGTGATTTGACGTGACGTGACGGTCTGCTGACAGCTTGTGAGAATGCCACCATTTGAAATGCAATGTGATATATTATTACACGGCGTGACATGGTGTGGCAAGTATGAATTTGACTTTAGTTGTCAATAAGAAGTAGCAAAGCAAGTTCAGCTATAATCTAATATCAGTAACACTGTAATTTTAATGATAATTAGTGTGACAGCAAACACACCTTGGTAGCATAGCAGTTGACCTTTTATGTCACTCTGGTGTCCAGAAAAAATAATCCTACAGTAAAAGAGAGATAAAAGGGTAATAATTTTTGCTTCGATGCACATGAAGTTTTTCTATTAATGAGGTTCTCCAAGTCGTTATATGGTTGAGAATGCGGATCAAGTTATTCCTTCTTGAACCAAATATGGCTTCATTAAGATACATTTCGTGCAATTTTTTACTGTCTAAATATTAGCATTTTCTTCTGACTTTGTATAATGCATAGGACAAGATGTACAGACAGTAGTTTTATTAGAGTATCAGAAAGCCACTTGAGACAACTGAGAGAGCTGCATCATAGAAACCAAGAAAGTAATAGCGACAAACAAATGCTAAATGCAATTACTTGGACTAGAAACACAGGGAAGAGAGAAGTATTACATGTCTATGTCTACATCTATACTCTGCAAATCACCGTTAAGTGCATGGCATTGGGCTCAAAAGTAAAAGACAAAGCCAACTGGCATTAACTATGCTACATGATGTCCGTAATTTTTTTCAGCAGAAAATCATGAAGTGAAATATTTTCAGAGTTAAATAAGACAAATGGTTTTTATTATAAATCAGACATGATATAATAAGAATGATAACCAAAAAATCAAAGACACACGTTTCTTATTTTATTTATTTGGTACATGGCAAAAAAGTACCACACAGCCAATTTGTATTATAAATACACATTACAAATATGATCTTAAACATTCATTTTCAGTGCACAGAAAATCTTACAGTAGATCTATGATGGCTTTTCTTAGGATAAACATACATAAGTACATTCTGACATACATTATGAACAAATATTAAGAACAACGTTATTAACAATAATAACACTCACTACAAGATCATTTTTGACAATACTCACATTCTTGTTTTTTTCATTACAAGATCATTTTTGACAATACTCACATTCTTGTTTTTTTTTTTACTTAACTATTGAGATCATTGAGATTTTTTTCTCTATTTGATACGGATTAATGTCTAGTTAAAGGCTTTGTAAACAAATCTGCCAACTGTATATCAAAAAAGCGATAACTTCGATCTTTTGTTTTCAATATGTAGGTAATGGTATTTAATGTCTATGTCTTTGACATATTTGAGATAGTTTATATTTTTAATCAACTAAACAGCATTCTGATTATCAACTCCATTGAGTCATTACTTTTTATAACTGAAAATCAAGTTCATTGAGAAAATTAAATAACCAAACAGTGTCAGTAGCACCATATGATGCTCCTATCTATTTGGGCTCTCGTTACGCATTTCTGCCGACTTGAACACCATGAGACAGATCCAGCTGCTAAAAAGCTCACATAGCCTGCTGCCGACCAACAAGTCTCGCAGTCACCAGCAGAGTCGCCATCAGAGTAGACCGCATATGTCCATTAGCTTTGTACCTTATGGTCATGTTATTGGTCCCCTGCAGATACTTCATAAGCCGTTTAATAGTATGCTAATGTTCAAGATCTACTCACCATCCTCATGGTGAACATTGTGTTTGGCCACATGACAGTTGATGCAGACATTAAGCTACCAACAGCATGGCAAAAGGGACTGTTGTCCACCCTCCTTTACTATGTGCTGGTTTTCAAGAGATTGTCCACTGCATAATATGGTTCCATGTTCCAAAGGAGTGGAATTTGAATAATCTGTGCTGAACTTCTGAAGTAGACAAATGATGTATTCTTTCCAGCTTCTGTAAATCTTTTCTGCAGAATGGTTATCTTCCATTTCCATCCCACAGAAGTATTTGTCATTGAGCACAGTAATTTCAAATGTTGATGCCAGTGTTATCATAATGTTTTCCAATATTTTTGGAGACTTGCAAATGAACAAGCCATTATCTACATAATGTGTCAGGTATACGTTCAGGTCATATGTTAAATCTTAGAAAACATACTTGCCCATGTCCAGTTTCTCAGATCCAAACACCATCAAATTTTGATTCCAAGAGGGTAGTGATCCTATTAGTCTGTACAGAATCATATTCAGCTTGCAAACTATATTTGAATCCTCTAAAAAAAACAACTTTTCACTGCTCCATAGAAACTACTTCTTTCAAGTCTCAACTGAGGAATGCAGTCTTCACATCAAACAGCCTGATTTCTGCATCACATGAAGTGGCTATGGCTATTAGAAATCTGAATTGTATCGAACCACAGGAGACAAAGTCTCTTCATAATCAATGCCTTCTCACTGTGAGTAGCCTTCTGCATATAATTTAAGTATACGGCAGTCAGATTTTTCCCCTCAGAGCTACACATCACATGATGGACACATTTATAGACAACTGCCTTGCGATTGCATTGTAATACTACCAGGTTCCAAAGCTAGTTCTTCTTCAGAGAGCCATTTCCTTTCCCAACGCTTACTTCCACTTTCATGACTCTCACACCATAGCTTTATCAAAAGTTTGAGGTTCAAAGATAATGGCAGAACAGGCTATATCTTTATTCCAAAACTGAGCAGGTGCTGAAATTAGACTGACCATCAGATTCATTCTTTAATTTTCTTTGACTGGTTCACCATCATCATCCTCTCCAGATACCTCTTCAATGCCTTCTGTAGCACAGTCCCCTAGCATATTTTTATTCCATAACCACCAATTTCCTTTCATTAAAATAGACATTGCAGGAGATTGTTATTTTCTTAGATTCAGGATTGTAGAGGCGATAATTTGTACTCTATCCATCGTAACCAATGATGACCAGTTTACTACCCCCCTATGATATAAGCTGATCAGGAACATGTACATATGCTGCTGATCCGAACTTCCTCATGTGTTTTCCAAACTGTTTTTCATTTTGTTGTTGTTGTGGTCTTCAGTCCTGAGACTGGTTTGATGCAGCTCTCCATGCTACTCTATCCTGTGCAAGCTTCTTCATCTCCCAGTACCTACTGCAACCTACATCCTTCTGAATCTGCTTAGTGTATTCATCTCTTGGTCTCCCCCTATGATTTTTACCCTCCACGCTGCCCTCCAATACTAAATTGGTGATCCCTTGATGCCTCAGAACATGTCCTACCAACCAATCCCTTCTTCTGGTCAAGTTGTGCCACAAACTTCTCTTCTCCCCAATCCTATTCAATACTTCCTCATTAGTTATGTGATCTACCCATCTAATCTTCAGCATTCTTCTGTAGCACCACATTTCAAAAGCTTCTATTCTCTTCTTGTCCAAGCTTTCATACAATGTGATATTATCGTTATTTTTACTTGATTTATGATAGATTCAGCACAATTTACTGCCTATACCACAATTTGTGAGGCAAATCGGTACTGAATAACATAGCACATATATACTCAATAACAGAAACATTTTCTCTCTCAATTCGGCCACTTTGTTGGAGTGTATAAGGACTTTTTTCCTCATGTTTTATTCCATTTTGTTTGAAATAATCTTAAAATTGTTTATTTATGAATTTAGTCTCATTGCCACTTCTCAGAACTCTGATTTTGTTTCCAGTTTGTCTATAAACCAATCTCTGAAATTTCAAAAACACAGGGAAAATATCACATTTAATTTTAAGAAAAAACACAAATCTGTGTAAAAGTTGATCATCGTTGATAATTCTGTACAAATTTCCCAAGAGACTGTTTTCTCATCCATCCACTCACATCTGAGTGAATAAATCGCCAGAAACTTATTATCTTGTTTCCAAATTCGAATTAAACGATTTTCTCTTAATTTTGCCAAACCGACATGATTCACAATGAACATCATCATCTTTCTTCATTTTCAAACCAGAAACGAACTGAATTCACATCAGCCATATTCTTCAGGTATTTGAAGTGACCAAGTCTCCCCAAGAGAGATTACTGTGGAAGTCAACAAAGCAGGGTTTAACTGTACCAGATCTGGACAATTAAACATCATTTGATAACACTGACTGTTCATCTTAATTCCCACTGCAGCTAGACCTGAATTGTGAATTTTCATTATCTTCATACAATGAAGGCTTTCATGACTGGATATCATAGTTTTTGATGAGTCCTCTGGGCTGTATGGCTATGGACAAAGAAACTTTTCAGTTCCTAACATTAAGTTTTCTGAAACCAAAATTTTATCTAATATAACAAAGCGTTAACCACATGAAACTGAATGATATATGGATAGTGGGTCTGCAGTCACGATGGATAAGTTTTCATCCTTGATAGGCGACAGTCTATAGTTAAGTTTCATCTCTGACGAAGATAATCTCTGCTGTTCACTTGTAAACCCGACGTTGCTCACATGACACATTATTTATGTCGCCCTTCAACGTCTTCCCCGTCAGTTGGCAGGACCCAGCATCACCAAAAGCATTTCCAAATATGTCCAGCATGGCTCTGGATGAAACACCATGAACCGAAAAGTTTATTCCACCATGGCCATACAATCCAGAAGACTCATCAGCAACTATTCCATTCTCTTCTTGTCAAAAATGATTTATATATCTCTTTTGTGACTGCTCCCACCAACAATAAATTTTTCCATGGCTTACAAATGTGTAGCATGTTTTCCACAATGTAAGGCTGCGACAGTATGTCAGCGGATCCAACATCTTCTGTTTTCACAATCTAGCTTTCTCCAATTTAAACATAGGAGTCATCAGATTAACTTGGTTTAAAAGTATTAAAATGATATTTGTGTGACATATGTTATCAACTAACCAAATATTTTCGCCACCTGGAGCAGAAACATTCGCTTGTTCTTCATTCAAATACTGGTGCTCAGAATAATCCTTGTGTTGAGCCCTCGCTAAAAGTTTTCTGCACTCAGATTTAAAATGTTCCCTTTTGTGAGAATAATAAACTTCAACATCTTTTCTACTGACATGTTAGACAAGCGGTTATTCTTTGAATTAACAATGTTTGTCTTGTTAACGCTAAAATAAGTTGCTGCAATAGCTATTATCTTCATCACATTCAAAAGTATTTGTTCCTCTTTAAATAATCTTAGAGTCAAATTATCGAACATTTGTGATTGTAAGCAAGCAGTCCAAAAAAATTTAAATTTCGCCGGCAGACTTCTCAAAATTTTAACCATTTTGTCAACTTCCTTAACAGGTTTACCAATGTCAGTTAATGCTTGAACCAAAGACTCAACTTGTTTGACGTGTTGTGCGATTGCGTAAGTTGGCGACATTCTATAATTAAAAAAAAAACGTCTGCTTCAAGTGCATCTCATTAATTGCATATTGTACACTTCATAACACACTCCAACTGCTCAAACTCCATCGCAGTAGATAGAATCAGTGTCGCATTGCACTTAAGTCGTCCCAAGTTATTTGACAACCACCAACCTCATTTGCCTTGGTTGCATGCTCTCCATGATACCAAGAATTTTTTCGGCATGAAAAAAATTTGTAACTGACATTTCCATAACCGAAAATTCCTTTCGTCAATTTTTTGGATACTGCAACTATTCAGTTTATCACCTTCAACGTTTTCCCTTATGGCGAAAAGCAGCAGCACTTAATACACCCAGGAACGTTATCGAACATGATTGTTTTTGTGGTCTGGGTGTAATGGCGTAGGGCGGATCGAACTCCAGATTTTTGAACTCAGTTCTCTCACCAGTCAACATTATAGTGACAGTGTACTCCGTCCCCATATGCATCTTTTCAGGGCGCATTGGGCCCTGACTTCATTTTTATGGATGACAGCATCGAACAGAGCAGATTGAAGATCTTTTGGAATGAGAGGATATTTGGCAAATTGACTGATCTGCCCGTTTCCCTGAATTATACCCCACCACGCACATGTGGGATGCGTTGGAGAGATGTACTGCAGCAAGTCCACATGCTGCAACGATCATCCAGCAATTCTCAGCCGTGTTGTTGGAGGAATGGAATGCACCGCAAGAACTCTTATCAACCTTGCTTCCAGCGCGGGAGCACGCTTCACGGCGTGCATTGCCATCCATGGTGATTACATATCCTATTAAGAACAATGTTCCGTCGTTCATAGTGTCCACGAGACCATCATGAATCACAATGACTTCAGTGCGATTAATGCCTTATTTAAAGTGACATTTCTGCTTGTCTCATCGTGTGTTTCTTTCAGTTACCTTCTGTTCTATACTGTAGCAGTTCTTTTAAGTGTTGTCCAAGTTGCAGAGAGCTATATTAATTCCACTGACTCTTCAAGTATAAGTTATTTTCGTCTTTAATTTTTGCACTCCAGTGTATATATGTACGCGATTGTCTATAATTTCGTTTAGTACGATTTGAAAGATTGAAATAAGATCTTAACTGATTAACACAACTGCCCTTTACTAGAAACCAAGCATGTCACAGTAACAACGATGACACAAAAAAAACAAAGAGACATGTTTTACAACGTCTCAGAATGAACATACACAATGACTATGCTGAACGAATATTAAAAACAAGTTTATTGGCAATAATAACATTCAATATAACACGTTCATTTTTGACAGTACTATGTATCAGAGTCTTCTACAAAGTAGCGTGCTCTTTAAGCAACAGTGCAGCTGCAGCGGTGGGTTCCATGTGATATATGAAGGGCAGACAGTGTGGTTCAAATTCGACGAATGTACTACGACTGGTGCGCAGTCAGTTAGATCAACCTGTTTGGAACACGTTCTATGCTTGTGCATGACAATTTTTCTGCAGACTGAGAAACTCTTTTGTAGGGATCGACACTGATCGTATTAGATTCCATTGAGCGCATTTCAGTTTGCCCTATTCGTTTAGGAGATACCAAAATCTTATTGATGGCAGTGCTCAAGTTGACACGTAAAGAGTTTGCTACAGCGGTACACTGTTGTGTGCTAAAAGAAAAAAAAGTACACAGTCAACGAGTTCAGACATGAAACTGCGCTGAAGTACTCTTACATAATGTTACATTTTGTCCTATATGAAGAGACAATGCGTCGGGTGTACCTCTAAAAAGAGCAAAATGACCTTCGCTATCCGTGATGCATATAGATGATTTATTAAGTAACTTCAGTAGCTGCAAGGAATCGTTCACAATCGACGCTGTTACCTAATTCCCTCATTAGGGAAAGTATTGAGCGAACAGTACAATATAATTAGAATTGTGTGTGGCATACGCACATTATACACTGCCTGACAAAAAAAGTGAAGCATCCGGAAGACATGGTCGAGTGTCATTGTATCGATTAAACCTCGGTTACATGATAAATCGCACAAATCTGAAACCTACAAGCAGAACTCTTGCAGGTGCAACAAATCCACTAAGAGACAACCTCCACTATCCTTCCCTGTCACCTGCTACAACATTTCTGTGCAGTACGGGATCCTTACCAGTATTGACAGAGGCCACGGAAACGTTCAAAGAAAGGCAGCTCGTTTTGTATTAGCGCGACATATAGGAATGTGTGTCATGGGTATGATATGCGAGTTCTGGCGGCAGTCATTAACACAAAGACGTTCTTCGTTGAGGCGAGTTGTTTTCACGTAATTTACGTATCCAACTTTCTCCCCCAAATGCGAAAATATTTTGTTGATGCCCAATCACATAGGGAGCGTAATAAAGTAAGAGAAATCATAGGTCGCACGGAAAGATTTAAGTGTTCATTTTTTTCTCACTCGCTGTTCGAGAGTGGAGCGGTAGAGAAACAGTGTGACGGTGGATCAATTAACGTTCCTTCAGGCACTGTGTGAACTGAGGAGTAGTGATGTAGATGCAGATCCAGATGTCACTTTAACTTCCCACACATGCACACCATTGGCTTGCAAATCTCTGTGACAGGTAGAACAGCCATGAGATTGCATTAAAGTTGTTCTTTTTTAGTGTTCTCACCAAATCTAGTAGAGTGAATAAGGGGGCGTGAACAGCGACAGATGTTGAATGATCTCTGTCAAGAATGCGGACATGTGAGACAGTTATCAGCATCCGACAGAATTTAGAAGGCAGGTCGAACCGCGCTACATCCAGATTTGTGGGGCATTCAGATGTGACAGTGGCCCGATGTTGGAGTGCATGAGAACGCGAGGGCAGCACTTCATTCAGATTTTGTTTGTCAGTTAGGCTTTGACTTCGCTTACATCTCTGATGATGGTGTTGCTTTTATAGCATCTTTGTAAAACGACTATTAAATCAAGGCGCACCTTTCACCGTCCCTGAAAACCTTGCTTGGCTCATAAATGTCTAAGGAGTATTGAACAATTCTTTTGAATTTTATGTATTTGTGCTCCACATCATCATCCTCCAAACTGAATATGTGATGTTGACTACTCAGATACTCTGAAATTCGGATCACGTCATGCCTGTTAAGGAAAAATGTCTTCCTACCTTCCTTACTGTTTCTTGAACACCCGAAGTCAATTATGCTAACACAGCCTTAAGATCACTATTGCCCTCCTGTAGTTAACTGATTCGAAAAGTTAATTGCCTAAGACAAGACTTTAGAATAATTCGACACGAGTACCTGTCCCTGACACAAGGCTTGACCAGATGACTCTTCCACTCTATAGCTGCAAATAGGAATAATCCCGTAACGTAATAGCACGATTTGGAAACGTGATGTTCTAAGTTCTCAGCCACTACAGCTTCAGATGCAAGTGATCTAGGAAAGTATTCAATCACCATGTCTGACCCAACTTTGAAGCCAACTTCACCCAAATTACTCAACATTCGTAGCCTATAATAACGTCACTAGATATTAGTGAATTCTTTACGGCAGTAAGTACGTGCCACTACATTTACAATATAAACTGATGAAGCAAAACATTATGACTACCTGCTTCGAACTGCAATACAGCAGAGATCTAACAAGTCCTTAGTAGGTTTCTGCAGATAAGTGACACCAAATGTCACCGCACATGCAGTTCCGTAAATTATGGGACAGCGGTTTGTAGGTGCAGAGCTGACAGCATCCCAGGTGTGTTCCACCGAGATCAGGTCAGGCGAATTTGGTGGCCAATACACCAACATGAGATTACTATCAACACTGCTCAAATCACTGCCGCATGAGTCTGGACTTGTAACAAAGGATCGTTATCCTGCTGGAATATGCTATTGCTGTTGGAGAAGACATCGAGCCTGAACGGATACAGGTGGCACGCAGACCGTAGTGCCTTCGACTACTACCACAGGTCGAATGGGAGGTGACGTGAATGTTCCCCGTAGTATAATGCTTTCACCATTGGCCTGCGTCCGTGGCGCGCAGCACGCTTAGAGCGCTCGCCTGGATGACGGCATATCCGGAGACAACCACCGACCTAGGGCAGGCCTGGCCAAAATGCGCTCCGCGAGCGTGAGCACTGCGGCCGTGCTCCGAGTGCAGCGGCGCGTTGGAGGAGCAGGAAAAGGCTGCAGCCTATCAGAGCAGGGCAGTCGGCTTGGCACAGTTTGCTAACAGTACCAGCTGTGGTACATTAGATTTATGTCTTGCATTAGGAATACCACGGGGTCTAAGCATTTCTCCCAAACAAGAAAAAGTGGAGAAGCCACATCAGTCAATGCTGAATAGGAATTGCTTTGCTTTTCGTACGGTTTGAGGGCCATGCATGTGCTTAACGGGTCATCGCACTATCATGAGATGGAAAACCATCCACTGGAACATCATTACAACACCAGCCACAAAGATGATATGATGCATTTGTCTTCTGACGAACGAGAGTGAGTGCTGGCTGAGCTTAAGTTGTCCATTAGGGAAAAAATGGACTTAAGGATATATAGAACAGTGACGAAATCTTTCGTGGCCGACATCGCCAATTATTCGAATTCATTAAGACTTTTTTATTTGGGGGGGGGGGGGGGGGTTAGGGTGCGAGCGTAAAAAACCGTTTCGAGATCTAATACAGAAAGGAAGAAAAAACTAATCAAAAACGTCAAGACGTTACGGAAGAGTGTCTAAAAGACGTCGACAAGACACCGGAGTCACCAAGTAGAAATCAAATCTCTTGTCATATTACTGCTTTTTAAAAAACTTAAAATGCGAGCCACGGCTCGCAATTCACCCGCTAAAATGTCCGCCAAGGAGGGCGGCAGCCCAACCCTGAGACGTAAGTGGCTAAAATAGGGGCAGAGGACCAGGAAATGTCGACTGTTACTGGCTGGCTACAGAAAGGACAGCTGGGTGCAGGGTCGCCACTCAACAAGTGGCGGTGACTAAGGCGGCAGTGCCCTATTCGCAACCGAGCTAACATTACTTCCTCACGGCGAGACGGCCGGGAGGAAGTCGACCAGGCTGTTGGGAGAAGTCCGACTTCTCTGAGTTTGTTCCCATGAAGGGAGTACCAATGGTCATGCCAAAGTGACGTGATACGCCAATAGGGAAAAGTACATATATCTTGCGAGGGAACAGTAAGAGGCGGACCGACCGAGATGGACTGCGGCCTTCGCTGCTGCATCGGCAGCGTCATTCCCAGGCACACCAACGTGGTCAGGAACCCACATCAACATCACTTGGGCTCCCCACCCAGGAACACATGGAGGCAGTCATGGATCCGTCGATCGATGGGGTGGACTGAATCTTGATCATCTAGACTCTGAAGGGTACCGAGGGAGTCAGAGCAGAGCAGATCACACAGCGAGTGAGCTGGTGCCTCCGGACGTAGTGAACATCCTAATAGAGGGCAAAATGCTCTGCGGTAAAAACTGTGCACTGGTCGAGAAGCCGGTATCGAAACTTATCATACCCGACGACAAAAGCACAGCCAACACCGTGGGCGAACTTGGAACCATCAGTGTACAAAAATATGCTGTCAGCAAGTTGTGAGCGAAGTTCGAGAAATTTGCAGCGACAGATCAGCTCGGGAAATGAATCCTTCGGGAACGAGCTGAGGTCAAAATGAACACAAACCTGTGCCTGAAGCCAAGGTGGTGTTTTTTTTTTTTTTTTTTTTTTTTTTGTGGTTTTAGGGCGCACAACTTCAATGGTCATTAGCGCCCTGACTACTCTAAGAATGCACCTCGAGCCAGCCAAGGTGGTGAAGGGCTCTCGCCCATTCGGAAGGTGGCAGGAAGTGTGTGAACTGCAGCTGCTGAAGCAGGTGACGCAAGCAGACGCCGGGAGGCCGCAGAGAAGAAACGTACATCTCGTACTGGCGGTCAATAATCATTAACTCTTTTAATGCGAGGGGAGAATCATTTGGTAACGGATACGGTGGACAAGGCTGATGCTATCAAACAAAAATTAATCCTATGGAAACATCAGCTTCAAGTCCATTACATGGAATATTTACTAAAACTCAGGGCAATCTTTTGTGGACCAGACAATAATTCAATCATTTCGTCATGAGTTACGTGCGAGATTCCGAGACTTTGCACTCTGATGACTGATTTCGATTTATTTGTCAGACGATTCTCGAGTTTAGCTGCTGGCGTACCTCATCAGTACCTCGAGCTGATAAACGTACAATGTAGCATCTGACTGAATGAGCTATTTGTCCAATACAGGTATTTACAAGACTCTCATGAAAAGTTACCCCAAGAACAAAATCCTCGACTGCGCAGACAATCCGTTAAAACGGTTCCCGCGTAGACCGTATGGCCAGCTTGCCGGCAAGTTCATTGCCTGGGTTACTGACGTGTCCTGTGGTCCACACAAGCACCACTGAACGACGGGACCGGGCCAGGGCATAGACGGACACCTGGATGGACGCTGCCAAAGGATGGCGAGGGTAGCACTGGTCGATAGCTTGTAGGCTGCTCAAGGAGTCAGTACACGGAAGAAACGATTCCCCAGGGCATGAACGGATATACTGAAGTGCACGAGAGATGGCCACCAGCTCTGCAGTGAATACAGTGCAGCCATCGGGCAAGGAATGCTGTTCATAATGGTCTCTGTGGACGTAGGCGAAGCCAACATGACAATCAGCGATCGAGCCGTTGGTGTAAACCACTTCAGAGCTCGGAACGCGTCAAGAATCGAGAGTTTTCCAAGGAATTCCAACGGCACACAAGGTATCGCAGCTTTCGCCACCGGTGCCCCAATGTCGTTGCTGTTTAGAGCAGTTACCTGAGAACTGTCAACAGTGACTAACGCATATTCTAGTCGTTTGCTGACAGCGGGCAATTCTGCGTGCGTCCGCACACAACAAGCACGCTGCTTATCCATTTCGTACAACGTAAAACCGCATCAAATCGCAACAATGCAGTAAGGAATAACTGAAAAAGAAAAAAAACAAAAAAAAGCAGACAGACCTCTGCAACAGATAAAATTACCCATCTGTGGTGCTACTCAAGTTGCGATGTACACCTAAATATAAACAAGAAAAACAACAAAATATCTAGAGCAAAAGTCTGCTCTACAAAGCAAACCCAAAATAAATAGCACTACTCAAACGGCTAAATAAATCGTTGCTGTTAACTCTAAAGTCTAGTATGGTGTGATCTGTCGATGTCGCAATCAGAGGCCTCTAATCGTCGTGATAGGAAGCAAAGAGGGCCTCCACATGTTCCTGTACCTACACAGCTAGTTTGTTTGTTCAAACAGCATCAACTAACATTGATGGAGGGCCGTGTCGAACATGTTACCGATCAGCCATATGATGTTGTTGTGGCCTTCAGTCCAGAGACTGGTTTGATGCAGCTCCCCATGCTACTCTATCCTGTGCATGCCTCTTCATCTCAGAATAACTACTGTAACCTAATGTCTTCTGAATCTGCTTAGTATATTCATCTCTTGGTCTCCCTCTACGATTTTTACACTACACGCTTACCTCCAATACTAAATTGGTTATCCCTTGACGCCTCAGAATGTGTCCTACCAACCTATCTCTTCTTCTAGTCAAGTTCTCCCCAATTCTACTCAGTGCCGCCTCATTAGTTAAGTGATCTACCCACGTAATCTTCATCATTCTTCTGTAGCACCACATTTCGACAGTTTGTATTCTCTTCCTGTCTAAACTATTTATCGTCCATGATTCATTTCCATACACGGCTACATTCCATACAAATACTTTGAGAAAAGACTCCCTGACACTTAAATCTATACGTGCTGTTTACAAATTTCTCTTCTTCAGGAAAGCTTTCCTTGCCATAGCCAGTCTACATTTTACATCCTCTCTACTTCTACCATCATCAGTTACTTTGCTTCCCAAATAGCAAAACTCATCTCTTACTTTAAGGGTCTCACTTCCTAATCAAATTCCTGCAGCATTATCACCTGATCTAATTCCACTACTCTCGTTTTGCTTTTGTTGATGTTCATCTTATATCCTCCTTTCAAGACATTGTCCATTCCGTTCAGCTGCTCTTCCAGGACCTTTGCTGTTTCTGGCTGAATTACAGTGTCATCGGCAAACCTGGTAGTTTTTATTTCTTTTCCATGAATTGTAATTCCCACTCCAAATTTTTCTTTTGTTCACTTTACTGCTTGCTCGGTATACAGTTTGAATGACATCGGTGATGTCTACAGCCCTGTCTCATTCCCTTCTCTATGCTGCTTCCCTTTCATGCTCTTAGACTCTAATAACTACCATTTAGTTTCCGTACAAATTGTAAATAGCCTTTCCCTCCCTGTATTTTACCCTTCCCACTTTTAGAATTTGAAAGAGAGTATTCCAGTCAACATTGTCAAAAGCTTTCTGTAAGTCTACAAATGCTAGAGAGGTAGGTTTGCCTTTCCTTAACCTATCTTCTAACGTAAGTCGTAAGGTCAGTACTGCCTCGCGTGTTCCTAAATTTCTACGGAATACAAACTGATCTTCCTCGTGGTCGGCTTCTACCAGTTTTTCCATTCGTCTGGAAAGAATTCGTGTTAGTATTTTGCAGCCGTGAGTTATTAAGCTTATAGTTCGATAATTTTCACGCCTGGAATTGGAATTATTATATTCTTCTTGAAGTCTGAGGGTATTTCGCCTGTCTCCTACACGTTGCACACCAGATGACAGAGTTTTGTCAGGACTGGCTCTCCCAAGGCTGTCGGTAGTTCTAATGGAATGTTGTTTACTACCGGGGCTTTGTTTCGACTTAGGTCTTTCAGTGCTCTTTCAAATTCTTCACGCAATATTATATCGCCCATTTCATCTTCATCTACGCCCTCTCCCATTTTCATTATACTGCGCTCAAGTACATCGCCCTTGTTGATATATTATTCCACCTTTCTGCTTTCCCTTCTTTGCTTGGGGCTGGTTTGCCATCTGAGTTCTTGATATTCGTACCGGTGGTTCTCTTTACTCCAATGGTCTTTTTAATATTCCTGTAGGTAGTATCTATCTTACCTCTTCTACCACGTGCCTTCCTCTTTTATTCCTTATCCCCAGTTCATATTCACCTACTACTTTTCCTTCTTTTCCTTTTCGTACTATCTTCCTGTAGATAGTATCTATCTTCCTGTAGATAGTATCTATCTTACCTCTTCTACCACGCGGCTTCCTCTTTTGTTCCTTATCCCCAGTTCATATTCACCTACTACTTTTCCTTCTTTTCCTTTTCGTACTATCTAATTCCAGTCCTCCATGACTATTAAATCTTCGTCTCCCTTAACTATCTGAATAATTTCTTTTATCGCAACATACATTTCTTCAATCTCTTCATCATCTGCGGAGCAAGTTGGCATACGAACTTGTACTACTGTGGTAGGCGTGGACTCCGTGTC
The DNA here is from genome assembly GCF_021461395.2 of Schistocerca americana. Lineage (NCBI taxonomy): Eukaryota > Metazoa > Arthropoda > Insecta > Orthoptera > Acrididae > Schistocerca > Schistocerca americana. The sequence continues at coordinate 375,214,487 of NC_060123.1, read as the reverse complement.
TATCTTGGCTACAATAATGCGTTCACTACGCTGGTCGTAGTAGCTTATACGAATTCCTATCTTTTTAGTCATTATTAAACCTACGCATGCATTACCCTTATTTGATTCTGTATTTATAATCCTGTATTCTCCTGACCAGAAGTCTTGTTCCTCCTGCCATCGAACTTCACTAATTCCCACTATATCTAACTTTAACCAATCCATTTCCCTTTTTAAATCTTCTAACTTATCGGCCCGATTAAGGGATCTGAAATTCCACGCTCCTATCCGTAGAACGCCAGTTTTGTTTCTGCTGATAATGACGTCCTCCCGAGTAGTCCCTGCCTGGAGATCCCAATGGGGGACTATTTTACCTCCGGGATATTTTACCCAAGAGGACGTCATCATCATTTAACGATACAGTAAAGCTGCATGCCATCGGGAAAAATTACGGCTGTAGTTCCCCCTTCCTTTCAGCCGTTGGCAGTAGCAGCACAGCAAGGCAGCTTTGGTCGATGTTACAAGGCCAGATCAGTCATTCATCCCGACTGTTGCCCCTGCAACTACTGAAAAGGCTGCTGCCCCTCTTCAGGAACCACATGTTTGTCTGTCCTCCGTTGTGGTTGCACCTACGGGACGGCTATCCGTATCGCTGAGGCATGCAAGCCTCCCCACCAGTGGCAAGGTCCATCGTTCAGAGCATATACACTCCTGGAAATTGAAATAAGAACACCGTGAATTCATTGTCCCAGGAAGGGGAAACTTTATTGACACATTCCTGGGGTCAGATACATCACATGATCACACTGACAGAACCACAGGCACATAGACACAGGCAACAGAGCATGCACAATGTCGGCACTAGTACAGTGTATATCCACCTTTCGCAGCAATGCAGGCTGCTATTCTCCCATGGAGACGATCGTAGAGATGCTGGATGTAGTCCTGTGGAACGGCTTGCCATGCCATTTCCACCTGGCGCCTCAGTTGGACCAGCGTTCGTGCTGGACGTGCAGACCGCGTGAGACGACGCTTCATCCAGTCCCAAACATGCTCAATGGGGGACAGATCCGGAGATCTTGCTGGCCACGGTAGTTGACTTACACCTTCTAGAGCACGTTGGGTGGCACGGGATACATGCGGACGTGCATTGTCCTGTTGGAACAGCAAGTTCCCTTGCCGGTCTAGGAATGGTAGAACGATGGGTTCGATGACGGTTTGGATGTACCGTGCACTATTCAGTGTCCCCTCGACGATCACCAGTGGTGTACGGTCAGTGTAGGAGATCGCTCCCCACACCATGATGCCGGGTGTTGGCCCTGTGTGCCTCGGTCGTATGCAGTCCTGATTGTGGCGCTCACCTGCACGGCGCCAAACACGCATACGACCATCATTGGCACCAAGGCAGAAGCGACTCTCATCGCTGAAGACGACACGTCTCCATTCGTCCCTCCATTCACGCCTGTCGCGACACCACTGGAGGCGGGCTGCACGATGTTGGGGCGTGAGCGGAAGACGGCCTAACGGTGTGCGGGACCGTAGCCCAGCTTCATGGAGACGGTTGCGAATGGTCCTCGCCGATACCCCAGGAGCAACAGTGTCCCTAATTTGCTGGGAAGTGGCGGTGCGGTCCCCTACGGCACTGCGTAGCATCGATGTACTGTGGAGACCTCACGCCCCACGTGTTGAGCAATTCGGCGGTACGTCCACCCGGCCTCCCGCATGCCCACTATACGCCCTCGCTCAAAGTCCGTCAACTGCACATACGGTTCACGTCCACGCTGTCGCGGCATGCTACCAGTGTTAAAGACTGCGATGGAGCTCCGTATGCCACGGCAAACTGGCTGACACTGACGGCGGCGGTGCACAAATGCTGCGCAGCTAGCGCCATTCGACGGCCAACACCGCGGTTCCTGGTGTGTCCGCTGTGCCGTGCGTGTGATCATTGCTTGTACAGCCCTCTCGCAGTGTCCGGAGCAAGTATGGTGGGTCTGACACACCGGTGTCAATGTGTTCTTTTTTCCATTTCCAGGAGTGTATTTTCCATGGACGACTGACAGGCGAACGTGCGGGACAGAGAAAAAAATAATATCCACTGTTCTTCGAAGGCGGTTTGCATGTTCCTCAAAATATGTGGCCCAAGATTGTCCTTCTGAAATATGACGTAAGGACAGAAACCTCGTAGATGCAGCGGTTCCTCTACATCCACATCAATCACTGAAGTGCATGGTAAACGGCACTTTCTATTCTATCATGTATTATGGTTACTTCCTGTTTCATGGGCAAGAAGAATGATTAATTATATGCGTCTGTGTCTGATGTAATTAGTTTAATCTGGAAGGAAAACGTAGGAAGATAAAAGTTTCTTGTGTTTTACTACATTCCTCACTTAACATTGGTTCTTGGAACTTTGTACGTAGGCTTTCACAGGATAGCTAGCGTCTATTTTCATACGTCTTCCAGATCAAGATGTTTAGCAGTTCCGTGGCGGTCTCCCATTGGTCAAACAAACCTGCTTACCATTCGTGCTGACCTTCTTAGCATATATTCAATGCCCTCTGTTTTTCCAGTGTGAGTCTGATACTCTTGAGCAATATTCTAGGTTGGATCACACGAGTGTGTCGTAAGCAATTCCCTTGTAAACTGACCGTATTTTCTCAGTATCCTGTCACTGAACGAACGTCTGCTTTCGCTACTGCTCAGCTTATGACCTCGTCCCATTTCATATTCTCGCAAATTGTTGCACACAGGTTTTGTACGAGTTGTCTGTTTCCAACTGTGACATATTGTGATCACAGGATACTCACTACTTTCTGCGTTTTGTGTCGTGCGCAATTTCACATTTCTGTACATATGAAGAAAAAGTTGCCAACTTTTGCATCAATTTGCAATCTTATCAAGATCTGACTGAATATCTGTATTGTGTTGCTTTGTTTGGGTAGTAGTTCATTAGAGGTAACAGCACCACGTGCAACAATTCTAAGTTTATTACTAATACACGCTATGAACAGCAAAGGTCCCTATAGACTTCCTGAGGCCCGCCTCAAGTTGCTTACATACCTATCGATGACTCTGTAATCTGATTACCAAGAAATTCTTAAGCCAGACACAAATTTCGTTTGATACCCCTTATTACTAGCCTTTCATTAAGAAGCTTTGGTATGTATCTCAGTAAAATGAGTTTTGCAATACAAGAAATTCAACGGCTACCTGACTGCTTTAATTTATGACTTTTAGGATATTGTGTGAGGAAAGCGCAAATTCTGTTTGGCATGACCGATGTTTTTGGAAGCCGTGCAGATTAGCTCGTTACGTTTGAGCTCAGAGTATGGTTCAAATGGCTCTGAGCACTATGGGACTTAACTTCTGAGGTCATCAGTCCCCTAGAACTTAGAACTACTTAAACCTAACTAACCTAAGAACATCACACACATCCATGCCCACGGCAGGATTCGAACCAGCGACCGTAGCGGTCGCGTGGTTGCAGACTGTAGCGCCTAGAACCGCTCGGCCACTCCGGCCGGCAGCTCAGAGTATGTTCCGAAATGTTACAATAGATGGACTTAGAACATTTGGAACGGTTGTTTTTTGGCTCAGTGACGTTGCCTTCTGTTGTATTCTACAAGACAGAAGTAGTGGGAGCTAGTGACAGCTGGACATGCAGAAAAACAGCCGTAACACATGGAAGCTGGTGACATGCTTCAATAATTATATAAGTGCACGTCAGGAGGCATTCCAAACCACAACAGACCAGACAGCATCGGTCATTGTTGAACGGGAAAATGAACATCAGTTCTGATAACGTAACGCTCTGAAGACACACAGAAGAGGCTGACTACCTGGCAGCTCATTTTAACTAGAAGCTAATGGAAATATCCATCTTTTCAATGAACGTCAACAAAACCTGCCGGCTTCGATAATCCGCGCACGGAGAAAATGTTTTGGCGAGAAACAAAAGAGTGGATCCTGAACTTAAGCAACGGCTGCGTCTCACACGGGAAAATGGCGAAGATGTGGGGGAAAGCTAGGGTTGCAGCTTTACTAATAAAGAACCCGTCAAACCCCAAAAAAAGGTTTGAACACTTTCACTCATGAGTAATCTCCGCAAATTATTTCAAAGAATGATATCCCGTCGAACTTCCTTCATCACTGATCATACTCTTATAAAGGAAAATACAGGAGATGGACAAAAATATTGAAACACCACGGGATTGCATGCTTCAACATGGATGCATATGGTAACCAAGCCTGCAGGTCCCGTTGTTGTATCTGACTGCGAACGACACCTGTCCAATGTCCTCAATACGTTGCAAGCTTCAGTCCTGATGAGAATAGTGTTCTGTCTAGTAGTGAGCGCACTATGTCGGAGCGAAGTGCCTTTGAAAATGGGTCGTATAAGGGGTGCCAATGTAGTTGCAGTGTTCGGTGTTTCAAGAGGCGCCATATGGAGCACTCGTATACCACATACAGGTAAGGGGAAAAACATCATTCGCTACGTCAGAATGCGGACAGAGTGCTGGCCACTGTGGCCGAGCGGTTCTAGGCGCTTCAGTCCGGAACCGCACTGCTGCTGCGGTCGCAGGTTCGAATCCTACCTCGGGCATTGATGTGTGTGCTGTCCTTAGGTTAGTTAGGTTTAAGTAGTTCTAAGTCTAGGGGACTGATGACCCCAGATGTTAAGTCTCATAGTGCTTAGAGCCATTTTTGAGCGGACAGACCTGTCCGAAACTTCGACGCACTTTCAGCCTCGCGGATGCTCTGTGGCTCCTGAAGGCAGGAAAACCTCATCTAAGGAGTGTTTCAGGGGCTGTCTAAACCTCAGCGCTAGAGCAGCCGCGATGCTGATGTGTGTCGAAGTTTCTGAAAGGTACACTTGTAACGTGCTCAGTAATGGTTCGCAGTTGGCACCAACTGTTTTGCAAAACTGGGGGGGGGGGGGGGGGGGGGGGGGGAAGGTCTTAGACTCTTTACTGTTTTATTCACGCACATGTTAATGTCTCTCTCTCTCTCTCTCTCTCTCTCTCTGTGTCTATCTGCCCCCTCCCCCCCCCCCCCCTACCTCCCACTCTGATCCGCCACAGGAAGAAGCGAAACAGACTGCTTCGGATCACGTTCAGACCTCGTCGAACAGTTTTCAACAGTCCCCAGTAGTTCCATCCTGTATACCGGAGCAATAAGACGGGTCAGATCACGTTCAAGGGGTTGCAGCCCACGTTGTACTTTTAGTAGGGTTGAAACGCCCAGGGGTTGACAGCACTGTCGTTTTTGACCGTGCGGGAATCAACGCCCCATAGGAAGGGGGTGGTTTCATTGACTCTTTTATGCCACTCTCTGAGGCCTTTTCGTGTAGACTCTGAGCGGCGGTGTGTCCGAAATGTTTTCCTCGCAATCCATAAGAAAACCACGTGACTTCAACGCTGTGTGTCGCGGTTCTGATTTCCATCGCAGAGACGTCAAAAGAAGGGGCGAAATATGGGTAAGAGGAGGCGTAACAGCCTTCTCGTCGTGTGACCCGTCCACGGTGGCGTTGGACAGAATTGTGACGAAATTTGGTGTCGATGTGACGTCATTAACCCAGCTTACAGCTCACATGAACTTCTGAGCTGAAGCCTTCTTTCAGCATCTGTCGACACCTTGCTGTCTGAAGCGTTGCCGAACCAGATGATGACGTTGCAGGGCGCCACGCTTTTGCACTATTACAGAGGAAGACTGTAGGGGCACCTTCGAGACAAATCAAAGTTATGCGTCGGAATGGAGGATAAATATGGGGTTCCGAAAAAGCGATACTTTAATTTTGTTGCGCAATGTACTTTCAAGCGAAGGACTTTCATATCTAAATTCCAAGATGTGAAGACATCGAGCCACAGAAACCGCAACACACTACTGATTCCAGAGGTGGACACCAGATTTTATAATTAGTGATGTGCGTACAGTGTTAATCTCTTGCTCGATTAGTCATTTATGTCCACTGATTCACCCCATAAAATTTACTCGAGTAAAATAGGATTGCCAATTTTTAACATCTCAGCATCTGAGTAAGAAACTTTATCCTTTTGTGCTATTTGGAGTGATAATATGTGATTAAGAAATAGTGAAATCTATCGACAGGTCACAGTTGACATAATAAATGAATATGAAACGGTAAGTACGTCCATGTCAATGTAATTATCTGAATATCTGGATAGGCAGAAGCCAAAAACTAGAATAGAAAAAGGTTGTGACGTCATCTGAGCACTGCTCACGGCTGACTTCGCTGGCATAGGGAATTTTTCCAGACAGATTGAAACATGCAATTGTCAAACCTCTTCATAACAAAGGGGACAGGAGTGACTTAAATAATTATACACCAATCTCATTGCTGACTTCATTTTTTAAAATATTCTAAAAAGTTACGTGTTCAAGACTAGTCTCACATTTAAGTGAAAATAATTTACTCAGCATGTCACAGTTTGGATTCCGGAAGGGTTACTCGACTGAGAATGCTATCTACACATTTACTCATAAAATAGTACAAGCCCCAAATAACAAATTATCGCCAGTTGGTATTTTTTGTGATCTCTCCAAGGTATTTGACTGTGTGGAACATGTCGCACTCTTAGAAAAACTCAGGTTTTATGGAATTTATGGCTATACACACAGCTGGTTTGAATCATACTTAATGAACAGAAAGCAAAAAGTTGTGCTGAATAGCACAAATAATGTTGGGAAGGTGGTAAATTCTAGTGAATGGGGAGTTATCACAAACGGAGTCCCACAGGGTTCAATTTTAGGTCCTCTGCTGTTCCTTATTCACGTTAATGACTTCCCACTTCACGTTCAGCAAGCGGAACTAGTACTTTTTGCAGATGACATGACTGTTATAATAAAAACCATTCCAGAAAAAGCAGCTGAAGATATTTTTAAGGATGACCGCGCGACTGCTACGGTCGCAGGTTCGAATCCTGCCTCGGGCATGGATGTGTGTGATGTCCTTAGGTTAGTTAGGTTTACGTAGTTCTAAGTTCTAGGGGACTGATGACCACAGATGTTTAGCCCCATAGTGCTCAGAGCCATTTGAACCATTTTTTATTGTTAAGGATGTCTTTCAAAGAATTATTAAGTGGTTGTCAGAAAATGGACTGTCCCTTAATTTTGAAAAAGCTCACTATTTCCAGTTATGTACATCGAATAGAGGCCGGCCTGAGTGGCCGTGCGGTTCTAGGTGCTACAGTCTGGAACCGAGCGACAGCTACGGTCGCAGGTTCGAATCCTGCCGCGGGCATGGATGTATGTGATGTCCTTAGGTTAGTTAGGTTTAAGTAGTTCCAAGTGCTAGGGGACTGATGACCTCAGAAGTTAAGTCGCATAGTGCTCAGAGCCAAATAGAGTCATACCGACAATTGATGTAGCATATGAACAGGGCTCAGTTAACAGGGTAGGTTTCTACAAATTTTTGGGTGTTCACATTGATGAGAACTTGAACTGGAAGAAGCATATTACTGAGCTTCTCAAACAACTAAGTTCAGATTCTTTCGCTCTTCGTGTAATCGCTAGTCTTAGTAATAACCAGATCAGCCTCCTAACGCACTTCTCATATTTTCAGTCAATAATGTCTTTTGGAATAGTTTTCTGGGGTAACTCACCGCTTAGACGTAAAGTATTGATTGCACAAAAGAGAGCAGTGAGAATAATTAGTGGTGTTCACCTAAGGACGTCATGTAGGCATATTTTCAATGAGTTAGGTATTTTAACTGCACCATCAGAGTACATATATTCGCTAATGAAATTCGTTACAAATAACCCAACTCAATTCGCGAAGAACAGTGATGTTCATACGTACAACACTAGAGGGAAAAGTGACCTTTCCTATCCGTTATTGAAGCTGTCAGTTGCTTAGAAAGGAGTACATTATTCAGCAACAAAAATCTTTGATCATTTGCCCAAAAACAAAGTGTCTGGCAGCTAGCAAATCAAGTTTTAAACCTAGCTTAAAATCATTTCTTTTGGACAACTCCTCCTACTCCATGGGCGAGTTTCTGTTTGAGAAATGGATAAAAAAAATGTACCTCTAAATGTAGATGCATGTGTAGAACTAAAAATTTCAGTAATATTAATATTAACACTATTCATATATATATATATATATATATATATATATATATATATAACCTTGTAATTTGACTTGCTCCACATCATGTCGATGAAATAATCGGGAAAATGATCTACGGAAGATGGCATAACTAAAACTAAACTAAAACTATCTCTAGTCGGCCGTGCGCACTGCCACAAATCACCTAAACAGACCGACGTTTGCTATGGAGCTTGTACTGCAAAAGAGTTGGTGCTGTTTGCATTTAGCATTACGGCCCACAACTGATCTAATTTCAGTCCTCAAAATTTACCTTTAAAGCTGTTTCTTTATTTTTGAATTTCTACATTAATGTACATCCTCGTATAGTAATGATTGCACCCTGATAAAATTACAGTACAAAAGAATCGAATTTGGCGGTTTCCTGGCCCGTTGCATAATCCGCTACTGCCAATTGATCCGTGTACAAAGGAACTGCTTAAGACAGCATCATCACCCGTATTAAGGAATACAGAAGCTGTCGCGCCTGGGCAACGCGAATATATCCTTTCAGAGCACCAAGTAAGAGATGACGTCATGAATGTGGTACCGACAACAAATAGTCTTCCGAATGTGGAAGTACTCAGAGGTATTCTGGAACAAATTAAGATGTTTTAATAAGTGCATGGCCTTTCCGCGTCAGGATGTCTGTGCCTTCTAAACCACACAATAGAGATAGTGGCACAGTTGCAAGCTTGTCTTACGGTTAGCGTTACGCAGCTCGCTGTTGGCAGGCATCACGGCACATCACACAGACAGCGTACGTACAGTGCTCCAATACGCGACCCTTCGGTAGCCGTCTAATCGACTTAACGTAGACACCTAAAGACACTGGCAACCGTATAGTTCGTAGTGTCTTAAAATACCTTGTTAGCAGCGATGTACGAAGTCTACGGTCTTGCCAGGCTTTTATTAGGCATGAATGGCTCAATTCACTGTCAATTACGCCGATGATGCTGGCAGACGCGAATAACTGTTGACCAGGAAGGTCAGAGTTTAGCGTTTCGCCGTTCACCGACGTAGTAGAACCACTGGGGAGCTCTCTGCCGTGTTCTTATACAATAGCACCTGCTCAGCTATCGCACGAAAGAGGATCGGAAAAACCATGTAACATTTAACATGCAACCCAGGATAGACGCAAGACGATCTAATCCTCGTTAACTTCAGTCTGAGAGTTCTGTGCCCTAAACGCTGCAACACATAGTCCGTGACTGTTTACGAATACTGCCACTGTAACTGTTTCATTTCCATCCTATTTCCATTAAGCCAGTGGTTACCAATCTTCTGAAACCATTGATCGCGAACGAGACCACATATCAGCCAATACTCCCACCGAAGTTCGGCATAACATTAAACTTTGCAAGGAATAAGAACACCAGTTTTCTTCAAAGTGCGAAAGATAAATAAAATTTAAATTTAAATATTTTGTGTGCTGGACAGCTTTGGCAAACCTTAAAAAATATTTATCGCATAATATACAGCTGCATTTCTTATTTTTATTAAAGAAAATCATTTTGATCATGAATCTGACCATCCTCGGGTCACAAAAAAATATTCAGCTCTACATTGCACAATTGCTATACCCAATGAAACTCTTACAACGTATCATTCTTATTAGAGCTGTCCATGTAGGTCACGGGTGCACTACACGAAGGAAGCAGCTGCTCGGGTAACACAGTGCACATGAGGGATTTTTCTTAGGCAAGGCTGTAGTTCAACGTACTCTGATGAACACTCGCCAGTCGATAGGCAGCAAGGGAAAACAGACCGCTTTAAGAGTAAAGACACTTCGACTGTCAAAATTTAATGAATAAACAGTCGAAGTATTCGTAACGAAGTTCCCGAATTTACTGCCCTCCAGGAAAGCACACGTGCTCAGATTATTCTTGGGACCGAGAGTTGGCTGAAACCCGAAGTGGAAAGTTCTGAAACATTTAGCGAGTCGTGGAACATATACCGGAAAGAGAGATAAAAGCGATAGGAGGGGGAGTGTTCATTGCAGTTGACAAATTATTGTCTCTATTTAGGTCGAAGTGGAGAGCGACAGTGAAGTTATCTGGTCGCGTATAGCAGGTTAATTGTTGGATGTTTTTACCTGCCACCTCATTCTGCTGTGGCAGTTCTGGAGTCATTCAAAGAATGCCTACGGTCAGCAGCGCGTGAATCCCCAGATCATGCAATACTAGTTGGAAGCGATATTAACATACCGATTATAGACTGGCGTGTCTATGGATTCATTGCGGGGGTACAGACAGACAGCCGTGTTAAATACTTATGAACAGGTTTTCTGAAAAGTGTCTCGAGCAGCTAGCTCGGCAGCCCACATGCAATTGATATATCTTAGACTTTGTAGTTACAAATATGGACAGTGTCAGTGTAGAAACGGGGATTAACGATCATGATGTCTACGGCAACTAAGGTTACGAAAGTTAATAAATCAGTCAAGAAGGCTAGGAGAGTGTTTCTCCTAGTTACAGCATATAAACAGTTGTTAGCATCTCACTTAGAGAGTGAACTGACGTCACTTAGTTCCAGTAAGATGGACGTAGAGAGATTATGGGCAAAGTTCAAGAAGATTGTAAATCGTGGTGTGGAGAGTTGTGTGTCTAGTAAACGGATAAAGAATGGAAAAGACCCACCATGGCTTAATAACGAAGTTCGGAAGATGCTGAGGAAGCAGTGGCTGTAGCATTCTCGGTTCAAATCTTGGTTCAAAAGAGAACGTACAAATAATGACAACCAAAGGTTAGCAGAGATTCTTGCGTCTGTGAAAATATCTTTGCGCGAAGCATACAACTACCACCGTCATACCTTAGCAAAAGATCTGGCTAACAACCCGAGAAAATTCCGGTTCTACGTAAAAACGCTAAGCGGGTCCAAGGCTTCCGCTCAGTCCCTGTTAACCAGTCTAGTGTGGCAGCTGAAGATTGTAGTAGTTGTTGCTGTGGTCTTCAGTCCTGAGACTGGTTTGACGCAGCTCTCCAAGGTACTCTATCCTGTGCAAGCTTCTTCATCTCCCAGTACTTACTGCAGCCTACATCCTTCTGAATATGCTTAGTGTATTCATCTCTTGGTCTCCCTCTACGATTTTTACCCTCCACGCTGCCCTGCAATACTAAATTGGCCATCCCTTGATGCCTAAAACATGTCCTACCAACCGATCCCTTCTTCTAGTCAAGTTGTGCCACAAACTCCTCTTCTCACCAATTCTATTCAATACCTCCTCATTAGTTATGTGATCTACCCATCTAATCATCAGCATTCTTCTGTAGCACCACATTTCCAAAGCATCTATTCTCTTCTTGTCTAAACTATTTATCGTCCACGTTTCACTTCCATACATGACTACACTCCATACAAATACTTTCAGAAACGACTTCCAGACACTTAAATCAATACTCGATGTTAACAAATTTCTCTTCTTCAAAAACGCTTTCCTTGCCATAGCCAGTCTACATTTTATATCCTCTCTACTTCAACCAGCTGAAGATAGCGAAACGAAAGTCCAAGTTTTGAATTTCGCGTCCAAGAAACTGTTCACGCAGGAGAATCGTGCAAACATACCGTCATTTGACCATCGGATAGACTCCCATATGGACGGCACAGTAATAAGCATCTCTGGCGCAGAGAAAAAACTGAAAAATTCGAAAGCAAATAAGTCACCAGGTCCGGATGGAATCCCAATTCTGTTTTACAAAGAGTACTTAAGGCATTGGCCCTTTATCTAGCTTGCATTTGTCGTTAATCTTTCGCCCAGCACAGAGTCCCAAGTAACTGGAAAAAAGCGGTGACTGTTGTAGACAAGAAGGGTGAAAGAACGGACCCGCAAAACTATAGACCAATATCCCTAACTTCCGTTTGCTGCAGAACCATTGAACATATTCTCAGTTCGAATACATTTTCCTGAGACTGAGAAGCTTATGTCCATGAATCAGCATGGATTTAGACCGCATCGCATCGTGTGAAACTCCAGTTTGCCCTTTTCTCACGTGATATACTGCGAACTAAGGATGAAGGGCAACAGGCAGATTCCATATTACTGGATTTCCGGAAGGCATTTGACACGGTGCCCCATTGCAAGCCGTTAACGAAGGTACGAACATACGGAATAAGTTCACAGATACGTCAGCTGCTCGAAGACTTCTTAAGTGTGATAGTACCGCTGTCGTTCTCTGTATAAATGAATGATTTGGCAGACGGGATGGGCAGCAATCTACGGTTGTTTGCTGATGACGCTGTGGTGTACGTAAGGTGTCGAAGTTGAGTGCCTGTAGGAGGATACAAGTGACTTGGACCAAATTTCTAGTTGGTGTGATGAATGGCAGCTAGTTCTAAATGTGGGAAAATGTAAGTTAATGCGGATGAGTAGGAAAAACAAACCTGTAATGTTCGGCTACAGTATTAGTAGTGTACTTCTTGACAGTCACGTCGCTTAAATATCTGGGCGTAGCGTTGCAAAGCGATATGAAATGGAACCAGCATGTGTCGACCGTGGTAGGGAAGGTGAACGGTCGACTTCGGTTTATTGGGAGAATTTTTAGAAAAGTATGGTTCATCTGTAAAGGAGACCGCATATAGGATGCTTGAGCGTCCTATCCTTGAATGCTGCTCGAGTGTTTGGGATCCGTATTAGATCGGATTGGAGGAGGACATCGAAGCATTTCAGAGGCACACTGCTACATTTGTTACCGTTAGTTGAACACATACGGAAATCCCTGGAGGAAAGGCGACGTTCTTTTCGGAGAACACTATTGAGAAAAATTAGAGAGCCAGCACCTGAAGCTGATTGCCGAATCATTCTACTGCCAACAAATTTTGCGCGTAAGGACCAAGAAGATGAGATGCGAGAAATTAGGGCTCATCCAGAGACATATAGACAGTCTTTTCTCCATTGGTCTATTTGCGAGTGGAACGTAGGTGGCTTGCTAATTATCTATGTAGACGTACATGTTGCTGATGTAATTTGTTTATGTAATATTTCTTATCCTGTACGATTTATTTAATGTAAGAAATAAGTCTTATATTAGGTTTAGAATTGCACTGCATGTCTAATTCACACAGTTATTTAAAGACTTAGTCGAGTAATTCCAATACGTAATGTGACGCACTGATTTGTTCAATACTGCGGCAGACAGTGCTACCGTAGATATGAAATGAGTGAAGTTCCATGCTTCTTGACAGAGCGTAGGGGAAGGTCCTAGGCAAGTCCTAATGGAGGTGGTTTGTCGGTGCCTTCCTCCAACCGTAATGTGGATAAATTACGATGATGATGAAGACGACACAGCTCTAGGCGCTCAGTCCGGAACCGCACGACTGCTACGGTCGCAGGTTAGAATCCTGCCTCGGGCATGGATGTGTGTGATTTCCTTAGGTTGGTTAGGTTTAAGTAGTTCTAAGTTCTAGGGGACTGATTACCACAGATGTTAAGTCCCATAGTGCTCAGAGCCATTTGAACCATTTGAAGACGACACAACACCACCGAGTCATCTCGGGGCAGGTGAAAATCTCTGACCCCGCCGGGAATCGAACCCGGGACCCCGTGCTCGTGATGCGAGAACGCTACCGCGAGACCACGAGCTGCGGACACCGTAGATATAAAGAGCCAAAAATGTTGAACGAGCAATACAGTGAAAGTGTTGTGACGAATGCAAATTTGTGCCAAATTAATATCCTAGCTTGGACCAGCATTTTTTGTCAAAAGAAACATTTTGTTGTGCCACAGTCGAGTCCGGCGTAATGAACTGCCCAGCGTCGATTCAGCAGAACGAGGCCACTGAGGGAGAAGTGCCCGTCAGCCTGAAGGCCAGGCACTACGGAGCAAGAAAGAATATTTAAAGTGCAAGCACACTTATTCAGCACGCTGACGCTGCAGAATATGCCAGCCACCGCCTCTGAAACGGGAGCTGGGGCACCTTACAGCAGTGGCAGGGCATCCAGAAAAGCTGACGTGACGAGACAATAAGGATGAGTGAAGTCACCACTGACTAATGGTCACAGCCGAGCGCTCCACCCTGTTATGATTTCTGGGTTGAAGTACTGCCGTGGGAAAAACATTAGCGAACCTGGCTCACATATATACCACGTAACTTAGATCGTCACTCTCAGATGTGGTGCACTCAGCAGTAATCAGGTGTATAAGGTACGCTGGGCGACGCAGTCTATGCAAGCTCGTGATTTTGAGACTTGCAGTACAAGATGAAGCAGCCGGCCGCCATCCCCGGACATAGCCACCAGTGGGTGCAGGTTCCTCCTCGGCTAAAGTCTGCAAACTTGGGGCCTTCGCACCGCTGGGTCATCGACTGGGTGACTACCTTCTGCTGACGGGTACCTCCGTGGCGCGTAATGAGTTCGATCTTGGGGCAGCTAGATGCCCAGCTACAAGCTGTGGCTGTTTCCGGCCTGTGCGGGCCTACACTGCTGCTCACCATCGCTCCGGGAGGGCGAACCTCATCGTTTCCGGCCATGCCGGACACCACAGCTTAAACTCTATGTATCCCGGCGTGTGTACGCTGCGGCCACGAAGCAGCGAGGGGTTGCCTCTGTCATCTGTCGCTGACGGCACACTGCATGACGTCAGGACTGCATGGCTGCGTTGACGCCAACAATCGCCGCCGTTACCACGCGCTGCCGGTCTGGTAGTAGTAGGGATGGGAAGAGCCGACCGGTTAAAACTGATACAGGTATTTTAATTCCGAATTACTGGTATTTTTCGGTATTTATTTGGCCTCGGTTATAAGAGCTGTTTTTTTATTATTGACTAATAACCTAGAAAGAAAACCGAAATATCAGTTAGCCACAGCAGAAGTACTACAATTTTTCGCTTCTAAATAAAGCTTATTTTAAAAAAGGACTACTTTTAATCGTAAAATGTGCATTGTTTTGAAATATCGAGTTGTTATTTCTCAAGGAGTCAGTGTAATTTTGGCAACAATGCCCACAGAAAATAGCAACAAACACATGGGAAACGAATGGGTACAGCACCTGCTGTGACAATAATGTGTGTGCTGCCATAGCGTCACGGCTTTCGGTATGCAGTGTGCGGGAGTTGGTCTAGACGGCAGTTTCGCGCCGTCGTCGCCGGACATCCGTTGTATTGCAGGTTGGTGCCGACCTGAGTCTGGAAATATTTTTACGAAGTGACGCAGTAATGCAGTACAACAACAACGGTAGCTGGTCTGCTTGTAGCCCTCGAAAACAGACAGTTAACAGACTCTCTTTTCACTCTTTGTCACTGACTACTATTCGTATTGACCAAATGGTGGTATGGTCGCCGATTATAACATCACTTTTGAGCAGAATTTTAAAAACGTAGAATTATTTGGAGAACACTGGCGATTTTTTTTCTAGTATTCCATCACTTATCACTATTCGAGAAAAGCACTTATTCTAAGTATCTCGAAAGTGAGTTAGATTTCTGCATTTATGACAGGAAATAATAGGAATAATAAATCGAAATCGGTTGTTTCAGAAACCGGTTATTTTGAGCGGTTTTAACAGACAGGTTAAATTGGCGTGAAAAAAACCATATATTCTAAAACCGATTGTTTCAGCGAGAAACGCCGCATCTACCCGGCAGGCAAACCGCTGACGCCGGCATGCCGTTCGCCTGTCTCCAGTCAGAGGACAACAACCTTACCTCCAGCTACGATTCCATCCCTATAACTGACATGAATAAAAGACTTTCTTAAGCATGAATTTTTTACCGACTGTCCACCATACGATTCGTCACCACCACCTCCACAGCCCACGCCCCGGTGGGGAAACGGTTTTCCATCCTCGTTTGCCAGCAGCCGATTCACTCGATACCGCAGGGATCAAGTCCCGAGCCCTACAAATTAGCACAATGAGTATTTAAATAATTTGTTTAATCTGGACATAATAACTAGCATTTCATGTTACTTGTAACTGCTCCTTCCAGTCGTCGGTATTCCCCATCGCTGACTGTCATGTTCTTAATCGTGCTGTATTTCCGAAGCAGAAAGTCGGCCAGCGTGGCCGTGCGGTTCTGGGCGCTTCAGTCTGGAACCGCGTGACCGCTACGGTCGCAGGTTCGAATCCTGCCTCGGGCATGGATGTGTGTGATGTCCTTAGGTTAGTTAGGTTTAAGTAGTTCTAAGTGCTAGGGGACCGATGACGACAGATGTTAAGTCCCATAGTGCTCAGAGCCATTTGATTTTCTAAGCAGAAAAAAAGTCTCATCACAACCAAGTGAATACTGTTACCATATCTGCAATAGAAAATTCAAACATATAAACATTAGTGTTTGTGTGCTCCATAGCACTGTGTTGGAGTCAGAAACAAGGTGAAGGTTCTTTCTTTACATAATCCAGTTTGTTTCCTGACTCCAGTGACAGTCGGTAACAATTGTATTGACGGTAGCTGCTCCTGAGTGTTGAAGGTAATCTTCACGGCAACCTCCACGTCAGCGAGGTCCTAGAGCACGAGATACTTTCACTCCTTCAGAGGACTCTGCCGCCACGCGATGTTAACACTGCTTCTGTGTTCCGGAAAAACACCCGACATGTAGCCTATCGAACACAGTGTCACACCTCGAGAAATTCTGTAATTTTACCCATTTGTCACGCACCTAGTCTGTCACATTCCTTCTCCATTTGCGCTGTTATGACGAAAGTTAGTGTACGTCAGAAAGTGGTGTGCACTGTGGAGCACAGTGGAAGAGTCATGCTGAGCGTGAAACGCTGTATGTCTTTAGTGCCTGATCCAATATCGTAACAAACACCACGGCGGGAGTACAATATCATCCGCGGAAATGGATTGCAGTATGCATCCTATATGGTCTGATGCCCCAAAATTCTTCTTATACCGCTGTAGCTGGTAGCCAGCTATCTGGTTGACGCGACCGTGGATGGCTGCAACTGTGGGATGTGATGACAAAATGCACTCGCACTTAACAGACAGAACGGAGAGCAGGCAGCGGCTTGCTAAGCGGCTAGCTCGTAGTGATTTTTATGTACTAACCGTGACTCGACAGTCAAATCGTTGACATGGAATTATTTGAATCAACTGGTATGACCACTGGAAGCAATCAACATACATCAGACAGAATTCGAAACGGATCTTCTGCTTACCTTGAGCTGTCACTCTAACCAATAAGATTTTCTGTGCCAACCGAAACTGTGTTCAAAAATGGTGCAAATGGCTCTGAGCACTATGGGACGCAACGTCTGAGGTCATCAGTCCCCTAGCTTAGAACTACTCAAACCTAACTAACCTAAGGACATCACAAACATCCATGCCCGAAGCAGGATTCGAACCTGCGACCGTAGCGGTCGCGCGGTTCCAGACTGTAGCGCCTAGAACCGCCCGGCCACTCCGGCCGGCCAGAAATTGTGTCAAGCAACTTTTCCTAAAAACCTAAAATTCAGTAAAAGTTTTCTTTTTCATTTCAGTGTGAAAGTCACATTTCCGAATGCTGTTAATATTTTCTTCGTTTCATAATGAAAAATGGAAACCTTATTAAAATGTTCTCAAAAACAGCTCTGAACACCGGCTGTAGACTTGATAGACTAAGAAAAAAATGAACGACGCACCACGAAGCAATTATCCGAAAGGGACAGAAATCAGTAGATGTGACATACGTGGACGGACAAACAAATTATTACAATTTCAGAAAAAATGGATGGTTTCTTCAAGAAAAATGAAAATGAGCGTTTGGCGTCATTGGCCGGGAGGCCCTTTACGGGACAGGTCCGGTGGCCTTGGTGCAGGTCTTAATTACATTCGATGCCACATTGGGCGACCTGCACGCCGGATGGGAATGAAATGATGATGAAGACAACACCCAGTCCCTGAGCGGAGGAAATCCCCGATCCAGCCGGGAATCGAACCCGTGCCTCTTAGGACGGCAGTCCGTCACGCTGACCATTCAGCTATCGGAGCGGCATTTCTTCAAGAGAAAGAGCTTCACAAATTGAGCAAAACAATAACGCAATGGTCCATCTGTGGGGCCTTATGCAAGCAGTTATTCGGCTTGACATTGATTAATAGAGTTGTTGGATACCCTCCTGAGCTGCCCAACTGACGCATTAGAGCGTAAAAATCCCCATATGGTGGAGAGTCTTGACCATAATGCTACAACGTTTGCAATTGGGGAGAGATTCTGCGGCCTTGCTGGGCAACGTAGGGTTTGGCAAGCGCGAAAACAAGCAGTAGAAACCCACGCGTGTGCGGGCGGACATTATCTTGCTGAACCGTAAGCCCAGAATGGCTTCCCGTGAAGGCCAACAAAATATTGTGGACATACCGGCGTGGTGTTAGAGTGCCGCTGATAAAAACCAAAGGGGTCCTTCTATGATAAGAAATGGCCCCCCAGACCATCATTTCTAGCTGTCGGGTTTTATGGTGGGCGACAATCACTTTGGTATCCCAACGCTGTTTGGGGCATTTCCAGGCACATTTTCCGCCTAGAATATCATTGACTGGAATAGAATTTTCTTACGTGATGAGTCTCGCTTCGAACTGGCCAGTGAAGACATGTCTGCAGATGCCCCAGAAAGCGGTAGGACAATGAACTGACTGTCTCCCGCCAACCAGGAGAGGTGTTCTAGGATGCCAATTATTTTCACAGCAGGACCGATTTGTTGGTCGTCATACGCGGCATACTTACAGCACAGCGGTACGTGGACGATATTCTGCGCCCCGTATTGTTACCTTCATGGCAAGCCATCCTGGGCTTACATCTCAGCAAGATAATGCCCGCTAGCAAAAGGCGAGAGTTTCTACTGCTTGTTTTCGTGCTTGCAAAATCCTGCCTTGGCCAACAAGGCCGCCGGATATCTTCCCAATTAATTGAGAACGTTTGAGGCATTATGGTTGGTTGGTTTGTGGGATTGAAGGGACCAGACTACTAGGGCCATCGGTCCCTTTTTCCACGAACTCGAAACACCCACAAAGAATAAGAACAAACAATAGAGATGGCAAGAGATGGCACAGGACGGGAAGGGCACTGGACGGGAAGGGCACTGGACGGGAAGGGCACAGACAGAGACCAGAAGAATGGCCGGCCGTTGTGGCCCAGCGGTTCTAGGCGCTTCAGTCTGGAACCCCACTGCTGCTACGGTCGCAGGTTCGAATTCTGCCTCGGGCATGGATGTGTGCGCTGTCCTTAGGTTAGTCAGGTTTAAGTACTTCTAAGTATACGGGACTGATGCCCTCAGATGTTAAGTCCCTTAGTGCTCAGAGCCATTTGAACCATTTTTGAACCAGAATAAAGGAAATAAAATCACACCGAGTGTGACAGTAGTTGGCCGACCATAGAAACAAAAAAGGAAAAGCCATGAGGCATTATGAGCAGAACTCTCCAAACGGCTCCGAGTTTTGCTGATCTAACGCGTCAATTGGACAGAATATGGCACGATATCTGTCAGCCGGCCAGGGTGGCCGAGCGGTTCTAGTCCCTACAGTGTGGAACCGCACGACCGCTACGATGACCTCAGAAGTTAAGTCCCATAGTGCTCAGAGCCATTTGAACCATTTGATATCCGTCAGAAAAACATCCAACAACCCTGTCCATCAGTGCAAGGTCGAATAACTGCTCGCATAAGTGCCAGATGTCTACCAACGCGTTATTGACTTGCGCAATTTATGAAGCTCTTTCGTTTGAAGAAATCGCGCAGCTTTTCTGAAATTGTAGTCATTTGTTTGTGCACGTACATCACGTCTACCGATTTCCGTCACAGTCGGGTAAGTCCTTCGGAGTGCATCGTTTTTTTGTCTTAGCGTTTATATGAAATCGGCAAGATTTCCCAGCACCGACCGCTGACTGGATGTTTACTTGCGTAACGACGGACCCTGTAGTAGCCTGCACGTTGTCAAACTGTTCTACGAACTTCCAGCATGCTGGAATAACTGCAGGTGAGCGACTTTCGCTAATCAGTACAACGAAAAAAAAAGCCAGAATTGCAAATTTCACTTCTGCACGATTCCGCGCCATCAGAGCCACACTGCGTCCCAACTTTCCTGTTATGCACCGATAGGCGCCGTTATCTCTCTAATGTCGTCGAGGAACAATTCAGAGAAACAATATTTACTTCCTGTTGTGCACCGCAAGATATATTGCTTGCACTGTGCTAATTCGCAGAGTGGTAAATGCAGCCGCCCAGTACCTTGCAGAACTGGGTTTGAACGTCACATAGAACATCCTCACTCGTGTTTCCCCCAAATAAATTAAAAAATCATCAACACAAAAAGACAAACAGTGGAAAATCCGTTCTAGGTTCGAGTCTTCCCTCTGGTATGGGTGTGTTTGTTGTTCTTTCCTTAAGTTAGTTTGCATAGTGTGTAAGTCTAGGGACAGAGGACCTCAGCAGTTCGGTACCTTAGGAATTCACGCACATTTGCGCTGTTGTATCTGTCCAGTGCCCTCAATAGGTTTCAAGTGCTAGGCGTGGTCAGAACGGTGTTAAAAAAAATGCTCAAATGTGTGTGAAATCTTATGGGACTTAACTGCTAAGGTCATCAGTCCCTAAGCTTACACACTACTTAACCTAAATTATCCTAAGGACAAACACACACACCCACGCCCGAGGGAGGACTCGAACCTCCGCCGGGACCAGCCGCAAAGCCCATGACTGCAGCGCCTGAGACCGCTCGGCTAATCCCGCGCGGCTCAGAACTGTGTTCTATGTAGGTGTGAGTGCATTATGTCTGAGCCAAATGACTTAGAACGTGGGGAAATTGTTGGTACTCCTATGGTGGGTGCTTCCACAATCAAGGTACCAGATGTGTCTGGTGTTTCAACAGGCATCGTATCGAATATTTACACCGCATATAAGGAAACCGGGAAAACATCAACCGCTAAGTCACAACGCGGACGAAACTGTGTGCGTCGAGTGATCATGACAGAAACTGATGGTTGTGGCGAAAAACAGGAGACAGCTGCAAAAGTCGCTGAAGAACTGAATGTCGCACTCGCTAACCCTGTCAGCACGAAAGCAACACGAAGGGAGCTCCATAAGGTGGGAGTTAAAGGGCGAGATGGGATTCTAAAGCCCTTAGCAGAAAACGCGGTGCCGAAAGTGCAAAAGCTGGACCACGGAACAAAGGAAGGATGTTATTTGTTCGGATGAGTCTTGTTTCACACGGTTTCCAACTTCTGGCCGAGTTTACGGACCAAGAGCGAAACATGGCGGGGGTTCGGCGATGGTTTGCACATCCATATCGTGGTATTCCATGGGTCCCATGGTTAACCAGCGAGGTCGCTTTATTGTCAAGGATTTTGTGACTAGTTTGGCTTTTTCCCCAGTGGCGATTCTGTGTTCCAAGGCGTCAGGGCCCCTGTTCACTTGGTTCGCATCGTCCAGGACTGCGTTTGTGTCCGCGGCTCGTGGTCTAGAGGCAAGCGTTGAGACTTTGTACAGGCGCTGATGTCCGCGCAGTTGAGCGCACCACAAACCAAACATCACCAAACAAAACGCGTTTGTGAGACGATGATGAACTGTTGCGTCTCCTCTGGCCACCTCAATCATCGAACCTCAATATTATTGAGCCTTTGTGATCCACTTTGGAAAGAAGGGTGCGTGATAGATATCCACTTGCACCGTCGTTACATGACCTTTCCACTATTTTGCAGGAAGGAGAGTATAAGTTTCCACTGAAAATGAAACGCTGCCTGTATTTATCCATTCCCAGACGACTGGGAGCTGTTTTTAATGCCAACGGTTTTTCTACATCGTATTAGGCAAGGTAATGCGTCGTGTCTACATGTTTCTGTCCACCCCCATATATTACATGCATGATAATCCAGATATCACTACCGAAATGTAAACTTTTATTCAATATTCATCTCGTAGACGAATTGACGTAACAGCGAGAGTATCACGGATAGTTAAACATAATTGGTAATAGTGCTTTACGTGAAAAGTCGAGCTAACATAAAAACCACGGCGTCCTGTGTGTTTTATAGGGTGTCTGATAAGTCAGTCCCTATTTTTGACAGTTAGAAAATTGGCTCATAAATAAAGAAATTATGAGAACTACTTTTGTTTGAAACAGCACTTCTTCAGGTAGTGTTTAACATCGAACGGGCCAAAATAGCAGCTCGTTATGAGGTCTATGGATCTGTGGTGTGAGTACAAAGGCTGTGGAGGGCTGAACGAGGGCTCCATGCAACATTGGATGCAAAAACGGTTGGAAATTGCCATTTCAAGTTACTAACAATGGTGAGTGCCGCCGATGCAAAATATCATCAACTTCGAGGACAGCAGAGAACGTTGACGGAGGTCGTGAAACGTTCACGAGGAGCCCTAAGAAATCACTGCGTCAAGGATCTCGTGAAAGTGGTCTTCCAAGTTATGCAGTTGCAACGATTCTTAAGAAAGATCTCACTTTTACGCCGTGGAAGACACATGATGTGCAGCAATTGTTTCCTGAAGACTGTGAAAGAAGAGGGGAGTTTGGAGAAATTTTCTTGGGTTGGAATGATGAATGGCTTGGACTTTTTGAGAACATTCTATGGACTGATCAGGTAGTTTTCCACACTGGAGTATTTGTAAACAGGCATAATTACAACTACTTGGCAGTCGAAAACCCTCACGGAAGTGTTGAAAAAGCAGAGGGGCGTCCGAAAAAGATGTTCAAATGTGTGTGAAATGGGACTTAACTGCTAAGGTCATCAGTACCGAAGCTTACACACTACTTAACCCAAATTATCCTAAGGACAAACACACACACCCATGCCCGAGGGAGGACTCTAACCTCCGCCGGGACAAGCCGCAAAGTCCATGACTGCAGCGCCTCAGACCGCTCGGCTATTCCCGCGCGGCGGAGCGTCTGAAGGTGACAGTACGGTGTGGTATCGTGTCATCCGAAGTTGTTGGTCCTTTTTCTATGCGGAACACAATGAATGGCGAAAGATATCTGGAAGTGCTTCAAGATCGTGTATGACCAGTAATTTCACAATGGAACAACCGCACGTACCAATTCGTTTAAAAAAAATGCGAAGAGAATGCTGTAGCTTATGTGTAAGTCTAAAGTAATTTTAAACACAGCAGCAAGGGGTGCTGTTTCTAACAAAAGGAGTTCCAAGAAAACTGGTTCACAAATAAAGAAATTGTAACTGTTTAAAAATAGGGAGTGACTTATCAGACGCCCTGTAGATCAAGAATAATGTACTGTCGAAGTGCGGCATAAAAATGCTACCAATTTACAGAATGCTGGAGTAACAGCTGGGCAGCAACTAGTGTTAATCAATACAACGAAAAAACAGCGAAAATTGCAATTTTCACTTTTATTTATTTGACGACTAGTTTCGGGTCGGGTCCCATTTTCAAAGCATCTGGGTAGTCAAAATGGTATTGTTCAAAATACACTTAGAGCCAAAGAAGCTGCTCCACCTGCCAGATATCGTGTAGGGCCCCCGCGATCACGCAGAAGTGCCGCAACACGACATGGCATAGACTCGACTAACGTCTGAAGTAGTGCTGGAGAGAACTGACACCGTGAATCTTGCAGGGCTGTCCACAAATCCGAGGGAATGGAGATCTCTTCTGAACAGCACGTTGCAAGGCATTCCATATATGATCAATAATGTTTATGCCTGGAGAGTTTGGTGGCCAGCGGAAGTGTTTAAACTCAGAAGGATGTTCCTAGAGCCACTCTGCACGTGTGGGGTATCGCTTTGTCCTGCTGGGATCGCTGAAGTCCGTCGGAATACACAATGGACATGAACGGATGCAGGTGATCAGACAGGATGCTTAAGGACGTGTCACTTGTCAGAGATGCATCTAGACGCATCTGGGGTCAACATCACTTTTTCGGGCCCCAGCGATGTCTGAGATTTGATGTGTTGCCGGATACCTGATATTCACTGTACACTCGTGAAATGGTAGTACGTGAAAATCCCCACTTCATCGCTAGGTCGGAGATGCTGTGTTCCATCGCTCGTGCGGTGACTATAACACCACGTAGAAACTTACTCAAATCTTGACAACCTGCCACTGTAGCAGCAGTAACCGATCTAACAAGTGCGCCAAACACTTGTTGTCTTATATAAGCGTTGCCGACCGCGGCACCGTATTCCGCCTGTTTGCATGTCTCTGCCCTTAACATAGACAAATGTAATGTATTGCGAATACATAGAAAGAAGGATCCTTTATTGTATGATTATATGATAGCGGAACAAACATTGGTAGCAGTTACTTCTGTAAAATATCTGGGAGTATGCGTGCGTAAGGATTTGAAGTGGAATGATCATATAAAATTAATTGTTGGTAAGGCGGGTCCAGGTTGAGATTCATTGGGAGAGTCCTTAGAAAATGCAGTCCATCAACAAAGGAGGTGGCTTACAAAACACTCGTTCGACCTATACTTGAGTATTGTTCATCAGTGTGGGATCCGTACCAGATCGGGTTGACAGAGGAGATAGAGAAGATCCAAAGAAGAGCGGCGCGTTTCGTCACAGGGTTATTTGGTAAGCGCGATAGCGTTACGGAGATGTTCAGCAAACTCAAGTGGCAGACTCTGCAAGAGAGGCTCTCTGCATCGCGGTGTAGCTTGCTGTCCAGGTTTCGAGAGGGTGCGTTTCTGGATGAGGTATCGAATATATTGCTTCCCCCTACTTATATCTCCAGAGGAGATCACGAATGTAAAATTAGGGAGATTCGAGCGCGCGGAGTCTTTCCGGCAGTCGTTCATCCCGCGAACCATACGCGACTGGAACAGGTCTGGGAGGTAATGACAGTGGTACGTAAAGTGCCCTCCGCCACACACCGTTGGGTGGCTTGCGGAGTATAAATGTAGATGTAGATGTATTTGAATACGCATGCCTATACCAGTTTCTTTGGCGCTTCAGTTTCTAAGAACCTTGCCAAGATAAACATACACGCATTTATTAATAACAAATCATTCTGGTAACTCACAGAGTAGAAAGACAACTCATTTGCAGTTTGTTATATGTTTGTTACAAATAAAAGCGAAATTTCCAGTTCTGGCCGTGTATCCCCTGTATTCTAAATGCTGCGTGGAGGTGCCGCCGGCTCGGGCCAGCAGAAAGGCGGTGATGAGTGGCTGAGTGATGGGGCGTGGAGAGGGCCAGCCGGGCTGGCGACGGAACGCACGTCAGAGCACGGAGCGCCGGGCTGCGCCGCTACGCCGCCCACCTGCACGCCGCCGCAGCCGCCGTGGGCGCCGCATCGACCGGTGACGCGGGCCCGGCCCCAGCCCCAGCCCCAGCCGCGGGCGGCCGCGCGGGGGGCGGTGGGGGCGGCGCGGCCGCCAGGGGCGGCGCATCGACCCGTCGGCCCCACCCCCGCGCCGCCGCCGCCGCCGCCGCCGCCGCCGCCGCCGCCGCGGTATCGGCGCGGACGCGCTCGCGTACGAACAAGTGGCTCGTCTCCGGCGCGGCGCTCGTCCACCGCTGCATTGCACCAAACGTCGCGGAATGCTACACTACTGGCCACTAAAATTCCTACACCACGAAGATGACGTGCAACAGACGCGAAATTTAACCGACAGGAGGAAGGAGTTGTGATATGCAAACGATCAGCTTTTCAGAGCATTCACACAAGGTAGGCGCCGGTAGAGACATCTACAACGTGGAAAGTTTCCAACCGATTTCTCATAAACAAACAGCAGTTGCCGGCGTTGCCTGGTGAAACGTTGTTGTAATGCCTCGTGTAAGGAGGAGAAATGCGTACCATCACGTTTCCGACTGTGACAAAGGTCGGATTGTAACCTATCGCGGTTGTGGTTAATCGTATCGCGAATTTGCTGCTGTTGTTGGTCGGGATCCAATAACTGTTAGCGGAATATGAAATCGGTGGGTTCAGGAGGGTAATACGGAACACCGTGCTGCATCCCAACGGCCTCGTATCACTAGCAGTCGAGATGACAGGCATCTTATCCGCATGGCTGTAACGGATCGTGCAGCCACGTCTCGATCCCTGAGTCAACAGATGGGGACGTTTGCAAGACGACAATCATCTGCACCAACAGTTCGACGACGTTTGCAGCAGCATAGACTAACAGCTCGGAGACCATGGCTGCGGTTACCACTGACGCTGCATCACAGACAGGAGCGCCTGCGATGGTGTACTCAACGACGAACCTGGGTGCACAAATGGCAAAATGTCATTTTTTCGGATGAATCCAGGTTTTGTCTACAGCATCATGATGGTCGAATCCGTGTTTGGCGACATCGCGGTGAACGCACATTGGAAGCGTGTATTCGTCATCGCCATACTGGTGTATCACCCGGCGTGATGGTATGGGGTGCCATTGGATACACGTCTCGGTCACCTCTTGTTCGTATTGACGGTACTTTGAACAGAGGACGTTACATTTCAGATGTGTTACGATCCGTGGCCCTACCCTTCTTTCGATCCCGGCAAAACCCTACATTTCAGCAGGATAATGCACGACCGCATGTTGCGGGTCCGGTACAGGCTTTTCTGGATACAGAAAATGTTGGACTGCTGCCCTGGCCAGCACATTCTCCAGATCTCTCACCAATTGAAAACGTCTGGTCAATGGTGGCCTAGCAACTGGCTCGTCACAATACGCCAGTCACTACTCTTGATGAACTGTGGTATCGTGTTGAAGCTGCATGGGCAGCTGTACCAGTACACCCCATCCAACCTCTGTTTGACTCAATGCCCAGGCGTATCAGGGCCGTTATTACGGCCCGAGGTGGCTGTTCTGGGTACTGATTTCTCAGGATCTATGCCCTCAAATTGCTTGAAAATGTAATCATATGTCAGTTCTAGTATAATATATTTGTTCAATGAATACCCTTTTATCATCTGCATTTCTTCTTCGTGCAGCAGTTTTAATGGCCAGTTGTGTACTAAATCACATACAACTTGGCCGCAAGTGCTGTCCGCCGCCACGCTATGTCTGAGCTTATACGGGGGGGCATTCAATGAGTCATGCAACACTTTCTTACCTGAAAGCAGATTGCTTTTATTCAGCATTTCATTACACCGTGCCATTCTCCACTGTTTTGGGTACAAAACCCCATTTGTCATCTTAATCTCCGTTCAAGTTGCGGGTCGCGAACTCTAGTGTGGCTAAGGAAGAACAGTACGACGAAGTTTTGTGAGCTCCTATAGGGAGTGGTTGGGAAGGGAGTGAGACAGGGTTGCGGCCTCTCCCCGATGCTATTCAATCTGTATATTGAGCAAGCAGTAAAGGAAACAAAAGAAAAGTTCGGAGTAGGCATTAAAATTCATGGAGAAGAAATAAAATCTTTGAGGTTCGCCGATGACATTGTAATTCTGTCAGAGACAGCAAAGGACTTGGAAGAGCAGTTGAACGGAATGCACAATGTCTTGAAAGGAGGGTATAAGATGAAGATCAACAAAAGCAAAACGAGGATAATGGAATGTAGTCGAATTAAGTCGGGTGATGCTGAGGGAATTAGATTAGGAAATGAGACACTTAAAGTAGTAAAGGGGTTTTGCTATTTGGGGAGCAAAATAACTGATAATGGTCGAAGTAGAGAGGATATAAAATGTAGACTGGCTATTGAAAGGAAAGCGTTCCTGAAGAAGAGAAATTTGTTAACATCGAGTATTGATTTAAGTGTCAGGAAGTCGTTTCTGAAAGTATTTGTATGGAGTGTGGCCATATATGGAAGTGAAACATGGACGATAAATAGTTTAGACAAGAAGAGAATAGAAGCTTTCGAAATGTGGTGCTACAGAAGAATGCTGAAGATTAGATGGGTAGATCACGTAAATAATGAGAAAGTGTTGAATAGGATTGGGGAGAAGAGGAGTTTGTGGCACAACTTGACTAGAAGAAGGGATCGGTTGGTAGGGCATATTCTGAGGCATCAAGAGATCACCAATTTAGCATTGGAGTGCAGCGTGGAGGGTAAAAATCGTAGAGGGAGACCAAGAAATGAATACACTAAGCAGATTCAGGAGGATGTAGGCTGCAGTAGGTACTGGGAGATGAAGAAGCTTGCACAGGATAGAGTAGCATGGAGAGCTGCATCAAACCAGTCTCAGGACTGAAGACCACAACAACAACATCGGGAGCGCAGACTTGTGTGAGGCCTTGCGTTGCCATAGAGGAGAATGCCGTTTGCATTTTTGTGGAGACGAACACGCTGAAGCCATGTCTTCAATTTCCTGAATGTAGCACAATACACTTCAGAGTTGATCGTTGCATCAGGAGGGAGGACATCAAACATAATAACCCCTTCAGAGTCCCAGAAGACCGTCGTCACGACCTTACCGGCTGAGGGTGCGGCTTTGAACTTTTCCTTCGGAGGAGAGGTGGTGCGACGCCACCCCATGGATTGCAGTTTTGTCTCCGTTTCGGAGTGATGAACCCATTTTCCATCGCCTGTGACTCGACAGAAAGTTGTCACCATCACCCTAGTAACGATAGCTGGGCACAACACCTTTAATCGGTAGACTCTCTAACTTCGGTTAATTTTTTTGAGTCCGTTAATCGTTAATTAGGTTCCTACTATTTATTACAACAATGATGCCGCGTCGCCTGCGGTAATCATGTTCCGACAAGTTCGGGTCGTGTAGATGCTTGGCTACGCCGGGGTGTGCGCGGTTGATGTATACATTCGAGTACGAAAAGAGAATAACTAGGTGTTGGCTGTTGAAAATGCACGTTAGCAGTCTAGTGGCAGTAGCAGGAAAATGAATGGATGACGATGTAGAAGAGGCTTTGATGGAAGAAGCCACCGAAAGTGCAGCCAGAGATAAGGAAATATGCACCTTTGATGTCGGATACTGATTCTCCTATGTACTTTGACTACCCCCTGATTTAACACTGGTAAGTAAATAGTAGTAAAAGTACATGATTAAATGGATAAACCGGTTTTTTGTTTATCTTCGATGTCATACCCACCCCATCCAAAACATTTTCATTCAAGCAACGGTAATACGTTTGATTCACTTCCTCATTTCACTACACCCACAACGTAACATGTACTATTACGAGTTAAGGATTAACTTCCAATGGATGTCCTGTAAAGCAGTGAAATGAAATGGCTCGGAGCACTATGGGACTTAACTTCTAAGGTCATCAGTCCCCTAGAACTTAGAACTACTTGCACCTAACTAACCTAAGGACATCACACACATCCATACCCGAGGCAGTATTCGAACCTGCGACCGTAGCGGTCGTGCGGTTCCGGACTGTAGCGCCTAGAACCGCATGGCCACACCGGCCGGCTTTTGGGGGTGTCCGAATACTTTTGATCACATAGTGTATCTTCATGGAGTGTACTGAAATGACCGTCGTGAAGTGTTAGCTAAGGGTTACCATGCTGTGCCAGAAAATAAAAACCGCCACAAATCCGTAGCGCGCGCGCGCAGTGTCGGTTCCTGTAGTGGCATCTTCTACACTGTCACTCTGTCATGTTAGCGTGCTATACTAGATGCATTGTGGTTCAAATATAACTGATTAAGGAATTCAGTTAAGAGGTCGGAGCAAGGCAACGGCATGTCACCTCCAACAGGATCACGTGTAGTAAAGCACTATGGTCTGATAAAACTTCACCTTTTAGAATATTGACAACTCGACCTCTCTGCCTTCATCTTACTCTCTTGGTGTAAGGAGCGTGAAAATTGGACGATTGAACAGTTGAAAAATATTTTGTGGGGTGACGAATCACGGTACACAATGTGGCGATCCGATAGCAGGGTGTGGGTATGTGCGAATGCCCGGTGAACGTCATCTGCCAGCGTGTATAGTGCCAACACTAAAATTCGAAGGCGGTGGTATTATAGTGTGGTTGTGTTTTTCATGGAGGGGGCGTTGTTTAGCGTGGCACTATCGCAGCACAGACCTATATTGATGTTTAAAGCACCTTCTTGCTTCCCACTGTTGAGGAGCATTTCGGGGATGGCGACTGCATCTTTCAACACGATCGAGCACCTGTTCATAATGCACGGCATGTGTGGGAGTGGTTACACGACAATAACATCCCTTTAATGGAATGGTCTGCACAGAGTCCAGACCTGAATCCTACAGAACATCCTTGGGATGTTTTTGAACGCCGACTTCGTGCCAGGCGTCACCGACCGACATCGATACCTCTCCTCAGTGCAGCACTCCGTGAAGAATGGGCTGCCATTACCCAAGAAACGTTCCAGCGCCTGATTGAACGTGTGCTTGCGAGAGTTGAAGCTGTGATCAAGGCTAAGGGTGGGCCAACACCATATTGAATTCCAGCATTGGAGGGCGCCACGAACTTTTAAGTCATTTTCAGCCTGGTGTCCTGATACTTTTGATCACATAGTGCACATGCTTCAAATAGGATTCCCCAAAGCAAACCGATAGGTAAAAGACATTCTGCTTCACACTAACGTTAATTTCTGCCAAAGCCCAATCACAACACTGAGGAAGGAGTTTCACGACCAAACATGGCCTGATATTTAGAATCATAATTTTGTTAGATAGTCACCTCACTCCCTAAAAATCGTACCTCGAACTATTTTTCTGTAAGGTAAGCGGTACTTCGGGAACACTGAACAAAGAGTACCTGCGCTCTATTGACCTGTGAGAGATACAGCGTGCAAGCACGCTGTCGTTCCGACGTAGCCTTATCTCTGGACATTTCACAGGGCTGCGTGCGGCTGGGCGTTGTCGCCGCGCTCCTAGCTTCTGAACAATTACGTGCCGGTAGTCGGAGTGAGTTCACGTTTATGTCCTGCGGATGGACGGCCGAGGCGTTATGATTTTGATTTGCTTTAAATTACGTAGAAGCGTGTATCTTGTTTTCGAAAAGTGCTTTCTAATAATAATCAGTGAACAGAAATTGACTGATTATAGGAGCAACTTATACACACTCCGTCAATCCGAAAAGTTTAGAGACTGGATCCGATTTTTTTTTTCTAATTAACTACTCACCCGAAATCGATGAAACTGGCGTTACTTCTCGACGTAATCGCCCTGCAGACGTACACATTTTTCACAACGCTGACGCCATGATTCCATAGCAGCGGCGAAGGCTTCTTTAGGAGTCTGTTTTGACCACTGGAAAATCGCTGAGGCAATAGCAGCACGACTGGTGAATGTGCGGCCACGGAGAGTGTCTTTCATCGTTGGAAAAAGCTAAAAGTCACTAGGAGCCAGGTCAGGTGAGTAGGGAGCATGAGGAATCACTTCAAAGTTGTTATCACGAATAAACTGTTGCGTAACGTTAGCTCGATGTGCGGGTGCGTTGTCTTGGTGAAACAGCACATGCGCAGCTCTTCCCGGACGTTTTTGTTGCAGTGCAGGAAGGAATTTGTTCTTCAAAACATTTTCGTAGGATGCACCTGTTACCGTAGTGCCCTTTGGAACGCAATGGGTAAGGATTACGCCCTCGCTGTCCCAGAACATGGACACCATCATTTTTTCAGCACTGGCGGTTACCCGAAATTTTTTTGGTGGCGGTGAATCTGTGAGCTTCCATTGAGCTGACTGGCGCTTAGTTTCTGGGTTGAAAAATGGCATCCACGTCTCATCCATTGTCACAACCGACGAAAAGAAAGTTCCATTCACGCTGTCGTTGCGCGTCAACATTGCTTGGCAACATGCCACACAGGCAGCCATGTGGTCGTCTGTCAGCATTCGTGGCACCCACCTGGATGACACTTTTCGCATTTTCAGGTCGTCATGTAGGATTGTGTGCACAGAACCCACAGAAATGCCAACTCTGGAGGCGATCTGTTCAACAGTCATTCGGCGATCCCCCAAAACAATTCTCTCCACTTTCTCGATCATGTCGTCAGACCAGCTTGTGCGAGCCCGAGGTTGTTTTGGTTTGTTGTCACAGGATGTTCTGCCTTCATTAAACTGTCGCATCCACGAACGCACTTTCGACACATCCCTAACTCCATCACCACATGTCTCCAACTGTCAATGAATTTCAATTGGTTTCACACCACGCAACTTCAGAAAACGAATGATTGCACGCTGGTCAAGTAAGGAAAACATCGCCATTTTAAGTATTTAAAACAGTTCTCATTCTCGCCGCTGGCGGTAAAATTCCATCTGCCGTACGGTGCTGCCATCTCTGGGACGTATTGACAATGAACGCGGCCTCATTTAAAACAATGCGCATGTTTCTATCTCTTTCCAGTCTGGAGAAAAAAAAATCGGAGGCCTTAGAACTTGAATGCAC
The DNA here is from genome assembly GCF_021461395.2 of Schistocerca americana. Classification (NCBI taxonomy): domain Eukaryota; kingdom Metazoa; phylum Arthropoda; class Insecta; order Orthoptera; family Acrididae; genus Schistocerca; species Schistocerca americana. The sequence continues at coordinate 375,182,304 of NC_060123.1, read as the reverse complement.
CTCGTACTTCGCACAGAACGTCCACACAACCATGTTAAACTGTCAGAAAAGTCCTCCTTGGAATGTTATATGAGAACCTGGGCATTCTGGGTGAATCTTGATGGTAAAATCTTCTCGGGTTGACAGCCAAGAAGATTTTACCATCTCCTTGGAATGTTTTTGAGCTTGCGCGTCACATTGACTTGAATGTCTGTTACGTCGTCAGTTTCATGTGAGTTTCTGCTCGCTTTTGTCGTAGATTCGTATTGATAACACTGAGTCTCGTCACCCTTGATGATTTTATTTATTTATGTTCAGAAAAGAACTGTCTGTGTTTTACAATTCGATCAGGTCGCGGCAGGTGCCCACACGTCGTCGTCTTCCTTTGGGAGTCAAAACATTCTAGAGAATGTCTTGAACACTTGTTTTAGTAGTAGAGCAGTGTGTATAGATCTACTAAGATGAAACTGTAACTCAGTACTTCGGATAAGCACTTTCAAGAGTTACGCAAGTGTGTTCGTAACTTGCGGAACGTTATTTGGCACGACCACCAGAGGTGAAGTGTAATGAAATTGCAGGAGCTGCACGAAAGCGGCTTGCTGTCTAGTAAACGTGAGTAATTTTAAAGAACTGTGTTCGAGTGACACTCACGCTCTCCAAATTGTGCAGGCTGACGCAGTGCGTTCCATATGAGACTTAGGCCCACTGTCCACCTATAAGTAAAGATTTTTCTAATTTAGCTCTGAAGAGGGGCGAAGCCTAGTATTGTTTATGGAAGTCATTAAACCACATCAATTCTAATCGAACATTCACCACAAATTTCACGAGAGAAAGTATGTACTACGATGATATAGTTAAATATCTAACTTCTCGAACAGTTATCATAAGACGACTGAGGGCGAGCACAACATATTATTCTTATGCCACGCTGTTGTGAAATTAAGACTTTCTTTCTTACAGAGGAATTACCTCAGAATACAATTCCATATGGCATAACCGAATGAAAATAATCAAACTATGTTAAATTAATTACTTGTTTCTCTTCAAGGCTTGAATAACACGAAATGCAGAAATGGCTGAGGTGGGTTGATCAAGAAGCTATAAAATCTAATTATATTCTCATCAATCAGTACATCGAAAAATCTGAAGATTCTGCCGTTCTTACTAACACCTATTAATGCTTTAAATTTATCACTGGTGTGCCCTTTGGTAGACAGAATTGAATATAGGACCTAATGAGTTTTCTTAAAATTTAAGAATGAGAACGTTCACAGAAAACCAGTCTATAATATGAACATACTATTTATATTTTCCTCTGTTGCTGTATGTATATTGGCGGCTGATTGTAAAGTTTGTGTCTTCTGTAAAAAGAACCGTTTCTGTTTGATCTTTGTTAAGTGGATTAAGTGGAAGATCAGGAATATATATATAACAAACAACAGAAGGCCTAATATTGAATTTCGTGGAACTTTTTTAAAGATCAGCCGCTACCTCTCCTCCCTCCTCCCACCTCCCCCCCCCCCCCCCCCCCCCCCCCCCCCCCGCTTCGCTTCCCGCAAAAATTGACGGAATCAGAAAAAATTCTCCTGTCTAAAGTTGATAAATTATGAACTACAATGTTCTGTATTCTTTTACATACATATAATGCCAGTCTTATGTTAGCTATACCAGCAACTCCATAAAATCTTCCTTTTGTAGCAATACCAACTGATGGTTTCTTTTTTAAAGTAATCCTCGTCAAAAATGTTAAGACGTGAGAGTAGCATTGCTAGGTGAGTAATTCTTCTGAAATCCAAATTGTATTAGTATTAGCAAGACGGAAAACTAGTCGACAGTACATTATTTTCTCAAAAATGTTAGAAAATTGTGTCAAACGAAATATACGGTAATTATTCACAATACACCTGTCACCTTTTTCATTAGGAGTTTAATATTTGTATATATTACACTCCCTGGAAAAATAAAGCTTAGTGATTTCAGAGACAACAGTACTTATTGTATGATAACTACTCCTGAATATTATTGATAACGCTACCAACTCTGTATAAGCTTTTTTTTCACGAGAGTTTATTATTACGGTTCTTTTGTTCAGTAAAATTAACAGAAGAATATAAGTGAACACTCCGAGATGGGAAAGTAAACTGCGTGGAGATTTCTCGAGGTGTATTTGCCATGGATGCTAATGTCGGAATTAAGGCAACAGAATTAAAACGAGTTGTATACGTTATTTTTGTCAAATCTGCAGCCAAACTTAACATTCACGTACATGTGAGACGTGTACATTTCTTGACGTCTCTTTCCTTATTGTGAATTCTAATTCCTGACGAAGCTGAATAAGTTGGCCCCTACGAATGTTTGACACTGTCTTGTGCTTGCAGATAGATTCATTCCGTAAGGCTCGCTTGCATGTCATCGCGTGTATTCATTTCGTGACGACACTGACTCGTCGAGTATTCTGGTGGGATTTCCACAACTACAATCAATAGGCGACATTATTGACCAAGAGTCCTTCATTTGGAGAGGGTGCGGTGATCAAAGGCCTTATTCTATCGGAGAAGTGGCCACTTACATGCGCATTCCCCCTAAATCAATACCTCTACGCCAAGGACATTACCTCACTGCGACAAAACCTCACCCTTTTTCGAACAGTCGACACCGATACCACTATACATAAAAAGAGACAGACTGTGTGAGAAACTGACAACAAACAATCCTATAATTTGCCGTGTCTATCTACAGCTACATTCATACTCTGGAAACCACAGCACAGCGTACTTGCCATTTAGCCAGTTATTAGCGCTTCTTCCCGTTCCATTCACGTATGCTCCGTAAGGATGAGGGTTTAAACGCCTCTGTGTGCGCTGTAATCAATCTAATCTTGTTCTTGCGATACCTACGGCAGCAGTATTTAGGGGATAGTAGTATGTGCCTAGATTCATCATTTAAAGCTGATTCTTTCTCAGGGTAGTTTGCGACTGCCAGTTCAGTTTCTTCGGCATCTCCGTGATACTTCCGCACGGGTCAGACAAAACTGTGATCATTCGCACTGTCATTTTTGTAGACGTTCCAATGTCCCCAGTTAATCACTCATTATAGGATCCCACATACTTGACCAGTATTCTAGGATGTGTCGCACTGTAAACAATCTCCTATGTGGACTGCCTGAATTTCCCTAGTATTGTACCAGTGGACCGAGGTCTCCTACTTACCTTGCCAACGACTCAGCCGATGTGATGGTCTATAACTGTTTTATTGACCTATACATGCCCTATTGAGTTGCTGCTGGCTACTTAATATGTTTAATTCACAATCTATCTAATGTATAGGTAATGTCGCTGTCATTTTTCCTTGATATGAGCTAAATCATTGATTTCATTTGTCCACATTCTGCGTTGCAGCAGCGTTCATGTAGGCTGATCGGAAGTACGACCTGTTGTTCGTTTCTAAATGGTAATGGTCTGACTCAAGAGGACTTTGCTGCTGTTTTTGTCTAAAAAATGTCCAAATGTTTGTGAAGTCTTATGGGACTTAACTGCTAAAGTCATGAGTCCTTAAGCTTACACACTACTTAACCTAAATTATCCCAAGGACAAACACACACACCCATGCCCGAGGGAGGACTCTAACCTCCGCCGGGACCAACCTCACAGTCCATGACTGCAGCGCCCAAGACCGCTCGGCTAATCCCGCGCGGCTGTTTTTGTATCAGCACAGCTAATTTATATACGTGAAATGAATTAAATGAAATGACTGGATCGATCTGGAGCTACTTATACACGATTACTTTGTAATTCACACTTATGTATTTGACATAAGTCATAGGGTCACATTCAGACTATTTCCAGACTGTTCCATCCTCAAATAGCATGTGGGGGAAAATGAACACCTAAGTCTTTCCCCGCAACCTCCAATATCTCTTATTTTATTTCGATGGTGATTTCTCCCTATGCAGGTCGAAGTCAATAAAATATTTAGAAAGAAACCAATGCATAAGCAATAACATTAAATATTATTTCTGCAAACCGTTCATATATGGTGAAATAGCAAAGAAATAAATATCACGACAACTGAAAATTTCTGCCAGACCAGCATTCGAATATGCATTTCCTCCTTTTTTCACACTGTCACCTTAACCACCAGGGTATCTGACCATGTTTCATGAGTGCAAAAAAATCGACTCTTGCTAATTCCAGCCTCGATAAATCGATTTTCTCGACAAACCAAATTGATACTCCTGTTTTGTTGAAAAAACTTCGATAAACCGAAAAATCCTATTTGTTTTGGTTCACTAGATGATTTCAGGATGATATATACCACCAATGAACAGACGATAATTCGAAGTCATCGACTATCTACCACTCGTTAATTCGAATTATTTCGTCAATTGTTTCGACATTTAACTCTTTACGACATTCAGTGAAGTACAAGGGATCTACTTTCGCCGGGCCTTCATCTTGATGTAGAAGAAAGGTGACATTCGATAATTTCGTACATTTTAACGAGTATGTGCAAAGCAAAAGAAGAAGCAGAGCCGATTCTATGTGTGACTCAAAGAGGCAAAGTCGTCATTAGTGGCGTTGCGCATATGCACTTCAAATGGCTCTGAGCACTATGGAACCTAACATCTGAGGTCATCAGTACCCTAGACTTAGAACTACTTAAACCTAACTAACCTAAGGACTTCTTCCAATCCATATGTGGCACACAGCAAACTATTGGTTAAAAACAGTTTTTGTTGCAGTTTCAGTTTTTTACTTTTTAACGACGCGTTTCGCCTTATTTAGGCATCTTCAGGTTATCTTTTGATCTTCCAACTGAAAAATAAAAAGCTAAAATTGCAACCAAGACTGTTTTTAACCTAAGGACATCACACACAACCATGTCCGAGGCAGGATTCGAAACTGCGACCGTAGCAACAGCGCGGTACCAGACTGAAGTGTCTGGAACCGCTCGTCCACAGCGGCCGGCGCATACGCATTATACGATCAAAAGCGGAAGTGGCTATCAGATGGCACGATAGGCCTGACCCGCCAGTAGAAAGAAGACAGTGAGTAATGTGTTGCCACTAGACAAGCAGTAGCAGCAGGCAGCGTCCGTCAGGCGGACACAGTGACTCTGAACGTGTCTTTCAGGGACATTTAAACCCCTCTAAAGCTGCTCAGTTCGATTGTAGGTGATGCGATTGTGAAATGGAAATGCGAAACAACGACCACAGCTAAAGCAAGACCAAGCAGACCCACATGTACTGAAGGACAGGGACCGTCGGGCATTGCGCACAGTAGGTGTACGAAATCGCACAAAATCACCGTAAAAACACACTCGTGTGTTCCCAAGTGCTACCAGCAGTCTAGCTAGTGCATTGACTGTGCGTAGGGAGTCAAAGATAATGGGGTAAAATGACCTACCGGCAAGCCACAGATTTCTGCAGTCAACGTTACGCGGCGCTTGAGGAGATATAAAAAGTGACCCAACTGCACGGTGGACGACTGGAAACGTGTGGTTTGGAGTGACAGATAAATCACGCTACATCCTGTGGCAATTCGATGGAAGGATTTGGCAAATGCTTGGAGAATGTTACCTACCATCACAGCAGTGAGATAAGGAAAAGATGGCGTTAGGTACGGAGATGTTCTTCGTGGTTACGACGTAGTGCCCTCATTGCACTTATGAAAACTGTAAAAGCGGTTGGATATCAACACATTTTACAGCAATGTGAACATTTCGGAGACGACTATTGTATCAGCATGACAATGTGCACTGTCAAAATCAGCATCTGTGAGGGAATGGTTCTGTGGGTAATCACATACCTGATATAGACTGAGCTACTCAGAATAGCGACCTGGACCCAATGGAACACTTTTGGGATGAGTTAAAACGTCGACTTCGCTCCAGATCCCAGCGTGCAACATCTCTACTTTCCTTAATTTCGGCTCCTGAGGAGGAATACGGAGCAACTTCTCTACAGACATCCAGATACCTAGTTGGAAGTGTCTCCCGCTGAGTTAAAGCCGCCATAAAGGAGAAGGGTGGACCTACTTTGTATGAATGTCCACTACTAGGTGTCCGTATACTTTTGATCAGAATGTATGAATCAGTACATCCGTAGAACGCAAGCAGAAGATGATGTATTTCAGATTTTGGACACAACAGAGAATGCGCTTGCTCAATCACACTGGATGTCACTGAAGCAGATACTGAAATATAGCTATCATTTCTGAACCATTCTTGTACCGTATGCCGTTATTTCGACTATTTTTTGAGTCCATCTTCATTAGTCAAACTTTCTTTAATTCTTTAACTGTTAATTATCAAGATACGACGGTAGCGTAATGGTTAAGACGGCTGCTTGCGTAAGGCAAGAAATCTGGGTTCGAGTCCCTCTCTGGTACAAAATTTCAATCGTCGCAAAATGTTCTCTAATTTATACCTTAGCATAACATTATTGATACTTCAAAATATTCAGTTAGCTTATTTTACGGACATGTCCAAATGCAGACTCCTGTTTCACAATTAAGTTTGAGACATCTCACGTCGACCTACAAAACTTGGGAGTCTGAGAGTAGAAGCACAGCACCTGTACATATGATAAGGCGACAGACCTGTTCATATAGCGGTACTGTAGGAGACAGGAAGATGGGCCCGATTCTAAACGGATCCGCGCGTCGAGTTTACCAGTCATTGATGTAGAGCACCGCCAATCTTTTATGTTGTTTTTAGTAGGCTTTCTGTCGCTCCTTTGGCTGGTTCTCCATTTCTGACTTGGAAACATTGTCTGCAAACTATTAGAAACGAAAAAACCCTGAACAAACCCATGAAACTGCGGGAAATCGTCCGTAACCAAACTTTGCCTGCTAGTAATATTTCGGCTCTAAAATCAGTCAGTCATCTTCAGGATTTTTTTTATTATAAGTTATTTACATTCCTAGCCGGAGAGGAGACAGGGTAGCAGCAGTCATGTTGCTGGTCGTATGTCACTTTTTTTTAATTTATAGATTAAAATACAATTTATGAAGCTAAACTACAGATGATTATGTTTATGATAAGATGATGTGATGAACATGTAAAATTCACAATGGGAACAATGTGGTCTGGGCTGCTACTACCCTACTTACTGATAGGGAGAGCCAAGTGCTTAGGAGTAAACGGCAAATCACAGTGGATGAAATACCGCACGGACCGCAGAGATATTTGCTGCCACGCGGTTTTCTAGGGGGATCAACAAGATAACTCTACAGTATTCCTGTCGACCAGAATTTGTGAAACAACATAATTCACAGATGGTAACATAAATCTCTCTCTGGATATTTAATCCACTATGATTTACCATATATTCTTATGCACCTCACTAGCACCACCGGTACAGGGGTGGACGGAAGCACTTTACCGCCAGTCTTTCCGACTCGCCCTGAAGATGGTGAACACTTTACAGGAGAAATATTAGCAAGAGAAAGTTCTGTTATGCCAGAATCCCGGTAATTTGATGGATTAATTAATGCGCTGTACGAACATGAAGGTTAACGCCCAGAACAGAGTTTACGCGAAAGACGCAGTGACATATCTCTGAAAATCAGGGTGACGTGTTTTCCATAGGGCACAATGGCGCAACAACAGAAGTCTCAACGGCTGCCATACGTGCTTTGGGAGTTAATGCCAGGCTAGAAAACCTAAACCTGCCGTGGAAGTGAGCAGCAGGGTAGAAAACCTAAACCTACCTATGAAATTAGGCTGGGAACTGTCAGTAGCTGACTGTGGAATGAGGTAGTACTAAAATGAAGCACAGGCTAGGTTACTACGAATGAACGTCGGAGTGCAGCGTTATGCAAGAAATGTAGAAGACAAACTGTTGTGCATGTCGACAAAAAGCGTTCTTCGAAAACTGCTCGTCTGAGGGCTGTAAATTTCCTGTGGCGATAGCGATTTTTTAGTTGTCTGCCCTTCACGCACCGGCCAATGAAAGACTCGTCTGTTTTCTGCCAGTTCAAACGATAACTGGACGCTCATTTAGAGTCACGTCCCTTTCGCAACCAAGAACAGGATACGATAGCAGCAGCGCGCGGCGTTCGTCACCTGTCATCGCCCCTGCTCAGCACAACAAAAAAAGTCCACATCTCGCCCGCTACTCGAGCCCATTCGACGCGCTGGCAGTGGGTGCGTTAACTGCACCGTGGAAATGTTGGAACTGAGCTGCGCTCTTACGGAATTTTCAATCGATAAAGAAAAAAGCATTCCTGTATCTTCTTTTCACGTGACAGCTGTATCTGGTTAAACTCTTTTTATGAAAATTTGCCCCTACGACTTGTCTAGAGGATGGAATTAAAAAAGGTGAACCTACATTTTTACATTTACAGAAAGCTATTGACAAAGTTCATGGAATATATTCTTTGAAATTCTGAGTGGGCAAAATACAGGGAGCGAAAGATAATATCCAACCTCACCGGAGGTCCGCCCCCGGTAGCTGAGTGGTCAGCGTGACAGACTGTCAATCCTAAAGGCCCGGGGTTCGATTCCCGGCTGGGTCGGAGATTTTCTCCGCTCGGGGACTGGGTGTTGTGTTGTGTTGTCCTAATCATCATCATTTCATCCCCATCGACGCGCAGGTCGCCGAAGTAGCGTCAAATCGAAAGACCTGCACCAGGCGAACGGTCTACCCGGCGGGAGGCCCTAGCCACACGACATTTCATTTCATACCTCAACGGAAGTCAAACTGTAATTGTGAGAGTGGAAGCATATGAAAGAGAAGCAATAATTGAGAAGGGAGTGAGACAGGGTTGCAGCCTTTCCTCAGTGTTACTCGATCAGTAGACTGAGCACACAGTAAGAAAAACCGAGGAGAAATTTAGAAAAATAATTAAAGATCTCAAAGAAGCAAGAGACACTTAACGGTTTTCAATGAAACTGTAATAGTGTCAGACTTGGCAAAGGATTTGGAAGATCAAATGGAATGAGTAGTGTCTTCAAAAGAGATTATATGATAAACATCAACAAAGTAAAACAAGGGTGACTGAATGTAGTCGAATTAAATTAGGTGATTTTAAGGAAAATAGATTAGGAAAGGAGACACTAAACGTAAGAGGGGAAATAAAAGGGATAAAAAATGTAGACCTACAATAGTGGGGAAAAGAGTTTCAGAAACTAGAAATATTTAACATAGACTATAAATTTAAGTGTTATGAAGTCTTTTCTGAGAGTATTAGATACGAGAGTAACTTTGCATGTAAGTAAGATGTGAACGATAAGCAGTACAGAGAAAAACAGAAAAGAAGTTTTTTAAGCTACCAGAAGAATGCTGCAGATTAGACGGATAGACCGAATTCATTCATTAATGAAGCTGTACTGAATCGAATAGCAGAGTAAAGGAATTGTTGGCACAACTTGACAATAGACGATAATAGGTTGACATGACATATCCTAAAGCAACAGGGACTTTTGAATTTGGTAATGGGAAGGAGGGGGAGGGGAAGAGAGATAGAGAGATAGATAGATAGATAGATAGACACACACAGAGAGAGATAGATAGATACACACACACACACACACACACACACCGAGAGAGAGAGAGAGAGAGAGAGAGAGAGAGAGAGAGAGAGAGAGAGAGAGAGAGAGAGAGAGAGAGAAGGGTGGGGGGTGGGGGGGTTGGAGAAGAGGAGATGCAACTGTAGATGAACCCAAGGCTTGCGTACAGTAAGTTTGTTGAGACAGATGTAGACTGTACTAGTTCCGCAGAGACGAAAAGATATGCACAAGACAAACTAGCGTATGAATCCAGTCTTCTAAACGAAGACGACAACAACAACAACCACTATCAGTCAGTGAGAAATAACTAGTTTATTACTGAACTACTACTTTTGGTCTTGCACCGACTACTAAGAGGTACCGTACATACAAGGATTACAATTCATCGAACTTTTAAGTAGGTAAACCACTTTCTGCAAAGCTGTGTGATTTCTCTTGCTCTTTTTTCTTTATTTTTACTAGCTATATGTAGCCCTGTCCCTACCGATTTATTTCCTTTGTAACCGAAGTCTGGGTTCTTTACAAGTTGTAGAGTCAGTCGCTCCATGCTAATTTCAGAATTTCAAAGATCATTTTATAGTCATTACTGTCAAAATTGTACTAGACCTAAAAATGTTGTTAATGTCTAGCTTCTAATATAATTCGTAGGTCAGTAACGCCTCGCCAGTTACTACATTTCTCCCGAAATCTCCGAGGTCGGGTTCTTCAGTGTTATCTTCTGTAAATAATTTGTCTTAGTATTTTCCAAATATGACTCATTAAGACGAGTTTTTGGCAATATTCACTCCTGTCAACATCTGCATTCTTTGCAGCTGAGCACGTTCCAATATGAGTTGGGTCCAAAATACATTCTGCGTGCTAAGGACCACAACTGAAAGATCGAACGCATTCGCGTTAAAAAGGGCGGAGGGTGACAATATTTTTTTTCTGTGGAGTATGAACGAAAGGTTCGTCACACAGTACCGGTGTAAATATCAAAACAATGTGTGTTACTGCGCTGTGTGGAATTATTCTCAAGGCGACTAACTCACACCATATATTCGTCCTTTCAACTGTAGCCGTTCTTTCGTATCTCAGTTGACTGAGCTGTACATTATTTCTTCTGAGTGAAACCCGTCTACAGTTCTTTCATTTTTTGAACAAAAGCAGCGGTGTACAGCTGGAGTACACGTTAACCACGGAGAGTAGCCCTAACCCGGGAGGTAGCTGAAGACATCTCAGGGGGTAGGCCAAAGTTAAGATAAGGATTATACATGCACCTTTAGTCTTACACTTCTTTTCACCATTTAAATCTGTTTAATATATAGCTGGGGATTAACACACAACTAATTAAGCTAATGTATCGTTGGTGGTACAATGTTTAGCATGTTAAGTACCCTTAGGGGTACGTGAAGAAGAAACATTTCCAAATTTTGGCGACTGTTTGCATTTCTTGTTCTGAAAAGGTATATGATTTCCATTAATTAAACATCGTTTGACTGTAGCCCTTAAACAATTATTCAGCCATATATTTGAGTGGTAGATAAATACAGGGCGTATCAAAATGAAACATCCGATTTGGCATGTCTATATTTCTGAAACCAATAAACATATACAATGAATTTTGTTTTTTGATTAAACAGAAACTCAATTTTTTTCCATGCCTTTTCATAGGTGTTCAATATGGGCCCCTAGAGATGCTCGGCATATGTAAATGCGGTATTCAAATTGTTCCCACACTCCAGCGAGTATGTCTAGAGTTACAGTTTCCACAGCTGCTGTTATGCGATGTCTCAGTTCATTCATTGTTGTTGGGAACAGCGCCGCATAAACAGTCTTTTATAGACCCGTACAAGAAATAATCACATACAGTCAGGTCCGGTGACCCTGGAGGCCAGTAATGTAAGGTTGAATCATTTGGTCCAGTGCGACCGATCCATGGTGCAGCAGTCTTCTGATTTAAAAATTCCCGCACTTCCAGGTGCCAATGTGACGGTACCCCACCCTGTTTGAAAATGAAGTCGTTCGAATCACTCTCCAACTGTGGGAAAACAAAGTCCTCAAGCATATCGAGATACGTGCTTCCTGTAACAGTGTTCTCAGCAAAGACAAATGGACCATCCACCTTTTCCCGTAAAACTGCGCAAAACACCTTAAATTTTGGTGAGTCCCCTCATATTGTACAACTTAATGCGGTTATTCAGTACCCCATATTCTCACATTATGACGGTTCACCTTTCCATTTAAATGGGATGTTGCCTCGTCACTACACACTAAGCGTGGAAGAAAACCGTCATCCTCCATCTTGTCAAGAACGAAATTACAGAACTCCACACGTTGTTGTTTGTCACCTTAACGAAGAGCTTGCAGTAGCTGCATTTTGTATGATTTCATGTGTAAAGCCGACGCAATACAAGCCAGACGGCCGTCGGAGGCATGTTGAGCTGTCGAGTGCACGGCGAGCGGGTTTCTGCGGACTCCTTGTAAAACTATGGCGGATGCGTTCGACGCCTGTGTCTAGACATTCGGGGACGGTCCGGTGATTTGCCTTTACACAAACAACCTGTTTCTCGGGAATTGTTCATGCCATCGTCTAATGCTCTGTGCTGTAGGATGATCACGCCATACGTAGTACGAAAAGTAACGCTGAACAGTTATTGACACGCTCTACGCAAAACGTAGATCACAAAACGCTTTCTGTCGTCCCGGCACCATCTCTACTAAAACTGAAGTGAGCGGACACTGCTGCTACCTAGCGGGAACCACGTAAAACTCGAGAGTACGTTGTTTACGCACATATCTCTAATAACATAATAGGTCGGATGATACTTTTGATCACATAGTGTATCTGTTAACTTTTACAGCCTCTGAAAAGTAGAAGGTACAGTATTTCAAGGGTATTTACGCACTGATACTTTGGTTTCACAGTTAAGCCTACCCCTAGCAAGTATTGTAAACAGTCTGTAACCACGTTCCTCTCTCTCTCTGGGCCGTTGGGGGCTACAACTGGAGTCGCCTCATCCGTGCAGCATTTAGTTTTCAGCGGAAAAATCGATCGTTTTGGACTTCAGGCATTGTTAAATCACTATTGTTGACTGACTGTTATCGCTTTATGTCACTGTTTTGTTGTTCCGATGTTTCCTTTTTCCTTTATGCCAATTTAGTAGCTTTTTGTTCAGTTTTTCGTACACATTTACGAATAGGAATTTTACTTAATAATGAACTTCTGTCTGGATAAAATGCTCAGTGGCGTGGCTTTGGGAAAAATTGTATGATTGGACAAAAAGTGATTTTCAAGATAAATTTAATGCGATATACAGTATCTGCAAGGAAGATTCATATTCTGAAACTATATTAAAGAAAGTCAAAGGAAATCAATGAGAGAAGAAATATTTCAAGCGAAAAAAATATTTCCGACAAGTGATAGTATGTGTTTAAACGCAAGCGATTACGTCATTAAGTCACCTACCAACTAAAAACATTGTATCATTTATATTTTCTGCTCATGTCGTCTCAACTTTTACTGAAAGGAAATCGTCGGTAATGCGTGCAAACCAGAGGAAAGAGAAAGACAGAGCTTCGAAAAATTCAAATAAAAAAGTAATTATTTATTTGAATATAAATTTATTATGTAGCACACCTTTTAAAAACAACCAAAAATCCATATTTAATGAAGAAGTATGAAAAATTCTTATTGAAGTAAAGAAATACATAAATACTGAAAATATTTCGTTTTTAGAAATTTAGTCTTTTCACGACTCCGTGAAATAAGATGCTTTATTTGCCCGTAAGTAGTTGTCAACCCTAGCCATGGTTCGTATATAACTGAGAAAGTAAGTAAGAGAAATTATTCAGATTCGGAGAGTGAGTGAGAAATATATATACACTACTAGCCATCAAAATTGCTACTCCAAGAAGAAATGCAGATGATAAACGAGTACTCATTGGACAAATATATTATACTAGAACTGACATGTGATTACATTTTCAAGCAATTTGAGGGCATAGATCCTGAGAAATAAGTACCCAGAACAGCCACCTCGGGCCCTAATAACGGCCCTGATACGCCTGGGCATTGAGTCAAACAGAGCTTGGATGGCTTGTACTGGTACAGCTGCCCATGCAGCTTCAACACGATACCACAGTTCATCAAGAGTAGTGACTGGCGTATTGTGACGAGCCAGTTGCTCGGCCACCATTGACCAGACGTTTTCTATTGGTGAGAGATCTGGAGAATGTGCTGGCCAGGGCAGCAGTCCAACATTTTCTGTATCCAGAAAGGCAACATGCGGTCGTGCATTATCCTTCTGAAATGTAGGGTTTTGCCGGGATCGAATGAAGGGTAGAGCCACGGATCGTAACACATCTGAAATGTAACGTCCACTGTTCAAAGTGCCGTCAATACGAACAAGAGGTTACCGAGACGTGTATCCAATGGCACCCCATACCATCACGCCGGGTATGGCGATGACGAATACACGCTTCCAATGTGCGTTCACCGCGATGTCGCCAAACACGGATTCGACCATCATGATGCTGTAGACAAAACCTGGATTCATCCGAAAAAATGACATTTTGCCATTTGTGCACCCAGGTTCGTCGTTGAGTGCACCATCGCAGGCGCTCCTGTCTGTGATGCAGCGTCAATGGTAACCGCAGCCATGGTCTCCGAGCTGATAGTCCATGCTGCTGCAAACGTCGTCGAACTGTTAGTGCAGATGATTGTCGTCTTGCAAACGTCCCCATCTGTTGACTCAGGGATCGAGACGTGGAGCATGATCCGATATAGTCTCGTCTCGACTGCTAGTGATACGAGGCCGTTGGGATGCAGCACGGTTTTCCGTATTACCCTCCTGAACCCACCGATTTCATATTCCGCTAACAGTTATTGGATCCCGACCAACAAGAGCAGCAATGTCGCGATACGATTAACCACAACCGCGATAGGTTACAATCCGACCTTTGTCAAAGTCGGAAACGTGATGATACGCATTTCTCCGCCGTACACGAGGTATCACAACAACGTTTCACCAGGCAACGCCGGTCAACTGCTGTTTGTGTATGAGAAATCGGTTGGAAACTTTCCTCATGACAGCACGTTGTAGGTGTCGCCACCGGCGCCAACCTTGTGTAAATGCTCTGAAAAGCTGATCGTTTGCATATCACAGCATCTTCTTCCTGTCGGTTAAATTTCGCGGATGTACCACGTCATCTTCGTGGTGCAGCAATTTTAATGGCCAGTAGTGTATATATATAGCTCACATGGTCGCATAGGCGAAGAAAACCGGTTTCGGTAGCCAGCGTGGATTCGTCAGAGCCACGTGCACTGTTACAGATCTTCGGTCGGGGCAAATGAAGTCGATTGTCGAATCACTACCTCTCTGCAAGTTGGATTGTTAAACCGACTCTCGGTTACGACCACAGCTGTAGCGGCTAAGCAGCTCAGTGGCAGCCAGCCCCACCTGCATTAACCGGGAGTAATATTCCGTAAGCGTGTCCGCCTCGGCAGTGGGGTGTGAATGCAGTGCTGATGGCCGGCAGTTATGAGGCCCGCGTTGCTGGGGCGCCGAGCCACAGGTGTGCCATTTCTATGCTGGCCCCTCGCGTGTGCCACGGCCACAGCCTTTCCTAGTTGCGTGAATTTGGGGGGCGCGGAGGGGGGTGGGGAGACGGGTCAGCAAGCCAGCAGCAGCCTTCGGGGTCCGATTAGGTCGCGCTGTTCCCCTCTCCAAGGCTCCACTTCTTCTCTCTCTTTTCCCATTCTCCGCGTCTTTCTTAGGCGGCGTACATCCAAGGTGGCACAGAAAGATACTGCGCAGCGCTGAGGCCTTGAACTTAATTCAACAGGACGTGGATCTGCCCGCCACCACAGTCACTACAATGCTTGCTTTCTCGTACTGTCCAGTTCCCTCTGCGGAAACGCTAATGCTGATTTTTAACACAATTGACAGCCTTTCATTAATTTTTGAGGATATACATTCGCTGATGCATTCACTGGAAAACTGTTCAGGGAATGTTAACGGAAGGAGTTAAGCGCCTCGTCGATGTTTGTGTCATTTGAGAGGGAGCACTAACTTCGTCTGACCGAAAAAAATGGTAGAAGCGACCTGCCGGGACTTTATTAATTAAACATTTAACATTTTTATTTCGTCTATGATGGTGCTTGCATGGAGTCCAATGAATAAAAAAGCTTTTGACTTCGAAATATGCGTTTGGTTCACACTTACAATTCGAAATGCAATGCGCACAATACGCAATTTAAGAAAGTGACTGAAATCGGATTTTTGACCCCCAATAATACATTCCGTGTTTCCCATGTAGTGAGGGAAACCACCGAAATTCTAAAATAGGATAGTTGTACGAGTATTTGAACTCGTTCCCCAATAAATTTCAGTGTCTGTCACTACGTCAGTGAATGTACCTGCCTCTTATCATCATTATACGAATCCATACACTCTAAATTTCGACTTGGAAGGAACTTTGTAAGAATTTTATCACTAACTGTGTCAGGCCACGCGCTACTGCGCCTCAGTCTGACTAAGCGAATAAGAAAACAAGACACCACACGTTTCTAACATGTATGAGAACTCAATATACGTCCTAATCTCCATCACCCGCTCGGACTGTGTCCATCGCCTCCTTTCTGCTCTCTCTGCCCGTCACCTCGTCCCCCTTTCTGTCCACCTTCTCATCCGTCCTCTCTCAACGTCATCTTCTGCCCCGTCAGTCCATCGCCTCCCCCCTTTCCATGTCCATCTTCTCCTTCCACTCTCTCTCCATCTCCTCCTGCTACCTCTCGCTGCCCATCTTCTTCTTTCTGCATTGTATCTCCATTTCCTTTCATCCCTCCGTGGATTTCCTCTCCCCCCCCCCCGACCTCGAGCATTGTTTATTGTTATTGCATATTCATATTCTGTAGTAGTATTCTAATCATAAGTCGGTATGTCATTGATAAAAGTTTCCTGTTTGCTAACAACGCTTAACTATGTGTAAAGCCCGGTATAGTAAATCGATTATGAACATTTCGAGATTTTCGGTGATAATTTTTCCCTTTTACATACCTCATTCACTATGTGATCAAAAGTATCCGGACACCGGGCTGAAAACGACTTACTCGTTCGTGGCGCCCTCCATCGGTAATGCTGGAATTCAATATGGTGTGGACCACTCCCACACATGCCGTGCATTATGAACAGGTGCTCGATCGTGTTGAAAGATGCAATCGCCATCCCCGAATTGCTCTTCAACAGTGGGGAGCAAGAAGGTGCTTAAAACATCAATGTAAGCCTGTGCTGTGATAGTGCCACGCAAAACAAGGGGTGCAAGCCCCCTCCATGAAAAACACGACCACACCATAATACCACCCTCTGACTTTTACTGTGGCACTACACACGCTGGCAGATGACGTTCACCGGGCATCCGCCATGCTCACACCCTGCCATCGGATTGCCACATGGTGTACCGTGATTCGTCACTCCACACAACGCTTTTCCACTTTTCAATCGTCCAATGTTTTCGCTCCTTACGCCAAGCGAAGCGTCGTTTGTCATTTACCGGCGAGATGTGTGGCTTATGAACAGCCGCTCGACCATTAAATCCAAGTTTTCTCACCTCCCGCCTACCTGTTGGTTCAGATGGCTCTGATCACTATGGGACTTAACTTCTGAGGTTATCAGTCCACTAGGACTTAAAACTATTTAAACCTAACTAACCTAAGGACATCACACACATCCATGCCCGAGGCAGGATTCGAACCTGCGACCGTAGCGGTCGCGCGGTTCCAGACTGTAGCGCCTATAACCGCTCGGCCACTCTGGCCGGCGCCTACCTGTCATAGTACTTGCAGTGGATCTTGATGCAGTGTGGAATTCCTGTGTGATGGTCTGGATAGATGTCTGCCATTACACATTACGACCCTTTTCAACTGTCGGCGGTCTCTGTCAGCCAACAGTCGAGGTCGGCCCGTGGATCGAGGCGCCATGTTACGGATTGCGCGGTCCCTCCTGCCGAAGATTCGAGTCATTCCTCGGGGATGAGTGTGTGTGTTGTTCTTAGCCTAAGTTTGTTTAAGTATTGTGTAAGTCTAGGGACCGAAGACCTCAGCAGTTTCGTCCCTTGCCACACATTTGAACATTAGACGAGGTCGGCCTGTACTCTTTTGTGGTGTATGTATCCCTTCACGTTTCCACTTCACTATCACATCGGAAACAGTGGACCTAGGTATGTTTAGGAGTGTGGAAATCTCGCGTACAGACGTATGACAAGTGACACCCAATCACCTGACCAAGTTCGAAGTCCGTCAGTTCCGCGGAGCGCCCCATTCTGCTCTCTCACGATGTCTAATGATCACAGAGGTCGCTGATATGGAGAACCTGGCAGTAGGCGACAGCACAATGCACCTAATATGAAAAACGTGTGTTTTTTTTTGGGGGGGGGGGGGGGGGTGGGGGGGTCCGGATACTTTTCATTGCATAGTGTATTTACTTACATATTATACATATTAAAAGTAGGTATATAAAAACACGCGCGTATCTGAATTTAACGTTGTGTCAAAATTTCAAAGGAATCGGTGACGAGCTTTCGGAGATTTACCATTTTGTACAAACGAACTTTTACACTTTTATTTATTTAGATAATGAGGAGGTTAGCAAGTGGCTCGGAAAGTATGTCAACCAACTGAGCAGTTAAAACCAGATACGCCAAATGCGTTTCAACGAATAATTTAATAAGGCACACTCGCGGAAATATCAGACTTACAGCTACGAGATTAAGTAACGAAAAATTTCATAACTCTTACTACCAATCACTGGAATTAAATAATAATAACACAGATTAAGGTCACGAACTGACTTTACAAACAGTCGTGCGCTTACGAAACGAAAGACAACAGCGCTGAAGGCACAGCAAAATAATACACTACGCAACGAGATCACGACTGAATAGCTATGCCTTAGTCACAACGAAATCCTGTATTGTTTGTAGAATATCTACAGCAAATGATCACTGTAACTGCCACGCCTTACCGGATAACGACTCCACACCGATACGGACAGCGACATACTCGTAAATAAAGAAAAATATAGACAAGTACATAAATTTTACGAAATATGGTAACAGTCTTAGTAGTGCCCTCCACATCATCGCTCAGTGGTTACTAATTTAGCTAGAAGTAATGGCGCTTTCCTTTCGTACGGAAACTTTTAATCACACTGCACTCATGTACGAGGACTGTCTTGCTTCCTGTCTGAAATTTTTGCGGGTCATCACTCCCAAGAGGGCTTTTTAGTGTGTTCAGGTGCACAGCTCCCGGTTTATAAACTGATGAAAACATACAGAACGAAAAGGGGGACACCTGCTGTCGCTATCAAGGTCATCATAGACAAATTCTTGACTTAGCAAACGAATCGTTACGGCATTTTCCTTGAGCGATTAAGGGCAATCACGGAAAATAATTTGGATGGCCGGACGGAGATCTGAACCGACGCCCTTCCGAGTGCGAGTTCGTGCTTCATTTTTCACGACCGAATAACAGTGCACGTGGCTCTGACGAATGCGGTCTGGCTACCGAAACCAGTTTTCTTAACTCGTGCATCAGATACTTGAGGTTTCCAAAGGCAATCGATCCACGACTTTCTCTTTTTTTTTTGTGGCGCCCTTCTAAAATTCTGAGAGGTGAAGGAGCGCGTTGGTTGAACAGGTGCGCAGCCAGACAGCTTGTCACCGGTCTTCTAAAGACAACCGCTTCTTCTCAATCTTTCCACGGGAGTCTCTCTGTCATATACACTTGAGGTGACGACTGAACTGCTGTATAAACAGGCAGAACGGTAGTTTAGCGTTTAACGTTCCGTCGGCGCCGCGGCTTACATCAGTGAATTTACTCTCCAACCTGCTACATAGCCCACAGCGAAGGGGTAGCTATCTTAGTCCCAGAGGGAGAATTACAGCGTGTATGCCCCCAAACACATTTTGAAATCTCTCATTCTGGCATCCACTATGCGATATAATATACGAAGGATGCTGAAGAAATGTTACACACTCTCCATCGAATTTTTTTATTTACTCGTCTTGTTTTCGAAAGGACAGCGTTACCTTTCACCTAGTGACTTCGATTTATGTTGCCTGTCCATCACTGTACGGTCTTATATGGGGTACCAACCTTTTCCATGCAGCTTCGCCCGCATACGCGTGTGTTACGTACAGTAAAGAGCCAAAGAAACTGGTACACCTGCCTAATACCGTGCACGAGCCCCGCGAGCAGGCAGAAGTGCCGCAACGCGACGTGGTATGGACTCCAGTAATGTCTGAAGTAGTGCTGGGGGAAACTGACACCATGAATCCTGCAGAGCTGTCCACAAATCCGTAAGAGAACGAGGGGGGAGGTCTGTTCTTAACAGTACGTTGCAAGGCATTCCAGATAGGCCCAATAATCTTTATGCCTGGCGAGTTTGGTGGCCAGCAGTAGTGTTTGAACTCAGAAGAGCGTTCCTGGAGCCACTCTGTAGCAATTCTGGACGTGTGGTGTGTCGTATAGTCCTGCTGGAATTGCCCAAGTCCGTCGGTCGGAATGCACAATGGACATGAATGGATGCAGGTAACCACACAGAATGCTTACGTACGTGTCACCTGCCAGAGTCGTATCTAGACCTATCAGGGGTCCCATTTCACTCCAACTGCGCACGCCCCACACCACTGCAGAGCCTCCAACAGCTTCAAAAGTTCTCTCTTCACATGCAGGGTCCATGAATTCGTGAGGTTGTCTCCATACCCGTACACGCCCACTTGCTCAATACAATTTGAAACGAGACTCGTCCGACCAGGTAACATGTTTCCAGTCATCAACAGTCCAATGTCGGTTCTGACGGGCCCTGGCGAGGCGTACAGCTTTGTGTCGTCCAATCATCAAGGGTACACGAGTGGGCCTTCGGCTCCGAAAGCCCATATCGATGATTTTTCGTTGAATGGTTCGCACGCTGACACTTTTTGATGGCCCAGCACTAAAATGTGCAGCAATGTGCGGAACGGCTGCACTTCAGTCATCGTTGGTCCCGTTCTTGTAGGATCTTTTTCTGGCCGCAGCGATGTCGGAGATTTGATGTTTTACCAGATTCCTGATATTCACGATACATTCGTGAAATGGTCGTACGGGAAAATCCCCACTTCATCGCTACGTCGGATGCTGTGTCCCATCGCTCGTGCGCCGAGTATATCACCACGTTCAAACTCACTTAAGTCTTAATAACCTGCCATTGTAGCAGCAGTAACCGATCTAACGACAGCGCAAGACACTTTTTGTCTTATACAAGCGTTGCCGACCGCAGCGCCGTATTCTGCCTGCTTACAGGTCTCTACATTGGAATACGCATGCTGCAGTTTCTTTGGCGCTTCAGTGTATATTGTTCACATGTGTACATGTGTGTTTGTATGATTCTCTGCTGTTTTACATAATAGGACTCTCGAGAGGATGTTAAATAGTCTGTGGTATCCATACGCGTGGCATGATATTTGGTGCCGAAACACGTTGACAAAATTACTATCGCTTGGTGCTCATTCTTGCAACCAGTTTGACAAACTGAACAGCTCAAATAATAGAGAAACTGCACTTCAGAATACAATACTCTGACATGTAGTTCCGCAGCTACCTAGATCTGAAGGTGATCCAGGGAGGTCGAAATTAGTCACATTGTCAAAATTATGCAACTGGGATTGACAAATGAATGATAATATACAAAATTTTTAAAATTAAATTTGGGTTTTTTAATTCCACCTTCTGTAAAACACAATGTATACGCACCACAGCAAGCTGCATCAAAAGTTCAAAATTTGCGCCACACTAGAAAAAAACAAAACAAGAAATAAGAGAGCAGTGACAATACCGCAGCGTCTCTCAATGAATATTGCGACGTAAGTTAACTCCCAAATCTCGTTCTGTGTCTGAAAAGTGTGAAAATAAAAATGGCTCTTAAGCACTATGGGACTTAACATATGAGGTCATCAGTCCTCTAGACTTAGAACTACTTAAACCTGACTAATCTAAGGACATCACACACATCCTTGTCCGAGGCAGGATTCGAACCTGCGACCGTAGCAGCAGCGCTGTTCCGGACTGAAGTGCCTACAACCGCTCGGCCACAGAGGCCGGAAGTGTGATAGTAGGTGATGGGGAAGTGTAGAAGGTGTGAGAAACGTGTATGTAATTATAATCAAACAACAAAACACTTTAGTGATGCACAACAGGACGGTAAACGTTAAGTACAGAAGATAGACCCCTAAAAATTACTAACTTTCTAAGCAAATTCTTGTGGCTACTTTGCAGCTGACATGCTGTAAAATCATAAAAAGCCATAAATCCAAGCCATTCCGCACAAATCCACTTTCACAGTAATTGGAGGCAACCAATCAAAACAAAACATAAAATGTATATCTTATAGTTTTTAGCCTAAAAACAGACAAGCAACCGTGAACCCTGTATAATATTTTTACAGAAATACATCGAGGCACACAGAAGACGACACAAAATTTTCCAAACATGTTTGGTTAAACAGAAAAAAGAAATACATTGTGTTTTATAGGAGGTGTTTCACAACATAAATTTAATTTACAGACACAGAAAAAACTTCAGCAGGAGCTGCCAATCGCAGTAAGATGATTGGCGAATTAACTACGAGGAAGTTTTGTGCAAGATACGCCTCGCGTTTGTTCAACTCTGGAAAAAACAATATTCGATACGAATTGTCAGACATGTTTGGACGCCAACTGATTTTTCTGCTTCGCTTTTTTTACGCTGGATGACAGGTGGTTCCACTACTTCCCGACAGAAATTAAACAGAAAATCGAAGTCATGGCTAGACGTTTGTGACTCCACGCCGAAAAAGGCGAAGTCGATTTCATGTGCCCGAAACGCTATGGCCTGTGTTTTCTGGGGTGCAAAAAATATTCTTCTCAGTGAGAACGCTGAAAAGATTGATGGAAGTAATGCGTGAGAAGAGGCTTGTACTATAAAGGAAACTTATCTTTCACCAGGACAATGCACCTGCCAACAAAGGTGTTTTGACAGTTGGGAAACTCGGATAAAGTGGATGTTCCAATACACCGCGCGTCAAATGCCAGATCTGACACCATCCACTTCCGCATCTTGTCGTATCTTATTGAATTCGTGACTGGGAATTACTTGAGTCCAACGCAGATGTTGAGGCAGCAGTAGAACGGTACGTTGCAGATCTTCCAGACACGCACAGAATATACGTGAAAACGTTACACAAAGTGCTCTGCCATAATAGCAGACAATATTTTACCGATTTTCCAACAGTCTTTCGCTATTAGGTCGACAAATTTCTTTTACTCCTCGTGTGCGGATTGTTTCAGTGAGAGTTCGGGACCTCTACACTGCTTTGTGTCACATCCTCTTGTCTCCATCTCTTTCGGTCTAGTTACGTGCAACCAACAAAACAACTTGTGAATGGCACTTTGGATTCTCAAACATGAGTGCACGTGGCTTTAAGATAAGTCCTCGGGGCCTAAATTAGCCTTGGGCGAGTGGCGGCTGTCTATTAATATGCGGTGGACACGGACGGGCTTCCGCCGTCGCACAACCCCGCTTGGCCGTCGCCCTACGCCCACTACAAGCCTCCACACAGTACACACTGCCAACTTCAGCATTTTCTGCGGGAGCGCAGCTGCATCAACACCGGGCGTTTCTTTACTCCATTTTCGAAGCTAATGGCCACTAATACGTACAGTGACATCATGCCGGTTATTGTACTGGGTTGGGGCATACGTCCGTAGTGTTTTTCCGTAAGTTTAATAAACATATATACATATAGTAGAGACTGCATTCATCAATAATATATTCTCCTTAACTATTTACAGCAGTCTGCACAATGCTGGAGTAAACTTTCCGTCCCAAGACTGTAGAAATCACGGGGTTTTGAGGCGAAGGACTCTGTGAGCCACGTTCGGAGCGCTCATTTTCGTTCGGGAAGGAAGCTCTTTGAAGGCTGTTCGATAGTCAGCGGCAACTGTGAAAATCTGAAGGCGCCTGATTAGGTGAATAAGGTGGATGCCGAATGGTTTCCCAACCCAACTCCTGTGTAGTATTTTTTGTCAGTTTAGCAGAATGCGGGCAAACACCATTGTGGAGTAGCACCCCTTGACACTGTCTTCTAGGGAGTTGTACTCTTGAGTGCGTCTGCAAGAAGCCTCAGTTGTTGACAAAAAAAGTCAACATTGATGGTTACACTCCGGGGAAGCAATTCGTAGTACACCACACCGACGGTGTTCCACCAGGTGCGTAATATTATCTTTTGTGGATGCGCGCAGGTGTTTGCACGAGCAGTTGCTGTTTTGATTGGGCTTAATCATTCCTTTCCTTTCGTTATCCTAAAGACACCATATCTCGTCACCAGTAACTATACAGAATACGAATGGTCGGTGATCTCGAGACAACTGTTGAGCAAACAGAGACGCACATCTGGTCACCTGCTGATTGTTGTAATTTTGGCTTAGAGCACGCGGTACCCATAACCCGATTTTTGAACCTTCTCCACCGCGTGCAAATGCCACACGATTCTGGAATGATGACGGTTCGTCACGTTTGCCATTTCTCGAGTACACTGATGTGGATCATTGTCGATTAATGCGTTTAACGGTCTTCGTCAAACCTCGAAGGTCTTACTGAAAGTAGGAAGTTACTAATCTCAAAACGATTCCACATAAAACGAGAAAACCATTTTCTTGCCGTGTGCTGTCCAATAGCATTATCCTCATACACGGCACAAATGTTTCTGGCTGACTCCGCGGCTTTCACCCGTCTACTGAACTCAACAGAAGACTATGTCGGAAATGTTCCGATTTATCTGCTTGGCACTCCATTTTCTAGCGTCCACAGCTCCACTCACCATCTCCAAATGACAAAATGATAAAATTACAATACGTAAACTAAAATAGCAGTAGTGAACTACAAACAAAAATGGCAGTCGATAAATAAATACACAGCAACAGGAATACCAACACGCAAAACAAAAACGCTACGAACTTTTGTACCAACCTAATATATCCTAGTGACGAAGTGGTATAACACTATAGCCAAATACCCAAAAATAACGTATTCATATCTCTGGTTGCATTAATGTTTTATCAAAAATTAAACCACCAAGGAACCACAGAAAGCTGTGTATTGCCCCATACTGCTACAATAACTGCATGTCTAAAGGCACATGCTAAATCGCAACTCATTCTCCTCCCCGTTACTGTCTAAGAAACATTTATTTTTCATCTGTTTTACAGTCTGTTCGACAAGGGTTTTCACGTACGTGAAGTTCCGGCATTACAGTATGGTAACATTCTGTAACATCCGACAGCACAATGCTAACATCAGTTTAGCAGAGGATATTTGGTGTTAAGCAAGTGATCTCTTCAAAAATTTACTGTGCTGTATATGACGGTCACATATCTGAAACATTCGTACGCCCAAGTGAACAGAGAGCTTCTCCAGTGCCAAAACTAGATCGTAACTGGCATGAATAGTAAAATTATATACGAATGGTTCCAAAATCTATGTCTTTGTTCGATAACCAAACAGTGCGTGGACAGTCTTTCCTGTTGCGTATTGAAGCGCCAATATTAACCGCAGAGTTGTACGCCATTCATCAAGCTGTTTTTCACATATTCGAATTACAAGTCGACAAAGTCCTAGTGTAGATTGAGTCGTTGAGTGCCCTACAGACTCTTACCAAGGCAGCCGAAGGAAGAACTGTTAATCCTTTGGTAAACGATGTACTGTGAAGTCTTAATCGAGCGAAGGAGCTACATTAACGGATTCGTCTTCAATACTGGGGCATGTTGGCATTAGAGGCAACTTATGATCAAATCAAGTGGTGAAAATGGCGCAGCATCTACTTCTCATCGACATATCCCAACGAGACAGACATTTTCGTAGTATTAGCTAAATAAAAACGGAATGGACAAAGTTAGCGGACACAGGCCGTAACATCGAAGGAACACGGTATTGGGTGATTCATCAAAAGATTACACGCCACATTTGGTTTCTCAGCTTGGCGTTCATGAGAAGAGAATGTGTTACTCTTAACAGACCACGACGCAATTCACATGAATACCAATAAAAGGAGACATTTCTTAAAGTTAAGTCATTCTGCACAATGTGATTTCTGCTTCACTGACGAGGACATTGTACATATATTCACTGAATGTGATTAGTACCACCAGTCTGGAACAATTACGCTGTACTATATTTTAAAAATTAAGGACTAGTTGTCTCTTCGAGTAGCTCTTAGTTCCACGAATAGGTCCGTTGCCAAATGGGTTAGTATGTTCCATTACTAATGTGTACAATACGACTTTATATTGAAACGTCTTGGCTCTAATCGTAATGATGTAGTGATACTAATGTACTTTGCGACTCCTTCCCTCGTTTAATTATGTTTTATACTTTGTAATGAAATCAGTCCAATGTCGTGTTTACAAGTGACCCTAAAGGTAAATAAACAAAATGTATCGAGCGTAAAAGGGTGAACAATACTATTACTGTTTGATTACCCTATTTGCGATAAATAAGATCAAGCATCTAGAGCAGTGGTAGTCAACCAGGTCTCCATTGTCCACTGGTGAGCGTTCCAGATTTCATGGCAGGCAGTAGGGGTTTTAAGGGCATTTTTATTAAGTTTTCATAAAATTTTGACAAAGTGTTCGATAAGAAGTTGTTATATGCTGTAACTTGTTATAAATTTGCTTTATAAAGTTGCTTCTGTACTTTAAGTCATCACTACTGTGGAACCGGTGGGCGGTTACAGCATTTTACTACTTATAGTGATACGAAAGTTGGCGGGAGGTAGAAAAGGTTGACTACCCCTGATCTACAGCGACCTGTACTGAAAAGTCCACAGACAACTAAGTGAGATTCACTGGAAAATTTAAGTCGTCGACGAAAGTAGTGGCTTACAAAATATTTGTTTGACCGATTCTGTATTGATTAACGGAAGAAGTCGGATTAATCTAAGAGGGAGTCTGGGAGCCTTACCAGGTAGGTTTAATGGGATGGAGGGAGGGAGAGAGAGTTCGGACGAAGTACGTCACGTTCCGTGACTGTACGTGATCATTTAGCAAACGCGAAAACATGACGGTGATGCTGTTCAGCAATCTCCAGACGCAGACTCTACAAAGAGGCGCTTTTGTATAACGGACAGGTTTACTGTTGAAATTCAGAGAGCGTATCGGCACGTTCGAAGAGGCGTCTGGCAACATGTATTGTGCATTGTGTATCGAACCGGGGACCTAGAAACGACGGAGAGGCTTCTTCCCCGCCATAGCCCTCAGTGGTTCATAAACCTACAACAGACTACAGCAGTCCACTCACCCCACCGCCGCCCACACCGAACCCAGGGTTATTGTGCGGTTTGGTCCGACATAGTTTAACTGAGGCGGGATAAGGGGAACCAGCCCGCATTCGCCGAGGCAGATGGAAAACCGCCTTAAAAACCATCCACAGGCTGGCCGGCACACCGCACCTCGACACAAATCCGCCAGGCGGATTTGCGCAGAGGACCGGCACGCCTTCCCGCTCGGTAAGCAACGCGATAGACCGCGCGGCTAACCGGGCGGGCGGCAGCATGTAACTCCATCGCACATACATCTCGCTAAATGACCATGACGAAAACCTCAGAGAAGAGAAAGCTCATATGGGTGCAGGTTATATTGGTACCAGAAATATCCTCACACACACACCGTAAAAAGGCTTGCATAGTAGAGACACAGATAGCCCACAGCTCTGGCTTTTCACTATTGGGTAGTTTTTTTTTATTATTGCGGTTCTCGGAATGAGGTGCAACTCCCCGGAAACACAGCTATTCGGCTTCTCTCACTCCATGCGTTACATCGTGATTCTCGCTCTCGCGAGAAAAACTGTTTCAGATGTACGACTTAATGTACCATTTAGCGTCAAACTGCTTGAGCGTTACAACATCTTGGTAGCCTGGCCCGAAAGAATTAAAAAACGGATGACGTGTTGAAAACAGCATCAGTGATATGAAACCGAGATTGCAGAAAGATTGTGTACACATGAACCCAGCACCTGACTGGAAATTCAGTGAGTACGCTACTTTTATGATGACTGTCATCTAAAGTGGAACCGTGGAAGTAAGTGTCAGTATGCTTGAAGGGGGTTCGAAGGACCCAACGTCCGGAAGGGGCAGAATGATCAGTCTCCTCGAAATGGCTGGGTCATCTCCTGATATTTCGGCTAGCACAGGTCATGCTGCTACAGTAGACCAGAAATTAACGTCCTTTCAACATTTGAGAGATAGCGAGCTGGGGTGAGACAGGAAAGGGGAGCGTGGGTCATTTCGAAAAATCAGTCACGACAAATGCCTGGAGTGTTTTCGGGCAGCCACGGTAAACATAAATCCAGTAGACCGGATCGAAATTTGAACCTCATTCCTCAACGATACAAGTAAAGTCGTATTGCACTGTTTGCTAGGGTACCCCGAAGGGCAGCTTCTGCCGCGTAATTGGAAAGGTTTTTCTGTTCTTCACGCACATCGGCACCTTTCCTCCGTGAAGTGTGCGAGTTGTGTGCGTAAGTGTCTTTGATAAGTGTAAGTGACTGTAATGGATATGAGCAGTATGATGCCATGTTTGAGTTGGATGATGAGGGTGAAACCCAGTCCCAGCTCAGAGCCTGTTCCTCTTGAATAGCACCGACTTTGTCCCCATCCGACGAACAGGTTACCATCAGCAGAGTCATGTGCTCTGAGTTCATGAGGCATTGCGGACAGGTTTGGAATTTAATACAGGACTTCGGCGCACAGATTGGTGTCAGGAACTTCACGCCACCACCCCTTCTCCCCTTTGCTATAAAGGTGAAGGGAAGGCAGCCACCGGCACGTAACGTACCCAGGCGGTTACTCATCCAAGCACTGGCCACACCCGACGTAGCTTAACTTCGGTGACCTGACGAGAACCGGTGTAATCAACGAGTCAAAGTCGTTGGCGAGAATACGAGTGGAATGCCTTAGCTGCAGCGCCTTCTCGGCCCGTCTAACAGAACGGAGGCTCTGAAGCGAACACCAAGAATTGTCGACATGTACCTCAACGTTTCATTTCTGCGACGCTGTCTGATAAAAGATCTAATGAATGATGTGGATATCCTTAGCCATGAGGTAACTGTGTAACAGTATTTGGCCTTATTTCGGGTGTGTCTCCTTAATGGTGTCAGACGCATTTTCTACCGAGTTTCGGCAGATTTTTGTAATTTTGTTTCTGCACAGAGTAGCTGGAGTCTGCCCAAACAATAACAGCTCGTCACGTCTTTCATTCGACGTCCAGTGTCAACAGAAGATGTCGATTTGCTCCCCGTCACAAAGGAAATGATTCTTAAAAGCGGGTGCCCATTCAACACAGCACTCCCAGCTTAGTCTAGTGCGATATTTATTTTATGGGCATGTACTAACGGAAAAAGTTAAACAAGAAGAATAACCAATACTCTAGTAGCGAATGAGCAGCGCTGCATACTTGGCAGCAGCATTCTGCTCGGGGCAGGGCAGTGCAGTCGCTGCTGGAATACTGTTTATTCTTCATGTTTTACAGTTCCTGCTAACACATATTGATAAAACAAATATCGCATGAGATTAATCTGGGACCACTCTACCAAATGGGCACGTAAAATTCCGCTTCGAGAAAATACGCCTGACGACTCTTAGGAGCGACACCCTCTATATTTCTTAGATATATACAACAATATTTATAAAATATTAAGCAAAATATTTATTTGATATTTTAATAATCTTTCCAACCTGTACTTGCAAAATACAAATCTTGTGTCTCACTGACTTCTTATGGCACTTACCTCTTACGATCTTTTTTTACACATATCACAGATAAATGCAAAGGGTCCGAAAACTCTTTTCTTTGTTACAATCTTTATCTTCCTATCTGCTACTATCTAACACGCAAAGGTGAAACTTGTGTCAAAAACGTTGGAAGAATTATTTTTATTTTGATTTAATCAGCGTGGCTGTACTTTTACCGCTACTGTAACCCGCAAATGATTGATTCTTGAGTTTCTCCCGGCGTATTTGATAATGAAAATATCCACGGGTGTACTGCCGGTCTACAGTGTCCAACGGGCACAATATTTCGGCGATCATACACGTCGCCATCATCAGGTGAACTGACAGACTGAGCTCCTGTGAACGTGCCGGCACGTTCACAGGAGCTCAGTCTGTCAGTTCACCTGATGATGGCGACGTGTATGATCGCCGAAATATTTTGCCCGTTGGACACTGTAGACCGGCAGTACACCCGTGGATATTTTCATTAGGAAATGATTGAATTAGCTAGTATAAGTGGAGGGAGTCATGGATATCTTTTCGTTTATGGGCCGGTGTCCACGTACTTACGAAGGTCCATGCAGATTGCATCGTGTGTTTAGACAAAATTAAAACGCAATAGTTAGTAAATGCTTGATATTCTGAAGCCTGTTAATAAGGAAATTTCATTTTATTACGCGAAGAATTCATCAAAAGAATTTTGCGACGGAAGTTTTGTGCTGATAAGATAACTAGTTCCAAGTTTCCCTTTAACTCACTTTTCTGAAATTACTTTTCTGCTTAACTCCAAGAAGAAAGATGCATTTGGATATTTGTTAAACGGTTGCAATTTGTTCAAGTACAATACACAACGGTTTTCCGTAACAAAATGAGACAAGATAATTCCTACTTATTTACTGTACAACAAAGAGAAATTAAATCTGCAAATAGTATTTCCTTTTCTCTGTAATAACGATATCTTTCTGTTGCTTTATCCTGCGTTGCTAAATACGTAAAAAAATTCTATAATTATTTTAAAAAATTACAAATCCAAACCTGTTTATTGGCCTCTTGCTCAATAGCTGCAATTCATGAAATGCATCAGTGATACACCTTCGCATCATATGGATGTCAGTAGATTTTAGAGAACTTATCTGCGAACCGGAAACGTTCTGAACTTGCTGTAACGTAAGGTGAAATAACAAACAATACTGATGAAGGAACTCATTTGTTTCATCAACACACCGTATAAAATGACTTGTTGAGTGAAATAATTTTATACTCACCTTATTGTACCCATTCTGCCTTGTAGTGTCTGGAACCCCACTGATTTTGAAACTGGTTCATCGGCTCATCTCCTACAAAATGGAAAGAAAAGAAATCGTTAGTGTTAATTCTTCAATATTACACAGGAAGATACTTTCGGAGCAGGTCGAGAAGAGTCGTGAATATTTATGAAACTATGGAAGGTATTTACGGAAAAATTGTGGTAAAGTCTTTCGAGTGATTAGCGGGCGACATCCAGCTCCCACTGTCTCGTGCTAAACATTTTGCACTGGTGAGTCAAAACAAGACACCTACTTAAAAGCGTGTTGACGCAGCATCAGAACGTAATACAGTCGCGATTCGGCGTGGTATGGTTTCCACAAGTCTTTGGAAGGTTTCCAGAGGTATGTAGAATTAGATGTCTACGAACAGGTAGCGCAATTACCGTAAATCACATGCCAGTGGGTTTCGGCTGCAGAGGTGGCATTCCAGTAACGTCCCAGGTGTGTTCCATCGGGTTCAAATCGGGCGAATCTGGTGGCCAAGACGTCGACGTAAGTTCACTAGCATGCTCCTTAAACCACTAACACGATTTTGGCCTTTTGAGACAGATTTATCCTGCTGCAAGAGGCCATCGCCGTAGGAGAAGAGATAAAGGATGAAGGAATGCAGATGGTCCGCAGTTATGTTGAGATAGTCCGCAGCTGTCATCTTGCTTTCGATTACTATCTCAGGTTCCATGGAAGTTTAGGTGAATGTCCCCCTTAGCAAAATACAGTCCTCGCTGGCATGCGTCTCTGGCGCAGTGTTTCGAGCGGTGGTTGGGCGTATCCGGACACGTCCATCGTCCCAGTGTACCAAGAAATGCAATTCATCCAATCGGACGACGCGCTTTCATTGATTCAGGGTCCGCTTTACTTGATCCCGCGTCCACTGCAATCATAATTGAAGATGTCGCTGGGTCAATATGGGAACATGTAGGACACCTGCTGAAGAGCCCCTTGTTCAGCACTGCGCGCTGAATGCCGTGCTTTGAAATACTTGTGCCTGCTCCACCATTGTCACAGCTGTCACCTGTACTGATTTACAGAGTACGCAAGCTCTGTGGTGAGGCGCAGATGTCCAACACCTTGTCGCCTACTCGTGGTTCCACCATCCACCAACCACTTTCCATAGACACTAAGACAACAGCACGCGAAAAACCGACCATCTTCGCAGTTTCCGAGATCTTCTTTCCCACTTGCCAGATTATAATAATCTGCCCTTTTCCAAAGTTAATTTTGTTTACGGTTTCCCCACTTGCGGCCCGTATCGTCGCTAGAATGATTTCCCAGCCGTTCCGCAGGGTGTTTAAAAATCTTTGCATCAAACTTATAGCAGTGATAGATCAAGTCATGGGGGAACAACTTTTGTGAGAGGCAAAATGTTCGTTGACGCTTCCCAGCGACGTTAGGCGTCACTTTGTATTGCTTATGCCTGTGAGGCGGCAGGGCATATACACTCTGTGACGTGTGTATGCAACGTGTTTCCTATAATCATCTGCTCTGCATGAAAGTGTGGAGGCCGAATCAAAGTTTCTGAATCGCTTCTAAAATATCTTTATATGCTCACAGATATACATTCTTAAGGTATCCTTGTTGAAAATCACTATCAGTTTACTGGGGTAGATAGTATGCAGCACACCTCGTTAGTAAACCCTGGTAGTTTAGTGAAATGTCGTCGTCCCAGGACCTGCGAGTATTAAAGGACACCTAACGTCACTGGAAATGTCAGTGAAGATATTATCTCTAACTAAAGTAAGTTGTTCCCCACAGGTTTGACGAAAAGACTTTGAAACACACTGTACACTTCCCATGCCATGTCACGCACCTGCAACGGCACCAGGATGCACTCAGTCTCGCCGTAGGCAGTGGTCACAATGTTCTGGTTGAACAATCAAATGCGTATTGCTTACTTCTTAAACTCATTACCCTAAATCATCTGTTCTACGTATTGTCCCGCCAGGTTAGCCGAGAGCGCTAATGCGCTGCTTCCTGGACTCTGGTAAGCGCGCCGGCCCCGTATCGAATCCGCCCGACGGTTTAACGACGACGGCCCGTGTGCCGGCCAGCCTGGATGTGGTTTTTACTAGGTGAATACCGGGCTTGGCCCCACGTCCCGCCTCAGTTACACGACTCGCAGACATCTGAACACGTTCACACTCTTCATGGATTACACTAGACGCAGGCAGCTGCTGTATACTAATTCCGTCCCGGGGGGTACGGGGTGGTGGCGGGACGGCATCCAGCCACTCATTAACATTCACGTTGCCAAATCCGATACTAACAATGCCGACCCTGCGAAACCGCGGGATAAAGGCACAAAAGACAGATCATCTTCTACGTATTCTTTGCCTGACGTTTACGAACTTGCTTTCCCATCGCAAGATAGAAAGCTGTTGTATGAGGTGTGTGCAAAAAGAAGCATAAGTTCTGATCAGACGCGAAATGAAAACCACAGTAAAAATCCGATGAATCTTTGCACAGATGTGTTGTGCAGTGTCTCTAGGCTGCCCGTCGATCGTGTCACATTGCACTCTGCAGTTCTGGGCGCACAGTGAGCTCGTAAAGGTACCTAGAAAATGTCTCCCGCCAAGTATGGATGCCTGTCGAGAGATTTCGTCTGATTTCATGCAACCCCATAAAGTAACTATCACGCAGTTTCTTCTTCACGGCAATCCTCGCTCGAACACTGCAGGGGTAATGAGGATGCTTCTGTAGAGTGTGTCGATGGGAAGTGTTTCATCACCCATCACACAACCCGGAAATGGCTACATACTATTTTCCACCTGTACTCACTTGAACAGCTGACTATGAAGACAGCTTTTTGCCACGGACAACGAGCTACAGGCAAACATAGAGAATGGATAGAAAGGATAGGCGACTACCTTCTATGATAAGGGTGTTGGGAAGTTGGTATAAAGCTGCGACATATGTCTAAGTCGGAGCGGCTAATACGTAGAGAAGTAGCTAGATGGCGTAGCTAATTGTTACAAATGAAATATTTTTCATTTTCACTTTGGTTTCCATTTCACGACCGATAGGAAGATAATTTACGGGCAACCCTCGCACATGTTCCACTAACTTGCCTGTTCCTTTAGAAAGGATTTGCCACAGACTTCTTTACTCGCTTATTCAGTAACGCCTCACAGCGCATTTCACACGTTTTCAGTCCTACTTTTCCGTTTTTCCTATTGTTCGCCTTTCATACAGCGCTGTGCTCTAGACGTTTGATATTTTTCCCTTGCACGCTTGTTCCTATGTTAAATTTCCCTTATCATTCTTTGAGATGCCGAAGTGAAATGAATTGGTCATGCTCTCGTCCTTTGAGAGCGTACGGCAATAACTTAGGGCAGGACTATGAACCAGCTCATATCGTTAGAGGTCTGGAGCATTTAGGTATCCGCGGTAGTAAATACTTTGCAGGTAAAAGCCTGTCCTCTATTTACAAATACCCACAATTATAATTGCTTTGCCGTTTCAAGTTGACAGAGGAAAAGCATGCCCACGTCCTTACCGTTTAGTTTCAACACCTTTACCTGCACCCATTAACTGTTTTGGTATGAAATCTTTAGTGCAATTATCAAAAGCTGCCAAAAACAATGTAGATCATTTCATGACGCTTCATCTTACAGACCTACACTTTAACATGGACTCCGAAACGTATCACATTTCGGAATTTTTCACGTAGCAATTCATTGTCGGAGTCAAGAAAGCGATGCTGAAAAAAAATCTACGAATAATCATGCAAACTAAAATAATTCAGACCTGGCGTAGCCTCCCGTCAGAGTTTTGACGTATCGAACAAATCAAATGATCTAAAAAATTGTAAAATCCACGTACGCGGATGAGGAACTTGCAGACGCGATGAGGATACTATATCAGTTGTTTGTGCATACTGATATCTGTGGTGCACTGGGACTCAAGCATTCACTGTGTTTGTTCCTTGCATACAGCTCCCATAAAACAGGGCCGGAATACGTGTCGAAGCGAATATATCTTTGAGATCTCTTCGAGAGCGTCATCTAGGACATGGAACATGAAAGAAAAACGACTAGGGGCGGATGGCGACCCTATGCTTCGCATAAGTGGAGGTCGCTACCAAACCGCACATTAGGGACCGTCTACACATGTAGTGATAAAACTGAGGCCCTTTTTGCATGCCACTATCTACGTTATGACAGAGCTATTCGTGATTTTCGGAACGTGCCCAGAAGACTCAACTTATATAAACTTACTGTCTGTTAATGTTAGTTGTGCCAGCCTGTGTGGCCGAGCGGTTCTAGGCGCTTCGGTCTGGAACCGCGCGACCGCTACGGCCGCAGGTTCGAATCCTGTTTCGGGCATGGATGTGTGTGTGATATCCTTAGGTTAGTTAGGTTTAAGTAGTTCTAAATTCTAGGGGACTGATGACCTCAGAAGTTAAGTGCTCAGAGCCATTTGAACCATTTTTTGAATGTAGAAGCCGACCTCGGGGAAGATCAGTTTGCATTTCGTAGAAATATCGGAACACGTGAGGCAATACTGACCCTACGACTTATCTTAGAAGCTAGATTAAGGAAAGGCAAACCTACGTTTCTAGCATTTGTAGACTTAGAGAAAGCTTTTGACAATGTTGACTGGAATACTCTCTTTCAAATTCTGATGGTGGCAGGGGTAAAATATAGGGAGCGAAAAGCTATTTACAATTTGTACAGAAACCAGATGGCAGTTAGAAGAGTCGAGGGACATGAAAGGGAAGCAGTGGTTGGAAAGGGAGTGAGACAGGGTTGTAGCCTCTCCCCTATGTTATTCAATTTGTATATTGAGCAAGCAGTGAAGGAAACAAAAGAAAAATTCGGAGTAGGTATTAAAATCCATGGAGAAGAAATAAAAACTTTGAGGTTCGCCGATGACATTGTAATTCTGTCAGAGACAGCAAAGGACTTGGAAGACAAGTTGAATGGAATGGGCAGTGTCTTGAAAGGAGTATATAAGATGAACATCAACAAAAGCAAAACGAAGATAATGGAATGTAGTCGAATTAAGTCGGGTGATGTTGAGGGTATTAGATTCGGAAATGAGACACTTAAAGTAGTAAAGGAGTTTTGCTATTTGGGGAGCAAAATAACTGATGATGGTCGAAGTAGAGAGGATATAAAATGTAGACTGGCAATGGCAAGGAAAGCATTTCTGAAGAAGAGAAATTTGTTAACATCGAGTATAGATTTAAGTGTCAGGAAGTCGTTTCTGAAAGTATTTGTATGGAGTGTAGCCATGTATGGAAGTGAAACATGGACGATAAATATTTTGGACAAGAAGAGAATAGAAGCTTTCGAAATGTGGTGCTACAGAAGAATGCTGAAGATTAGATGGGTAGATCACGTAACTAATGAGGAAGTGTTGAATAGGATTGGGGAGAAGAGAAGTTTGTGGCACAACTTGACTAGAAGAAGGGATCGGTTGGTAGGACACATTCTGAGGCATCAAGGGATCACAAATTTAGTATTGGAGGCAGTGTGGAGGGTAAAAATCGTAGAGGGAGACCAAGAGACGAATACACTAAGCAGATTCAGAAGGATGTAGGTTGCAGTAGGTGCTGGGAGATGAAGAAGCTTGCACAGGATAGAGTAGCATGGAGAGCTGCATCAAACCAGTCTCAGGACTGAAGACCTCAACAACAACAACAGTTGTGAGAACAACAATAACAGTAACTAGTGATCCTAATACATTGTTATTATTAAAACTGTGTTTCATTACCAAAGAAGTTTCGCCTTATCTGTATTTGTATGAGTCACATCCAGAAGTCATTTGTTATTTAGTTGCAGTCCCATTTCCCACTACCCAGGACAAGCGGAGTCGGTGAAGAATTTTCGAAATTCTCCTCCGGCTACCAGGAAAATAAGACTCAGACAAAGAGAACCCCAACTGGGAAGATGTGGCGGGGAATTTTCCATTTCTACCGTCTGCCTTACTACCACAGCCACGCCTCGGATTCTGAGAAGTATATTTTCATTTCAAGTACATCCGAACTTCACTGTACATGTCTACTGGCAACGTATGAACTTAAGTGTAGGGCAAGGACTGATTAGACATTACCGCAGCAGACCAATCTGACTTTTAGTTCTAAGGTTAACAATAATACGCTGAGGTGACTAGAGTCATGGGACAGCGGTATGCACAAATATAGGTGGCCGTAACATCGCGTATACAAGGCGTAAAAGAGCAGTGGATTGGCGGAGCTGTCATTTGTACTCAGGTTTCCGACGTGATTTTGGTTGCACGACGGGAATCAATGAAATCTGAACGCAGAATGGTAGATGAAGCTAGACGCATGGTACACTCAATTTCGGAAACCACTATTATGAGATGGACCGTGTCAAGAATGTGCCGAAAGTACAGAATTTCAGGCATTACCTCTCACCACGGACAACGCAGGGCCGACTGCATTCACTTATTGACTGAGAGCAGCAGCGTTTTCGTAGTAGCCGGCCGCGGTGGCCGAGCGGTTCTAGGCGCTCAGTCCGGAACCGCGTGACTGCTACGGTCGCAGGTTCGAATCCTGCCTCGGGCATGGATGTGTGTGATGTCCTTAGGTTAGTTAGGTTTAAGTAGTTCTAAGTTCTAGGGGACTGATGACCACAGATGTTAAGTCCCATAGTGCTCAGAGCCATTTTTTATTTTGTTGTCGTAGTCAGTGCGAACAGAAAGGCAACAGTGCGTAAAATAACCGCAGAAATCAATATGGGACATACAATGAACGTATCAGTTAGGAAAGTACGATGAAATTTGACATTAATAGGTTATGACAGCAGACGACCGACGCGAGTGCCTTTGCACGACATCGCCGACAACGCCTCTCCTGGGCTCGTGACCACATCGATTGGACGCTAGACCACTGGAAGGCCGTGGCCTCCTCAGATGAGTCCCGACTGCAGTGGGCAGGGCTGATGGTTCGAGTGTGGGGGCAGACTTCACGAAGCCTCTCACCCAAACTGTCAACAAGGGACTGTGAAGGTTCGTGGTGGCTCCATAATGTTGTGGGCTGTATCTACATAAGCCGATCATTTACTGGAAATTGTTATGTCCGGGCCATTCATGGACATCATGTTCCCAAACAACGAAGAAATTTTTATAGAGGACAATGCGACTGGTTTGAAGAACATTCTGAACAATTCGAGCGAATGATTTGGCGACCCAGATCGCCCGACATGAATCCTTTCGACCATTTATGGATAGCAATCGAGAGGTGAGTTCGTGCACAAAATCTTACACCGGCAACACTCCCGCAATTATGGACGGCTATAAGTACAACATGGCTTAATATTTCCCCAAGGGACTTCTAACGACTCGGGTTGCTGCACTACGCCGGGCAAAGGAAGGTCCGACACAATATTAGGAGGCATCCCATGATATTTGTCACCTGACTGCAGTTTTAATATGTACGGTCATTTCGTTTTTTATTATTTCATTCGCAACACAAGGTTTGTATGTTTACAGTTGCAAATGACAATGTTCTCGTCTTGTATGTGTTGGGAACACATTCAAATACACGTGATCTCAAAATTTGTGCCTTCCGAATCTATGTACACGTCTTGTCAGTTCTTAAGTAACAATAGCATATTATAGACGTTTTTAATAAGTCTACTGAAGAATCGAAACACCATATTGTCAGCTAGAAGAAGGTGTAATTAAATGAATGACGAACACCAACTTCACTTAACGAAGGTTTATTCAGCACTTGCACATACAAGAGCGCGGAGCGAACTGCCTCCGGCCAGAACACATACGGTATATATACGGCTACAGGACATTCCAGTACAATGATTCTTTACATCTGTGGATACTTCTACAATGTACTCGAACTGAATACAGAAATGAAAATCATGCAGTCCAGGTGAGTTTTGAACTCACGACCTTCCATGCAACAGTTTAGTATTATAACCACTACACCAAAGTGCTGTTCTGGTTTTGCTGCGACAATATAAACGTGTAAACAATATGACTACTTCAGTGATATGACACATCAGGAATTGACCACAACGGAAAACATCAACTACAAAAAGAAGAAAGGCATCTCCACTCAGTGCAATATATGTGATGACGGTGCTGGCTCAAGTGGTTCAAATGGCTCTGAGCACTATGGGACTTAACATCTGTGGTCATCAGTCTCCTAGAACTTAGAACTACTTAAGCCTAACTAACCTAAGGACATCGCACACATCCATGCCCGAGGCAGGATTCGAACCTGCGACCGTAGCGGTCACGCGGTTCCAGACTGAAGCGCCTAGAACCGCACGGCCACAACGGGCCGGGGGCGATGGTGGTGGTGGTGGTGGTGGTGTCGTCATTAACCCGCGGAAGCGAGCAGATGAATAAGGAATAGGCCTTCAGAGGCGCATCATCTGCATTTGTTACACCTGAATAAAGCCGTACAGTAATTCTGAACAAGTCTCAAAAAAAAAAATTCAGGCCGTCGTGACCACTTGTTGACGTATAATCGGTTGGCTTCTGTCTCACTATCTTCGGTCGACATTTGTTCAACGATTTTCCGGACGTTTCGCCAGCACTAGCGGTTGGCATTGTCAAAGGTTTACTCTTCATTGCTGGTAGAGGACAAAACCTTTGACAATGCCGGCCACTCGTGCTGACGAAACGTCTGGAAAATCGGTGAACAAACGTCGGCCGAAGATCCCAAGAGAGAAGCCTACCGGCAATACATCAGCGTTCTCATATCTCCTTCAATGAATTATCAAAGTCCCAAGGGAGATTCATGTAGTGTCTTCATAAAGAATTCTACGCATCCACAGGTCCGGAGAACATAGGGGGCCACTATTTGCGAGATGGTGTCTGTCTGTAGTATCTAGTTTTTCGAGAATGTGCGTTTGAGGATGATATTAAAAGAGCCAACCGTCCCAAGGAACAGATTTCCCTCAAATATACTGTTAGAATACCATTATGCTGCTACCACAGTCGCTGCACAGTAGCAAAACAGTTGCATTTATAATGTAGCGGCACGGACCGTAATTTTTAATAGAGCTTACGATACTTTTTGGACAGATAAACCACTTCCTCTTTGTCTCTAGACCAGTTGGTAACAGGAACGGCTCGCTACAATGAAGAGAGGATTCACCTGGGAACTCTGTCGTGGTCTACTGCGTTCAACAAAATCACCCCACTAAGTCGACAGCACCGAGATAATGTCGACCCGTACACTGAAGTAATTTGGCAGTGCCCTTTCCGGGAGTCAGCAGAATCCACCGAGTGACATTCCGAGCGTACGTGGCACTGGGGAGTCCTCATAAAACAGCTGTTGTGGAACTAGGGTGCCTGAAATAGAGGACTAACGGAATTTTGCAGGAATTTAGGACTTCTGCTATAAAGGCTGTTTACGATCTCTACAATAGACGGACATAGCTATTGTTCTAGTTAACAGCACAGATCTTCAGTCGCAACGTCACACCTTCTTGTCACTGACATCATAGGCACACTGATGCTGACACTTTGACCGCCTGGAGTCAAACTGCTGCCTTTCCACGATCATTAGCCTTCTCGTACAGGATTATTCACTGTATGCCGCAATACTGAGCTACACTAGATCGAAACTTCCTGAGAGGTAACAACTGTATGCCAGGCCCGGACTCGAATCTGAGACCTTTGATTTTCGCGCGTAAGTGCTCAACTGACTGAGCTATGTAGGCAAGACCACGACCTGCCGTCGTAGCTTTACTTCCGCCAGTACCTCGTCTCCTAGCTTTCAGACTTCTTTTCTTCCATGAGTGGTAGTCGCGCACGAAATGCAAGAAAATTACTGCAACTGTGGAAGGTACGAGAAAAATTACATGCGGAAGTAAAGGATGTGGGGGTATAGTGTTGTCCTTGGCCAGCTCAGTCGGTAGAGCACTTGCCCGCGTAACACAAAGGTACCAGAGTCGAGTCCCGGTACAGCACACAGTTTTAATTTACCAGGAAGACGTAAATCAGCTCACACTCTGCTGCAAAGTGAAAATCCATTTTTCATACAAACGATTGCTTCAGATTTCAATATTGACTACAACAGATTTTCCTTAATTGGTCACTTCAGATAGCGCTTATGCGTGGTATACTGAAATGCGTCGTTTGCAGTAACCCCTACGAGGAGCTACATATAGATAGCATCCAGGATATCTAATGTATTATATTGCTGAAACGCAGCTACGATTGTGGAAATTTGGTTTACCTTGACAGTTCTCAAGAAATGTAGATACTAATTTAAGTTTTCCATTTTTCACTTCCAGTCTGGTTTGACACCTGTAGGATCACATCTAGAGTAGGTATAAGCTGAAGCTCTATAATGACATGCACTTCCTGTGGAGGAAGGTGCATCCGGTAATTGACTAGTTGCAGTCCAGGGAACGCTCGATTGCTGTTAGCTCCTGTTATCTGATGCAGCGATCTGCTGATATCGGTAGCTAATACTGTACTCTACAGTGGAGCACAGTACGATACCTGTTTCCTATAATGCAATTGATCAACAAATCTGAAATTTGTGAGAGTGAAGAACTCCAAACAATTTACGCATGATCGAAAGATACGACCCCCATAATCCATTAACCACTGTTAATAGTAAGAATTAAGTAGTAACTGCAAAGAGCTCTCTGACAAAATTAAGCGTTAAGTAGCAACACTTGACAGATTGAACTTTCTGCTGGTGGCTGCTAAATATCTCCCCGACAAAACATTTTTTTAGCTAATGGTACCTTAATTTATAATGGCGTGTAGAATCCCTGAGGTTATCAGCTACTGTTCTGCTCTTTACGTATTGGTGTTATACAGAGTGCCCCTTAAAATGCGTGGCCCTTTATCGGCTGCAAATATGACACATCTAAACAAATACAAAAATATACTTCAAAGTGGGATTTAATCTGCCTGGTTTCCGTATGTGTGCTCTTACGATAGTGATACAGTCGGATACTGTTGTCGAGGATGTTCAAAATGAGCACCTGGTGTTTTAGTGTCAACATTCAGCCTTCAAGAAACAGTATTAATATTACGCTGATAAAGAATTTCACAAACGTTTTCATCTTACCCATGAATTCGGGATCTTGTCTTCATCGTTCAGTGGCAAAATGCTGTTTCGGCCTACAATAAATGTTTTGGAACTTGCTTTCTGTTTTAGGAAACATAGCTAAGGTAAATTACAGTATTACTTCCTTGTAGCCCATTCTTATCGGGTGCGTCCAAGTGAATCGGTGAAAACAAGAGTATCGGATGAGATAGCACTCATTATGTAATGATAAGCATTTCTTTCAGCCTCATATCACGCTTACAGGTATATACTTTCAGATATGGAATAATACAGAGGAATATAATGTGGCAGGTGATTTGTAATACTTATCTCTACGACGCGAGGCATGATACGACATTTCTGCGCCAATAAAATAGCGTAGAAATACGGCACGGTATCACCGCAAACAGACGTTCCTTCGTACTTATTTGACGCGGCACACACCCAGCGAAATTCTCGATGGGCTACGGACAAATTGGCCACTTGGCGTGATGAGCAATAAGGTCAGCAACAGTCGTGGTCGCAGCTCCACTGTCTGCAATACGTCATTCACTGGACTCTCAGATAAAACAAACACCATTCGATTTCGGAAGACACATTGACACAGCAGGTGAGTATATTTTAGCAAGGCGATCAATAACTTAATGTTGACGAGCACTGTCGTCAAAAAAACTGGAAAGCGCATCAGCATACTACAGGAGATACCAAAAGCTCCCTCTGCCACATATCGTAAGATGTCTAGCTGATTAGAGATGTAGGTGTATATCTTGTCCCTAAGTCATCGATCCGTCAGAGAATCGTTTCAGATAATGTGGAAACCCGTCCCTCGTCTGATGCCGATTGCTGTCCTCGGTTCATCAATATACTGGGATGTTTCACACTGACGTGCACACATGGACATCTAATCGGACAGAGTTTATGGATAAGGGAGACCGCGTTCGTCGCCACGGCGAATGGAACAGTTCGTTATGTCACGTGACTGGAAATGCCGTCAGACCTTCCGGTGCCAGTCGGCACGACTGAAGAGCAGAATGAACAAGGTAGATGTTGCTGTTGTTGTCTTCAGTCCAAAGACTCTCTACGCTAGTCTAACCTGAGGAGGCCTCATCAGCTCTGCAAAGCAATTAAAACCAACACTCATTTGAACCTGCTTACTATAGTCGGCCGTGCTCCCCTCGTCCATACACACTCAGTGCCGTTACCATACCGACGATTCCTTGATGCTTTATGGTATGTACACACATCAAAAAAAGGTTTTGCATCACCCCGGTCCCCCAAACTCCTGAAGATAGACGTTGACTGTGGATATCACAGACACAGTCCCTTTGACTGTTCAGAGATGTTAATAAACGCGCCCAATGACGTAAACAACCATGCATTAGCAGCGTCTATTAGACGGAGGGAGTCCGACAGCCGATCAGTTCCAGTCATTCCACCAGGGAGGAGGCACACGGCTTGTGTTGTCTGTAGTTCAACCATGCCCAGTCGGTCAATGGTTCAAATGGTTAAAATGGCTCTGAGCACTATGGGACTTAACATCTGTGGTCATCAGACCCCTAGAACTCAGAACTACTTAAACCTAACTAACCTAATGACATCACACACATCCATGCCCGAGGCAGGATTCGAACCTGCGACCGTAGCAGTCGCGCGGTTCCGGACTGCGCGCCTAGAACCGCTAGACCACCGCGGCCGGCAGTCGGTCAATACCGCGGTTCGCTCGCATCCGCATTGTTACTTTTTGCCAGGAAGGGCTCTCACCAAAGGAAGTGTCCAGGCGTCTCGGATTGAACCAAAGTCATGCTGTTCCGACGTGGAGGAGATACAGAGAGATAGGAACTGTCGATGACATGCGTCGCTCAGGTCGCACAAGATCTACTACTGCAGTGGATAACCGCTACCTACGGACTGTAGCTCGGAGGAACCTTGACAGCAACGCCACCATGTTGAATAATGTTTTTCGTACAGCCACAGGACGTCGTGTTGCGACTCAAACTGTGCGCAATAGGCTGCATGATGCATAACTTCACTCCCGGCATACATGGCGAGGTCCATCTTTGCAACCACGACACCATGCAGCGCGGTACAGGCGGGACCTACAACATGCCGAATGGACCGCTCAGGATTGGCATCACGTTCCCTTCATTGATGTGTGTCGCGTGTTTGGCGACAACCTGGTCAGGCTCAACGAATTACACACACTGTCCAGCGACTGCAGCAAGGTGGAGGTTCCCTACTATTTTGGGGTGGCATTATGTGGGGGCCGACGTACGCCGCTGGTGGCCATGGAAGGCGCCGTAACGGCTGTATGATACGTAAATGCCATCCTCCGACCGATAGTGCAACCATATCGGCAGCATATTGGCGAGGCATTCGTCTTCATGGACGACAGTTCGCACCCCAATCGTGCACATCTTGTGAATGACTTCTTTCAGGATAACGACACTGCTCAACTAGAGTGGCCAGCATGTTCTCCAGACATGAACTTTATCCAACATGCCTTGGATCGATTGAAAAGGGCTGTTTATGGACGACGTGACCCACCAACCACTCTAAGGGATCTACGCCGAATCGCCGCTGAGGAAAGGGACAATCTGGACCAACACTGCCTTGATGAACTTGTGGATAGTATGCCATGACGAATACAGCCATTCATCAATGAAAGAGGATGTGCTACTGGGTAATAGAGGTACTGGTGTGTACAGCGATATGGACCACCACCTCTGAATGTCCTTCTGAATGGTGGTACAACATGCAATGTGTGGTTTTCATGAGCAATAAAAAGGGCGGAAATGATGTTTATGTTTATC
This sequence comes from Schistocerca americana, assembly GCF_021461395.2. Classification (NCBI taxonomy): domain Eukaryota; kingdom Metazoa; phylum Arthropoda; class Insecta; order Orthoptera; family Acrididae; genus Schistocerca; species Schistocerca americana. Next base: position 375,137,876 of record NC_060123.1, on the reverse strand, counting down.
TCTATTCCAATTTTCTGCAGAAGGTCTGGCCCTCTCGGAACCGAGGCGATATGAAACTTTTTTTGATGCGTGTACTGCTAATCGATTCATCTTTTAGTGAAGCTGTGCCATAAATTTGCCCCCCCCCCCCCTCCCCAATTCTGTGCAGTACCACACCATTAGTTATTCGATCTATCCATTTATTCTTCAGCATCCTTCTGTAACACCATATTTGAAAACCTTCTACTCTGTTCTGGTCGTATCTGACTATCGTGTGGGTTTCATTTCCGCACAAGGCTACGCTCCATACAAATAACTACGGAAAAGGCTCCTAGCAATTAAATTTATATTCGATATTAGCTAATTTCTATTTCAGACCATTATTTTGTTATGTCTTACAGGCTGAGAGCAAAATTAACTATCGATAGATATTACCTACAGAATCGAGTTGTTAAATTTTTTGTATCGATTAGTGTTACTGGATAGGAATAATTATATTGAAGCCACTCCTGAACTACCATTTAGTCTCTACAAACATGTAACGCGGCAGTTATTATTCAATTCCTAAATTCCTTGACAATATATCTTCGCTCCTTGGTCAAGTAGTCATTCGACAATCTCTAGGGCGACGCCCTCATTGTTAGAGAATCACTAGATGGTTCACCACGATCTGGACTTGCCCATTAGCATCACGCACGTCCTTACGGTCTCGTTCAAATAATTAGTGCCATTTCACGACCGCTGGACGCGACACTGCATTTGGCCCATATGCCGCCAGAAGTCGACGGGGAATTTGTGTGTAGTTTAGACGATTTGCTCCCAAGAATCTTATGTCCCGCCTTTTTCAGCACTATCCTATGTTTCCATTTGCCGCGCCATTCCAATCTCACATTCTCATACACCTGTTTTCTGTACCGCCGCAGAGCTGTTCCTGCAGGAAAGCCGGAACATTTACTCTCTTCTGACAATGCGTCACTCTTGTTGCGTCACGGTCTTAGCCTTGGACGACATGTGTAACCTACATTCTGAAGTCTCTGCGTATTTCATGATTCATATATGGATACAGAAGTAACTCATAATTTGTCACGATTGTGTTCGACATGCAACTTCGGTGGATGAAGCGTCGATAAATATTAGGAGAAGTAAACACTAAAGATAAGCCCAGAAGTTTACCCTGCAATAATTTCATATAAATGACTCTTTCTCTTCCTCATGTCACATTCTTAACTTATTCTACGTATTTCAAAAGTAGAGAAAGCAACAAAAAACTGCAGATTTTCCACGAGCGAAAAGCTGCTTACATTTATTTACTACATTTTGGAAATTTAAGCACAATCATATCGTGCGTCTTGTAACGGGACATACTCCTCTAGCATTACTTTTCCTCAACAGTAGTTGTCGATACCAGCATTAATCTTTTTTCGAATTTTGGACAGGTCAGTATTATCTCAATTGCTTTTCTGAAAACTTTCATATAATTTTATACACAGTATGTTATAATTCAAGCTAAAATTTATGAACAGGAATTACTTTATAAAATAATTTAGTTTCGATGTTACAATTGACAAGTATTAGTTCTGAATGTACATTTAATTTTTTTTTTTTTTAGAAACATGTGAAATTATGAATTATTTGCACACTTAAAATTTCTATTATTAATTACGCAATCCTGTACCGTTTACTATTTTTATTTCTGGATTCATTTATGAAATAATAATCGAAATTTATAATGTAACGAAAACTAGTATGAATGCATTTGCTAAGAAAAATTGTAAACCCTTTGGAATGTTGGTATTTCCGCAGAGTGTGGGAGTCGTAAGCTTGCCTCTGATGTGATCGGTCGTATTTTTGTATAAGAGGTGCGAACAATGTAATTTCGGCTTTGATAATGTGAAAAATCGAAATACTGTATGACGCACCAAAATCAGTGGAAAATATATTTACCTTAAACGAATTCTGCAACAACAATCTTCCAATTTTATTAGTTCAAAGCAACCGTGAGGACCTGACGTTAGATTTTCAGCTTCCAGAATCAGACCCTTAGACAAGAAGAGCTGGAGTCATCTTAACATGACAAACTAACTAAACTTTAAAGTTTATTGTAATCCCCGCTCGTCTCAAATCTTCATAAAAGACTTTTCTTATAAATTACTTGGACTGAGCATTGTTTAATGTGCACAATAGATGGCAGAAGGAAGGAGGGGGAGGGGGGTGGGGGAGATTACAATCTACTCTGGAATACGCCATTGGCTTTCATTTTGTAAATTACAGACGTTAATCTTTCTCTGTCTCCAAGAGTAAAGCATTTTTCTGTACTATTAACTAAACCTAAAGTTTCTAGGCACTGCGTCTCCGGATACTGTTTGTAACCTTTGATGTATATTTCTATATCAAAAGGTTCCAGATAACAAGCAAATCAAATAGCGTGGTGAGCAGTTCTGGTGAAAACTGCTTTGGGGTAAAACTGAATAGCAGCGAAACTATGTGGCTTATGAGTACATTCAGTCACAGATCAGTAACTTCCCACAGCTTCAATTATCTTTCTTTTTTATATTAGTCTACTTGAGTGTTTGGAGTACATAGTGTCAGAAATCGTACAGGTAAGGCGACAACCAGTTTTCACCGGTGTTCAGAGCGGTGAAGCAAACAAGCAGCGCTTGGAGATAAAGCATACGGGGCAGAGTGCTTCGATGTATCGTACCACAGCCAACAGTCGGGAGATGAACTGTGTTATCCCACTAGCGGCGTAGGCACGATGCCTAGGCGGTAGAAAGTAATTCAGTTCATAATCAGGTAAATAGAATATCTAAGTCGACAATGAGAAAGTACATTAAATGAGAAAGTAATTGGAGCTGTTTGCGCACTTTCACATAGGAGTAAATTTACTGTTCATGGCAAAACCAGAAAAAAAGAGATTAAGCATTATTTAGGGGTTCTATTGCTATAAGAGGCATCAAATGAAAACGAGACAGATGGAAAAAAGTAAGTACACCGTTTTTTACTTCAAAAGTAATCTCCATAACGGTTAATGCATTTATCCCACTGTGAGATAAGACGGTCAAACGCTATCATCGGAAAATGCTTGCGGTTGCCTCTGGAACCATGATTGTACCCCGGCGTGTACCTCTTCCTCCGAAGAAAATCGACTCCATGAAGGCACTGACAGTCTCGTCTCCCAGTGGAATAAAAGTTTTAACATTTTTGGCGATTACTTTCGATCTGTCTTGATTTCATCTGATTGCCCCTTATACAGGGCTATTACAAATGATTGAAGCGATTTCATAAATTCACTGTAGCTCCATTCATTGACATATGGTCACGACACACTACAGATACGTAGAAAAACTCAAAGTTTTATTCGGCTGAAGCCGCACTTCAGGTTTCTGCTGTCAGGGCGCTCGAGAGCGCAGTGAGACAAAATGGCGACAGGAGCCGAGAAAGCGTATGTCGTGCTTGAAATGCACTCACATCAGTCAGTCAAAACAGTGCAACGACACTTCAGGACGAAGTTCAACGAAGATCCACCAACTGCTAACTCCATTCGGCGATGGTATGCGCAGTTTAAAGCTTCTGGATGCCTCTGTAAGGGGAAATCAACGGGTCGGCCTGCAGTGAGCGAAGAAACGGTTGAACGCGTGCGGGCAAGTTTCACGCTTAGCCCGCGGAAAATTGGCTCATGCCACAACTGGAGACCGACAGCGCCGACTTCATCTTTCAACAGGATGGTGCTCCACCGCACTTCCATAATGATGTTCGGCATTTCTTAAACAGGAGATTGGAAAACCGATGGATCGGTCGTGGTGGAGATCATGATCAGCAATTCATGTCATGGCCTCCACGCTCTCCCGACTTAACCCCATGTGATTTCTTTCTGTGGGGTTATGTGAAAGATTCAGTGCTTAAACCTCCTCTACCAAGAAACGTGCTAGAACTGCGAGATCGCATCAACGGTGCTTTCGAACTCATTGATGGGGACATGCTGCGCCGAGTGTGGGAGGAACTTTATTATCGGCTTGATGTCTGCCGAATCACTAAATGGGCACATATCGAACATTTGTGAATACCTAAAAAAACTTTTTGAGTTTTTGTATGTGTGTGCAAAGCATTGTGAAAATATCTCAAATAATAAAGTTATTGTAGAGCTGTGAAATCGCTTCAATCATTTGTAATAACCCTGTATAGATACTTCCAACTTCTCCACAACAAATATATACGTGGAACAGCGTGAGATGACTTACTCGAAACAGAATGGAATTACGAAGATTATTGTTCGTTTTCTCGCAGAATGTAGTTTATTTTATTCTCAACCTCTTAATCGCATCAACAATGTAACTCAACAAGAAAGACATACGAACGTTGTCAGAGCGCACGATGCAAACTGAGTTAACTACTGTTCTAGGTGGGAAGTAAATAGAGCATATCCAAGCGCGAAGTCCCCAGATAATAATTTAGAAACCAAGTGTAGAGGGTTATTCTTGTCTGGAAATCATCTTCGCTTAATACACGATGAACAGGTATGTAATATGGATGTAAATAACTGCCGGTTTTAGAATCCTCCAGACGATAATTCTGATAATCGTGCATTCCCACGCTATTCTTCGTGTAGAAAGATGAGGCTCGACATTTATGACAGTCGTCTCTTACACGTCTTCCGACTCGTTTGTTACGATTGCGGGTCGCTTGCATATGGATACTATTTCTAACCCGTGTTTACATTCTATGAAAAAAAAAAAAAACATGTCGTGGCTTCCATGGACGATTTTGTTATCTTGCACGCTTGCAGGTAATTTCGGCGATGTTCCCCGGGTGACTTTAAGCATATGAAGTGCCTCTTCTCCGTTAGAATATGCGGTTACGGAAGGAATAACAAGCTCAAGACCACCACATAAACCTTTCACAATGGCTGCTGGTAGACGCGAGTGGCGAAGCTAGCGGCGAGGAAATTTAAGTAACGCTGCCTAGCGTCAACAGTTTCCACTTGTTTCGATTGGCCGACGTGGAATGCCACGTGGCCTGGAAGAGATTTTTGGAATTTCACCGAAACGCGGGGAATATTATACTTTCTAGACAAACAGTATCCAGTTTTGTGAGGTATTTTCAATGGTTTTAATTTTTCCTTTGTCTCCATTCTAAATTCTGAAATTGAGTTCGCTTTCTCCATTTTACAGCAGTTTACACGAGATGTAAGGTTCGCCGTTCTATTCGCCGTTATCGGTTTGCCTAAAACGCATACTACCCTAAGAAGGGAAGACGGAATGTTTTCGGAGCAAAAGTGTCATTATTTTATATCTAAAGCACCTCGATTAACAGATATGATCTCAGGCCGAGGAACGGACGACAGTTTCACGGCGATCTTCGCCCTTAAAGTGAGACTAAGGTGATATACGGCGGAAGAAAAGGCAGCAATGAAACCTCGTTGTCGTGCCTGGCTCCTGCGTGGGAATCTTTGTTGGACACAGCACCAGTGTAGACACAAAGTAGAACGTCACATGGAGGCGACGTTAGTCTGCAACGCAAAGTGCCGCGATAGGTACAGGCGTTCTCAGGCAAAAGTATCTCCGGCAGCAACTCACTACAAGCATCACACCCAGTCACACTAATTTAGGAATGTTTTATAGAGCAGCGAATTCGTGCCAAACGGTGCTAGTAGTTCAAAGAAAACCCTGCAAAAATTTACATTTGGATCTTATTACGAGCCCAAAATGCAAAGACAGTCCCTTTTCCACATGCCAAATCGAAATTGTTACTACACAAGCACTGAAACAGAACATCTAGTCTCATGTATCCTAACAAGAAGTAAGACGGTAATGTTCTAGCTAGCACAAGCCCATTAGATACTATGTGTGTTTTTTTTTAACAAATGCAGTTCAAAATTTCAGATATATTGTACAGCTCTGGATATTTACAACTAACAAGCCCTATGTGGCGTCACTTTCATTCTTTATGTTTTGCAATTAATGGGTTATCCGACATTATTTATCGCACAAAAATTTGTTGTCTGCGAAGTTAGAAAGCTTTTTGAAATCAGCGCCTTTCCAGTGTCATTAAAGAGACGTATTCCAAATTAACCCTTTTCCATTACTGCGCATTATTAACCAACAATGATCTTTCCACGTACCTCGTCGTCCATATGCTTTATTTGCGACAGGTCGTGCATTGACCAATTCTGTTTCGTTATGAATTAATAGGTTATCGACACCGTGACCATTAAGAGATTGAGAATTGTCTGATTTGGATATGCACAGGGGAATAAAAACCGTGGCTTTGAAGAAACCATCGAAACGTTCCTCTGTAGCAGAGATTTATATCTACAGACTGAAATGGTGGAATACGATCTGAACCTCAGTTTTGTTCAAACATGCGCCAGGGTATTCCCCTCCTACACCCATCAGCTCCGCAACGCTTAGATATTGTGAGAAGATTCCGCAGCAACCAAAAACGCCTTTGTTTTAATGATGTCCCTCCCAAATCCTGTATCATGTCTGTGACACTCGTTTCCGTATTTACCGATACCACGAAACGTGCTGCTCTTCTCTGGACTTTCTCGATATACTCCGTTAATCCTATCTGATAAGGATCCCACACCGCGCAGCAGTACTCCAAAAGAGGACGGACAAGCGAAAAGTAGGCAGTCTCTTTAGTAAATCTCCTAAGTGTTCTGTCAACAAATCGCAGTTTTTGGTTCGGTTTCCCCCACAAGATTCGCAGTGTGTTCTTTCCTATTTAAGTTGTTCGGGATTGTAATTCCTAGGTATTTAGCTGAATTCACGGTCTTTAGATTTGACTGATTTATCATGTAACCGAAGTTTAACGGATTCCTTTTAGCACTCTTGTGGATGACCTCACACTTCATTTTTTAGCGTCACTTGCCAATTTTCGCACCATACAGATATCTTTTCTGAATCGTTTTGCAATTTGTTCTGATCTTCTGATGACTTCACTAGACGATAAACGACAGCATCATCTGCAAACAACCTAAGACGGCAGCTCAGATTGTCTCCTACAGCGTTTATATAGATATGGAAGCAGCAGAGGGCCTATAACACTACCTTGGGAAACACCAGAAATCACTTCTCATTTACTCGATGACTTTCCGTCAATTACTACGAACTGTGACCTCTCTGACAGGATATCACGAATCCAGTCGCATAACTGAAACGATATTCCACAAACAGGCAATTTCATTACAAGCTGCTTGTGAGAGGTACAAGGTCAAAAGCCATCTGGAAACCTAGAAACACAGAATCAGTTTGAAATCTCTTGCCAATAGCACTCAAAACTGCATGTGAGTAAAGAGGTAGTTGTTTCACAAGAACGATATTTTCTACAGCAGGGTTGACTATGTCTGTAGACCGTTCTCTTCAAGATTACTCGAAATCTTCGAACGCAATCCTGCTGCATATCGACGTTAATGTGATGGGCTTGTAATTTAGTGGTTTACGCCTAGTGCCTTTCTTGAATATTGGTGTGACCTGTGCAGCTTTCCAGTCTTTGGGTACGATCTTTCGTCGAGCGAGCGGTCGTATATGATTGTTAAGTATGGAGCTGTTGCATCAGCACACTTTGAAAGGAACCTGATTTGTATACAATCTGGATCGGAAGACTTTCTTTTATTAAGTGATTTAAGTTGCTTTGTTACTCCGAGGATACCTAGTTCCGAGTTACTCATGTTGACAGCTGTACTTGAATCGAATGCTCTGTTTAGTAACTCTGCTTTAGGGCACCGTCATCGATAGTATTTCCATTGTTGTCGCGCAGAAAAGGCATTGATTGTGTGTTGCAGCTAGCATTCTTTACATACGGCCAGAATCTCTTTGTATTTTCTGCCAGGTTTCGAGACAAAGTTTCGTTGTGGAAACTGTTGTAAGGATCACGCACTGAAGTCGGCGCTAAATTTCGAGCTTCTGTAAAAGATAGCCAATTTGGGAGATTTTGAGTTTGTTTGAATGTGGCATGCTTTTTTTGTTGTTCTGCAACAGTGTTCTGACCCGTTTCGTGTACCAAGGGGGATCAGATCCGTCATTTGTTAATTTATTTGGTATAAGTCAATTGCTATTTGTACTATTTCTTTGAATTCAAGCCATATCTAGCCTACACTTACCGCTACATTATTGATTTGGAAGGAGTGAAGATTGTCCCTCAGGAAGACGTAAAGTGAATTTTTATCTGCTTTTTTGAGTAGATGTATTTTTCGTTTATTTTTGGAAGATTTGAGAGTTGCAGTATTCAGCCTCGGTACGACAACCCTGTGTTCACTAATCCCTGTTCTCCCTTAATCGTTCGCAGTCCTATGTTGGTCACACTGAGGCCTGAAAAGTTAAAGAACACGAGGACAAAACATATTCCAATGAAGGCATCGCAGTCACGGCAGCTCAGAGTTTTAAAACATAGCGACCTTTAGAAAAGATCCGTCCACTATACACGCTCAACCAATGCTTTGCAGTCCGTTTTCTGTTTGCTGCAACAGAGCCGAGGCAGCACGTCCTTGCTAGGAGAATAGTAATGCGAGTTTTGCGTTAGCTTGCTGGTTGATCATTCGCAAAGCAGGCAGCCCGCAGCGCACGCTAGCTGTTGTCGCTGCCGCGCCCGGACCCTCGCCTTGCACGGCTGTGTCGTGGGTGGGACGGGTAGGATGCGACTGGTGTGTGTGTGTGTGTGTGTGTGTGTGTGTGTGTGTTGGAGGGGACCGGCGGCGGCTCGAGCGGGGAAGCCGTTGGTATCTCCCCACAGTGGCGCTGCGCGCTAGCTCGCTCGCTCGCTGCGCCTTAAGCGGTCGGCCTTGGTCCTGACGTCAGGCTTAATCTAGCACAGCACGCAATTGGTGACGTCACCGAGTCGCAGCAATGCCAGCCATGTCGAGCTGGGTTCGGTCCCCGCCTTTATTTCCCATCACTGAAACCTACATTATAATACAGTAGGTGCGTCTTGAAAGTAGGAGTCGGACGGATAGAAAACATGACGGTCTACAGTTGTCACCTTGCGCATGCGAATTGTATCTAGGGATCTGTGAACGGCTAGTGAAAGTTCTTCATAGTTTATTGCTATCTACGAGTGTAACGAGACAGTGTTATTACTTTCTTCACATGCAGCACGTCTTTTAAAAGAGTTGTAAAAACAACTTGCGTCAATGATCGAAGTACATCCAATATTTCGATTTCTCATTCCAAAGAGATAACTGACATAGGTGTGAACCTTTATTTGTGTACGCCAATAACGACTACTATAAATCTGCTATACAACAGGTGATAATTACGCTGTATTTGGCCACTTAGCCTCGACGAGCAAATTACATGAAGCTACTGACCCCAGCTTGAGCAAGTGTGCCTCTTCTAAAAGCCATTAATCGTGGATATTTTACTCTCCAACGGTTCCAGTGCCATTTTCTCTACGTAAGCCATAAAATTCCACTGGCCGTCAGATGAATTTCAAGGCAACTAAACTCACTGCAACTCTGAATTCGTGCTTCTGTGACAATTACTGTGTGGTCTAGTAAACACATAACAGAAATACACAGTTATTTTCTTGGCAAAAAAGGAAGCCCGAGACAGGAAATAGGAAACGACCCCTAGGGAAATGTATTCAGATTAGAGCGTAAGAAGCCGACGAAATGGAAGAGTTGTCAGTTGCGAGAGTGAAAAAATTAACACGGCCATCAACAGTTTAGTTTCGATCTGGCCTAAATTGCATCAGGTAGAATTCTAGGCAGTGTGTCAAAAAAATCTTGATTCAAAGGTAGAAAAATGCGCGGAGAGCAATACTGAATGTAGTAAAACAAGGAAAAGAATATGTGTTTCTCATACTTTGTAACCTGTTTCTTTATGAGCTTTTCCGTATAACATCCCTCTCACTGAAATGCGGCTCCAAATTTAAGGATCACCTCAGAGAACTACTCACAATATACACTGATGAGGCAAAACATTGTTACCACTGCCCACCGCGATACTGAATGCCACTTGGTGGCGTTGCTGGCACCTAAAGCGGTAATGAAAGTGTATAACCGGAACAGGGATGAATGGGGACTCATTCAAGCGGCGATCCGAGCCGTGAGTGGGGAAATCTACTGACATAAGCGACTCTGAAAAACAGCACATTGTTCGGTCCCGGAACCTAGGACGAGCATCTGGCAATCGGCGAAGAAGATCGGCTGCTCCGGTGCGGGTGAGCATCTGCGGAAAGTGGTTGAACGACGGTGAAGCCAAGAATAGGCGACAGAGTGCTGGATGTCCACACCTCATCACAGAACCCGAAAGTCGAAGGCCTTCTCAGTCTTTAAAGCCGTATCGGCGGCGGTCTGTGACAGATCTGACGACAGAATACAACTGTTTCGGAGCAACCGTTCAGCGCACATTGTTGAACATAGGGCCCCGCAGTAGATGACCCCCGTGTGTTCCCCTGTTGTCCCAAAGACATCGTCAGTTGCTATGGCAATGGGCACGGGACCGTCGAGACCGGGCCGTGAATTAGTCACGTTTCGTATTACACCAGGTCGACGATCATGCCCAATTACGCCGTTATTCAGCCGAATTTCTGCTCGAAACCCACATCGCTCCACGGACGCAGGCCAGTGGGACCAGTATTATGTTATGGAGGCATTCACTTCCCTCCATGCCTGATGATTCCCTGACGGCGGTGGCATTTTCCAGCAGGATAACTGCTCCTGTCACAAAGCCAGAATAGTGTTAATGTAGTTTCAAGAGCATAACAGCAACGCAAAGTGATGTCTTGGCTACCAAATCGGATTGATCTGAATTCGATGAAACACATCTGGGACGCTACAGATGTCAATTCTGCGCTGACAAACCAAGGGCTCTCTCTCTCTCTCTCTCTCTCTCTCTCTCTCTCTCTCTCTCTCTCTCTCTCTCTCTCTCACACACACACACACACACACACACACATATATATATATATATATATATATATATATAGGAGCGTGTGGTTTTACGTTGCATGTAGCACGTGGTCATGTCGTTTGTTGAAAGAGCCTTTGCCCTACCATCAATGAACTCACTAATGCTTCATATATATTACATACGAAACATTTCTGTTAGTATTTTCCTACCTGTCGCTACCACTTGTTCGTACATACGCGGAATATTTTATCCTGGCCATTGACCATCACCATGACATTCTATCGAGGACCTCGCGGCCCGTGCAAATAAATCGTGCATGAGTAATGTCCTGTAATTAATTGTACAAGGGCTTAAGAATGGACACATTTAAACGCATTTCTATACTGACGTTGAATTTAACTCATCTTTAGGGTATGTGATATTTCAATGATTACAAAATCGATTCAGATTTACAAAGAACTCCCGGGTTCCCGGGTTCGATTCCCGGCGGGGTCAGGGATTTTCTCTGCCTCGTGATGGCTGGGTGTTGTGTGATGTCCTTAGGTTAGTTAGGTTTAAGTAGTTCTAAGTTCTAGGGGACTGATGACCATAGATGTTAAGTCCCATAGTGCTCAGAGCCATTTTTACAAAGAACTGGCAGTATAAGTCCATTTTATTTTTCCGATACACCTTTTCTGGCCTGAATGCATGCACTGGATTGGTTGTGTGTCCTCTACTGGGGCAAGCTGCTACCCGACAACTGTTTTATCTGGTCCTCGATATTCTGGATACTTGTGCCGGGACGGAGTTGACATCAGAACTGGACGCTCGCATGTCCTATAGGGGAGAGATCTGGGGATCTTGCTGACCACGGGGGTACCTTAACATTAGGTAGACAGTTCAGAGAGACACGTGCCCTGTGTGGGCCAGCATTAGCCTGTTGAAAAATCTCACCACGATACTGTCGCATGAGAGGTAACACTTGAGGATGCAGGATGTCTATGACGGCAGAGTTCTCTGAGCCACTGCTAGCCATGACTTGAAATCATCCCCGATGGTTCCCCACACCGTGAAGCCTGCATTAACGTCTCTGTGCCTTTACAGAACACTGGAAGAATCGGGACCTGTCCCCAGGTCACCACCATTCTCTACGATAATCATCCAACGCAGTACATAAAACAAGATTCATTACTGGACACAATACGTCGCCATTCATCAGCAGTTCATGCTCCCCAGTCATGGCACCACTCCAAACACAGCTGTTTATGTTTTAGATTTAACGACAGCCTACGTGTGGGCTGCCAATTCCCTAGTCCGCTGTTGCTAATCTCAGACGAATGACGCAGATTGTTGTAGGGAATCCATAACTTGTTCCGGGGTGACGTGCGCGGGTGTAAAGGGGCTGTGACGTGCTCGGTGCTCGATACGGCGATCCTCCCTCGTGGTGGTCAGACGCGATCGACAGGAGCCTTGACGAGTGTGCCTGACCTCGCGTTCCACCATCGCGCCCCGCAAATCTGGGTGTTGCACGATTCGCCCGGCCAGCAAAATGGACACCCACGACGAGATCCCTTTCAAACTCTTTCAGGTGCTGATAACGCTGTCTCACACAAATACGTGGCATCTCCGTGCCTTTCGCATTGACCGCTCAACATCTGACGCTGTTCGTCCCGCCGGCCGGTGTGGCTGAGCGGTTCTAGGCGCTTCAGTCTGGAACGGCGATACCGCTACGGTTGCAGGTTCGAATCCTGCCGCGGGCATGAATGTGTGCGATGTCGTTAGGTTAGTTAGGTTTAAGTAGTTCTGAGTTCTAGGGTACTGATGACCTCGGACGTTAAGTCCCGTAGTGCTCAGAGCCATTTGAACCATTTGAGCTGTTCGTTCGTGCTCCTCATCACCCCACCAGACCTTGTAACAACCTTAAACACCGACACTCTGGTGTCCGTTCTACCTGTCACAGAGAATTGCATCTCATCATTAACATACCCACCGACAGTGCGTACATGTACGAAGTTACACTGACTTCTGGCCATATCTTCCGGGAGCTAGACTTTTTTTGTCAGGCAGTATACTTAAAACGAGAATGAGAATTTCACTCTGCAGCGGAGTGTGCGCTGATATGAAACTTCGTGGCAGATTAAAAATGTGTGCCGGACCGAGACTCGAACTCGGGATCTTTGCCTTTCGCGGGCAAGTGCTCTACCATCTGGGCTACCCAAGTTCTGCAAGGTTCACAGGAGAGCTTCTGTAAAGTTTGCAAGGTAGGAGACGAGGTACTGGCAGAAGTAAAGCTGTGAGGACGGGGTGTGAGTCGTGCTTGGGTAGCTCAGACGGTAGAGCACTTGCCCGCGAAAGGCAAAGGTCCCGAGTTCGAGTCTCGGTCCGGCACACAGTTTTAATCTACCACGAAGTTTCATATTTAAAACGAACTTTATAATTTTAAGTTTACACCTGAATCTTCCCCTTTAGTTCACATTAACAGTTTGAAATTTCTCCTCTTTATCTACATCTACCTGATACTCCGCAAGCCACCTAATGGTGTATGGCGGAGGGGACTTTCGGTACTACTATGTGATCCCTCCAACCTTGTTCCACTCGCGAATAGTGCGTGGGAAGAATGACTATCGGTAAGCCTCTGTACTGGCTCTAATTTCTCGAATTTTCTCCTAGTGGTCAATACGCGAGATGTATGTGGGGGGAAGTAATATGTTGTCAGACTCCTTCTAAAAAGTGCTGTACCGAAATTTCAATAGTAAATGTCTGCGCGATGCACAAGTCCTCTCTTGTAACGTCCGCCAGTGGAGTTTGTTAAGCATCTCCGTAAAGCTCTCTCGCCAGCTGAATGATCCCGTGACGAAACGCCCCGTTCTTCGTTGGATCTTCTCTATCTCCTTCTCAGGATCCCACATAGATGAACAATACTCAAGAATCAAGTCCGTAGTAATTTGTAAGTTGTTTTGGTATTACGAAATCTTTTTCTTCAGTACTAAAGACGAGCGGGAGATCTCTCGTGGCAATTAAGCTAAACGCTCCTGTTGCTTTTCTGTATTATCTTGCTTCGAACACCTGTTAGTTATGACAGGTCGAACGAACCGCAGTACGTACTTTTTCGTGACATTTCTATTTTACCTACCACCTAGTGGCTAAAGTAGGTCATAATTTCACAGTAGTAAGTTGTACATGTACTTAAAATGAAAGTAATTTGGTTTTTCGGCGTTTTAACAAAACTGCAGATTTATATGCTTAGGAACTTAAAACTAATTAGGAAATGGAAATATCACAAATCAATAATTTATTAAGAAGGTAGCGGAGAATTTAGATCTGTATACTGCGACCATCGATGCTGCCCCGGAGGGGTGCCACATTAAAACATTAATCCTCTCGCTCCCGGACAGTCACCGCCCGATCTTCCACTAAGCGTCATTCCAAGGCGAGGATCTCAGCAATACTTTGAGCCTCTCGCCCTCAGATGGCGTAGAGGCCGCGTCAGGTTAGGTTCTACATTGTCTACTGGGAAGCGTGTGCTGTCCTCTGTTTCCACAGCTGACTTACTGTTTAATATTTAGTCTAATGTACTCTTTTTCGGATGTAATGCACATATTACGTGCTAAACGTCTGGCTCTGGCTATTACTAATCGGGGACTCGCAGGGAGATCGTGCGCTACCAAATTAAGATCACTAGACCGAGCGGGAAACCTGTCAGCGTCTTGGCAGTCGCAGTAGCTTTCTCTGCCCTGCGTTTGAAACAGGCCTCATTGTCAGCCCTGCAGTCTTTACAGGGGTCACGACTCCTTCCTGGCCTGCAGTGTGTCGCAGTGGCGCTGCTACCCGCCGCTCCGACGGCGGCCTCGGACAGCTGCACACGTGTTTCCCGGCAAGGCCGCAAAACATGTCGCGGCGCTGGCGTCAGCGAGCCAGCCGCTGGCCGGCAAACAGGGCGATAGATTCAGCCGTGTCGAAAGAACTGCCACGAGAAACGTCCCTTTGTAATCACTGTTTCTAGCTCCAACCAGCGTGCACTACAGTACGTGTGCTATGGCAAGATACCTCGGCATTTAAGTTAACAAAGCGACGAAACTCATGATTAAACTTGCAAGACTCAACATTATAAGATACAGACTGTCACTACAGACAATGAGGACATATTACACAAAACTCTTTGAGTGAATAGCTTGCTTTGCACGTAGTGTTTGAGCACAGGCATTACGCAAAGGTACACATAAAACCAGTGCGATCAGAAGAGCATTCTACTCGGTTCTCGGGGGCTTTCGGCACGACCTTGATTGAGACAATGTGTGTAGTACAAGGAGTTTTCCCTACAGGTATTACAATTCGCCACACAGCAGCTTCCTACTGGCAGAAGAGGGGAAGACGGGACAAAATAATAACTGGACAAGGCACAGTCGACAAACGAAAATTAAACAAGTGGAGAATTGACAAGCGGTTCTAGGCGCTTCAGTCTGGAACCGCGTGACCGCTACGGTCGCAGGTTCGAATCCTGCCTCGGGCATGGATGTGTGTGATGTCCTTAGGTTAGTTAGGTTTAAGTAGTTCTAAGTTCTAGGGGACTGATGACCTAAGATGTTAAGTCCTATAGTGCTCAGAGCCATTTGAACCATTTTTTCTTCTTCTTTCGCTACATCAAGTTCGAAGTTTTACCGAGCTCTCGCACCTGATGCAGCTTCCGATGACATTTTAAATCAACTCCCAATCTCCACTGTTATCCTAAGTTCGGAAACACATTGTAACCTAATTAATCAACACTTTGTTAATTAAGTATTACCACAGTGATGGCAGCATATGTAACAGATGTAACCATACACATACAAGGTATAAAGGGAATAGCAGTCACATCACATCTAAGTAAAATTGCTGTCTCCTGTTTCTTCCATTAAATACACTTTTAATTTTACTTTAAAATACATCCACAACCTATTGTTTATATCATTTATTATCATTATCTAAGTTAGCAAAACGCTTAAACAAAATTGTTTATATGCGTTACACATATTTAAGTAATTTTTTATTTTACCCACTTGTAAAATTCTCAAAAACAAAATGTGCTAGTACTGAACGTAAATTTGTATGATACAACATATAAAATCACGCAATGTACAACCTGCTATATAACAAAAGGCAGCAGATCTTTACTTAAGAAATAAATAAATACGTTTTTCGCATTTGTATCCTTCAAAAGCATCTACTCCGTAATGTAAAAATGCACAGCCACCAATGGGTTTTGTTACTAGCCTGGCATTTCTCTCTGTTTGGGTTAAAGCTGCAGCTACTATTACATCTTTCTTTATATCCCTTTTCTCTTTGTTACTCGTCTGGCATTTCTCTCTGTTTGGGTTAGAGAAATCCACCACTATCTCTGTAGCTACTATTACATCCTTCTTTACAACCCCCTTCTCTTTAATGGCCAGTGTAGTTACTACTTACAGTTCTACAGAACGCATCGAGGTCTTGCCAGATATGAAATTACATTCTTTTCTGGAAATTTCACTAACAGTTTTTCGTCGTGCTATGTATTCAAACACGAAATGCGGGATATTTCTCTCTCTGTCTGTGTGTGTGTGTGTGTGTGTGTGAAACAAATGCCGCTTTGACAAAGCCGTACTCTGTACCTAGCTTCGGATATCCGTCACGGAAGTTTAAAGCAACTTTGTGTTCACGATCTTCATTCATTATATGCTAAATGTTTGGTAGAACAAAAAAAAAAAAGTTTTTGTAGAATATGCAGTTATAGATGACAGCCTTACTGGAAGGAAACCTTACGAATGTCCATCATTTCGTGTTTGCATAACAGGTGGACTTTATATGCGGTAACTGTGTA
This sequence comes from Schistocerca americana, assembly GCF_021461395.2. NCBI lineage: Eukaryota > Metazoa > Arthropoda > Insecta > Orthoptera > Acrididae > Schistocerca > Schistocerca americana. The sequence continues at coordinate 375,121,232 of NC_060123.1, read as the reverse complement.
AATATCGTCTGTTGAGAAATTTTCAACCAAGTATAGCGCCTGACATCACCCACAAAACTCTGAAAAATGCGAAATCTGTTCTCCGGCAACCACAAAGACGCAACTTCATACTATAGTAACGAGCTGTAAACGCAATATCATCTCATATGCACTATCGCAACACATGAAAATAAAATGTGTGCGAATATGGAACGAAATAGCTAGGCAGGTTTGTAAGAAGTTAAGGAGGTGGCCAAATTTAGTAGGATATCGGGAATTTGAAGTGACTGTATAAATACTGCTTGCAGAAGCCTTGTACGACGTACCGTTGCATATTGTTGAAATCGAGTTAGAAATTGAGATATTTAATAGATAAGGATGGATTGTAAAGAGATTGTTCAACATCCTTGAGTGCTATGCAAGCACTGAACGGTCTTAATTAGCAGCCATTCTCGAAAATATGGAAAATATATTGCGGAAAACTATAAAGAAAAGCTCTGAAAGTGGTTTCACTTGTTCAAATGCTCGTTACCAGTTAACATGTGCATTTTTCGGAAGTAATAAATTTTAGTTAGGTGAGCAAAAGCTACGTTTGTACGGTTTGAGGAAACCAAACGAAGAACCCGTTTGACGACACCGCCTCTGGGAGGCCGCCTTCATTTGCGCGCGCGACGAACTGATTGGCTAACTTCAACGCTAGATAACTCGTAAACGGCAGCGCAAAGTATTGAATTTTTTTCTTAACAATTATTTCTCAGCGCAACCTCCCCTGCACACCATTACGGACTTTAAACACTGTTTCTGACCATCTTGTGTGGTAAAGGCAGATAACATTCAATTATTTTGTTGTAAGCGTTTCTAAAGTTGTTTCGTGCTTGGGAGGCGCGTACTAACATTGCTGCGCTCAGCATTTGGGTGTACGTGTATAATACTCTGAACAATACTATTATTTATATGAACGTGTGATTTACAGTATTTGCTGTTTGCTGTGTTCCTCATGTCTGCTGCCATTTGATAAATAGCTTCCTGTACCACACATCCCCATCTTCTCCTCTTTGTTCTTCTTCGTTGAGGCTGGAAGCACATTATTAATAGCCGCCTCACCTCTTCCCTTCTTCTCAGATGTCCGTAACAGATGAACCTGTCTCTTTCTATCCATGCTATGATTCGTCCATCATCTCTATTTTGTTGCTTTACTATATTGTGAACGCGCCAGTCTGGTACTAGTTCGTTTCCATTTACAGGGATTTAGCTTATTTTTCAATTTTTTACCAACTTACAACCTTGCTGCATTTAATAAAGCTATCGCATCAAAAAGTATTTTACACATTCTTTTTTACTTTGGGTCTTCCCGAACGGATATGTTCAACCTTGGGCAACTGCATTTTATATATATATATATATATATCTTTTTGCCGTTTTTAAGTCAATATTGTATGTCAGTCTCACAATTTGATTGTTTATGAAATAAAGATTCACACTACTTAAATTCCTTGCAGTTCTTAACCATGTTTTTCCTACGTAAAATGGTTCAAATGGCTCTAAGCACTATGGGACTTAACACCTGAGGTCATCAGTCCCCTAGACTTAGAACTGCTTAAACCTAACTGCCCGAGGCAGGATCCGAACCTGCGACCGTAGCAGCAGCGCTGTTCCGGACTGAAGCGCCTAGAACCGCTCGGCCACAACGGCCGGCCAGAAAATAAGGCACCGCATTTTTTTCCCTTCAACAATTCTTTATTGAACGTAGTGAGAATTACACATACGAAAGAATAGTGTTTTATCTACACACCCTATTTTTCCGCGTAATCTCCATCCCTTTCTATGGCCTTCCTCCAGCGCGAAACAAGGGCGCGTACGTCCTGAAGGTACCAATCCCGGTCCTGGTGGCGGAGTCAGTGCTTCACTCTGTGCATAACCTCCTCATCGTCCTCAAAACGTCTTTCACGAATGGCATTCTTTAATGGCCCACGCAAATGGAAGTCCGAGGGGGCTAGGTCAGGGCTGTCAGGTGTGACAGCCGTGGATGGTCTCCCCGAGCGCTGCAAATCGCGGAGCTCCGTCGAACCGCCTTCTGAAGACCTCACCCTCCGTGCCCAGCGACTAACTGTACTTCTGTCGACAGCATATGTTCCATAGACTTTGCACAAGCGTTTGTGAATATTCCCCACAGTTTCTTTCTTTCCAGAGAGAAATTCAATGTTGCCACATTGCTTGTAACATACATCACATACAGACGCCGTTTTGAAACTGCCCTGCAGCTACACTATCTGTTGGAAGTGACGGAAACTTTGCGCGCTCGCTCAGGAGACTTCAAATTATACACACGTAACATTTCGCATTCGTAGCATTGTTTTCGGATGAGAAAAAAAATCCGGTGCATTGCTCTCTGGGCAGCCCTCGTACAATGAGAGCCGTCTAACTTAACGCGGACCATAATCTAGAATGGTAAATACGTTTATTCCACGAAACTATCGAGCTTCTGTATTCAGTTCTGGGTGCTTTCACACGGTCAGACTAAAAAATTAACGCTGGTTCCTCTCCTCCCCATACTGACCGAAAACTAGTGTTGAACGTTTATTCCATTACCGGCTGTTTGATGGCCACGCGCCGTCACACTAACGTGCATTACGGAGACTGGTTTTGTACATGTACGGGGCTAGTTACCAAATTTACATAAATCATGTCGGATTTGTCCAATACTTCAATACTTTTTATTTTTTATTTTTATTTTGTCGCTCGTTTCACTCGGGACTATGAAACCGTGACAAGTTACCAGAATTGTTGCGTTCCACTTCCGTGTATTGTATTTCTTAAGCCCAAATGTTAGTGTAAAACGTACTAGCTTGAAAATAACAATAGAGGTATTTCTCTCGTCGAAACACTCACTACGATTCAGCGTGCAAGCATAGTAAATATTTTAGGAGGTGGTAGTACAAACTGTTTCGTACAAAACTTTCCATGTAACGTGTGTCAATCTCTGATAAGTTTTCATTTCGCGTGTTGATACTTCAGTTGTTATGGACTATTTAGTGTTGTTATTTCTGTTTTGAAGGTCAAGTTGTGAAGCTGCGCTTGAATGTGTGTACTTCCATTTTCCAAAAGTTATTGTGATTGTAATCTGTTGGCAAATTTTAATGTATTCTTTAAGCACACAACGCGTATTTAAAGTGCTGAATATGTTGATACAAAATCTGTGTACGGTTTTGTAACGGAATCACTGACGCTGCTTGTAGAGGATAGGGTAGACGGTTTCCTAACAGCAGTGTAAAAGATTCCAGAGTGCTTACTCGTGTTTTCAGTAAATTCCATGAGACTGGTGTAGTGCCCAGCAGTCATACCTCATCTGAACGTGCAGAGGAACAGTGTGTGAATGAAGTAAAGCCTTCATTCACTTCATAGAAGGCAGCACTTTCTACACGTACCGCTGCTCTAAATACAAAAATGGTTCAAATGGCTCTCAGCACTATGCGAATTAACTTCAGAAGTCATCAGTCGCCTAGAACTTAGAACTAATTAAACCTAACTAACCTAAGGACATCACACACATCCATGGCCGAGGCAGGATTCGAACCTGCGGCCGTAGCGGTCGCTCGGTTCCAGACTGTAGCGCCTAGAACCGCACGGCCACTCCGGCCGGCTCTAAATACACCCCCGAATATGGGCGACATTATGTATCCACAGCCTCTATTCTCATTTACAGCGGATTCAGCACCTCCGAGCAGAGGAAAGTAGACGACTAGAGTTTTGTCGTTGGCTAACTGCAAATAGCCGAGTGATCCAGTCACTGAGTGTGCTGGAGCACGCTTTCGCCAGCACACCGATCGGCACTAGGAAACATTGTATAGAAGGCGCTGAATTAGGTGTGCCTATGACAAGAGGCCAAGACATGTCCCCAGGCTACGTGGCGATAGCACCCCCTGGGCAGGGCGCATACGGGCCGCCGCCGCTGACCGAGCTATCTCAACTTCTCAATCTCAGTGCCTCAGTACGTCACATCCGGACTCAGTTGGCATTGCATCTCAGTACGTCGCAGTGTGCTCTAGTCTTCCACAGTGATAGTCGTCGCCTTGCACCTTTAGCTAGTTGTGAGGGAACATTTAGTCATTGTATATAGTTATGATATGGACACGTACAAGACTGAAGAATTAGTACATGTTATTTGCTTGCTGTTAACCACAGAACTTCAGACTGGATGTCATTGAAGTTAAGTACTCAATTGGTTCCTGTAATAAAATGTATTTTAACGACGTGTACATTGTGTGTTGTGGTGAGAGGAAACCGGCCACCCACCTATTATACCACCCTCTCCTCATCGAGCCAGGAACCCCAAACCACGATAAGAGGGCACAGCCACAACACTGATAAACCACTTATATTCTTGACGGTATCAATAACGCTTGTAACACAACATTGGTGGTCCGAGAGAAACGACATTTTCCGGAATGCTTCTCTGTAAATGTTTGGTGTGGTACACAATCAGTTCATTGGGCACATTGTCTTACCGCGTCGTCTTACAGGGCATCGTTATCATCCAACACTATTCGGCGACGGCTACAAGGATGGGTATGTTTTTCTGACGTAGTGCCCCTGCACATTTCAGCCATCAAGTGAAATCATCTGAACCTAATATTTCCTGAAAGATGATTTGGCAGAAATGGTTACATTTGTTGGCCACTTGTCCCGTTAGAGTTTTTCCCGGGGGTTGTTGAAAGGTGAAGTCTACAAAGAGAAAGTAAACACGAGAACCGAATGTTCAAATGTGTGTGAATTGCTAAGGGACCAAACTGCGTTGGTCATCGGTCCCTAGACTCACACATTACTTAAACTAACGTATGCTAAGAACACACACACACACACACACACACACACACACACACACACACACACACACACACGACAAAAGGAGGACTCGAATCTCCGGCCAGTCATGGACTGTGGGGCTGGTCCCGGCGGAGGTTCGAGTCCTCCCTCGGGCATGGGTGTGTGTGTTTGTCCTTAGGGTAATTTAGGTTAAGTAGTGTGTAAGCTTAGGGTGTGATGACCTTAGCAGTTAAGTCCCATAAGATTTCACATACATTTGATTTTTTTGAATCTCCGGCGGGAAGGGCCGCGCAGTCCGTGACATTACGCCTCAAACCACGCGGCCACTCCGCGCGGCTCACAATTACCGAGCTGACCGTTCGGATTAGAATTGTGCTGGCCTTATTAAAGAATTCCAAGCTCAGAAAAGCTACACATGGTGAAGGAGATAGCCTTTACCGTTCCGTCGACAACCAGGCCATTACAGACGGAGCACAAGCTCGGACTACGGAAGGATGAAGGAAATCGGCTGAGGCCTTTCAAAGGAACCATCCCGGCAGAAGCGATTTGGGAACTCACGGAGCTACACGTGAAGTCGTCAAGTATCTTCAAAAGCTACTCAGATGGAATTCATGAAAATCAGCTTTGTTCTCCTGTGGGCGTTTGTTTAGTTTACATTCTAACAGCTGTGTCTTTCTAACCAATAAAAATGGACAAACGCTACGTGCAATGTTTTATTTGAAACAGTCTATTCTAGCACCTCATAAAGCACTCTATATTGTTACGGCACCGTCCTGAATGCAGCTGTTGCCGACTCTTACATTTTGCTGCTAAACCGAGTGTGGTGACAGACGACACACAGGCTAGTGTCGGCACAAGGGCAGTGTGATCACGGATGTGCCTGTGTTGTTACACGCGCGCAGAGCTCCCCACCGCAACCTATCGCAACGTTGAGTTCCGATCAAGGTTACGCGCGCTGCAAGGCCACCAGTCGTCGCACCGGCGTACCCAGTCACCTGGACACGGCGGGCCGGGCCGGCTGGCGCCCTTGGTATTTGGTCCGCCCCTCCCCCAACTGGGTCATAACTGCCTCGACAAGTTGCGTAAAGTCTGGGGAACTCTCACCACAACCGCTGGAAACCAAAGCGGTAACCGAATCATTATGTATGGCAGTTACATACAAACACGAGGGTAATCCCAAAAGTAAGGTCTCCTATTTTTTTTGTAAGTACCTAGTCCTGTTTATTTCTACAATGGTTTACATCAGTTTACAGCATGAACATTTAGCTATTTTTCGACATAATCGCCATTTCTGTCGATGCATTTTTGTACACGCTGTGGCAGTTTTTGTACGCCCATGTCATACCAACTCGCCGCCATGCTATTCAGAAAGATATGAACCTCTTCTTTCACCTCGTCGTCGGAGCTGAATCGCTTTCCGGCCAAATGTTCTTTTAACCTAGGGAACAGGTGATAGTCACTGGGCGCCAAGTCAGGACTACAGGGTCTGTGGGTGATTACGTTCCACTGAAACTCTTGCAGGAGAGCAACGGTTTGCCGAGTGATGTGTGGGCGAGCGTTGTCATGGAGTATGTGTACGCCCTTGCTCAACATTCCTCTTCTCCGGTTCTGAATTGCCCGTTTGAGTTTTTTCAGTCTCTCAGTACCTGTCAGCGTTAATTGTGGTCCCAGCGATTTAGCTCCTACGACGAGGTAAAAGAAGAGGTTCATAACTTCCTGAACAGCATGGCAGCGAGCTGGTATGACATGGGCATACGAAAACTGCCACAACGTCTACAAAAATGCATCGACAGAAATGATGATTATATCGAAAAATAGCTAAATGTTCAATCTGTGAACTTATGTAAACCATTGTAGAAATAAACAGGTCTACGTACTTATAAAAAAAATAGGAGACCTTACTTTTGGGATTACCCTCGAACTAACCGCAAATCTCTTACCTGTGGATAGCAATCCCAGTTTGTTACCTTATAATACGCAAATGAATATAGTAATCACACTAAAGGCTTTCAGAAAATGAATGGCAACATTTTCAGGAATTATACCGGGTGGCTACAACTAAGGTCCCCGTAAACGATCAAACTTGTTTGACGAAATTGCTCTTATCTTGCCACGGATTTGCCAAGCAAGCCCGCACACGTTGAAACAACGTTTGTCAATTTAGTCTCACTTTGAATCAGACGCTGTTAGTCTTCGTAAATATTTTGACAGTAGTGAGAACGGCCACAAATGCAAACAAACCAGTCCTGGCGTTGACTTTGGCACTGTGTTTAAGGAAGAGGGAGAGGGAAACAAGACTCAGGTCCAAAGAATGGCTTAAAATGAGAGATTCGCCTATGAATACCTGCTAAAAGAAATATTACCCTCAGAACCCGATGATTACATCAACTTTCCTCGAATGTGTCTGTCAAGTTCGCTCTTATCTAGCCACGGATATGTCAAACAAGTCCGTACACGAATCACGAAAGCTTGTCGATTTAACCTTAACATTGAAGCAGAAGGTTTTCATGTATGGTGTGTTTTGACACTAGAGGAAATGGCTACAAATGCACATAAAGCGTTTTTAGTAGCATAGAGATATGCACCAAAACACTCTTCGCACTGAAGACCACAAAAACAACGACACTAACTCTGGCACTGTGTTCAAAGAATAAGAAAACAAGACGCTGGTCCAGGGAATGGTTTAAAATGAAAGAGATATATGCAACTGAAAACTGGTTAATGGAAATGTTACATTCGGAACCTGATGATTACATCAGCTTTCTGCGGATGGACAGTGAAACATACCTTTTTTAGCGTTACTTCGCCCTCACACTGACAAAGAAGACACAAGGATGCGAAAATTTATTCTCTTCTACTTATTGCTCTAATGAGAGCTCATTAAGTTACCAAAACGTAGGAACATATAGCCTACATCGTCCGTGAAAGAACCAAAGAAGTTCAATTTCTTTTATTTCACTCCACTTCTGCTTGTATGCGACGGTGTTCGGAGTGCTGCAGGGCGGGCTGTATACACCACAGGACGTTGAAACATTGTAGGTCTGCTCATTAATCTGTGCGCTCGCGGACTATGCTGAAAAAAAAAGTGTTTCTTTTTCTGGCACTAGGTGAAAATATGGCGCTGTAAGCAGTCAGAATTTGGTGTGGCTGCAGGAAAAGGAGAGAGACAATCAAACACGTGATAACGGTGGTTTTGGCACTTTTGTCAGTATAGGGTCACAAGTTGCGGCATGTGTTCAATATGGTCTCCCGATCCAGGAATATGCTGCATCCTGAACACGCTATGGTCGACAGTTACTCGCACCATATACGATGCAATCAGAGGGATATGTCGTCGTATGCTATCCTCCAGATCAGGAAGAGTGCGAATGCAGCCCTAACAGACGTGATCTTACGGATATCCCCACAACAAAAATTCACATGGATTTAGGTCGGGGAATCTGGAAGGCTGCGTATTTTGTAATTGAGTACAGATGATGCGGTCGTTACCGTAAGTTTCTCGAAGGATATCTTTCACCTGGTAAGTAATGTGTGGGGTCGTCCCATCTTGCATAAAAATTATTGTGTGGACACAGTTGCGTTCTTATAAAGCTGGAATCACGTGTTGGACAAGGAGGTCCTTATAAGGTGCAGATGTCACTGTACACCTAATGGGCCAGTGAGATGTCATCTGTAAGAAAAACGGCCGGAGAACGATAGAGCTTGTGAAATTACAGCACACAGTCACGTAAGGTGAGTGCAGTGGGTGTTCCTACACAACGTATGGTGAAGTAGAGCCTCATATGCGACAGTTCTGTGCATTCATGGCGTAGTGCGGAGTAAAATGTGCTTCGCCCATCCAAAGAATGTTCCCCAGCCACAGGTCATCCATTTCAATGCGTGCCAAAAGTCGAAGGGCAAAAACACGGCGTTGTGGCCTATCTTGGGGCTTCATTTGGTGCGCATTCTAAATGTTGTAGGGATACCAGTGTAAAATACACCGCAAGATCTTTCGAACTATTGACCAAGGGAGAGAATTCCTGACACAGCTCGAGCACTGGCTGCAGTATTTGAGGCATGTGGTGCACGATCGGCTATAGCTTCATCAACTTCATCAACAACTGCTATGGGAATGGGCCACTCCCTCTCCCTGCCGCACAACCTAGTTCACCCGTTTTTTCAGATTTCTTGATCGTATTCCTTAGTCCATTTATTGACAAGGGGCCTCTTCAGAGCTGTTTCTGTCGGCGATATTCCCTCAAAGCGGCGCTGCTATTGCTGTCGTTCTGATAAAACAACTCTAACAGTAAACATTTCACATTCTGACGGCTTCCAGTCCCATATTTTCATCTGGTAGTGGAAAGTGGAACTATAATTCTTTTCAGAATACGCGGCGAGGGCACCAATTAATGAGTATACTCCGCAGGTGCACCAGTTAATGAATATACCTACGAGGTGTCACAGTCCTGCGATATATATGGCCCGCACTACAGCACTCTGAACACGGTTAGTTCCATTATAACCACCCTGTATTTATTTGTGATGTTACATATTTCTAGAGGCGTCTGTGGGATTGTCAACTTGGCTGTGTTCTCTCCAACTGATGATTGTGATAAGGATGGTGATAAGAATGATAAGGTTGATGACGAGGACGACGAATTCGGGTTTCCAAGGGACTCAACAATGTGATTAGTAGTCCCTTTATACTAATAATCAAGGAGCCCATAGAAAAATTTTGCGAGTGGTGTAGACTGATTCGGATCACGAATTGTGACACAGTCACAGAAAATGACAGACACAACAGCGAACTGAAAGTACCGGTAAAAGAAGCTGTAGCACGCACAAAAATGAAGCTGGAGTACCGAGAGGAAGAGCGCGGCCAAAGTTTCCCCAAAACAAGAGCTATAGGGTTAATGTACTTGGTGGCTCTCTCTTCCTTACCTCTGTACTGACACTGGGAGCAAATACCATAACAAAAAATAGAAAAAAAACAGTTAAATGTTTTGTGAAACAATTTACCTAAAAGTAACAAAACAGTAGAGAGATACTAGCCGCGACTGTGAATAATGCTGGAGGTCGGACTCCACAATCTACATAACCCACCAGATCAGTATCCTCAATTACCAACGTTAGAGCAAAGTCTACAAAGAAGCCATGGATTACTCGAGGAATAGGGGTATCTTGTAAAACAAAAAGAAAACTGTATCTGTCAATCCGAAAAATTTCCAATGTTGATGCTACAGCACATTATAAGAAATACTGCAAAATATTAAAGACTGTAATATGGATGTCAAAGCAAATATATTACAAGGAAAAGATAGTCATATCAGATAACAAAATAAAGACAATATGGGATATAGTGAAGGAGGAGACCAGTAGAACCAGACATGAAGAAGAACAAATAGCATTAAGAGTAAATGATACATTGGTGACAGATGTGTATAGTGTTTCATAACTTTTTAACAAACATTTTATAGCTGCTACTGAAAAGATGGGGTTGTCAGGTTCGGTAGATGCTGCTATGGATTACCTTAGACAAGACATTTCAAGTAACTTCCATAATATGAATTTGACCCTCACTACCCCAACAGAAATAATGTCCATCATAAAATCTTTAAAATCAAAAACATCTAGTGGGTATGATGAAATATCAACAAAGTTAATTAAAGAATATGATTCTGAGCTAAGTAACATATTAAGCTATCTGTGTAACCAGTCGTTTATCAGTGGAATATTTCCTGAATGGCCGAAATATGCTGAAGTTAAGCCACTGTTTAAGAAGGGACATAAAGAAATAGCATCAAATTTCTGTCCAATTTCACTGTTGCCAGCATTCTCAAAAAATTTCGAAAAAGTAATGTACAGTCGTCTTTATAACCATCTTATCTCAAATAACATACTGTCAAAGTCACAGTTTGGATTTCTAAAAGGTTCTGATATTGAGAAGGCTTTCTACACTTACAGTGAAAATGTGCTTAATTCATTAGACAAAAAATTGCAGGCAACTGGTATATTTTGTGATCTGTCAAAGGCATTTGACTGTATAAATCACAATATCCTTTTAAGTAAACTATTATAGTGTAACAGGAAATGCTGCAAAATGGTTCAAATCTTATATCTCTGGCAGGAAACAAAGGGTGTTATTAGTAAAGAGACATCATCCAACTGGGAACTAATTACATGTGGGGTCCCACAAGGTTCCGTTTTGGGGCCCTTACTTTTTCTTGTGTATATCAATGACCTTTCATCAGTAACATTACCAGATGCCAAGTTTGTTTTGTTTGCCAATGATACAAACATTGCAATAAATAGCACATCAAGTGTAGTCTTAGAAATATCAGCCAATAAAATATTTGTGGACATTAATCACTGGTTTCTAGCCAATTCTTTGTCACTAAACTTTGAAAAAACACACTACATGCAGTTCAGAACTTTTAAGGGGTGTCCCAAGAGTATATGTCTAACATACGATGACAAGAAGATAGAAGAAGTGGACAGTGTTAAATTCTTGGGATTACAGCTTGATAATAAATTCAACTGGGAGGAGCACAACACAGAACTGCTGAAGCGTCTTAACAAATCTCTGTTTGCAATGCGAATTTTGTCAGACATAGGGGATATAAAAATGAAAAAGCTGGCATACTATGCTCACTTTCATTCCATAATGTCATATGGGATTATTTTTTGGGGTAATTCATCAAGCCAAGCTAAAGTTTTCCGGGCACAAAAACGTGCAGTAAGAGTTATATGTGGTGTGAACTCAAGAACTTCCTGCAGAAGCCTGTTTAGGGAACTAGGGATACTAACTACTGCTTCCCAATATATTTATTCCTTAAAGAAATTTGTCATTAAAAATATGTCACTTTTTCAAACCAACAGCTAGCTCAATTCATGGAATCAATACTAGAAATAAGTATAATCTTCACAAGGATTTAAAGTCACTTAGTCTTGTACAAAAAGGTGTGCATTATTCAGGAAAACACATTTTCAATAACTTGCCAGCAGCCATAAAAAGCTTAACAACCAATGAAATTCAGTTTAAGAGAAGCCTAAAGGATTTATTGGTGGTCAACTCCTACTCCATTGATGAATTTCTTAGTAAAACCAACTGATTCGTATATAAGTACAATATAACTTCTGCACAATTTCAGTGCAGTAATGTGTTCATTGAAAATTTGTGTGTGTGTGTGTGTGTGTGTGTGTGTGTGTGTGTGTGTGTGTAAGTATAATTTAACTTCTGCACCATTTCAGTGCAGTAATGTGTTCATTTTAAATAAGTATTACAGTAGTTGTATTACATGTTTATTACCTTATAAATAAATAAAAAACTTTTTATTTTAAATTCAGTGCATTAGTATTTGTAAAATGACTCTTTCATATAGTGTTAATTAAAAAATGATGATCATTCCACTTGGGACCTGTGGAATGGTATATTAGCTTATTTGTTTTAGTTGAAATATTTGTCATGTATTGTTGTGTTTCTGACACGTTCCACATCCTGGAGGACCTTCTCACTACAGATCAATTGGAATGAAAGTAAATCTAATCTAAGTAAATCTAATCTAAGTAAATCTAATCTAAGTAAATCTAATCTAAGTAAATCTAATCTAAGTAAATCTAATCTAAGTAAATCTAATCCAAGTAAATCTAATCCAAGTAAATCTAATCCAAGTAAATCTAATCCAAGTAAATCTAATCCAAGTAAATCTAATCCAAGTAAATCTAATCTAAGTAAATCTAATCTAAGTAAATCTAATCTAAGTAAATCTAATCTAAGTAAATCTAATCTAAGTAAATCTAATCTAAGTAAATCTAATCTAAGTAAATCTAATCTAAGTAAATCTAATCTAAGTAAATCTAATCTAATACTTTTTAAAATTCAGTGTTAAACGTCGAACTTTAAATTCTCAACGGGCACCCTGTCGGTTTTAAGACGATTTCGAGCATCATCCAATGCCATGTCAAATGTTTATCTAATCTATTTTATTTTGTGCTCCATCGTTAAACTTAATTTTTCTTCTTTCTTTCCTTCACTATGAAATATAATGTATGTGCAAGATCTGCCGTCTTAACAGTCATATTCTTACAATTTTTATTTTTATTTTCAAATTTTTTTCACTATAACTGTGCATTTTCCCCGAAGTACTAATAATTTTTGTCTCACTCACCTCTACTACTTTCAAGAAATTGAATATCAGTTTTGCAAAAAATTTGATATCCCATCTGTCCATTTTCCACTCTATGAAAATTCGGACAAAAACTGAATGTGTAGCTTCTGGAGGGGTCTTGTTTCCGCTCCACTCAAACATATGCCCCCCAAAAGAAAAAAACCATAGACTCGCATTCGAAAGGGCGGTGTATTCTGGCGCAGTCATTATGGGTTTTGGTTTTCTGAGATTTTCCTAACTCGCTTGAGGCGAATTCAGGGATGATTCCTTTGCACTGGAACGACTGATTTTCTTCCCTAATCTGAGCTTGTGTTTCATCTCTAAAGACCTCGACATCGATGGGACGTTAAATCCTCATTATCCTTCCTTCCATTCTCCCTCCCAATATGTAGGTATCAAATGTGAAATCATTCGCTGATTTTTTGGTCAATTTACTTCTTTCGCCACAACAGTTCGTTTTTTTTTATTTTTGAAAAGCACACTCATTACGTCATACTTTATTAACTTCTCCCCACATTTGTCTACGCTTCATAAATTCTAAAACACACTTAAATTCGAAAAAACAACCAACGAAATTTTTTCTGTTTTGATGCCATGATTATGTCTCGTCTTGTAACACACAACAGCAGACCATAAACGTCAAAAATATACGGGAAAGGAATCAAAATGGCTATGCATCTGAACAGAGTAACAATGGTAGAGAACATCACTGCTGATTATGTTATTTTGTACAACGCTCTCAGATATCGGCAAAGCGATCGTCGCATTCATGAAGATAACGACAGGACGGGGCGAAGAGAAAGTACACAAGATCCCGTGCTATGCCATTCATTATTTGACGAGACGATTAGATCTACTTCTGCGGAACCATCTAATCAATTTGTAAATAAGCATCGTACAGTACTTTGCCCTGTGGAGATATTATGCACTTTCCTCGTGCATATATGGTTATCTATGTCTACTGATTGTAGTGGCGGCGAGATAAAAGAATCATGCATCTCTCCCTCCCACATGCAGAAGATCACCCGCGAGACTGTATTAGTGCAAATCACAAAATCATTTCTCATCTTGGCTGCACTGTGTCTTAATTTATAGTTCTTTTACTCGATGATCAGTTTCGGACATTGGCCGCTTGCAAGTGGTACATATAACGAAATCACCAAATTAACCAGCTCCGTCAACTTACGGGCATTATCTTGCTGAAATGTAAGTCCATGATGATTTGCCATGAACGGGAACAAAATGGGGCGTAGAATATCGTCATCCAGCGTTTTGAGTAAGGGTGCCGCGGACGACGACGAAAGTGGTCTTGCTATGAAAAGATATGGCACCCCAAACCATCCTTCCTGGTTGTTGGATCCTACTGCGAACGACAGTCCGGTTAGTAGCCCGTCCGGTGTGTGTCCAGACATGTCTTCGGTCTGCATTCTTGTTGACTGCAGTATAACTGTGATCGGTCCCGCTTCAAATTGGGCCCTGATGACCAGCCCATCCTGGCCTTACATTTCAGCAAGATAATGCCCGATCACATAGGGCGATGTTTTTTACTGCTTGTGTTCGTGCAGCCGACCGCGGTGGCCGTGCGGTTCTAGGCACTTCAGTCCGGAACCGCGTGACTGCTGCGGTTGCAGGTTCGAATCCTGCCTCGGGCATGGGTGTGTGTGATGTCCTTAGGTTAGTTAGGTTTAAGTAGTTCTAAGTTCTAGGGGACTGATGACCTCAGATGTTAAGTACCATAGTGCTCAGAGCCATTTGAACCATTTTGTGTTCGTGCTTGCAAATGGAATACCAAGATTTCCGATGTGAAGCAATAGCACACCAGTTGCGTTAAAAAACAATTTCTTGATATCTGCATTCTTCAAAAACAATTGCTGAAAATGATGAACAAAAATCTAAATGACAACATTGGTCCTTGCGAGGGGCAGAGACATGTGAGGCGAAATGCTGACGTAAGCGGCGCTCGGCGTTTCCAACAGAAACTGCAACGTATAACTTCACACCGCAATTTTGACACCGGCGTTTGCAGAAATGGAAAAAACAGGGAAGTCGACTTGAAGTGTTCCGGACAAATCCGATATGTGACGAAACAGAACAACTCACCCATCGGACACATTTTATTGTGCCACTTACATGCAGTTACCACTGTTAGGAAAGTGCTTCTCGCCAAGCATGAACGTGCATCGTTTTTCTTTCAGTTCATGCTCTAAGGGAGATAAGCAGGCTGCTAGCTCGTTGATGTACAGAATAACTAATAATAAATCGATGGTTAAATATACAACTCTAAAACCGGCAGCATATTTCTGATGATCAGCTAATATTTTTACAGGCCGGTTCGTCAAAAATCTATTCGTCGATATATCGACATTCTTTTCGACGTATCGGACGCCCACGACGATACCTTTCTAAATATCGATATATCGGACTCCTATATTTTTAAAAAATATCAACAGTGCTACTTCACTGCCATCTATCATCCTCCAAACAGTCCCGACTAGGCCCCATCCAGTTTTCGTTTGTTTCCAAAACTTAAAGAACACCTTCGTGAATTTCACTTTGATAGTGATGAAACGGCGAACTGGTCTCTTATTGGGAGAAATGTGTTCGTTGCCAGGATGACTAAGTTGAGAAAGAAATAGGTAGACAAGATAAATAAATATATATAATATTCTTAACGTTTGTTTCAATAAAAAAACTTTAAGCGTTTTCACATAAATACGGAGGTATTAGTTTGCAGCAGGCCCTCTTACATCCTGTACGAAGGCTTACAAGCTGGCAGTGTTTGCACATTCCGTTCGTGAACATAATACACTGCCTGACAAAAAAGTGTACTTCCAGGAGAAGAGAACGAAACGAAAATAAATTTCACGAGTAGGGAGGCTACGCGATGTTATTTCAGCGATTACAAAATCGAGTAACCTTTAAGTAGAATTTGGCAATATAAGGCCACTTATCAGTATGAAGTTGCATCCCTTCTGGGCTGGCTGCATGTACTGAGTCATGAGGCCGTTGTATCTTTCTCATGAGGCAAGATGGCCCAGACTGTTTTAAGTGGTCATTGGTTCAAAAAATGGTTCAAATGGCTCTGAGCACTATGGGACTTAACATCTGTGGTCATCAGTCACCTAGAACTTAGAACTACTTAAACCTAACTAACCTAAGGACATCACACACATCCTTGCCCGAGGCAGGATTCGAACCTGCGACGTAGCAGTCGCGCGGTTCCGGACTGAGCGCCTAGAACCGCTAGACCACCGCGGCCGGCTGGTCATTGGTGTCCCGGATACTGGCACTGGGATGGAGTCTACGTCCGAACTGCCCCCCACCCCCCGCCCATATTCGTCGGGGACAGATATGGGGAGTACCTCGTCAACAAGCAGATAGTTCACAGAGACACGTGCCATTTGTGCACGAGTACTGTACGGTTGTAAAACAGCACCGTCATATGAGATGTAACACATAAGCATGCAGAATGTCCGTGATACGTGTATACCATTGTACATCAGAGTTCCCTCAATCATGACTAGCCGTGACCTGTAATAATACTCGATGGTTCCCCACGTTATGACACCAGGAGAAGCACCGCCTTGCCTCTCCAAAACATTGGAACAATGGGACTTCTCCCCAGGTCTCCACCTTACTCGCCGACAATGGTTATCTGGGGCAGCGCAGAACCACGATTCATCGCCGATCACAGTACGACGCCACTCTTCAGCCGTCCATGCATCACTCAACACTCCAAACGCATCTGTTTATGTTGTGTTGACGGCAGCCTACACATGGGACAGAAATTTCTAAGAGTGTCTGGTGCTAGTCTGTGATCAATAGTGGCGGATTACTCCAATCGTTGCAGCTAGCTCGTACTCGTTCTCGTACGGTAATTGCAGATGCGAAGGTGTTACGATGTGCTTGAGGTGGTCAGAAGTTAGCAATCGGTGTGCTGACAGCGAGTACGTGTGCCCTCACGATACCACGCAGTCCAACATCAGACAGGTGTCACATCTGAATGCCCCACGAATACGGATATCGC
Source organism: Schistocerca americana (assembly GCF_021461395.2). Classification (NCBI taxonomy): domain Eukaryota; kingdom Metazoa; phylum Arthropoda; class Insecta; order Orthoptera; family Acrididae; genus Schistocerca; species Schistocerca americana. Next base: position 375,104,255 of record NC_060123.1, on the reverse strand, counting down.
ACGATTCGGCCACCCGGCCAAATTCTGTCACGTGCTTTTAACGCCGTCTCACAGGAGTACGACCCTTCTCCGTGAACTTTACAGTGATCACTCAATATCTGGCGCCGTTCACGCCCCCCTTATATAACCTACCACAATATTGAACACGAACAACACTAATGCACACTGATCGCCGTTCTACCTGTCGCGGAAAATTGCAGTTCTCATAGCATTGCAGTTCTCATCATTTACATACCCGCCAGTGGTGCGTACGTATGCGAAGCTACACTGACTTCCGACCGTGTCTTATGGATCCTCACTTTTTTGTTGGGCAATGTACGTGGTTCACTGTCCGCATGCTTAGCTGGGTGGTAAAGTGCTCGCCTCCCATGCAAGCGGGCCCGGGTTCGATTCCCGACCAGGTTGGAGATTTTCTCCGCTCGGGGACTGGGTGCTGTTTTGTTCTCATCATCATTTCATCCTCATCACAGGCGTGCAAGTCGCCCAATGTGGCGTCGTTTGAAATAGGACTCCCACTTGGCGGCCGAAGTTCCCCGGATGGGGCCTCCCGACCAACGATGCCACGCGCTCATTTCATTTCCATTGTGGTACACTAAAAGGTATCTCCTGGCTCGCACTTTATCATACGCATACAGACGTAGATGTGGGCGCCGTAATTATCACTGCTGCTGTTACTGTCAGATGTAATACTTAAACAGTAATGGAAGGCTAGAGTTCAAAGTGTAGTCCGCACCAAACGTATACTCGTAGCTCAGCAGTAGAGGCCCCGTGAATGAAATGGTTAGGAGCTTGTCGTAAGTACCTCAGGTGGTCTACAAGAACCAAGAAAATTCTAACAGGCCTCATATTACCGAGATCAGGTGGCCAGTCACTGGAATCGTCTACCTGAGGAGCGTTTACACCTCACTCCTCTCGAACATGACTCCGGTGTCAGACCATTCCGTCTCGGTAGTATAAGGACTGAAGTGTTATTATACGATTACTTCTCAAAGAGTCGGCACGGATTCACAAAAGAGGCACACGTGTGAAACAGAGCTTGCTTTGTTCTTCCACGATATCTTGCAAACAGTAGTTGTAGGTAAAGAGATGGATACGGTTTTGGCTTGATTTATGAAGGCGTTCGACACCGCACCACACTGGCGACCAATGACAAAGATAAGATCCTAGCAGTTATGCGAATTCTCCCGTGAATTTTTGTTCAACCGATTCCAACACGTTATGCATGAAGGCGAATTCCAGCTGAAACGAACATTAAGTCGAGTTTTCCCCAAGGAGAGGTATTAGAACCTCCAATGTTCTCAACATACATAAACAATATATCAGGTTGATCAGAAGCGCTATCGGATTGTTCGCTGATGAACCTGTTGTATGTATGGAAGTATGATCGTTGGACGGTCATAGGGAAATGCAGAAAGACTTGGACGAAATATCCGCTAGGTGTACTGAACGGCAGCTCTCTTTAAATGCGGGTAAATATAAGATAATTTTTGTGACGAAGAGTAGATACCCGACAATATCTGTTTCGAAGATGAGCGTCGAGCATCTGGGGCACGTCACGTCGTTTGAATATTTACGGGGAATACTGGAAGCTATGCGAAATGGGACGAACACGTAAACCAATAGTAGGTTGTTGGTTGGCTGGTTTGGGGAAGGAGACCAGACAGCGTGGTCATCGGTCTCATCGGATTAGGGAAGGATGGGGAAGGAAGTCGGCCGTGCCCTTTCAGAGGAACCATCCCGGCATTTGCCTGGACTGATTTAGGGAAATCACGGAAAACCTAAATCAGGATGGCCGGACGCGGGATTGAAGCGTCGTCCTCCCGAATGCGAGCCAATAGTAGGGAAAGCGGATGGAAGGCTTAGGTTAGTTGGAAGAGATCTGGGCAAGCGCTGAGCGTCTGCAAGGGAAATCTCTTACAATACACTAGCGCGTCTAATTCTAGAGTATCGCTCCAGGGTTCATCTCAAGCAGCAGTGAAAACAGACGTAAAAGGTATTCAGAGACGATGGAATCCTAAGAGGCCGATGTAGCTTGTACGAAGGTGTAACAGATATGCTATGAGAAGTTAAATGGGAATCTTTTGAGGGAACGTGGCGCTCACGAAATCTTGTTGGATAGATTTACAGAAACTTTATTCGAGGAAGTCTGTGGGGCCATTCTGCTACCACCATATATCTTGCGCAGCGGTCATGACAATAAGATAAGAGATTGGGTAACGTACAGTGGCATATAGGCAGTGATTTTTCCCTAGTTCAGTGTGTAAGTAGAAAATGAACGAAAACCGTTAATACTGGTAAGAAGTATGTACCCTCCGACACACATTGTACAGTGGCTTCTGAAGTATAAATGTAGAAGTAAAATGACTGAATCAGCTACAGTTTTATGATTACCGATACTCGTGAATCTCAAAGTTTCATCTGCGGACTTCGTTTTACTGCTGGCATATAACAGAAGCTTGATCGCTGTCAACCGGGACCCAAGTCTTTCACGGAAACCCGCAGATGCCTGCACGAGCTACTGCCGTGTTCGAGAACAGACGACAACAGATCTTCTCAGCTAGTATTATGGGGTGCTTCCTAATGTTGGTTCTGCTGAGCGAGTGCTTGTCTCCTGTCAGCTATCGAATAGCTTTTTATTGGGATATCTCCCGACGATGCGGTCAGATGTAGCTGAGGTAGCTCACAACGAATGCGTTGCGGACTTTAACCTTAAATGCAGTGCACCGTGAAGGAGCAGATCTTCATGATAATTAGTAGGCTTCCGTTTCCAGCGGCTGCCTCATTCAAATCTTTCAGTGTGCACTGCCGCCACAACTTGTAAAATACTTAAAAATGCTACGTCCTGAGAAAGCCCGTCGCAACACGGCCAAAACGTCGGATATTTTAGTTTTTTAAGTATTTTATAAGATGATGCGGCATCCTACGCAAAACGATTTTACTGAGGCAGGTCTCTATAGTTGTGGACACTAAACATTCGGGATTTCTCGAACTTTGTCAGTAACTGTTCACGAACTCCAGTTCTTTTAGCAAAGGATGCGTTTTCATCCTCCGCTGCTAACTGGTCACTTTTTCAATTTCTTTAGCACAAATCACAACAGCGTCGACATGCTGGAAAGCGACAAATACCGACACGTACAAAATTTACTATTACATTCTTGTTAGTTTTCAGCTTTCGACTGAAATCCAAGCCAGTAGTGTGCGGGCAGTTGAATTTCGATAAGGATTGGGGAACGGTAAGATGAACATCAACAGAAGCAAAACGAGGATAATGGAATGTAATCGAAATAAATCGGGTGATGCTGCGGGAATTAGATTAGGAAATGAGAGACAAAGTAGTAAATGAGTTTTGCTATTAGGGGAGTAAAATAACTGATGATGGTCGAAGTAGAGAGGATATATAATGTAGACTGGCAATGGCAAAGAAAGCGTTTCTGAAGAAGAGAAATTTGTTAACATCGAGTATAGATTTAAGTGTCAGGAAGTCGTTTCTGAAAGTATTTGTATCGAGTGTAGCCATGTATGGAAGTGAAACGTAGACGATAAATAGTTTAGACAAGAAGAGAATAGAAGCTTTCGAAATGTGGTGCTACAGAAGAATGCTGAAGATTAGGTGGGTAGATCACATAACTAATAAGGAGGTATTGAATAGAATCGGAGAGAATTTGTGGCACAACTTGACTAGGAGAAGGGATCGGTTGGTGGGGCATATTCTGAGGCATCAAGGGATCAGCAATTTAGTACTGGAGGGCAGCTTGGAGGGTAAAAATCGTAGAGGGAGACCAAGAGATGAATACAGTAAGCAGATTCAGAAGGATGTAGGTTGCAGTAGGTACTGGGAGATGAAGAAACTTGCACAGGATAGAGTAGCATGGAGAGCTGCATCAAACCAGTCTCAGGACTGAAGACAACAACAACAACTGGAAATTACAGAAAAATTCCAGCATTTACCTGAAGGCTTAACAAGTTGTAAATCATTGAGACGACTGAAGTTCACATCACTCTGCTTCTCCTGGATACAGATTCGTCGTTGTAACGACTGTTGTCATTTCACTAGATGTCGAGAACGATAATCCGTAGCAATACGGACCTACTGATTAGTAGTAGTTTGTAATGAAGGCAGGCAGCCGCTGACCGACCGAAGAGAGACACCCCTCCTCCTTAGGTAGCCACTATCCTGTGCCAAAAAGCTGGCGAGGAGAGTAGAAACGAGCCTTTAACAGATGGAGCAACAGAAACAATTGGATGCCTCTGCGGCTTGTGAGACAGCAAAGTGCAATAGACGCTAAGTAGTTCGCCAAAGGAAAGAACGCTTACTGTGAGTACCTTTAGTGTCTGCATGTGCTCTGCTGCAGAGAGAGGTGTGGGAAAGATCGCACTGAAGTGGATGTTCATTTTAGCAGAGGAGGAAGAAAAGGAGACAAATGGATGGGACACAAGATATCTATTCCTAACTGGCGACATGGAGTTTGCCCTGTGACGTCGTCTAGTCGTGGGAATTGCGGGGGAGCACAGAAGATTTAACGAGGGTGGTAAGCAATCATTTGATTGGCTGGAAAAGAAAATGAGCCAGCCAATCGAATGTATTGCTCCGAGCAGGGACAAAGCTCTGGATAGCGCAAAGAGATTGCCTCGGAGGGACACTTGTTGGCAAGACGAGAACGAAGACACTTGTGATCGAGACGGCATGCCCGCCGCATCCGCCTGCAACACGCCTGCCCGCCGCTCTCGCGGTGCCACGAGACGATACCAGCTCCCTGCAGTGTGTCTTCCGATAGCAGCCTGATAACCGCCAGGTGAAAAGTACATCTGTCATTACAGTCCGCCTGTCACTTACGTTTGTCTCCTAGCAACCACGACTTAAACATACTGGTAACGATTTTGAGGTTCGTGTAATTTATAATGGGGAAATTAGGTACTACTTCCTTTTTCGTGAGCAAAAGTAATTTGTAAATTGCATTTCAATACCCGTGGCTCAAGGCGCTTTCTTCGTATCAACAAATGTTTGCGATAAATCTATTTACGTCCTCGAGGCTGGCGCTTTTAATCCTTTCATTTACGAGGGGCGCTCAGATGAAAATATACGAAACATCACTGTGGTTATAACTGAAGTCTTTATTCAAAAGTAGTCACCAGAGGCCTGAGCACAACTGTCCCAACGTTTCACGACCCAAGAATTCCTGTGGCTGAGACAGGAACCAGTCCTTCACTGTGTTCTTCAGTTCGTCGTCCGAGTTGAAGCTCTTCTCTTTGAGATGCCTCTTTTAGCGAACGAAACACAAACCTGGAAGATGCAGGACGATATTTCCGGACTGTAGGACGGATACTCAAGCACCTCCAGCCATTATACTCTGTGTGACCTTGCAGACGTGTGGACGCACGTTACCGGGGAGCAGAATCACTCCCTCCGTGAGCGGGCCAGGCCATTTGCTCTTGATGGCCGTTCTTAGGCTGCGGAGTGTCTCAGGGTACACGCCACTGTTAACGATTTTCCTTTGCTCGAGGAATTCGGTTGAGTATTGGACCTCGGACATCGATAAAGACTGTGATTGTCACTTTTCCTGTTGAGGGTACAGTTATGAATTACTTTGGGGGAAAGTGATGACGCTACATGCTCGTCCCCAGGTGTCTCATTACGTTATCCCAAAGCGGCATATCCAAATTTCAAAAAATTTCAACGGGTTTAGTTGGGACGGCGTTTCATACCTCTTCGTTTGAACACTCCCTAGTTTGCAAATTCGGTACAAGGTAGTAACATACATAAAAAAACAACGCACCACGAAGGAATTATCCGAATGGGATGGAAATCGGTAGATGTGATGTACATGTACAGACAAACAAATGATTACAATTTTAGAAAAATTGGGTGATTTATTCAAGAGAAAAAGTGCCACAAACGAAGCAAATCTATGACGCGTTGATCCATCTCTGGCCTTTTTCCGGCTTGGAATTGATTGACAGTTGTTCGATGTTGTTCTGAGGGACACGTCTTCGGCCTGGAACCTGACTGGAGTAGAACCGTCTCCAGTGATGAGTCCTGCTTCGAACTCAGCTCCGATGACAGGCGAAGCCGTATCTGGAGACGCCCCGGACAGCAGTGGGATACCAAACTGACCATCGCCCACCATACGGTTCAATAATCAGAAGTGAAAATCGGGGGTGAGGGGTGCCACTTCTTTTCACAGCAAGACCGCTTCGGTTATCAACCACGATACCCTTACAGCACACTGGTATGTCGACGAGATTTTACACTCCTTTATTTTGCTCTTCGTCCCTGCCATCCTGGATTTACATTTCAGCAAGATAATGACTGCTCGCATACTGTTGATTGTTTACACGCTCGTCAAACCATACCTTGACTTGCGTGGTCTTCGGATCTCTCCCCAATTGAGAGCTTTTGGAACATTATGGGGAGGAACCTCCAACCGGTTTGGGATTTTAACGGTCCAACGCGACAACTGGACAGAATTTGGCACGATAACCCTCAAGAGAACATCCAAGATCTGTGTCAATCAATGCGAAGCCGAATAAGTGCTTGCATAAGGACCAGAGGTAGACCAACGCATACCTGACTTGCTTAATTTTTGAAGGTCTGTCTCTTGAAGAAATCAGCCAGTTTTTCTGAAATTGTTATCATGGTTGTCTACCCATGTTCATCACATCTATAGGTTTCTGCCCCATTCGAGTAATTCCTTCGTGGTGCTATTTTATTTTTCTCTTATAGTGTATATTGTATGAGTTCAGCCGCTACCTAAGAAGTTCTAAGCCGAAAATTTTGAAGCATTTACACGAGTTTTGAAGTGAAACAAATGTTTAGGTAGATACCCCTTCGCCGTGGGTCAAATGTGTGTGTATAGCTTGCTGATGATAGTGTTAAGCACTTCCGCATTTGAAAGCTTGCTATATGTTAAAAATTTCGTGAAACGGTCTAGAGTTCGCGAAATCTAAGCGTCGGTCGGCAGCACTCGTAGGGTTGAGGCGGCAAGTCGTGGACCTTCAGCGGCTGAGTTTGTGTGTTAAAGTGGTTATCATTTCGGATGTCTGCAGTCGGTGATCCTCGGTAATCAGTTAGAATACTTTCCCGGCGAGCGGGCGTGGAATTATGGTTGGACATTTTCCTGCTTTTTTCAGCGGGTTTTGTGGATTAGTGAGTGTGAACTTGTTCTATCGAAAGAGCGCACAGCTGAGCATGTAGCTTGGTGGTGGCGTCACTTTTATTCAAGTGACTTGGCTAGAATTAATTCGTGCCAATGAATTTCATTTGTTGCCGTGCAAATTTTAGTGTGTTGTTTTTGTGAGACTTTCTACTTTATAGACACTGAACTGGACTGCTGTTCTGTTGTGTGCAGGGTATCGACAGGAGTCGTTAGGGGCCGTTTAGGACTGTGCATGAGTTGTTAGCGGTGAACTATTCCAATCCAGTAGCCGCATCTCTGAATCTCTATGGAAGGCTTTGGTATTGATATTGTAGTAGCGAGAAGCTAAACACTGTTAAAGTGAGGCTTGCGGCCTTAGTTTATACTGATATGGTAGCGTAGCAGTAGAGGCAAATGATCCGGGTCCCCCAATGAACGTTTTCAATTAAATACGCGGGGCAGTGTGTCGCGTAATTCGTCCCGCGCGCCGCACGTCGCCATGGCTGCGTGGTTTCAGACCGCAGCCTCTAGTGTGACTTCGCGCGACGACAGGAAAGCTCCGAAGGACAAAAGAAATGACCAGTGTGAATTGCAGAGTCGATGTAAATTCACGATCGCGATTTCGACCTATTATCCAATGTGTAAGCGTTCTTTTTAAGACGACACTGTTCTCGTGTCATATTCCACATGCGTACTAAGACAGGAATCTTGCATCATTTACATAAAATAACTTAGCACTTCATATAACTTTATCTTTTAGAAATGACACTTAAAACTACACAAATATCCTTTGTACAACGGCATTTCTGATTTAAAACGGTAGACTCAAATACGCTATTGTTAAGCCAATGCATAAAAAAGGGGATAGGTCTGACGCTAACAATTACCACCCAATTTCACTTCTGACAGCTTCACCCAAAATTCTTGAAAAAGTGAAATATTCAAGAGTAGCATCACATAATTGTAAAAAATGAAGTACTAACAAAATGTCAGTTTCGTTTTCAGAAAATGCTATATATGCTTTCAGTGATCAAATATTAAATGCATTGAATAACCGGACACCATCCAATGGGATATTTTGTGATCTCTCAAAGGCTTTTGATTGTGTGGATCATGAAAGTCTTCTACAGAACCCTAAGTATTGTGGTATGAGGGAACAAAAAGTTTAGTTTATATTCAACTGGAAGAATTCAGAAGGTTGAAATTACCACCACAGATAGTCTGCAAAAATCAGCAGAAAACTAACTGGGGAGGTATCAAGAATAGTGTCTCACAGGGTTCAGTTTTGGGTCCCTTGCTGTTCTTAATATATATTAATGACTTGCCACTCTATATTCATGAAGATGCAAACCTAGTTCTTTTTGCAGATGCTACAAGTATAGTAATCACACCAAATAAACAAGAATCATCTGAGGAGATTATAAATAATGTCTTTCGGAAAATTATTAAGTGGTTCTCTGCAAACACAATCTCACAAAATGTTGAGAAAACACAGTATATACAATTCTGTACTGTAAATGGCATAACACCTGTGATAAATAAGGTCTATGAACAGAATTCTGTTGCTAAGGCAGAATATTCAACATTTCTGGGTGTGTGCATTGACGAGAACTTGAGTTGGAAGAAACATCGATGATCTGCTGAAACGGTGAGGTTCAGCAACTTACGCTATTAGGGCTATAGCAAATTTTGGTGATAAAAATATCAGTAAATTATCCTACTATGCCTATTTTCATTCACTGCTTTCATAGGGCATCATATTTTGTGGTAATTCATCATTAAGACAAAAAGTTTTGATTGCACAAAAGCGTGTGATCAGAATAATAGCTGGAGCCCACCCAAGATCACCCTGCAGGCACGTATTTAAGGTACTCGGGATATTCACGGTACCTTCGCAATACATACATTCACTTATGAAATTTGTTATTAATAACCCATCCCAATCCACAAATAACAGCTAGGTGCGTAGCTACAACACTAGAAGAAAGGATAATCTTCACTATTCTGGGTTAAATCTGACTTTGGCACAGAAAGGGGTGAATTATGCTGCCACAAAAATCTTTGGTCATTTAGCAAAGAGCAATAAAGTCTTGACAGATAGCCAACCAACATTTAAAAGCAAATTAAAAGAATTTCTGAATGACAACTCCTCCTACTTAATAGATGACTGTGGTTCATGGTGTGGGTCCCTGTTGTCATGTCCTAGTTCATGAACCACGGGCAACGTATGAGTGGCCAAGTAAGTGGTCCTGACAGTCGGGATACCAGTTACTTTGGAATAAGGCTTGGCATCTCTGACATATTCTGAGTCGTGGTCACCTTTGTGCTCAGACGGCAAAGACTACCAAATCAACCGATTAGTCCCTCAACCGTTAGGGGTAAAACTCAATGGGACCCGGGGCAAGTAAGGCTAGCAACCTGCTTCCCTGGTACTTTCAATATGATGCTGGCAACAATCAGAGCAAAATGCCTCGGACCGTTGGAGGTGACGGAGTCCCACCTATAATTGACAAACCAGGTACTCCTAAGATACGACTCGGCAAACGAATGGTAACGAGATGGGGAGCTATTAATATCAGTGGGGGCTACTTTGGGAAGAAGGCAGAGCTAGCAGAGGCTGCAAGTAAGATGGGGTTGGACGTTTTAGCTGTTAGTGACATTTGGGTAAGGGGTGAGAAGGAAGAGGAAGTGGGAGAATATAAGGTCTACCTGTCAGTAGTCAAAGCAGGAATAGCACGATGGGGTGTAGGGCTTTACATGCAATAAGGTATGTAAACGAACGACTGTGTGGATAGATTTGACAGTGTCCAGCAAGAAAATTAGGATTGTGTCAGTATATTCGCATTGTGAAGGGACAGATCAAGATAAGATGGATAGTTTTTATGACGCACTCAGTGATGTAGTTGTTAGAGTAAAGCAGTCCTCGAAAGTGAGGTAAGAAGGAAATGACAAGTATTTTGGACAGGTCAGGAAAACTGCTGGTGAATCCTGTTGATGCCTTTGGCAGATGGAAGGAATAGTTTGAAGAGTTGCTCAATGTAGGTGAAAATACGATCAGTAATGTTTCAGATTTCGATGTACAATGGGATAGGAATGATGGTGGAAATAGGATCACATTTGGGGAAGTGGAGAAAATGGTCAATAGATTGCAGTGCAATAAAGCAGCTGGGGTGGATGAAATTAAGTCGGAACTCATCAAATACAGTGGAATGTCAGGTCTTAAATGGCTACACAGAATATTTGAAATGGCGTGGGAGTCGGGACAGGTTTCATCAGACTGGACCAAAGCGGTAATCACACCAATCTTTAAACATGGAAACAGAAAAGATTGTAACAACTACAGAGGTATCTCTTTAATCAGCGTTGTGGGTAAAATCTTCTCAGGTATTGTTGAAAGGAAAGTGCGAGTATCAGTTGAGGACCAATTGGATGAAAATCAGTGTGGGTTTAGGCCTCTTAGAGGTTGTCAGGACCAGATCTTTAGCTTACGGCAAATAATGGAGAAGTGTTACGAGTGGAACAGGGAATTGTGTCTATGCTTTATAGATCTAGAAAAGGCATATGACCGGGTTCCTAGGAGGAAGTTATTGTCTGTTCTACGAGATTATGGAGTAGGAGGCAAACTTTTGCAAGCAATTAAAGGTCTTTACGTGGATAGTCAGGCAGCAGTTAGAGTTGACGGTAAATTGAGTTCATGGTTCAGAGTAGTTTCAGGAGTGAGACAAGGCTGCAACCTGTCTCCACTGTTGTTTATATTATTTATGGATCATATGTTGAAAACAACTGGCTGGGTGAGATTAAGATATGTGAACACAAAATAAGCAGTCTCGCATATGTGGATGACTTAGTTGTGATGGCAGATTCGATTGAAAGTTTGGAAAGTAATATTTCAGAGCTTGATCAGAAATGTAAGGACTATGGTATGAAGATTAGCATCTCGAAAACGAAAGTAGTATCAGTGGGAAAGAGATATAAGCGGACTGATTGCCAAATAGGAGGAACAAAGTTAGAACAGGTGGACGGTTTCAAGTACTTAGGATGCATATTCTCGCACGATGGCAACATAGTGAAAGAACTGGAAGCGAGGTGTAGCAAAGCTAATGCAGTGAGCGCTCAGCTAAGATCTACTCTCTTCTGCAAGAAGGAAGTCAGTACCAAGACTAAGTTATCTGTGCACCGTTCAATCTTTCGACCAACTTTGTTGTATAGGAGCGAAAGCTGGGTGGATTCTGGTTACCTTATCAACAAGGTTGAGGTTACAGATATGAAAGTAACTCGATGATTGCAGGTACTAGTAGATGGGAACAATGGCAGGAGGGTGTCCACAATGAGGAAATCAAAGAAAAACTGGGAATGAACTCTATAGATGTAGCAGTCAGGGCGAACAGGCTTAGATGGTGGGGTCATGTTACACGCATGGGAGAAGCAAGGTTACCCAAGAGACTCATGGGTTCAGCAGTAGAGGGTAGGAGGAGTCGGGGAAGACCAAGGAGAGGGTACCTGGATTCGGTTAAGAATGATTTTGAATTAATAGGCTTAACATCAGGAGAAGCACCAATGTTAGCACTGAATAGGGGATCATGGAGGAATTTTATAAGGGGGACTATGCTCCAGACTGAACGCTGAAAGGCATAATCAGTCTTAAATGATGATGATATATATTGTGCAAAGAAAACTTATGTTAAATTGACACGTTCCAAGTCATTACGAAATGTATTCACGATCTATTGGAACAAGTATTAATGTATGTATGTGTGTAATGGGACACAGTGTGATAATCAAGAAATGTACGTCAGCAGCTGTCCTCCTCTTGCTGCGGTAAATACTGATACCGTAAATCTATTCCATCATCCGGATCCTATCGGCCTGTTTCCGGGCGGAGCGACACTGCGCTATGGTTAAGTTAGCGACCTGGGTGGAATAGCGTCGGGGGGCCAGTACAAAAAGCGACAAGAGAAGACGGCGCGAAACAGAACGCAGAGCTATGGCGTGCTTCGCGCCGACCGAGAAGGAAGTGTGGGGACGCGATAGGCGGACCAGGAGGGGGCAAGTGTGCGCGGAGTGGAGACGGGCGAGGAAGGGGGAGCGGGCCTGTGTTTCCGTGTCGGCGCGGCGTCCACCAGGTGCGGCCGCTGTCGCCGTCGCCAGCTAACGGTCCCACAACGCCGAGCTGCAGCCCCGAGCGCACAATACCACGGCTTTTCTTCCCTACCCTAGGTGCGCTGCACTCATTGTCACCATCACAAATTGTACGTACGATACAACTTGCACAAGACGAAAATCGAGGTATGGAAACCGATTGCCTCTGTTCTGGGTAGGGTATGCATCGAATTTACTATCTCGATCAAATATCGGTTTTCCGAGCTCAGCTGTCTTTCCACGAATTGTGTCTGAATTGGTTCTTACGATTTAGTCATCACGGTGAATGAGGCGGTTTCTTCGTATTCTTAACAAATCGAAAGAACATAACAGAAATGAAGGAAATCTGCAACCTGAAATACGAGAACATTTGCAGATATTTAAAAAAAACATACACTATGTCATCAAAAGTATGCGGACACCCCCAAAAACATACCTTTTTCATATTAGGTGCATTGTGCTGCCACCTACTGCCAGATACTCCATATCAGCGACTTCTGTAGCCTTTAGACATCGTGAGAGCAGAATGGGGCGCTCCGCGGAACTCACGGACTTCGAACGTGGTCAGGTGATTGAGTATCACTTGTATCGTACGTCTGTACGCGAGAATTCCACACTCCTAAACATCCCTAGGTCCACTGTTTCCGATGTGATAGTGAAGTGGAAACGTGAAGGGACACGTACAGCACAAAAGCGTACAGGGCGACCTCGTCTACTGACTGACAGAGACCGCCGATGGTTGAAGAAGGTCGAAATGTGTAATAGGCAGACAGAAAATGGTTCAAATGGCTCTGAGCACTATGGGACTTAACTTCTGTGGTCATCAGTCCCCTGGAACTTAGAACTGCTTAAACCTAACTAACCTAAGGACATCGCAAACATCCATGCCCGAGGCAGGATTCGAACCTGCCACCGTAGCGGTCATGCAGCTCCAGACAGTAGCGCCTAGAACCGCTCGGCCACTCCGGCCGGCAATAGGCAGACATCTATCCAGACCATCACACAGGAGATTCCAGACTGGATCAGGATCCGCAGCAAATACTATGACAGTTAGTCGGGAGGTGAGAAAACTTTGATTTCATGGTTGTTCGTGATCCACACATCACGCCGGTAAATGCCAAACGACACCTCGCTTGGTGTAAGGAGCGTGAACATTGTACGGTTGAACAGTTGAAAAACGTTGTGTGGAGTGACGAATCACGGTACACAATGTGGCGATCCGATGGCAGGGTGTGGTTATGTGCGAACGCCCGGTGGCCGGCCGCGGTGGTCTCGCGGTTCTAGGCGCTCGGTCCGGAGCCGGGCGACTGCTACGGTCGCAGGTTTGAATCCTGCCTCGGGCATGGATTTGTGTGATGTCCTTAGGTTAGTTAGGTTTAAGTAGTTCTAAGTTCTAGGGGACTGATGACCACAGATGTTAAGTCCCATAGTGCTCAGAGCCATTTTTGAAAAGATAGCCATAGAAAATAGAGTACATAAAATGGAAATGGCATTCCAAATGACAAAAAACTCTATAGCAAAAAGACTGTCCTGGTACACAAAACTAAGACACTATGAAACAGTGGTAAGGCCTGAAACACTGTATGCAGGAGAAACACTAACAAGATTAGGGGATCTCGAAAAACTGGAGAAAGTTCAAAGGAAAATACTTGGACCCAGAAATAATACTAATGTTGATTACAAATTAAGATCAAACAGAGAGCTCTATTTGATAATGGAAAGGCTGACTGATGTAATGAGGAAACTAAGGGCACAGTTCTACGGCCACATGTACCGAATGGATAGTAAAAGACTAGCCAAGCAGATCTTCGATTTACTAAACAGCTACAAATTCGAACCCACATGGCTCACCGAAATTGACAATGATATGAAAAACACAGGAATTAGAATGGACATAATAGATAACAATTTTTTTTCGAGAAGCAACACAAAAGGCAGGATTTCAGGAAAGAAAGAGGTCTGCAAAAGGAAGAAAGTGAACCCAGGAAGAAGAAAAAAAAAACCCCGACTCACTCTAAGGATGAAGGAAGTCAGGGAGCAACGAAAATTATATACAAAGAAGGAAAACCAAAGTTGATTTATCGTACCCTCCAAAAATGTTATTCGAATAAATAAATAAAGCAAGGTCTCCTTATAGATGTCAGAGAACTCGTTGGGAGGATGAGGCGTTTGTTTAACAAGAGATGTATACACCTTCAAGTAATAGGTGAGAAACTACTTTATTGTACCTGGTTAGATAACGCACGTTGTGGAAAAAAACGTGCGAGATTAAAAATGACTAAAGACACATGAATATTCCTGTGCACAGAATTAGCGAATGTTGTAACACTGCCATTTACTGTGTATGAGCTTTTATCACTGAAACACAGTAGTTACACAGTACACAGAGTTGTTGTAAAGCCACAAGATTTTGCTAGTTCAGCAAATATATTATCAGATCAAAAGTATCTGGACATCTCTAGGTAATGCAGAACTGACCACTAGATGTCACCAGAGGCGGACCCGCCAGTAGAAAACGAGTCGGGTAGTGTTGTGTTATCAGTATGGAAGCAGTAACAGCAGGAGAGAGCTCAGTCACTTACAACGTGGACTAATCATCTGTAATAAACTGAGTAGAAAATCCACCAGGGACAATTAATCTCTTCTAAAGCCACCCATGTCGACAGCTGGTGCCGTGATTGAAGTGGCAACGCGAAAAAACAACCACATCTAACCAAGACACATTGATAAAGTACACATAATTACGATTCCAGTAATAGTAATCATAGGCCTATTATATACATAACAGATAAGTCGATAAACTTAATCGGCAGAATTACACGTTAATATCAATTTTCCTCAGCCACCTGGACACACCGATGCGTCGCCAAGCTGCAGGACTATCGGATGGTGGGGGCGGATCACTTAATATATTCTGGTCAGATAAATTAATAAAACTACAATATTGCGCAGGTGAGTAAGGTTCGGACCACAATCTTAACTTCATAGACATCTTTTTGTTACACACTGCGACTGCAGCGCGCCAAGGGACCGGGAAGTTAAACTGTCGAGTTTGGTGGAATCTTGTGAAAGCGACAGCGAATCGTATTTATTTACTAAGATGGTATCTGTTCTTTCGGACATGTCCGAAAGAACAGACACCATCGGTGACCAAGCAGCTCGTTAGAATGAAATTACTATGAAATGAACACCCGGGTTCGAGTCCCGGTCGGGGCACACATTTTCATCGGTCCCCGTTGACGTATGTCAACGCCTGGAAGCAGCTAAGGGTGTTCATTTAATAGTAATTTCGAATCGTATTTGTTTGTATTGGTCTACCGAATGATTTTTACAAACGGGAGCGCCTGTAGCGCCATAGCCTACAGCAACAACAAGAACAAGACAACACATTTGTCTTTTTTTAGGTTTCCAAACGACCCGCGGAGGTGTGAATCGCTACATTACTCAACACTATTTCCGATTTTCTTGTAACCTACAGTTATTTACTGAAGAATGTCATGTTCTTTAAAAACAAAAAAAGACCTGATCTTTTGGAGAAAGCCATTGCGTATCTACTCAAAAAACGAAGTTTTCTTCACTACACTTCCAGACAAATCAGTGAGTGAGGAACATAGGAAATTTGTATGAAATGCAATACCTACATTATTTAATGTAACAGATAAGATACCACAACTGTCGAAGAAGGAAAAACCAGACAGACGTGGTAATAAAAGAACAAATGCAATAAAACTGCTTAATAACACAGAAGAAACCAATACCACAACTGTTGCTGCATCTGAGCCACAAACGGCAAGAATCTTCACAACACATTCTCATTTGAAGCAAAAGTAATTACATCTACAAAGTTATTTATGTATAAGAAAGTCGAGTGAAGTGGAAGACTGCGCCTCACTACAAAGTTGTTACGTGTCAAGGGATGCAAGGGATGTCACTATCATAATAAGAACAGACAACAAAAGAAATACATTCTTCTCTCGCATGAACAGTCTGTTTATGTTCTCTTACTTTCAGAGAAGTAAGCTACACTTATACACACATTCGAAAGTATTTCTTCATCAGGAAGTCTTAGCTTATGTCATTGAATCAGGGAGATTCGGTTGTTTTTACACGTGTTTCATGGTCATTCATGTCTCTTGATATTCCACTAATGCTTGGAACCCAAAAGTATAATAGCTATTTCGCTAATTAACTTGCAAAATAGTTAGAAACAAACTTTAATTTTACGGCTGCTTTCCCGCCGCTTGGCGCTAGTGTCGCGCCAACTATCAAACGGTAATAATTTTCACAGCAGTCAATATCGCGACTTATATGTTAGGCTACGGTTCGCACCTTTGCGCTCAACTTCGGGCCGCAGACATGTCAACGCCATGTAGACGCTTTTTCTGGCGCGATCGCTACACAACCTTAACGCCAGGAGGTCTCGCCGCCCCGACAGCTAAAAGGCGCAGGAACCGCTGTCTCTGTCCCCCATCCTCTTTAAAGTTGGCTATAGCGGCTAGATTCTCTAGGAATAGGCACACTACCGTGCTGTCACCGAGTTCACAAACACCACGGAGAGTGCTCTCCGGGCCGCATTTCACTGCAGACTAAGACGGTATCACTTCGCTACAGATATTACGTCGATAGTGCGGAAGTTGCCGCCATCTGTATTCGGCCTGAACTGGCTTCCACCACCTTCAAATCAGTCTTCTATAAATTCAGATTAGTAGCTGCTAGTCGTGTCCCGGTAGTATGCTCATATCCTCGTTCTTCGACCTCCTGTATTATGCGAGTACGCAGCTGTCGCTGCGAGCTGCCGGTACCACGCATTCAACGATGCTCAGGAGGTAAGAATTGTCTCGCATGGTTACCTCGTACTTCTCATGGCCACATCGATCAATCTTTTTAGGGACTGAACGATCTACTATTCTTTGTTTGGTAGCGTTTCTATGTTATTAACTTTTCATACAGAACAATGGTGTACCTAGCCGGGGGCAACGGGAAGGGGGAGAGGAAGGGGGGAGGGGGAGGGGGAGGGGGCGGGGGCGAAGGCAACCCGTCCCCACCTCTTAGGGAAAGGAAAAAAATAATGTAGTCAGGTGTTTTCTTTCAAGAAAATGACTAAAAAGTTGGTATTAAGTAGGTATCTAACAGGGTCGAAACAGAACTGTTTTAAATGGATACTTAAAGTCGTCATACGTCTTCGAAAATATTAAAAATACTCCATAGTCCATGTCTTGGCGACCCAAACCTCCCTACAAGCTACCGTAAGGAAGCTCTTGCTACAGAAGAATGGCTTAACCGACGAGTAATTCTGAGTTGATGTGATTCCACAGTGTAACATCACATTTAACTTGCTCCTGATAATCAATATACATTGATTCCATTAACTGCTTACGTGTTACTGGTTTATAGCTTTCCCCCTAACCCCTCTTGCTATAACTTTTTATAGAAGAGATTCCGGTCTCTCCACGGTCAGCGAACAGAAGATTTGCCTGCTAACAGGAAAACTTGGCAATAAGGACAGCTGATTCATTTACATGATTTGCATCTCTTCATAATAATACGCGCTACAGCCCATTTTAAGGCGTCCAAGGATACACAGCGAGAAAGGGAGAAAACGGAGTCTTTGAAGAATACGTTATAAGTCTCATAAGGATACTGCAAGTTGTGCACACTGAAAATGCAAACATGACAAACATTATGAGTCCAGTACACTGATTCTTGTGGTCTGTAAATCATATATCTACCAAGTAAGAGAATCTGTTTCCATATTGCATTATCTGAATTCTGTATACGTCTTTGTAAGTGACTTGTCCATAAGATTGTACAAAATGATGAAAGCATTAATAATAATAGAAACAATAACAACAATTATTATTGTGCAAATAGCACGATTCCTGTTTATGATGAAATATTGTCGGTCATTTACTGTGGGCTCTTCCCACCTCACTTTCCATGTTTTAGTTTTTCTGGTCATGCTTAATTCTTGGATGATAGAGCAATTACTTTGAGCATACATTCTTGGTACATAAGACGAGCCCATTCATAACATTTATTCTAGATGTTCAAGGACGATAACTGCTCTCATCGAAATTGCGGCGCTCAGCTTCCATAAGCAACCAACCGTCACTGTTACCATCTTAAGTCCTAACCAGGCGAATTCAACGTTTCTGTATTTTTGCACCTTACTCTTCTTCCTTGTTGCGAGTCCGGCTGACACAATATACCTGTGGTAGGAATCGAGCAATTGTTTATTACGAGAGGCCACCACTATCTGCTATGGCTGAAATTGGTTACACTGCCGCTAACTCTGCCTTCTGTTACTGAGCGCTCAGAATAGTTTTTGTGGGTGAAATTTTCATCACGAGCTACCGATAAAGTGTGAGATAAGCGGAAGAGCCTAGGTATTCTTCATATACAAAAATCAGACCGGAGACTTCCGACTTTCTACCAGTCGACGCGACGGAGCGAGGTTAGGGCAGCAATAATTACAGATAGTTTTTACAGAGATAGTTTTTTTGCCGGATTCAAAGCTCGCGAAAGAACTATAAAGTAATACGCCATATACATCAAGAATACATTCTTACATGACAGACTAGACATAGCCGCTAGCTGCAGTCTCCACGTAGCAGCGGTTTCGTATGGGGCTAGTGCTGCCGTTTATGTTGACATTGCTATTGTTTACTCAAAACTGAATTGCTGGTGAAATAAATAACAGCAGGCACGTTTGTGCTGTGCCTCATTGTACCAACATAGCCCAGAAAACATGGGGTGTTAAATTTCATCGTTTTCCGAGAATACTGAATCTATTTCCAACTCATTGCGGGGATGGTTGAGCAGGCAGTAATATACGATGAAGACTGTTTGTTTCTTCACACCGACACTATTTCAGATTCAACCACGTTAGTAACGACAGATTATATGAAGACCTCAGGTGACAGCTAGTAACAATATAGTGAAGGATAATGACCATATCACGTCTTACAAAAGTGTAAAATGAATCAAAATACTATTAGTAAACCCATACAGAGTATTTTGTCACCGCGTTTCACATCAACACAGATTCTCTGTTCACCACGAAAGGGAAAGCGTGTTATTTCGTGCACAGCCTTCTGACTTTGTGTAAACGTCAGTGAAAGCAAAGATCAATGTTTGAATTCTCGTCCGCAAATATAACACCACAAAAAGGAACAGCGATCGTATTTGCGGTGAGTGCTGTAAGGGGAGGTTTTGTCGTGGAATGCACCAAGGTCGCAAATTCTGGAAAAATAATTTCACAGCCCGTCTTGGTTCAACCTAGCGGTCAATATGTAACATGTTCCCATGTTTTCTTTAATATCGATAAGGATATCAACGACAGGTCGAGAATGTCAAGGCTCCTTTTCAGAATGCTTGGAGACCACTACTTCTTATAATCATTGCCGAATGAACTTAATAAAGTCTTCTTAAAATATTAGCCCGGTTTTTAAGGTTGAGGCCGTATCAGCTTTTGAGACAAAATCACCTCCTCTTTGGTGTATCTCGAGTTTGACACATACCGTTTACTAGCTCAGTAAAATTACCTCTACGTTTTCTTCGCCATATATTTCACAGCTGGCGTGGAGTGGTGTGATAACTGTGCAGCTATCCTCAAACTTTGGCGTACAAGTACATTAAATTCAGGTGCGCCTCAAATATGAAACGCAATTGAAACATCGTCCTTCGACTGATCCAGTAGATCTTGCATGAACTTGCAAAATTTCTCCAAGAGTTTCTTCAACATCTAAACTCCCTTGCATGAAAACATAAAATTTACCTTGGAGATAGAGAAAGAATGTTGTTAGCTGTTTTTAGACGTCTTAGGCAAAAATCACACGGAAAAGGCGCGGACTCCTGGCAGCGGTGAGTCAAGGGCGTGGTGTGGGCGGGACGTGAGCAGAATGAGATTTTCACTCTGCAGCGGAGTGTGCGCTGATATGAAACTTCCTGGCAGATTAAAACTGTGTGACGGACCAAGACTCGAACTCGGGACCTTTGCCTTTCGCGGGCAAGTGCTCTACCAACTGAGCTACGCAAGCACGACTCACGCCCCGTCCTCACAGCTTTACTTCTGCGAGTACCTCGTCTCCTACCTTCCAAACTTTACAGAAGCTCTCCTGCGAACATTGCAGAACTAGCACTCCTGAAAGAAAGGATATTGCGGAGACATGGCTTAGCCACAGCCTGGGGGATGTTTGCAGAATGAGATTTTCACTCCGCAGCGGAGTGTGCGCTGATATGAAACTTCCTGGCAGATTAAAACTGTGTGCCGGACGGAGACTCGAACTCGGGACCTTTGCCTTTCGCGGGCAAGTGCTCAACCAACCGATCTGTTTCATATCAGCAAACACTCAGCGGCAGAGTGAAAATCTCATTCTGCAAACATCCCCCATGCTGTGGCAAAGCCATGTCTCCACAGAATCCTTTCTTTCAGGAGTGCTAGTTCTGCAGGGTTCGCACAGAGAGCTTCTGTAAAGTTTGGAAGGTAGGAGACGAGGTACTGGCAAAAGTACAGCTGTGAGGACGGGGCGTGAGTCGTGCTTGGGTAGCTCAGTTGGTAGAGCACTTGCCTGCGAAAGGCAAAGGTCCCGAGTTCGTGTCTCGGTCCGGCACACAGTTTTAATCTGCCAGGAAGGGACGTGAGCAGTTCACATTGGAGTGGCGCTCTCAGAGACACGCGGGACTGTCTTAGTATGAATGAATCAGAATATGTCGCTTTCATCAGACAGAGAAATTTATGCACTGGATCTTTCGCAACTCGTAAATGTGAGTAGTGAAAAAGATACTCCGCACATTCACTATGATTGAAAAACGGCAAGAAATACAGCACATTCGACGCAATGAAAGAAAATATGTCTCGACCGTTTCTAGCGTTTTTGCAAACTGTCCCAAAAATGTTTCTACATTTCGTTTGACTTAACGAAGGACATCATTCAGAGAAAAGTAAGGAAACTGGAATGTTCTGACCACGTTCCTGTTTTTCATATGACTCATTTGAACGTAAGCGTAAATATTGCTGATTTTGTGGGAGATGTTCAAAATACTACGACACTTTTTCAAAATCCGGTCATCCGTAAATATTTCGCTGCTATAGACCAGAAATTCCTCTTTACAGGGCACTGTTTCCTACCGTGTGACAAAAATTTTGCGCTTATGAAGAGGAACACAACATTCTTTCACCCAGACAACTGCATTACAATAATTGTCACGCGAAGGACAACGGATTCCTTCTGCGTAAGACGGAACCAGAGGATTTCAGGGATTTTGGGGCACTAGACCACGGGTTGCACAGAGGTTCATTCAAAATAACTGGGTGTGCCTGGCTACACATTTTATCTGAGAATCGTACTAGCTAACGGGAACGAAAAGCCATAACATCCAGCACCGTGGGTTTGTCAAAGCACTACAGAGAAGCTAAGACGTACTGGGAAAAGAAATTTGTCGCTATTTTTCCCTTTCTTGTGTGATAAAATTCTGCCAGTACAAGGTGCCAAGAAGAAAGACTGACTTGATATGTGACAGTGTACACCAAATGCAAACGCCATTCTATGAGCAAGTACCAAGTGAATAGTGGATTTGCACCTATGCCTGGCAAAACCCATTGACTGAGAACAGAAAAGGTAATGATGCCTGAACAAGTTTAGCGTAATTCCCGCAAAAATAGAGTTAAATTTTTCCATGTCTTCTGTTGCTTCTTGTGCAGATTTGTACTGCAGTAAACATTATATGTTTTCACATGTGTAGTACGTTCTCAAAATGAGGTCTCTATTTCTGTAATGAATAACACAGAAAAAACAGTGTTTTGGCAGGACAACGTTGTAACTGCAATAGAGGAGATAATGGGATGGTCAGTCGGGCTCTTCTGTGGAACTCTAGGTTATGCCAGAGAGACCGGAAGATCGAGGATCAGGAGGCGAAGATTTGTGCCTTTCAGGCAGAGTTGGAAAACTTGGAATTTGAAGTACGATTCCTGAAAAAATGGGGGGGGGGGGAGGAGGAAGAGGTGCTGGAAATAGGTGGGAGGCAACGGGCAAACAGGGCAAAATCATGTTAGGAAATTCGAAATTCAGGTAACCAATAAATTTCCAATTTCCCTTGCTAGCAGATTAGAGAAGGAAGAACCAACCTCATATAGATGTACACTACTGGCCATTAAAATTGCTACACCAAGAAGAAATGATGATGATTAACGGATATTGATTGGACAAATATATTATACCACAACTGACATGTGATTACATTTTCACGCAATTTGGGTGCATAGATCCTGAGAAATCAGTATTCAGAACAACCACTTCTGGCCGTAATAACGCCCTTGATATGCCTGGGCATTGAGTCAAACAGAGCTTGAATGGCGTGTACAGGTACAGCTGCCCATGCAGCTTCAACACGATACCACAGTTCATCAAGAGTAGTGACTGGCGTATTGTGACGAGTCAGTTGCTCGGCCACCATTGACCAGATGTTTTCGATTGGTGAGAGATCTGGAGAATGTGCTGGCCAGGACAGCAGTCCAACATTTTCTGTATCCAGAAAGGCCCGTACAGGACCTGCAACATGCGGTCGTCCATTATCGTGCTCAAATGAAGGGTTTTGCCAGGATCGAATGAAGGGTAGAGCCACGGGTCGTAACACATCTGAAATGTAACGTCCACTGTTCAAAGTGCCGTCAATGCGAACAAGAGGTGACCGAGACGTGTAACCAAGGGCACCCCATACCAACACGCCGGGTGATACGCCAGTATGACGATGACGAATACACGCTTCCAATGTGCGTTCACCACGATGTCGCCAAACACGGATGCGACCATCATGATGCTGTAAACAGAACCTGGATTCATTCGAAAAAAATGTCGTTTTGCCATTCGTGCACCCAGGTTCGTCGTTGAGTACACCATCGCAAGCGCTCCTGTCCGCGATGCAGCGTCAAGGGTAACCACAGCCATGGTCTCCGAGCTGATAGTCTATGCTGCTGCAAACGTCGTCGAACTGTTCGTGTAAATGGTTGTTGTCTTGCAAACGTCCCCATCTGTTGACTCAGGGATCGAGACGTGGCTGCACGATCCGTTACAGCCATGCGGATAAGATGCCTGTCATCTCGACTGCTAGTGATACGAGGCCGTTGGGATGGAGCACGGAGGTCCGTATTACCCTCCTGAATCCACCGATTCCATATTCTGCTAACAGTCATTGGATCTCGACCAATGCGAGCAGCAATGTCGCGATACGATAAACCGTAATCGCGATAGGCTACAATCCGACCTTTATCAAAGTCGGAAACGTGATGGTACGCATTTCTCCTCCTTACACGAGGCATGACAACAACGTTTCACCAGGCAACGCCGGTCAACTGCTGTTTGTGTATGAGAAATCGGTTGGAAACTTTCCTCATGTCAACACGCTGTAGGTGTCGCCACCGGCGCCAACTTTGTGTGAATGCTCTGAAAAGCTAATCATTTGCATATCAGAGCATCTTCTTCCTGTCGGTCAAATTTCGCCTCTGTAGATCACCATAATCATCGTGTAGCAATGTTAATGGCCAGTAGTGTAGATAAATGTAGGGTGCAGCAGAAACTTACTGCTCAGTCAGGTGAAAAGCAGAACAGGAAAAGAAGAGTTCTGCTGTTAGGTAGCACACGTGGGAGGGGTGTAGGCCAGAAGCTACAGGAAAAATTAGGTAAAGTGAAACAGATCAAAAGATTTGTGAAATCAAGTGCTAGTCTTAAGAAACAGAAAACTTAGAACAAATGTGTAGGTATTTCAACAATGAAAATCAGATGATAGAGGAGCTGGAAACAGCCTTGCTAAAAACGAAAAATATAGTGCTACAGATGACCTGGAGAAAATAGGAGCAACTAAGCACGGAAGTGTGGGTTTTGAGTATTGAGCGGATGTACGTTTACGAGTATAGAGACAACCTAACGAATCCACGGACCCCGCATGTCAGCAGGGGACTGTTCAAGCTGGTGGGGGCTCTGTAATGGTGTGGGACGTGTGCAGGTGGAGTGATGTGGGACCCCTGATACGTCTAGATACGACTCTGACACGTGACACATAGGGAAGCATCCTGTCTAGTCAACTGCATTCTTTCATGTCCATTATCATTCTGACGGACTTGGGCAATTCCAGCAGGACAATGCGACATCCCACACGTCCAGAATTGCTTCAGAGTAGCTCCAGGAACACTCTTCCGAGTTTAAACACTTCTGCTGGCCACCAAACTCCCGAGGCATGAGTATTATTGAGCACATCTGGGATGACTTGCAACGTGCTGTTCAGACTGTGTGTTGTTAGTACTTTCTGTACCTAAGGGATCAGACCGACAGAGAGAAAGAGTAGTCTATTTTAAAAAAATATTTCAGCATGAAGAATTATCACTATATATTGTTAGTGTGCATTATCTGAGAGAATACTTCACATCACTATTATTCATGGCTTCCTAGAGGTGGCATCCAAACAGTGCAGTTAAAAGCAGTGTTTCTGCCTTGACAGTTGTACTGGTTTATCTTCAGAACAGAGCATACTTGGCAATCAGTAAAAAGCGCTGGGAGAATATATATAGCGCGTTTGAACTTTAAACTTTTTTACATGCTCTGACTATGTCGTCAGAAGACTTCGACATTGACCAGTGTGGTCAAGTTTCATCGCTGAAAGCAGTTATGACGTTAAGAAACACAGCATCATCTTCAAACAACAAACCACCACATAGCCCACGTACGGTTAGCATATCAGACAACATTACAAAAGAAGAGTCAACATTGAGTCGATCCCTATGCAGTCAGTTCGTCGGCATTTGTACGCGTTTAACATGGCTGAGAGAATAGTGCAGCAGGTGATACCCCTACAAGATGCGAACAGCGCAACAATTATTGGCCACAGATTTCGAGAGACGCTGAAATGTCTGCACAAAACTTATGAAGATGATAAAACACTCATCCTAATTTTCTCAGCAATTTTATTCGGTCTGATAAGGTCCATTTATATTTATCCACAGTCACAACAGATCGTTGTGTTATGATACAGAAATTCGTAACGCGGCAAAAGGAGACGTATGAATATTCGCCTGCAGTCGAGGTTCCAAAAGGACGATCCCGCCGCCACGCAGCCAGACACTCCGTGACAAACTTACGAAGAATGTTTCCACAGTGCCTTGTTTCCCGATTCACCTTGTTTATAGATGTGTGATTGTCTGTTCACCCTGAGGATTTCTGAAATTCAAAGTGTATGCTAAAAGACCAGTAATACCCGTTTTCACACGGGAGGTAGTGCATGTGAATGCAATGAGCCGCTTCCTGCAGCAGGTCTTCGGCGCACAGAGCCCAGTTCCCGCCCACTTTGTTCAGGTGTTACTTTGTGACTGGACTGCCAAATGTCGGCATATTATTGTAAGAGTACTCACAAGCTGTTTCCCGTACAGGAAGCAGTTGCAATTGCAGCAAGTGCTCTTATGATGAAACACAAAATACGGGAAATAGAGAATTACTGGCATCCGACTAGTAGTTCTCCATTATTCGTAGGAGCTTTTGATTGCCTTCACGAGACACTTCGAGCAATTGCTGAGAAATTTTTCACTTTATATCGTACGTCAGTGACGTCGTCTGAACAATACTGAAACCATTACTTAAGTTTAGTATACACAGCAACATGAGGAAACGAGAGGGTGCCAGAGATTGAGATGAGTACAAGAAACAGTTGTTTGTTGCAAAAACTGGGGAAATATTGTAGTAATTAGCCGTATTACAAATGCTTGCATGGGCAAAAGTTAGGTAATGCTACCCTCTGCATTTTTCCGGTTTCTTACGACATATGAACATAAGCCTACATGCATAAAAATACTCGTCAGTGTCTTGTTTACTTTATAACATCGGTTTTCTGAATCTAAGTTCTAGCTTTTATAATTAAAGCTACGTTAAATATGATAAAGTATGTTAAATATCGTGCACGAACATAGACATCAGTATATTACCACAGCGATTTATTTCGCAATCACATTCGCTGGTTTCGACAGTTCACAATCAGACTGTCACCTACTCTGTCGTGTGCTAATGATATATTATTGACAGCGCTTTAATATTACTAGATAATTATGCAGCCACGAATTAGAGTTTTATTTTAATTTCGAAACTTCTGGCAGCTAATTATCCAATATATTTTGTGAAGGTGATAGTCCACAGGACGTAAGTAATTAAAAAACCACCAAGAACTGATGATAAATACTTGTTTATTACGACCACGACCAGGTGTCTTAGCACGTTTATATTGCAATGTAAGCTGTTCCAAGAGTCTTACGATACATGACGGTGATCTCATCTGGTCGTAATTAACAAGTGTTCATCATCAGCTATTTGCAATAAATAATTAATTTTTCTCCGAAAAGCAGCGACTGCTAGACTTCTAGCCTGTACTGCATGCATAAAACAACTCTGGTTACAGAGGGCTGTAAGCAGTCGACCTCCTTATACCCCATCAACGAATAAAACTGGAGGAAACCTTAAAAAATGCTACCATAAACAGTATTCTCTGCCATTAGTTTTGTACTGTTTCGCTTAGTGCAGACGCAGTGAAATGACTGGTTCAGAATAAATTTTCACTCCGCAGCGGAGTGTGCACTGATCCTAAACTTCCTGGCAGACTAAAACTGTGTATCGTCCTGGGGCACGGGGCTCTGTATATTACGGGCAAGTGCTCTGACGGCTGAACTATCCAAGGACGACTCCCGATCTGCCCTCACAGCTATACATTCTACCAGTACCTTGCCTCCTACCTGGTAAACTTCACAGTACCCCTCCATACCTTGGGGGATTGGCACTCCTGAAATAAGGGATAGCCCGTGACTGAGCTATTGGCCTGAGTGCACGTCGAGTACAGTCTTTGTTTACCACAGCACCAGGAAGGAGGATGGTGGGACCATTTCTTCACCTCCGGCGAAGATCCCCGTTACTCGTCTGGTAGACTGAGTGGATCTGGGATCGTCCTGGAGGGATGGGAATGATGAAAAATCCCCATCGGTACCTGGGGGCTCTAGCGTCCTACCTACAAATCCACGGCACTATAAAAAAATACACTGTAGGGAAATGGCTTTGCCACAGTTTAAGGGATTGTTTCCAGAACGAATTTCCACTATGCAGCACAGTGTGTGCTATACTGCCTGGGACACAATTTTAGCGTACCAGGAAGTTTCGACTGATTCAGGTTCGTGTCACAATGATGCCTTTCACTCAGCAGCAGAGTGTGTGCCTGCCAAGAAGTTTTAGGATGTGCAATGATTTGAATCTGTAAGACGACTTCTATGAAGAATTTATTTATTTTACGAGATACCACAACTATACGGAACACTGTTTCCGCGGCGCTTTAATTTACTTGCCTTCGAGCGTCGTTACGGTTTCCAAGACACTGACTTGGACAGCAGTCGTGATTCGCGCGCTGCCAAGCAACAGAAGAAAGCCTAGAGTACGACAGAGACGCATTACGCGCAGAGCGCAGTGGACTGGAGGATGGCAGGCCGGGTGGTCCCCCGGCAAGCAGAGGCGCGCCTCAGCGACCGACTGACCGCCCGCTGACCTTGTCGCGACCCTCCAGAGGCCGCTGGAAGAGGATACGGCGGCGGGCGGTGCCGCGCCGGTATGGAACGCGGTCTGCCGCGGGCACTGCTGTGTCTGGCGGCCGCTACGTCTCTCACTGTGCGTCAGACACTTGCCTCCGTAACCGACGTCTGTAATGTACACTTCTGCCATGCTCGGATCCCGGTGATGCTACAAATTGACAGTGACAGCATGGAGACAAATGGCACTCACAAGGGGAGGCCACGACTTTTGGAACGCGGATTTACTGTAAACTTCGTACATTCGTAGTAATCCATGAGGACAGCAAAATGTGTAAGCAGTAGCCGGCACTTCTCAAGCGTTACTGAGAAAATCGCAAGATAATTTCGGTCGTGAAATATACGAGGGCTATCCACAAAGTACATTACGTTTTGGAATTAAAAATAAATAAAGTATTGGAAAAAATTTTATTATATACAGATGAAAGCCACACTTAAATACTACTTTTCTACATAGTTGCCATTTAAATTAAGGCACTTATCGTAGCGATGGACGAGCTTGGAAATTCCTTCGTCGTAAAATTCGGCCGCCTGCGCCTTCGACCACGTGGTTACCTCTTCTTGAAGCTGTGGGTCGTCATCAAAACGCTGCATAGCCAACCACTTCTTCATTGCTGGGAATAAGTGGAAGTCGCTCGGTGCCAGGTCGGGACTGTGCGGCGGATGAGGAAACAACTCCCACTTAAAAGATTCGAGAACTTCACGAGTGGCATTTGCCGTGTGGGCCCGGGCGTTGTCGTGAATCAGCAAGATCTTTGAGCCCAACTTTCCCCTCGCTTGTTTTGTATTGCTCTTCTGAGGTTGTGCAGAGTTTGGCAATACCTTTGAGAGTTTATTGTAGTGCCTCTTTCCAGGAAATCCACAAAAATCACACCTTTTCTGTCCCAAAAGAGGTAACCACGTGGTTGAAGGCGCAGGCGGCCGAATTTTACGACGAAGGAATTTCCAAGCTCGTCCATCGCTACGATAAGTGCCTTAATTTAAATGGCAACTATGTAGAAAAGTAGTATTTAAGTGTGGCTTTCATCTGTATATAATAAAAAAATTTCCAATACTTTATTTATTTTTAATTCCAAAACGTAATGTACTTTGTGGATAGTCCTCGTATATCTGTGCGTGGCCATTTTAACCATAAAGCGGCTGCACCCAAGTGGTGCCGGCACGGTAGCTCAGCGTGTTCGGTCAGAGCGTCAGCTCTCCTTTTTAATAAAAAAAACTGAACGGGTGTCATCGGACGTCAGTCCTGAACAAATTCAGCGAACAATTTAAAACAAAAATTTAAAAAAAAAGTGGTTGGCGTCAAGCCGCTCGATCGCTGGATCGAGTTCCGTTCGTCAGTTTCTTTTTATTTTCCACACAGTCATTTTCTTTACTGTTTATATTACAATTGATATAATGGGAAAAATACGTGTAATCGGATGGACTTTTATTAAATTATCAATGGTATATGGCAGTCTACTAATTTTTATTATCACAAATAATATAATATTCATAACTATCCCCTGGTGGCCGTGAGGTTCTAGGCGCTCCAGTCCGGAGCCGCGCTGCTGCTACGGTCGCAGGTTCGAATCCTGCCTCGGGCATGGGTGTGTGTGATGCCCTTAGGTTAGTTAGGTTTAAGTAGTTCTAAGTTCTAGGGGACTGATGACCACAGCAGTTGAGTCCCATAGTGCTCAGAGCCATTTGAACCATTTGAAACATAACTATCGACTAGTAAACGACCAAACGCATAAAGTGATACTGAAAATGTTTGCTTGTCCGTGTCTTCAAAACTGTTCGTATTTAATCGAAAGAGAACGAGAAATTGCTTCTTGGAAGACGCTATTAAAATACACTCGATACTGCATAACCAATTATCAGCGCCGATTTTTAAGGAAATACTGCGTTATGCATGGTTTGCTTCCAAACTATCGTCTCAAAGAGAGGTTTTTGAAAATCTTAACGAGGTTTGTTTTTCCATGGAAAACGTCAAAAGACCTTCGTATGCGGAAACATAGCATTTATTTAATGCAGCTGGTGCCGTTTGACATTTTGTTTTCCATGTATTTACGAAAAATACCATCCTGCAACTTGTACTTGTAAAGTCGAAAGCGACGATTAATTGTACATCTTTCGAAAGCAGTCTGTGCCGGTCAAAACTTGGAGGTAACAAGTCGTTTCGGGCTCCTTCCAGGTATAAGGGATTTCTCAAATCACGGACAAGCATACATTTTCAATATCACTTTATGCGTTTGGCCGTTTACTAGTCGATAGTTATGAATATTACATTATTTGTGATAATAAAAATTAGTAGACTGCCAAATAACATTGTAAATTTAATAAAAGTTCATCCGATTACCCCTTTTTTCCCCATTATATCAATTGTAATATAAATAATAAAGAAAATGACTGTGTTGAAAATAAAAAAAACCGACGAACGGAACTCGATCCAGCGATTCAGTGGCTTGAACGCCAACCACTTAAAAAAAAAGTTCTATACTATTCGTTGAATACGAATGCATCGCTTCTCAGTGACATATACAGATAAAATTCTCGAGCCGTGTCAAGTGGTTTAAAAATCCAAGAGCTTTCGAACTAGTACTCCACGGCCTTTATCAAGTGGTGACTGTCGTGTGCTTACTACGTGCCGTCCTAAGCGGCGCTACCGCCTCTGACGTCACTGGTGTCCAGTCCAGTGCCATATAAAGCTGCTCCTATTATTGAGCCATCTAGGGAGAACGTCAATAATATCACACAATATCACTGTGCAGTATTATTGACGTTCTCTCTAGGTCACTCAGTAACATTGGTTCAAATGGCTCTGAGCACTATGCAACTTAACTTCTGAGGTCATCAGTCGCCTAGAACTTAGAACTACTTAAACCTAACTAACCTAAGGACATCACACACATCCATGCCCGAGGCAGGATTCGAACCTGCGACCGTAGCGGTCACGCGGTTCCAGACTGAAGCGCCTTTAACCGCACGGCCACTCCGGCCGGCCACTCAGTAACATTGGCAATTATATGTTAAACAATACTGTGGTTCGGAGTGTTGGACGATAAAGACGCTGCTGCTGTGAAATGATCACTCATGGAAACTTTGAGAAAACTGAGGCTGAAGGGGAAAAAAAAAAGATTATCAAAACTTCTTGAAACAG
The DNA here is from genome assembly GCF_021461395.2 of Schistocerca americana. Classification (NCBI taxonomy): domain Eukaryota; kingdom Metazoa; phylum Arthropoda; class Insecta; order Orthoptera; family Acrididae; genus Schistocerca; species Schistocerca americana. Next base: position 375,073,243 of record NC_060123.1, on the reverse strand, counting down.
CACTGGGACTGGTTCTCACCATGTATTGGAGTCCTCATACGTAGCCCTCCACATCCCTACGATAAATTTCTGTGGACGTTTATATCCCCATAATCAAAAAATAAAATACAATGAGAGAGACAGTTACACCACGTAAGCGCTTATCTCTTACGCCATGATATCTTGCTATTGGCAATTCTTTGGAAGACTTGACATCTACAAGTGCAGTTTCACCTGACACTACTCATTGCCGTTTAGTGAAAAAAAAAAATACGAGCTTACGGAGTATCGGAGCAGACTTTTGATTGGATTCAAGACTTTCTTGCAGATAGAACTCAACACGTCGCTCTTAACGGAACAAAATCGACAGATGTAAAGGTAATACCCGTAGTACCACAGGGAAGGGTGATAGGAACGTTGCTATCTACAACATATACAAACGATCTAGTAGAAAGCGTCGGATTCTCTTTAAGGATATTCGCAGATGATGTAGTTGTCTATACCAAAGTGGCAACGCCAGAAGATAGTAATAATTTGCGGAACGACCTGCAGAGAATTGATGAATGGCGCAGGCTCTGGCAGTCGGCCCTGAACGTAAATAAATTTAACATATTGCTCGTACATAGGAAAAGAAATCTACTACTGTACAGCCACACTATTCGTGACAAACAGCTGGAGACAGCGTTTGTCGTAAAACATCTAGGCGTAACTATCCAGAACAATCTTAAGTGGAATGACCACATAAAACAGATAGTGGGAAAAGCAGATATGGTTCAAATGGCTCTGAGCACTATGAGACTTAACATCTTAGGTCATCAGTCCCATAGAACTTACAACTAATTAAACCTAACTAACCTAAGGACATCGCACACATACATGCCCGAGGCAGGATTCGAACCTGCGACCGTAGTGGTCACGCGGTTCCAGACTGAAGCGCCTAGAACCGCAAGGCCACACTGGCCGGCAAAAGCAGATACCAGACTCAGATTCATCGGAAGAATTTTAAGGAAATGTAACTCATCCACGAAACATGTGGCTTATAAGGGACTTGTTCGCCCGATTCTTGAGTACTGTTCATCTATCTTGGATCCCTATCAGGTAGGACTAATACAGGAGATAGAGAAGATCCAACGAAGAGCAGCGCGTTTCGTCACTGGATCGTTTAGCTGGCGAGAGAGCGTTACGGACATGCTGAAGAAACCCCACTGGTAGACGTTACGATATGACCAAAACCAGAAAATTCGAGAAAGTAGAGCTAATGCTGAGGTTCACCGACAATCATTGTTGCCACATGCCATTCACGAAAGGAACAGGGAGAGGGAATCGGATAATAGCCTCCGCATAACCGTTAGGTGGCTTGGTGAGTATTATGTAAACGTAGACGTAGATGCTCTCTACCGCAGATTTCTCAGGATAGCGTAGGCGGAAAAATCATCTCCTATACGACGCTGTTAAATAATGCGCACAGTTTCTCCCATATAAAACTAGAGGCAAATCCTCCCGATGGGAAGCCCATTTACTCAACTTATACCCGCGCTGTTTATCGAGTACTTTGAGGACATCATCCTGCCCACAGCTCCAGCAAAGCCCAGTCGATTTTGTCGTTTTGTTGAAGCCACACTTATTGTTTGGCCTCGTGGACGTCATCAACATTATCCATGACCGCATCAAGTTCACGATGGACGTAAAGATGGACGCTGCCTTCAGCACAACGAAAAACCAGCCAAGGTTGCAAATTTCACTTTTTTTATTGATTCGATGACTAGCTTCGGGCTGTGACCCATTTTCAAATCATCCTAACATACCATTTGTTGCTATTTCCTAGAAGTCAAAATCCATATAAAAAAAATGTGCAAACGAAATTACTGGCAGTTATCTGCATGCGCTGTAATTGTTCGTTTCCACATTTTTACATGTTTTTTGCCTTTTCGGAAATAACATTTGTTGCTATGTTAGGATGATTTGGAAATGAGTCCCGGTCCGAAACTAGTCATCATGTGAACAGAAAAAGTGAAATTTGGAACTTTGACTGGTTGTTCGTTGTACTGATTAACAAAAGTTGCTGATCCGCAGCTGTTCCAGCATACTGTAAGTTCACGGACGGTGCCTTGCTATTCCTTGGCGTCCTTACCGCCCAAGATCAAATGGGTACCTCAGTCACAGTGTTTACAGAAACTCCACCCACACGGACAGGTATATGCACGTTACCAGCTACCACCGCCCAGAACAGAAGCGTTCTGCCACGAAAACCTTGCTGCATTGAGCGGAAGCCGTTTCAGACGCTGCAAAACCTGCCGAAAGAACTGAGCCACTCGCGGCAACAGCAAACTACAAATTTCGCAAGCTATCTCACCAAAGACTAGTAAACACAAGACCCCGGAGGAGGAGACGAAGAAACTTGCGGTTTTGCTGCTCTGTAGCTCAGTAACAGGATAGATTACTCGACTCCTGAGGAGGCATAAAATCGTTCAATATTCAGGCCTACAGGAAAATTCGAGAGCACATGAGGCCAGTGAAAGACGATATAGGTCTCAGTCTTCAGAGTATACAGAATACTGTAAATGCGAACAGTTTTATGTTGGACGACTGTGCCTGCTACTGAACAGGGCCGTACAGGAGATTAAAGGTGTTTCCGCCTACGGTATCCTGAGAAATCAGAAGTAACACAGCAAGCTCTGGGAAATGGATACTGAACTGCATTCGACGAAACATCTATTACGCACCTAAGGACATCACACACATCCATGCCCGAGGCAGGATTCGAACCTGCGACCGTAGCGGTCACCCGGTTCCAGACTGAAGCGCCTAGAACCTCTCGGCCACACAGGCCGGCAGTACTCCTGCTGTCACACGAAATTGCATTCTAGAACATAACTTCTGGTGTAGGTCCAGTGTGTCTAGCAACAGACATTCAGACGCGTTTTCTGAATGATATACCGCTGCATAATCTCTCATTACATACAAAATGAGTATGTTTGCACTAAAACATTAATAATTTGCATATCCAAGCACATAGTAAATTCCATGCCAGCCTGATATCTGTGGCATGCTGCCTCCATGGTATTGGAATATTAATGGCCAGAGTTATATAGGGTACAATCGGTATAACTACATATATCTTTGTATGTGGTACCTTAATATACACACACACATCAATGTTTTATAAATTATAGAGCGCAGTAATCAGTCGTCTTTTTTTCAGGTTTCATTTGACAAATCCAGATTTCGGCTAGTGCCTAGCCATTACCAATGCAATATTTTCTAGTCTCGATGCATGTCAGTTCCCTGTTGTTCGGGCGTCAGTCACAGTTCTTTGAGCAGTATTTAAAGGACTGTGACTGACACCCGAACAGGGAACTGAATGCGTCAAATGTTCAATGTAGGGGATATGCTCCACTGCAGTATATACAGCCCTGAGAAAACTTCAAAACCGATTATCTCCGGAAATTTATGAAAAACATTAAGAACAGCCTGTTTTTCGGCACTTTTTAACCGTGTTCCGCGCGTGTTTCACTACGGAACAGAAACCAGCCTCAGCCATTTTCATACTGCGCATTAACAGCGCCACAACCAGAGCACAACGCTGCACAGGCATATTACGAAACACAGCTTGTGCTGATGATGTTACTTGGTGATCTTCGACAATTTTTAGCACACGGCTCACGGATTGATCAGATGGCTCTTAAGTCTTCACCCACTAAGTTCTCTGTCAGGAGCTACACACGTAATTTCAGTTTAATAATTCCGCACACGATGTACCACACTCCTTACAGGACAAAATCACACTTGGGCACCAAGCCTTGCAAGCCAACGGCCCATGCTGCATACATCTGCTTTCGCTGCTTAATACGTTGATTAAATTTGAGCCTCGTTCCAAACTACGTGGGTTTGGTAACTGTATTCGTCAGGAAAACACAAACAGTGGAGAAGCTTAAACTACTCTGGTCCAAGAGTTGGTATGATTTTTGAAATAAAAACTACGTAGTTAAAGCGTGATTAAGAAAAGAATATCTTAAATTTCATTTAAATTAACTTAGAAATAAGACATCTAATACATAAGTAGGACTACTTCCAAAAGTGTAACAACACCAATGTACGTGCGCTTACGGCTTCTGACCAATCATCGCGTTTGTGTTTGTTTACATCAGGTTTATTCTTATGACGAACGGATAATAGACTGCTCTCTGTCTCTTGTGAATACGCAATGTTTGGCTTGCTGGAAAGTTGAACAATGACAAGCCAAGCTGCAATGAGTTACTGATGCTGGCATCTAATCACACAAGGTGAACGAGCACACTGAAGCCATTTATCATTAGCTGGCGTTAAGAGACTTGAGTTATCTTCTGTTGCCTGTTGGAAGACCGTCACTGCGCGCTAATTGCAGAACACTCAGCAGTGTTAGTTGCTTTTCAGTTCCATTTTGATCGTTGTATATTTTGCTTGCCGCTTTTATTTAAACTGAGATTCTATCACATGTAAAAGGGTGGAGGACGATTTGAAGTGACTGGTGTAACTTAACTTGTTATTCAAACGTATGAGAGTATTATGTCCTGTTGTTTTTAGGAAGTGTGGGCATCAGGATCTTTCTTTAATTTGGTTCTTGTCTTGATCGTATTTAATAAATTATGAAAGAGTTGCACAACTTCCTAAGTAATGATATTTGGTATTGTTTCAATTATTGTACGTTTTGGGAGTAGTCAGAAAATTTCTGAGGTATGTTATTTGTATTGATTTAAATGACTGTACAGTTGGGATCGCTGTATACAGGGTGTACATAAAGTTCGGGAACACTCAATTATTTCAAATATGGTTCAAATGGCTCTGAGCACTATGGTACTATAATATCTGAGGTCATCAGTCCCCTAGAACTTAGAACTACTTAAACGTAACTATCCTAAGGACATCACACACATTCATGCCCCAGGCAGAATACGAACCTGCGACCGTAGCGGTGGCGCGGTTCCAGACTGAAGCGCCTAGAACCGCTCGTCCACAGCGGCCGGCCTCAATTATTTATTGCACAAGAACCCAACATTGTACAGATATTATACATGTCATTTTGCAGAGAAACCCTGAAAGTTTTTTTTCGTGTACACCGCCACAGCGTAATTCGCCGATAGTCAACGCTAGTCGCAAACTGGCGAGGTCAGGTGCGGAGCGATCTTACTGTGTGTTTGAGTTCGCCAAAACCAATGTGCTACAGCTGTTCAACGAATGTTTACAACCAAGTACGGTAAAAAGCCGCCAACAAGGAAGGCCATTTACCACTGGCACAACAAAAGCATCCCGACAGGTTGCTTGTGCCTGGCAAAGAAAAGCGGACGTCCCAGTGTGAGTGAAGTGAATGTGGAGCGCGTACGGGAAATATTCACAAAGAGTCCACAGAAATCGGTGCGCCATGCATCACGTGAACTCGAAATGGCTCCCATGACAGTCTGGAAAGTCTTGCGACAGAAGCTGTCTATGAAACCATTCAAATTGGAACTAGTGCAGAAGCTCAATGACGACGACAAAGACAAGCGTTTTGAGTTTTGTCCGCAGTTGCAACAATTGAATGAGGATGTGGATGGCATTGTAGATCGCTTAATTTTTAGCGACGAAGCCACTTTTCACACTAATGGGAAAGTGAACAGGCATAATTGTCGAATCTGAGGTACAAAACATCCACACGAATGCACTGAATTGGAGCGTGATTCCCCAAAGATAAATGTTTTTTGTGCCTTGTCACTGTACGGGCCATTCTTCTTCGCCGAGAATGTCACTTGATATTCCTACTTGGTCTTGTTGCAGTAATGGCTGATGCCTCAAATGCAGACAGACTCTCCGTTCGCCGGCCGGAGTGGCCGTGCGGTTCTGGGCGCTACAGTCTGGAGCCGAGCGACCGCTACAGTCGCAGGTTCGAATCCTGCCTTGGGCATGGATGTGTGTGATGTCCTTAGGTTAGTTGGGTTTAATTAGTTCTAAGTTCTAGGCGACTGATGACCTCAGAAATTAAGTCGCATAGTGCTCAGAGCCATTTTGAACTCTCCGTTCATCTTTCAGCAGGATGGGTCTCCGCCCTATTTTCATCGTGAAGTTCGTCGGTCTCTGAAAACTGAGCTGCCGCATCGATGGATCGGCCGTTCTACACAGAAGGGGACAGCTGTTTCATGAAATGGCCTCCCCGATCACCAGATCTGTCTCCGTGTGACTTTTTTCTGTGGGGACACATTAAAGATCTGGTGTATGTGCCGCCTCTGCCACGTGATGTAGCTCTGGGAGAGAATACGGGAAGCGACTGCCACAGTCGACGATGCCATGCTGGGACGGGTATGGCAAGAATTCAACAACCTTGTTGACGTCTGCTGTGTCACTCAAAAAAAACTTTCAGAGTTTCTCTTCAAAATGCAATATGAGATGTGCACTATGCTTAGTTCTTGTGCAATAAATAATTAAAAGTGTTCCCGGACTTTATGTACACCCTGACACTTATTGTAAAATTGTAATTCGATGGCTCAACTTTCGATTGCGCATCATTTTAATGCTATGGTTCTTGTGTTTAACAAAAGCTGGTTATTGCCGAATGCTGTTACGCACACTTCTCGAACCCAATATCACTACTCTGTCTATGTCACAAAGCCTCTTCGTTTGCAGCCATAGGCCTATTTGCCTACTCTTTGATCCAACTAGAAAGTCACACGAAATAGTGACTCTGATCGTAGAACAAACGGCGAATAGTACTAAGAGTGTCAGCACCAGAGATATTACGAAACACAGCTTGTGCTGATGATGTTACTTGGTGATCTTCGACAATTTTTAGCACACGGCTCACGGATTGATCAGATGGCTCTTAAGTCTTCACCCACTAAGTTCTCTGTCAGGAGCTACACATGTAATTTCAGTTTAATAATTCCGCATACGATGTACCACACTCCTTACAGGACAAAATCACACTTGCGCACTAAGCCTTGCAAGCCAACGGCCCATGCTGCATACATCTGCTCACGTTGCCTAATACATTGATCAAATTTGAGCCTCGTTGCAACTACGTGGGTTTGGTAACTGTATTCGTCAGGAAAACACAAACAGTGGAGAAGCTTAAACTACTCTGGTCCAATAGTTGGTATAGTTTGCATCACTTCGTACAATTTATTACTGGAAAACAATAAGAGTGCACTCTGACATCCAGAGTCAGGTATTTGACTCGTCTTGCAGTGCAGAACAAAACGACACAAACAGACCTCCCAGCTCTCGATTGTCGAAGAAAGCAAATGATGGAGGGGGAGGCAATGTTGTCGCAGCTGCAGAACATTGTTGGTTTGGCAGCAGTGGTATCATCAGTTTCTGCTGCTGTTTAAATTCCCATAGCTATTCTTGCTGTCGCTGCTGCCACAAGTTTAGAAAGACAGGATCCGTGCCTCACATTGAATAGCTACACGGTGAGAAAGTCCTCGTCGCCCCCCTTTTTTTTATCGTAGGTAAAACACGACCCGTCGCACTGGGTGTTATGCAGGGGCCTGTGAAAGAAACAGGCAGTTCCTGTGTTCGATGATGGCGGAGTTTACCAAGTGAATGGTTACCCCTAAGCGAAGCCCAGAGCATAACGAAAGTCGTCGTATGCGAGTGCAAACAGTCGAGAGAGCGGTTCGAATAGAAAAACGTAAACAGAGGCAAGGGCAGTCACTCTACTATTAACGGCGCGTATCTAAGGCTTCATGGAACAGCGAGAACTGCCGGACAGGTGCGGGGCCATAGTATTTACAGGCACTCTCGCGTCAATGTACGGCCAGACGTGGCATGCGCGGAGCTGCAGTGGCTCCCTCAGCGAGATGATGTTTCATTCTTGGGGCGCTCAACGGCGCCGTCATCAGCGCCCGCAAGCTGCGGTCATTGTTATGTAGTCACGAGTATCCCTGACTTTTCCTCTGTATCGATACGCGGGCTGCGCGGAGAATGCGAATAACTGTCGGATATTAAAAGGTAATGCATTGTTGTGTTTTTAATTACTATTGTTTTCAGTATCAGTGTAAATGTGCAACTCCAAATAACAGCCCATCACGCTCAAGACTCGGTGTTTACCGGACATTATCTATGTTACCTCTCAGAAGTACACATATAAAGAGAAGTACAAATTTCAGGACATGGTCCTGTTTTTCTTGACAGATCTTTGTCTTCCCTACAAGAAGCAGTGCATAGCTCAAAACTAACAAAGTTAGACATGATCCACTATTTCACTAAAACGTTTAATGTCACGCTGACAGCTAGTACACTGTCCAGTCAAACGTGACCACCCGTCAAAAGCCTGCATAGCCACCTTTCGCAGCGCAAGATGTGCAGGAAGGGAGTCAACGGAATGCTGGAAGGTACCGCCAGGGATGTGGAGCCATGCTGACTCCAAAACCGGGGCGTGCTGCGCTACGTTTATCGTTTAAGCATCCATGGTACTCACAGCCCGAACGAGGTGATACCACATATTACCGACTGGGTTTAAATCCGGAGACATTTGGTGACCAGACGGGTACGGTAAACTCATCCTGATGCTTTTCGATCCAGGCACGTGGACTGCGTGCTGTGTAATACGTTGCATTGTCTTGCTGGTGGATTCCATTCTGCCGAGGAGAAACAAACTGCATGTAGGGGTGGACATGGTCATCAACGATAGATGCATACTTGTGTTGATCCATTGTGTCTTCCGGAATGATGAGATCCCCTGAGAATGCCACGGAAACATTCCACAAACCATGAAGCTCCCTCCTGGTTGCAGGGTGTTTGCTTTCAGACGTTTCACACCCTACACGCCAACAGCCATCTGTTTGATGGAGCATAAAACATGATTCATCTGGAAAGGCTAGTAGTCGCCACGCAGTGCACGTACAGTTGCGGTATTGGCTTGCAAGTTTCAACCTTCGTCGCCAATGGACAGCAGTCAGCATGAACCAGAGGCTCGTTGCGGTGGCCCCTACACACCAATGTTCACTGAACGGTAGTTGAAGAGACGTTCTTGGTAGCCCCTTGGTTCACCTGGGCAGCCACTTGTAGAACAGTCGCGAGTCCATTTGCCCGTACGCATCTCAGCACCCGTCATTCACGCTGTCATCTGTGGCCTGTGGTGTGCTACATCGCCTCCGTGCCAGTTTTGCATAGCACCACTTTGTCATGCATAATGTACACTACTGGCCCATTAAAATTGCTACACCAGGAGGAAATGATGATGATAAACGGGTATTCATTGGACAAATATATTATACTAGAACTGACATGTGATTACATTTTCACGCAATTTGGGTGCATAGATCCTGAGAAATCAGTACCCAGAAAAACCACCTCTGGCCCTAATAACAGCCTTGATACGCCTGGGCATTGAGTCAAACAGAGCTTGGATGGCGTGTACAGGTACAGCTGCCCATGCAGCTTCAACACGATACCACAGTTCATCAAGAGTAGTGACTGGCGTATTGTGACGAGTCAGTTGCTCGGCCACCACTGACCAGCCGTTTTCAAGAGCAGAGAGATCTGGAAATGTGCTGGCCAGGGCAGCAGTCCAACATTTTCTGTATCCAGAAAGGCCCGTACAGGACCTGCAACATGCGGTCGTGCATTATGCTGCTCAAATGTAGGGTTTCGCAGGGACCGAATGAAGGGTAGAGCCACCGGTCGTAACACATCTAAAATGTAACGCCCACTGTTCAAAGTGCCGTCAATGCGAACAAGAGGTGACCAAGACGTGTAACCAATGGCACCCCATACCATCACGGCGTGTGATACGCCAGTATGGCGATGACGAATACACTCTTCCAATGTGCGTTCACCGCGATGTCGCCAAACACGGATGCGACTATCATGATGCTATAAACTGAACCTGGATTCATCCGAAAAAATGACGTTTTGCCATTCGTGCACCCAGGTTCGTGGTTGAGTACACCATCGCAGGCGCTCCTGTCTGTGATGCAGCGTCAAGGGCAACCGCAGCCATGGTCTCCGAGCTGATAGTCCATGCTGCTGCAAACGTCGTCGAACTGTTCGTGTAAATGGTTGTTGTCTTGCAAACGTCCCCATCTGTTGACTCAGGGATCGAGACGTGGCTGCACTATCCGCGGATAAGGTGCCTGTCATCTCGACTGCAAGTGATACGAGGCCGTTGGGATGCAGCACGGCGTTCCGTATTACCCTCCTGAACCCACCGATTCCATATTCTGCTAACAGTCACTGGATCTCGACCAACGGGAGCAGCAATGTCGCGATACGATAAACCGTAATCGCGATAGGCTACAATCCGACCTTTATCAAAGTCGCGAACGTGATGGTACGCATTTCTCCTCCTTACACGAGGCATCACAGCAACGTTTCACCAGGCAACGCCGGTCAGCTGCTGTTTGTGTATGAGAAATCGGTTGGAAACTTTCCTCGCGACAGCACGATATAGGTGTCGCCACCCGCGCCAAGCTTGTGTGAATGCTCTGAAAAGCTAATCATTTGCATATCACAGCATCTTCCTCCTGTTGGTTAAATTTCGCGTCTGTTGCACGTTATCTTCGTGGTGTAGCAATTTTAATGGCCAGTAGTGTACTTTAACCACGTCGTCACGCAAACAGTTTACAAACTTGGTCGTTTCGGTGATGCTTCCGCCCTTGGCCCAAAAGTCAGTGATCACGCTCTGTTGAATATCAAACCGCTCCGTTTCTGCATTAGGACAACGACTGCACTGTTTCTCGCGCCCCCCGACATGGTTTATATGCGCTCCATGGCTAGTAGTGCCACCTGCCGTCTGGGAGTGGATACGGCAGGTTGACGTCGATCGCAGGTGGTGGCCACAGTAATGTGACTGGACCGTGTATGCTCCAGTAACGCGACACGCCCGTTAATTCAAATGGCTCTAAGCACTATGGGACTTAACATCGGAGGTCATCAGTCCCCTAGAACTTAGAACTACCTAAACCTAACTAACCTAAAGACGACACACACATCCATGCCCGAGGCAGGATTCGAACCTGCGACAGTAGCAGCAGCTTCGGTTCCGGACTGAAGCGCCTAGAACCGTTCGACCACAGCGGCCGGCCCCGTTAATTCCATTCGCCGTGATTGACAGGAGCGTCTTCAGTACACCAGCATCTCTGATTCAATTATACATGAGTATGTATAGCGTGATGGCGTTTTCGATATACGTGTGTAGCTTTCTATTGGGTGTGCACTGGCCAAAGATGATTAATCCGCATTAATGAAGCGAAGTTTGATGATGGCACCAGTTTTATTGAAGGTCAATCAGGCATTGAAATTCAGAAGTTATGCGCTGATTCTCACTGAAGGATGATCTCCACCCATAATTTTTACACACATAGGTAAGAAACCATTTGGCTGGAAATGAGACGTAGATGTGGCTAGGGCCTCCCGTCGGCTAGACTGGTCGCCACTTCGGCGACTTGCGAGTCGATGGGGATGAAATGATTGTAAAGACAGCAACCACATCCGAGTGGAGAAAATCTGCGACCTGACCGGGAATCAAACCCACACCCTTTGCATGGAATTCTGCCGCGCTGACCACCTAGTTATGGAGGCGGACATGTGAATGGAAAAAATGGCAATGATCGGGAGAAGAAATGGTGATTTTCGTAAGTGCGACTTCCTAGACACTCTATAGATAATATTCACAAACTTTGACGCACAATCTGAGATTCATTGTCGATGCTGACTCTGCCAAAGCCACTAGATTGATCGAGTTATCACTCAGTATCGTTTCTCCCTCTAATCCAGCGTACTTTGGTGAGTTCTAGGAATTTTATTCAACAAAGTAATGATAGATTCACTCTTCTATCCTTGCAAAACTGGGCTAGTGTCTCAGATTTAAACAATACGATGTTGACATGACATTTAACTCAGGGTCTGCCTCAAGGATTTCCTCTTGTGTACTACCAATAACTTAAATCTTCCAACAGCCTAAACCTTCAAAAAGTGCAGCGGTTTTGATACATCAAATTATGAACTTTCTTTTTTACAAAACACATCAGGAAATGACAAAAACATATGTTCACCACACCTTCTCATTTCAGGGATGAGCAATGTTTGGCTTGCGACCTACTCTGCTGCGCTGCCATACAAGAACTCTGTCCGTGAATCCGCTACCACTACCAAACAATGCTACATTTACATTTCGCGAACATATCGAATTTCCTCCTTTAGCTCTCGAATGTTTCAGGGGTTTTTGACGTACACCAATGATTTACTATAGCCCCAAAGAAAAAAATCGCGAAGGATTAAGTCATATGACATTGGTGGCAACTGTTTTATCACCATTATGGGAAATAAAGCGATCTGGAAATTCCTCACGGAGCAATTAATTTGTTTCGCAGGAAGCGTGATCGGTGGCACAACTCTTGAACCTCCATTCTACTGAAATGGGGCCAAAAAAAATCTCTCATCATTGCACGGTAACGATTTCCGGGTGCATTTCCCACTCTTGAATTATGGAAGGATTGTATGACCGCAGATACATTAACTCTTTATTCGTGTATCAGTTTAGGAGGAAATGCGTCTCATCCCTGAAGGTGATACTCCTAGCAAAACTGTCGATCTCCTGTCGCTTCTCCTCATGATCAAGCTTCTTTCAGCTTAAGCGTTAACCGAATTCTGTAAGAATGGTAATGTAGATCATACCGGAGAATTCGACGTACTGAAGTATATCCTAGGCCCAATTGTTGGAAATGGCGAAGAATCCATTCCACTCGGTTAACAGCCACACTGTCAAAACCACCGCAATGGTTTGCACAGACCGCCCAAAATGAGGGCGCCTTGAACTCTTTATGAAGTTCACTGCTGAACCCATTTCATTGAACTGTAAAATACCTCTGAGAGCTTCCGATTCATTCGGTGCTCTATTGCTCACTAAAATCGAGCGAAGATGCCTCACAGTTGCCACACAACTTTCTCCGTTCTGATAAAATGTTTTCACAATCAGCACACGTCGCGCAATAGTAAACTCTCCATGGTTAGACATACAGTGAATAAATGCGAGAAATTCCGACTGAAGCGACAATCGGAATGTTTATGGAAACCCAAATATGAGGCAACAATGAAGTTCAAAATGGCTCTGAGCACTATGGGACTTAACTTCTGAGGTCATCAGTCCCCTAGAACTTAGAACTACTTAAACCTAACTAACCTAAAGACATCACACACAACCATGCCCGAGGTAAGATTCGAACCTGCGACCGTAGCGGTCGCGCGGCTCCAAACTGTAGCGCCTAGAACCGGTCGGCCACCCCGGCCGGCAACAATGAAGTCAACCGACAAATAAAAATATACCATGCGAGTCAAAACCAGCTCGCTTTTTAAAGGATCTATTACATACAGGTCAATGTGCCTATGAATCATGTATCTGTCTTGCCATATGGATCCAAGTTTATCGTTAGTTATTAAATCAAACTCTAGGATCGTTCATCAAAGGAAGTCACGTAACGATGAATATCTTCATTCTGTATTTGTAAATATAACTAACGCAATTACTATTATTGCTTAGTATTTGACCGCTAGACCTCGCATATCTCCGACAAGTAACATTTTTCTACTTCACATTCTGCACAAGCACATGTACAGGTGCACGCACACACATTGTTCATTACTTAAAAGACCTCCAATCTATACAGTGAGGTGACAAAAAGTCATGGGATAGCGATTGCACATAGCCAGACTGTGGTCGTATCGCTTACACAAGCCATAAAAGTGCATTGGCGGAGCTGTCATTCGTATTCAGGTGAATCATGTGAAAAGGTTTCCGAAGTGATTATAGCCGTATGACAGGAATTAATAGTCTTTGACGCGGAAGTTGGAGTTACACATATCGGACATTCAGTTTCGTAAATCGTTAGGGATTTCAGTATCCTGGGATTCACAGCTTCAAGGCTATTCCGAGAATACCAAATTACAGGCATTACCTCTCACCACGGACAACGCAGTGGCCTACGGCCTTCATTTAACGACCGAGAGCAGCGGCGTTAACGAAGAATTGTCAATGGCAACAGAGAAGCAACACCGCGTAAAATAACCGCAGAAATCAATGTGGGACGTACGACGAACGTGTCCCTTACGACAGTGCGGCGAAATTGGGCGTTAATGGGCTATGGCGGCAGACAACCGACGCGAGTGCCTTTGCTAACAGCACCACATCGCCTGCAGCGCCTCTCCTGGGCTCGTGACCATATCGGTTGGGCGCTAGACCACTGGAAAACTGTGTCAGATGAGTCCCGATTTCAGTTGACCAGAGCTGATGGTGGGATTCAAGTGTGGCGCGGACCCCACGAAGCCATGGCCCCAGGTTGTCAACAATGCACTGTGTAAGCTGGCGGTGGCTCCATCATGGTGCGGGCTGTGTTTACATGGAATAGACTGGTTACGTTCGGTTACTTGGAGATCATTTGCAGCCATTCGTGGACTGCATGCTGCCGAACAACGATGGAATTTTTTATGGTTGACAGTGCACCATGTCACCGGGCCACAGTTCTACTTGACTGGTTTGAAGAACATTTTGGAAATTCGAGAAAATGATTTTGCAACCCAGATCGCCCGACATGAATCCCGTGGAATATTTTTGGGACATAATCGAGAGATGATGTCCGTGCACAAAATCTTGCACCGGCAACACTTTCGCATTAGGACAGCTGTAGAGACAGCATGGTACCTGCACCGACTTGTTGAGTCCATGCCACGTCGAATTGCTGCACTATTCTGGGTAAAGGAGGTCCGGCACGATGTTAGGAGGTATCCCATGACTTGTCACCTCAGTGTAATCAACCTTAAAGGGCCAAGTCTTTCTTCACTACAAAAATGTATAAACGATCGCTAACCAGCGAAATTCTAAAAGAAAGTAAGTAGGCGAGTTTGCAAGAAACCGATCAATTCCGCAAACACATGTATTAAGCACTAATTATACCGAAACGTTTAAACTACGCAACAAGGATGTGACTGATATTCTCCTCTTTTCGGTAGGCATACAAGGAGGATGTAGCCAGATCAATACGGTCGAGCAGCTACTTGAAATGTCCACGTTAAAATGAAACTGTGATCGTCATGAACAGAGATTATCGCTAGACCAACGATGCGTCGCCCGTGATATGTATGTTGCTCTCCTCATCGGTGCTGAGAAGATGCTTACATTTTCCTAGTCCAGCCGGAACTGGGCGTTGTATCGCAGAATTCCCTCTGTTGCGGAAAGGCCTCCGTGGAATCGCCTCCTTTGCCAGTTTACCTGCTGTTTCGTTGCCTTTCGTGACTTGTGCCTTGATTGAAAGGAGTTTCCTTATGTTTCTTATGGTATGTCATAGGAGATTTGTTAACTAACGCTTCTCCCCAAATAAAAAAAGAAAAAAGTGACACTCAGGTTAACGGGCAGCTGAATCAGAGAAAAGTGGAATGTTCTCTTCACCCTTGTTGGCTGAATACTGAAACGCATCGAGAACGCTAGTTAAGTTCTGCAGTAGTAATAGTTGTGTCGGATGAGAGCTTAAATTTCAACTTGCATGTCTACCTCGTTCTACAAATGAAGCTTGCACTAAGAATTTTTTATTTCATGTAAATCCGGTGCGTCTAAGGTCACCTCCCACGCCAAGGGCACCAGTGAGTGATCAACTAGTCGGCCTCGACAAAGACATGAAAACAGAAGACAGTGAGACTAACAGGATGAGCGATGAGACTGGGTAAAACGGCCGATCGCGTCGGCACTTGGCAAGAGAATGAAAAAAAAGGCAATAAAGTGGAGCGGGATAAAGAATTTTAAATGAAATGAGAACTTATGTGTTGGCACCGAAGCTCAGAGATGGCATCAGAAAGTTTTGCCAGCACATACAACACGATAACATCATTTCTCCGTGAAACAATGAATCTGTGCTACGTTTCGTAGACGATAATGAACAGATTTTTCGTTGTAAATCATTCAAACACCTACCTAGAGGGAGACGTTACAGCCCTTGGAAAACACGATGGTCAAGTGAGTACTTCTTCTGCTCTTAAGTCAAGATCGAAGGTATTCCAGTTAGGAATGATAATTATGAACTATTGTTCCGCACTGGGGGTGGGTAAGCAAGGCAACACAGTTATTTGGGGCGATATTTTTCTTTTCCATCGGTAGCCATTTTGACTCTAGACAATAGGAAGATATAAATTTTCAATATTTGACTCCAAAATCTAACATCTTTGCCCCGTTAATAGCCTATGGAAAAAGTCGACGGAGATGCGGCAGTGAACCCTGCGCTTTCGTACTGTCTACATCGTCACAACCGAGCATTATTTTTAGAATCTACTCTCCCAAGGCCGCGAGCACTCGCGCATCCAACAGCTGCCAGTCCTTCGCGTTACAAACCCTGGGCATTTTCGTCGTCGTGGCGGGCACGCCCACCCTTGCGGAAGCGCGTGTTGATCCGCATCTCACTTCCAAGTTGACATCAGTTCCACACTTATTCAGGCAGGGAAGAGGACGCCACGACTTACTGCAGGTTACTTGCCTGAATTCTGTAAACTGAAGTCACCGAGGCCAATTGCTCCCCCTCCACCTACAGCAAAAGAGCTACTTCCGCTCGCGTCAACAAAAGAAGACGCGGAATAATGCACATAACGCCCAGTTCTCCGGCGCAGAAGGTGCGAGAATGTTCTTGCTTCCTGAACGGAAACCAGATATTAGCGCACGTATCGACTCTCGTTCGTACGGAATCGGCAGACCTCGCTCCCACCCGTACAGGTATATTGATCCACTCAAAGCCCGCCACGAAAAAAAGAAAAAAAAAGCGACGAAGGAGAGAAACCACGCAGCCGGTATATTCATTCGGGGAGAAACTTCATGTAAAACGAATATTGTGTTTCGTCAATAAACATGCGACAATGGTGCAGTAAGCTGTATTCACTTAATATCCTACCTACGAAATAGGTATGTAAAATGTGCTGTGCCGTTCGTTTACTTTTTCTCGCATTTTTTAAAATCTCTCATATAAATGGCGCGCAGTAGTCGATTTTTCAGTGCGGATCTCTCTCGTAAGAGACATATTATGACTAACATAGCAGGTATCAACTGTTGTCATAGCAACAATTTACCGAAGGATACTGAATGAGATAACGCGTTTATTTAGATAACAGTGGGGAAGAAATGGCTTTAAACCTACTCACATTCATCAGTGACAGCTAAGCGCGTCAACACAGGCTTTTGAAAACAAAAGGAACACAGAACAACCAAAAAATAATGAAGCTTCGTGCTCGCATTATGAACACTTGAATTACCTCTCTACCGTCCTTATCTTTTCTCAAGACTAAACGCAAAAATTTAACAAAAACTGAAATGTACCATAATTCGTCTGTCACGGAATAAACAGCGCCAAGTAATGAATTATCGCTGTAACTACACTGTGACAGATTTCAGGCGACTGAACATCTATAGTGTTTTCTGCAAACACAACTCACTGTTACCGAAGACGGGACCTTCAGTTCTCTTTGCGCGCCATAATGACCTCAAATGTACTGGAATGACGTCAAAAATGCGACATAGCAGAACCTGTGATCCACTTTCTTCAATCATCACGAACTATAGCGCATATGTCAGCCAGCAGGCGATCGGTCACGTCATATTTGAAAAGAAATGTAACCGTTTTTTAATAGTTACCTACTGAAAACTATTGCAATTACGTACATTAACAAACTTACCTACCTTTCTCTACATGCCACCTCCCTGCCCTCTTGTTTCACATACACTCTGGGAATAAGCCCGCAGACCGAAGGCAGCTGGTTCTAAACATTGCAGTAACCGTGAGGTAGTTACGAAATATACCGCGGGCGCTGTAGCCAGATTCGTCTGTGCTGCCACCTTGTAGTCAGCGAGCTTAGCTCGCTGAGTTTCGTGACTTACCTTAGGCAGCGTAGTGTCAGCTACAGATTTATAGTATAATTACGAGGCGTTTACATGTGACGGCCTCTGGTGCAAATTTTCAGCTTAGTACTGCCTGTCACTAGTTAATCACACACACACACTTACGGAAAAAATGAATAATAGCGATCGCCGCTCACCGCAACTGAAAATACGTAGTGAAGGCCGTCCAATAGGACAGCACTTGAAAGAAATACGTATAAAAAGTGGGTGAATTAGGAAACAAAATTAAGATAACATCCATTAATAGAACATGCAACTAACTAACTAACTGTTTTCCGTCCATCTGATGTACTCTCTAATGATTAGTGTTGTTAATAATTCATTAATCCCTGAGGAACTTGTCTCCATCGGAATTATTGCCCCCGAATCTACCAAACTGTGTCTGTACAATGTTAAAACATTGCAACAAATGAACTTAAAACTAAATTTGAAGAAGTTGAGTTTTCGATTTTCCTTGGATTTTAATAATTAAGTTGTGAATTCCAATAAGCGATCTTTCTAAATTTATGTGAACCATTGTAACTTGAGAAAACTTAATCCTTAAACAGAAACTGATACTGTCACCTCCCGCATAGGTCATACGATGCTCGGCCGTGTGCAAGCCCTACGCCGGACAACAGGAACTAGATGCGTCTCCCGCGAGACTTAGAAGCTGCACGCATCTTCGTGTAAATGACAGCTGGCCATCGAGCAGCTGTGGCGGCTTGTTGGTCACAAATTTTTAAATTCAGATAAATATGAGAGTTTGAAATTAATAGTATCTGCTTTATAAGAATTATGTGTATCAATATATTTATACAACTTCAGTAGTGTCTATAATACCACTACTACTAATAATAATAATAATATGCAAAATTGTCTGAAAAAAAGGAAGAATTGTTTTTTGTGGAATTTTGTTGTTTTGTTCATAATTAAGTACAGTTTATGGCAAGAACGAAATAATGTTGCTTTCGCTACTCTCCGTTTCTCATTTTCGCTAAGTGGGAGTTCTTGTGCTTTTTTTATTTTTTCGGACAAATATACAAGATCCCTAATTCATGTACTGTACTAGTTCACGAATTAACTTCTGCGCAGAAAATCAAGTTGCCTTACGTTGCAGGCACACAACGACTTACGTTTACTGTACACTTTTTACCAGGTGTTCGCTTGTAGTCACGCTTGTTTAATTTCGTCACTTTCTCAGACAATGCATCTGGTCTAGAATGTCCAGGTTTCTTTGGTGCTAACTCTTCCTCGTAATTTTCTTTTCTGTTAGTGCTTAATGCAGGTTCAGCAGAGCGCATGTTGACACTCCATAGGAAAGCCGATTCGTGCACAGCAGACAATCGACTCCAAACACAAAACTGCCGTTTGCGGAAATTACTAAATTCAAGTAGTACTAGCTACCAACAAAGACACTTGAGTAGAATGCAAAGGAGGCGCTGAGAGCCACAAGGGCCAAGAGGACACTGTCTTCGACCCTCCATATTCAAATGAATGCTCACATCTACGTTCAATGTGGGCCTACACTACAGATAAACCTAACCACCTATAAGACCAACAAATGTCAGAAGCATGAATAAATGTTGCAGTCTCACAATCGACGATATGTGCTTTATGGTTCTCAGCGCCTCAAAATGGATTACTCAAGTACAAAATCCAAATGTACCATATCTCACTAAAAATCCTCTAAAATAGTTTTTTCTATCAGTATAGCTACAATATAAACTGATGTCCGATCTAATTTTACTATATACTGGCTGAATTCGCATATCTGAGGAGTGTGCTACTGCCTGACGGTATTTATGCAAGCGAATATAGGTAAGTCTGCTGCAGTGTGCTACCACCAGGTGGCATTCACGCAAACTTGGGTGGTAAGGGCTAGCAGAGCACACAGTGAACATTGCACATTGTTTAAAAAATCCGTATGTATTTGGACCGTAAGGCAATTATGTCAGGCCAGTTGCGCATGTGTAGAAGCTCCTTAAAGCGTGCACAAGTGAAGGTGTGCTTGCGACCCTGATGCCAAGTTTCACCAGGATTAGAAGGAGCAATATGTACCACAGCGCGGTAGATTTAGTGCCGTGTACTTCAGATCGCAGCGTCTACATTAGTCTGACAGCATTCAAAGAAAAATAACTAATAAATCATGGAGGTTCAAAAGTTAGAGTGTTCGCTTGCTGTTGTCCTTTTTCACAGCAGCCGCCACTGACAGAAAATATATACCTATAGGTCGACAGTACATAATTAGAAACACCGAGTGTTTTTTCCTCCTCCATGTTTTTATACATATATCTTTTTAAAAAATTTCATGTGTTTAGGACAATATTTTTGTTCTTTTCGTATGAGACATGAAACTGAGTGTTATTTAAGTTTTATTTAAGCAAAAAATTAACTAAGGTTATTACACAAATATTGTGCTTCATTTTCACTCAAGACTAACATAGTAAGTAGAATGAGATTTTCGCTCTGCAGCGGATTGTGCATTGATATGAGACTTCCTGGCAGATCAAAACTGCGTGCTACTGCCTAGCGGGCAAGTGCTGTACTGTCCAAGCTACCCAAGCACGACTTACGCCATCTTCTCACAACTTTACTTCTGCTAGTACCTTGTCTCCTGCCTCCCAAACTTCACAGAAACTCTCGTGCAAACCTTGCAGAACTAGCACTCCTGGTATAATGTATATTGTGGATACATGGCTTAGCCACAGCCTGACGGAGGTTTCCAGAATGAGATTTTCACTCTGCAGCAGAGTGTGCACTGATATGAAACTTCCTGGCAGATTAAAACTGTGTGCCAGAACGAGACTCGAACTTGGGACTTTGCCTTTCGCGGGCAAGTGCTCTACCTGTAACTGTTTGTGAAATCCAGCATTTATTCATTTCTGACTGCACAGGTGGTGTACATATTCCTGCTACACGCCAGACATATTTGCTTATTGTCTTGGGGCAGTTTCACCAGGGGACACTTTTTATGAAAATAGAGCTCTATAGTGGCAACTCTACAAACTATGCAAACAAGTTAGCAGACCTTTTTCCAGAGAGCATAGGAAACCATATTGTATTTAGATGATGTTTGAGGCCAGAGGAGTAATTCTACAGATTTTCATATATGAGAGTACAATTTAGCTATCATCCTTAGAAGATATAAATAAAAGGTGATGATGATGATGAAGTTTCATGCTTCTTTACAGAGCGTAGGGGAACGATGCGGGAGACCCGTGCCGCCTTACTAGGCAAGGTCCTAGTGGAGGTGGTTTGCCGCTGCCTTCCTCCGACCGTAATGGGGATGAATGATGATGATGAAGAAGACGACACAACAACACCCAGTCATCTCGAAAGGTAAGCTCATTATTTATATTTCTTAAAAATAGTTTTGTATGGCATTGTTTCAGTAAGCTATTGAAGCCATAAGTGATAAACATATAAGAGCATATGTAGGTCTGGATACTGTTTTCTTTTATTGAGTACTTTGTTTTACCTTGGGACACTATTCTGGTCTCATGTTGGGACATGTCCCAAGGTACAACCAAATGTTTCATCTACAGTTTCACTAATGTTCATTTTTTTCTTTTCAGATGGGCAGGAGTAAGATGGAAAGGAAAAGAGAAGAACCAGATGCAGAATGTGTGGATGCGGCTGCCAATGGGGTTATTACACAGAAACAGTCTGTCCGAGAAGCAGCTGAAGCATATGGAGAGTTGAAAAGCACCCTTGCTAGGCACATTCAAAAACACAAATTGTCTGGTGGAAATCATTTCAAATATGTAGTCACTAAGCTACACAAAAAGTCTTCACCATTGAGCAAGAGGAAGAACTTCCTTCTTATATAGTAAGGGCTGCACAATGGAACTTTGACATGACTGTGAATGATTTGAGGAAATTAGCCTTCCATTATGCTAAAGCTAACATTAAATGTCCAGTGACATGGGAGGAACAGGAACTGACCATAAGACAATGGTATAGAATCTTTTGTAAGTCTTACAAGAACAGAATTTCCCTAAGAAAACCAGAGTCAACTAGTCTAGGCCAAATAGCATCTTTCAACTTATAAAATAAATAAAAAAAAAAAAAATAAATGTTATTTTGAATATGTTAATTATTCTATCTGTATGATGGTGATTGTGATTGCAATTGTATTTGCTTATCTGGAACGTGGACGTTTAATTATTCGATATCAGACGCTTGACAATGGCTTTTTCGTAAAGGCAATGTTACTCGTAGTTGACCGTGAAATAAAACTGAAATAATCGGACTTCGTAATTAAATCGTTTCCAAAGACTGCTGCGGTAGGTGCGGACCCATAATCTAAATCTCAATATTACAATAATTTGCCAGCCATGCCAATACGTCGTACAGAGGTGATTGTCTACTAAACATAAAAAAGTTACACAGTTAGTTAAATCAGATATATTCAATGAATAAGCCTACAGTTCATAATCCTACTTACTTTTATAAATATAATTCTTTACGGAATCGAGTGCCTAGTGTGGTTGCAACTCGCAGTATTCTTGTATAACATGAAATATGGCGGTGTGCCAGACAATAAAATAAAATACGTGCTTCTCGCACCACTTCTACCAGAGCTCTCCCTTTCTAATCAAACATAAGAGTAACGTAATTGTGCTTTTGTTTTATCAGCGACACAGCGCTGCAGTTGTGTGCCATAGGCTTTATTTGTTTGTCACTGATTATTTATTTAATTAGTATTTCGCGTTTCCGCGGAAACTCACGCTCGGCATGCAAATGTGCCTTTATAAACTTGCCCAATATTGAAATTTTTTAAAGAAGCTCCAAGAAGTTTATTCCAGGTATTGCCCACAACTTCAAAAAGTGTGGAACCTTGATGAAAAAGGGTTTTCTACAGTACACAAACCACTGCTCGTAATTGGTGCTATAACAGCCAAACAAACTGGAGCATCTACTTCAGGGGAACAAGGAAGTAACATTGCAATGATAGTTTGTGTCCGTGCTGCAGAAACATTTATTTCATCAGCCATTACATTTCCAACAGTTCATTACAAGGATCACATGTTAAATAATGCACCACCTGGCACTCTTGGTATTGCTGCTTCTAGTGGTTGGTCCAAAGCTGAACTTTTTGTGAAATATCTGAAACTTTCATTTTCATGGTGAATTCCTTTCCTGGCAGTGATATATACTGCTAATTATGGAAAACCATGAAAGTCACCTGTCACTGGAAGCAATACATCTGGCAAAGGAAAACAGCATCATCATTATGACTTTCCCTCTCTGTACTAGCCACAAATTACAGCCATTGGACAGAACCATCTTTGGCCTCTGAAGACACACTATAATAACGCATGCAAGGATGAGATGCTCAGCAACCATGGAAAGGCAATTTCTATTCACGATATTTCTGCACTAGTGGACAGGGCATTTCGCTTGGCTTTCACTCCGGACAATATAACAGCTGGTTTCAGGGTTACTGTCATGTAGCCATTCAATGAAGAAGTGTTCGGAGGTGATTAATTCTTACCTGCAGAAATCATAAACAGGCCATATCTTGGAGGGCCTGGTGAAATCCATACACCAAATACTCCACCCGAGAATGAAAATAACAGAGAAGAAATGCCTTTGGCAAGCAGTCCTTCATTACAACCATCTGTCTCTGTTACTCCAGAACACATCCGTTCATTGCCAAGAGCACCTCCCAGGAAGACTCCTGGTAGAGGAGGAAAACATGGAAGGTGTATGATTGTCACTGATACAGCAGAAAAACAAAGAATTGAAGAGGAGAAAAATAAGAAAAAGAAGTCTTTCTTAGAGAAAGAAGCCACTACATGGGCAAAGGAGTTTTATCTTCTTCTTCTTCCAATGATGATGAAGAAATTACTGAGCTTGGCAGTAGCTCTGGAGGTAGTACACTTGTTTCCCCTTTTGAAGAGGAGAATTTCTCATCCTTCTGTCCATCTGAAAAAGGAACACTTTCTTGTTCTCAAAGTAGTTAGGTCTTAGTCAAATTTGATATCAGTGGCAGATCTCACATTTACTATACTGGAATAGTTTTAGAAAATACAGAACAAGATTTAACTGCAGAGTTCTTAAGGAAGCAAAGGACCCAGTTTGTATTCCACAATCTTGAGGACATCAGCACTGTTAATCACAGTAACATAGCGAAGGAAACATGTACTAATTTCAGTATGATTTTTTCTTTCATGTTATTGTTGTGGTCTTCAGTTCTGAGACTGGTTTGATGCGGCTCTCCCTGCTACTCTATCCTGTGCAAGCTTCTTCATCTCCCAGTACTAGACTTGGCCACTGTTTCTATGTTTCGATACAGTGTATCGATACGTGGAACTGTTTCAGTGTTTCGGAACGGTTGTGGTTCACTGTTTCGAAACAGTGGTGTTTCATTCCGCCCCTGTCTCGGACCAGATTCGATCTCAAGCCAGACACAGAAACTGTATCGTTGTTTCAAAATAAGTCTGTTTCAGTACACCTGTGCCTGGAACGGACTAATTGTATCGAAACAGTGATGTTTCATTCCACTCTGTGTCGGACGAAATTCGGGCTCGGCACAGGTACTGAAACACAACATACCACTTCATGAAACTCTTTCAAGAGTGTCGAAATCTTTTTGACAAGCAATAGCATGATGCTTAAGATATCCGAAAACAAAGCTTCGTTTCTAGCTGACTGTCCTGTTTCGAAATGGCGTAACATCTGCTTTATAAACACTAACCAAACAATAAAACAACGCATACTATTCACATTCAAAATAATAAATATGTGAAAATCATTCAGTTAAATTACACTTTTTTTATAACATACGCTTCCCTGTTCATGTACAGTAATCATATTAAGAAACGCAAGTAAGCCTACAACATTTTGAATTAAAAAAGGCGTGGAGTGACAGTTATTAGACATATACATAAATTTGATGTAGGTATAATTGCAAGCAATCTGTTTGACAAATCACTGATAGTGTAATGGTGTACGGGAAGGGCTGGGAAGCATGGTGAATTTATAGTAACGGTTCGAAACACCTTGAAAAACAAAAAAATTTTCTGTTATATTTTGTTATTTATTCGAATTATTTTGCGTTATTTGTGAGTCTATAGTCACTGTGCCTATTATCGACAATGATTCCCTTTGTGTAGATGGAAATTAGCAGGATGGGTATATTACCCATACTAACGGAATGTGGGACTCCCATTAGAATATCCGTTGTTTCTGCAGTTTGCTCCCACCTCCAGTTCCGTTCGTGGTGGTTCTTCTGTCTTCAGCTATGGCTGTCCTCAGCCAATTGAAAAGTATGAAAGTCACGCGACACGAAAGCAGCGCATTTGCTGCAGGAAATACGAAACTGCCAAGACGCCTAAGTGATAGTTTCATACTTTCTGCGGCATGATTAGCGCTCTCACACCTCATTTGTGTTTATATGGACATACTTATCCAGTAGACATTCAAGATGATAAAACGTGTAAGTTTATTAGATTACAAAACACAAACTGTTTCACTGTTTCGAAACAGCGTATCGGAACATTACATTGCACTGTTTCATTTGTTTCGAAACAGTTACGTGTTTCAGTTTGCCCATCTCTACCCAGTACCTACTACAGCCTACATCCTTCTGAATCTGCTCAGTGTATTCATCTCGTGGTCTCCCTCTACAATTTTTACCCTCCACGCTGCCCTCCAATATTAAATTGGTGATCCCATGATGCCTCAGAATATGCCCTACCAACCGATCCCTTATTCTAGTCAAGTTGTGCCACAAACTCCTCTTCTCTCCAATTTATTCAATACCTCCTCATTAGTTATGTGATCTACCCATCTAATCTTCAGCATTCTTCTGTAGCACCACATTTCGAAAGCTTCTATTCTCTTCTTGTCTAAACTATTTATCGTCCATGTTTCATTCCCATACATGACTACACTCAATACAAATACTTTCAGAAACGACTTCCTGACACTTAAATCAATACTCGATGTTAACAAATTTCTCTTCTTCAGAAACTCTTTCCTTGCCACTGCCAGTCTACATTTAATATCCTCTCTACTTCGACCATCATCAGTTATTTTGCTCCCCAAATAGCAAAACTCCTTTACTACTTTAAGTGTCTCATTTCCTAGTCTAATTCCCTCAGCATCACCCGACTTAATTCAACTACATTCCATTATCTTCATTTTGCTTTTGTTGATGTTCATCTTATACCCTCCTTTCAAGACACTGTACATTCCGTTCAACTGCTCTTCCAAGTCTTTTGCTGTCTCTGACAGAATTACAATGTCATCGGCGAACCTTAAAGTTTTTATTTCTTCTCCATGGATTTTAAGGCCTACTCCGAACTTATCTTTTGTTTCCTTTACTGCTTGCTCAATATACAAATTGAATAGCATTGGGGAGAGGCTACAACCCTGTCTCACTCCCTTCCCAACCACTGCTTCCCTTTCATGTCCCTCGACTATTATAACTGCCAACTGCTTTCTGTACAAATTATAAATAGCCATTTGCTCCCTATATTTTAGCCCTGCCACCTTCAGAATTTGAAAGAGAGTATTCCAGTCAACATTGTCAAAAGCTTTCACTAAGTCTACAAATGTGGAAATGTAGGTTTGCCTTTCCTTAATCTTTCTTCTAAGATAAGTCGTAGGGTCAGTATTGCCTCACGTGTTCCAACATTTCTACGGAATCCACACTGATTTTCCCCGAGGTCGGCTTCTACCACTTTTTCCATTCGTCTGCAAAGAATTCGCATTAGTATTTTGCAGCTGCGACTTATTAAACTGCTAGGTCAGTAATTTTCACATCTGTCAACACCTGCTTTCTTTGGGATTGGAATTATTATATTCTTCTTTCAGTCTGAGGGAATTTCGCCTGTCTCTATATTTTGCTCACCAGATGGTAAAGTTTTGTCAGGACTGGCTCTCCCAAGGCTGCCAGTAGTTCTAATGGAATGTTGTCTACTTCCAGGGCCTTGTTTCGACGTAGGTCTTTCAGTGTTCTGTCAAACTCTTCACGCAGTATCATATCTCCCATTTCATCTTCATCTACATCCTCTTCCATTTCCCTAATATTGTCCTCGAGAACATCACCCCTGTATAGACCCTCTATATACTTCTTCCACCTTTCTGCTTTCCCTTCTTTGCTTAGAACTGGGTTTCCATCTGAGCTCTTGATATTCAAGCTGGTGGTTCTCTTTTCTCCAAAGGTCTCTCTAATTTTCCTGTATGCAGTATCTATCTTACCTCTCGTGAGATAAGCCTCTACATCCTTACATTTGTCCTCTAGCCATCCCTGCTTAGCCAGTTTGCACTTCCTGTCGAACTCATTTTTGAGACGTTTGTATTCCTTTTTGCCTGTTTCATTTGCTGCATTTTTATATTCTCTCCTTTCATCAATTAAATTCAGTATCTCTTCTGTTACCCAAGGATTTCTACTAGCCCTTGTCTTTTTACCTACTTGATCTTCTGCTGCCTTCACTATTTCATCCCTCAAAGCTACCCATTCTTCTTCTACTGTATTTCTTTCCCCCCCATTCGTGTCAATTGTTCCCTTATGCTCTCCCTGAAACTCCGTACAACCTGTGGTGCTTTCAGTTTATCCAGGTCCCAACTCCTTAAATTCCCACCTTTTTGCAGTTTCATAAAACTAAGAAAATAGAAAATATTATTGCATCCCAATGTAGACCCACCATTGTCCCAAAGTGACACCATAGGTTGTACCTAGGAACAAGTAGCACAGAAGTCTTTAGTGTCGAGTAATGATGTAACGATTGGACTAGCCTAAATGCTGTTTGGTCAATATTACCTACAATTTCTGCCTGTGATGGGGTAAATTTCTTTTAAAAATATATGGTATAAAAAATAAAAATATAAAAACTATCCCAAGGTACAACCCTTTCACCTACACTTGTAGGAAGTCTTACTGTCTTTGGAAGATGGATACTTAGAGAGCAGGTCTTCCTCTTCTCAAGTTTATTGCTTGATACTTGACCATCTCCTCCAGCAATAGATTTCTCTTCATGATGTCTTGCAGTATGAGGTCCTTGATATCACAGGGCAGACTGGGAATGGTGTGCCACAGTCTAATGCATGGTTCTGTCAGAGAGTGGGCCAATGTTTTTATGAACATCACCCTTTTGACAATAGAGTTAGATTGGATTAGATTAATTTTTCATAAAAGAGGAAATCCTCCTGGGGTTTGGTCAATAGCATGAGTAGAGTATGAAACTGTTTACACAACTTACATTTATAAGTGTGTAAAAAAGAGCTAATGGCCATTTCTTATATCCCCTGTTGAAAGACTACAGGGCACATTTTTGGTCCAGAAGGTCTACCCCACCTTTTGTCTTGCTTTAATAACAAATAATTTCTGGCTTCATCTTGTGAGGATATGTTGCGATACTGTGGTGCATAGAGGTTATCAGAATAACTACTCTCTTCTTCTTGAGAATAACTGAGAACAAAGTAACAGGTACATCATTTGCAAAACCATAGAAAACTGATCCAACTGGTCTAGATTTGTCAGACTCTGGCAGAATGACAGTTTCTTGTTATTTTTTGTTTTGTTTGTTTTTTATGGTTCCAACAAATGTCAGAGATCTATTTCTCAGTTCTTCGACCAGCTCCATGGATGAAAACCAGTTATCTGCAGTGATGTTTCTGTTTGACCCTTCAATATATTTGTACAAGTGCACTGTTGCTTGAGTAGGTTTTGAAAATTTCTTTTTGTCTTAATTTAGTCCAGTGCCAAACTTGGCAAGTTTCTTTGGAAGACACATGTGAAATCCTATTGCTCTCTGAAAGGAACAAGCATTTTGTCAACTGTCACATTCTCACTAAGGTAATACATCTGCTGGGAATAATATATGAACCTGTTGAATATTTCACATAGGCAGCATCACAGTCACATTGTTTCCTCATCTCATGTATGGTAGAATCATCAAACTGTAGGCAGTTGATCATTGTTTCGAACCGTTTGATGGACATCTTGTTCTAAATATTGATCTTCCAGTCAGGTTCTTGGCAAACAGAGAGAGATCACATCTTCATGTCCAGATTTGGATATGGATGTGTACATTGGCACACTAATGAGGGCATGAATTTCTACAGAATCAGTGTTGTGATAGTTAGATTGGTTTGTTGTGTCATCCAGGTTAGTTCTCACTGACAAAAGTTTACTATTTATATGTAAAACAATACTGTCAACCACAGTTTGGTCAAACAAACACTCCTAAATTGCACAAATATTTGGAATATCTAACTTAGTAACTTTCCTAGTCAGTCAAGGTAATTGTCTCACATGTTCTGACATGGTGTTCTTGTTGGTTCCAGTGTTTTCCACACAAAATCTACTCCTTCTTCCTTTTTTTTTTTTTTTTTTTTAAATCTGGCGAGCCACCTTATCTTCTGTGTGTATTGTCAGTAATTATTTCTTGTTCATCTCCCAATATATTGTAACAATTGTCATCATCATCACTACTGTCACTTGCTGTCAGTCTGTTACCATTCTTTTCTCTTCTCTG
This sequence comes from Schistocerca americana, assembly GCF_021461395.2. NCBI lineage: Eukaryota > Metazoa > Arthropoda > Insecta > Orthoptera > Acrididae > Schistocerca > Schistocerca americana. The sequence continues at coordinate 375,043,915 of NC_060123.1, read as the reverse complement.
ATGATCTTCTCTTGCATCAGTAATTATAAAGTCAGAATCAGCATCTGAGTAATCACTTTCCAACTCGAATTCACCACTGCTCTCTTGCAACCACTGAGAAAGTTTCTTCTCAAAATTGGCATCACTGCATCACATTCTCTCATTTCTTTGTTCTCTTGTAGATTTACAAGCACACTGAAACATTACCCATCATGATGTCTTCTAAAATGTACAAAAAAATCACAAAAGAAAATGAGTAATAGAAAAAATAAATAACATATAATACAGATCATCTGGTATAACAGACCGAGCCATTTCGTATGTAATATGAAACACCCAATTGAATAGACCTGTACTTTTTATAAAATTAATACATAACTGACAACAAGAAGCCACAAACTGAACTGCAATGCTTCTGCTACATATATGATTTGACAATGAAAAGGGACTGTGGAGGGGACAGCGACAAATAGAACAGTGTTCCCACACGACACATTTTAAAAACCTTAAAGGTATATCAGACTGATGTTTTGGTTTAAGTGTTGAACATCAAACAACTGATAATTTCATACATTACCTGTTGTGATACACAAACTGCGTGTCATTGTATGATACAATATCCTTGTTAATTGTTATCAGAATTACATTTGTTGCTAGCTACAAATATGTTTAGAAAAATTTTTGTTTCAGACTTCGCTCTTATGTTCTCTGATCAAGTACATTCTTACTTAATCCATAATGCTAGGAGAACTTGGTGAATGTTTAATTCAAGGTAACAAAAAGTCAGGAAATATCATGTCAGTGGAAACAGTTATGGTACATGTTCCGTTAATCGTGTAAGATTGATTGGGTAATGTGGATCAAGTCACTTTATATTCATATTACACATTCATATGTCAGTATGATTATATGCTGACCATGTACAATTCTTTAAATACATATGTGAGTTGGTAATTCCTATCTACCACCTTTTACACATTACAAAAATATAAGTTCTTCTATTTAATGTGAAGAGCTGACAAGGAGAAACTTTTTCAGTTCATTTTCAAATTTAACTTTGCTTTCTGTCAGACATTTTATATTATTGGGTGATTAAAAATTTTTATAGCGGCATTATGCACCCCTTTTTGTTCTAAAGATGACCTTAATGTGGGGTAATGAATGTCATTTCTTATTCTGGTATTGTAATCACTTACATCATTGTTCCTTTTTTGAAGTACAGTTGATTACTTACAGTACAAAAAATGTAAGTCTGTAAACAGATGTCCACAAGATGAGAGTGCGTGAGCACCTTATATCATTCCTACAGCTTGTGTTTGAGCAATGAAAACTTCTTTCCTTAAAGATAAGTTACAGTACCCCAGAATATTATTCCATATTACATTAATGAACAAAAATACACAAAATACATCAACTGATTTGTCTCTGCCCAAGGTCGGCATTGTTTTGAAGTGCAAATGTGGCTGAACTAAGTTGTTTTAGGAGTTCCAGAATGTGTTTCTTCCAGTTTAAATTCTCATCAATATGTATATCTAAATTTTTTGAAGTTTTCACCCTAGTTATTATTTTCCCACCATGTGTTACACTTATCACTGGGTAGTATCTTTAGATGTGCAGAACTGAATATGTTGTGTCTTTTTAAAATTGATATTGAGACCATTCATAGAAAACCAATCAATAATAATTTTAAGAATATTACAATATTTTGTATGTTTGGACTGATTACAACATTAGTGTCATCCACAAAATAAATGAATTCTGCTTGTTGTAATAGACAGAAGGAAGTTTACATACTATGTATACAAAACAATAGGGGATCTAGACTGAACTTTGGGGAACCCCATAAATGATTTCTCCCTAGTCAGAAGAATCTTCTGTGCTTATGTTGGCTGGATTGTTGAATCAAACTTCCATCATTCTTCATTCTTCTGGTTAGATATGACTTTATCCATTAGTTGGCTATACCATCTATTCCATAAAACCTTTGTTTACCAAGGAGAATATTATGATTCACACAGTCAAATGCCTTAGATAGGTCACAGAAAATGCCAACTGAAGCTATTTTGTTATTTAGTGCTTGTAAAATTAAGTGAGTGAATGTGTAAACGGCATTGTTACAAAATAGAAATGAGCGAAGAAACTATAGTACCGATGTGACTGTTTTTTATTTCTTTATTCTTGGATTTTTCTATTATAGTAGCTATATGAGACATAAATAGTCTGCATAAAATAATTTTGTGCATTGGGCCGTAGCACTGTAAACTACTACAACTAAACTGCTGACGTTTTGACCGACTTGCTGTAGTCCTCTTCGGGCCTTGAAGAGTACCACAGTAAGTTGGTCAAAATGTCAACAATTTATTTCTTTTAGTAGTTTACAATGACACAAACAAATACTTAAAATTATTTTAGCCAAAATGGCACGATCTGTGGAAGCCTGTCAACTTGTATGAATAGCCTGTTCCAAAAACATTTTCTTTCTCTTTTAAATTATTCTGTTATTTTCCCATGTTGTATACCATTTCATTAAACATTGTTTTCAATATCTAATAATGCAACTACTCTAATGTTACATCTATGACTGGATCAGCTAATCAGTAATTGGAACACAATGATAAAAAAATAATTTTTTGTAAGTTCACTAAGTTTGATCAATGTATAGTGGGAAAAAATTAAAATGTTTATAAAAGTGCAGAGGATATAAATAACAAAGATAATGCATTAGCTGAGCAACACTAGAGAATGTGCTTAATCTGAATTGCATGAGCCAATATAACTGAATGACTGAATGGTATCATTCACATTGAAATATGGAGGATACATAATGCACCTCAGCTAAAGTATTGATACCAAATCAGTCATCAGCATCCTAGTTAACTTTAGAACTATTAATAAAATATTATGAACTGAATCAATAAATAATATACATGTTTTCCTAATGAATAAACAGTCTCCAATCCCAGATGCCAATAAAAACCAAAGTCCAAGAACTGACAGTGGAGTGGCCAAATAGATGACAAATACGCTTTTGTCACAATGAAAGCATCATTGCAGCTTTTGCAATGATCCTACTCCTTGAAGAACTAAGAAAAAGTCTTCCAGAGTGAATCTTAATAATGAGTAGGTGCAGAAAGACTACCAGCTGCAATGCAGAGAATACTGATTTGTTAGGCTTACAAATCTTCAGACGGTAATAATTTATTTTAAAATCTTTTCAGGCTTATGGTGTTATACACAGTTTCCTCTCATGGCACACTGAAGAGAAAACAAACGTGTCAGGAAATGGAATTATTCTTAGTAGAGCAGCTGTGAAAACACTTACACTGTGGTTCAAGCAGAAATTCCGTTATTAAATGATTGTTAAACTACAGTTCTTCTCTTAATGTGAATTTATTATGGAATTTAAAAATGTTCCAGTTATGAAGGTACACTAAACAATGTGCATATGATGTAATTAGTACAAGGGTGTCTTTCAGTAATTTCAAATGGTAGTTACAGCATCTAAAAGATTTTGTTCTTAGTTTAGGTTTCTGTGTTCACATGTGATGCTGTCTACTTGTTACATAATAATAATAATTTGAATTAAAAACTACTCATTATACACTGATGAGCTAACATATTATGACCAGCACCCTTCATGAGACTGAATGTTGCCTGGTGGCTTTGCAAACATGTGACACAATATGGAAAGTATGTAAAAGAGCAGAGACAAATGGGGAATAATTACAGTCACAAATCAAGCTTGTGATGCCTAGAAGATATGAAAAATTCTGAAGTGATATATGCTAGGTGCCTCTCTGAACGCCATGTAACCACAGGGATGGAAAACTTAAATATCAGGGACTATAGACTAGCATCATTTTTGTGTATATGTAACATGTGAAAAGGAGGAGTTGCAACATAATGTAAAAGTTGGATGCAAAGTAAAAAATATTGAAACAGTTTTTACATGGATCAGATGGTAGAAGCATGTGCTTGTGAGTTGTCACTGCAGAATACTTGTCTGGTAATTGTAAAAGTCAATAGAGCCCCTTCGCTACCTACAAGAAACTTAGATGCATTATTGACCTATCTGTGATGCAAGAAGAAACAGCTGTTTGTGGAGATTTCAGTGTGAATTTCTTGAAAGATATGGATGCAAAAAATGTACTGGAATCATTATTTGGGTGTTTCAATCTAATTTCAGTTGTCAGTTTCCCATCTTGTGTGCCACAAGATAGTTGGTCCCTGGTTGATAACATATTTATTGACAGTGCTCAGGGTGAAACAATTAATATGCACCCAATTGTTAATGGACTATCTGATTATGATGCACTGTTAATGAAAATAAACAATATAGCACCTTGGACCCTTGAAGCATGGTAATAAAAATCACTGAGAATTATTAATGAGAACAGGACACAGTGGCTTAAGATAAAGTTAAAAGAGGTGATATTAGGTGAGCTATATAAAGAAAGAGAGGCTAATGTCAAACTGAATTTATTTCATAGTAAATTTGCATCGATATTTGAAAAAATCTTTACTATAAATTTATCCAGCCAGTGTATAAGATACTGTATCAATTAAACCAAATGATGATGTTGTGACTGATAATTCACAAGTTGTGTGTATTTTTTTCTTTTATGTCGTCATTGACACTATAGAGTTTTGTACCATGGGAAACAAGGAGACATTGTTGTTTGGCGGCCTGTATTCTCTTTCTACAACACAAACTGCACACATGTATTAACAGGGTTCTTTATTCATAAGAACAAGAAGCTATTTATCTTTAAGCAAGTTGTTGTGATACAAGCTCTTCCGTAATAGTCCACATTAGCCTCACTGCTGGTGAATTACAAGTCCCACCATGTACACTGCTCTGGTCACTAGGTGCTGACTGACTATGAGCTTGAGACTGCGACTCTGACTGACTGCAACTGCAACTCTGACTGCGACTTACTGGGTGACTGTCTGTGACTGACTGATGACTCGACTGACTGGGCCCTCCAGTCTGTGGCAACAATCTAAATACTGGTGGTTGAGAGGGGGTTGGCAGCGCGTTGCTTGTGAGTCTGTCTTTGGCAGCTCTCCTGATAGGTGCACGTGATTCAGTGCCTATTAACAATCTTCTTGTGACCTCTTTGCTGACCAGTGTGCTGACGACAACTTACACCAGTACATTTCTCCTCCCCAAAATGCTGCCCCATTATTGTGTAGTGAGGCTGCAAACAACAATGGGGAGGAGGCAGTACGCTGGATGTAGAGATGAATCGGGAGTTGTAGCTGTGGAAGACAATGTACTCCCGACCGTCTGGCTTGCAAGGCAACAGGAACATCCTCCGTAAAACTGCTGCCAGGGCACACATCCAGGTCTGAGGGTGTGTCCTGGGGCGATGATGATGACGCCAACGATGATGATGGGGCCAGGTCCACCAGGTTGGTGAGCAGGGATGGCGAGGGCAAGGGTGCATCTGCCCTTCCTGGGGTGCCCTGGTGGCATCAGTGGGCAGCTGTGAGGGCTTCTTAGTCCCATGATGCAGTGAATCTGTGGAAAGAAAAGTAGCAGAATCACAGGGCAAAAGAAATGCATGAATTTGGTCCTGGTGGTGGCACTGCAAACTATTGGGACCTGCAATCAAATACATATAAGATCCAATGCATTCCTGGATCATGCCTCTTCCCCATCGCCCATGGTTGCCACAAACCCTGAAAAGAACAAGATCGCATGGCAGAAAGCAATATTTGCAGACCATTTGTGGTGCCAGGTGCTGCAGTGGATGTAGCAAGTGTAGCAGCAACTGATGGTGGCAGCATGCAGAAGTTCTGCTGGTGATGATCCAATTCATGGGTGGGAGCGGTAGGAAGTGAGAAAGAGTTGCAGTGCCTGTTCCCATGTGTGGGTGGTGTGAAGCTTGGCCATCTATTGTTTCAAAGTGTGGGCCAAGCGTTCTGCCTCTCCGTTGGACTAGGGGTGAAACAGAGTACTTGTGAGATGACAAATGCCATTTTGTTCACAATACTTTTCAAAATCATGTGAAGTGAACTGTGGTCCATCGTTCACCACAAGCACTACTGGCAAACCTTCCTTGCAAAATATGGAGGACAATGCTTGAATGGTGCTAAGTGATGTGGTAGAAGCCAAAGGCACTGCAAATGGAAATTTGCTAAAGAGAGTCTACCACTATGAGCCAACAAGTGTTCCAGAATGGTCCTACAGAGTCAATGTACACTTGTCGCCATGGAAGTTGAGTCTTAGGCCAAGCTGAGAATGTCTGTGGTGGAGCAGATTGGTTTTCCACGAATGCACAACACTGTGATGACATCTGTTCAGTGTGGGCATCCATGCAGTGCCAAGTACAGCGCTGGCTTACTAAGTATTTAGTGCAAACAAATGCCCAATGTCCTTGTTGGAGCAATCACAACACATCCTTTTGCAACACTTTGGGACTAAGCACACACAATTGTCCACTGTCATTCTGAACAAGTATCACACTGAAAGGTTATGCTGACAAGCAAAATATCACCACACAATTTAGTTCTGGATATTGTTCAATGAACAAGGCCAAGACATTTGAATGTAATGCAACAAAATCTGCTTCTATGGCCTGAGCAATTTTTTTGTAATGCAAGGGAAAAGATTCCAGCAATTTAGAGTCCTGCACATCAACTTTGCAACAAGATGTGGCAGGTGCATCAAAATCAGAGTCTGAGTCAGTTGGAAGACAAGATAGAGTGTCTGCATTGCCATGCTTTGCTGTAGGTCTGTACACAATTTCTTACTGATACTGTGAAAGCAACAAAGGCCACCATTACAGTTCTTGACTCATGCATGTAAGAACTGGCTTTGACTGATGAAACAAGGACTGCAAAGGCTTGTGATCTGTCACTAAAAAGAACTTATGACCATACAAATAGTGATGGAATTGGGTCACATCACACACAATAGCAAGAGTCTCTTTTTCAATTTGTGAATAATTGCACTGAGTTTCAGTTAACAACTTTGAGGTAAGAGCAACAGGTCTACAATTCTATGTGAAAGCACAGTGCCAATTCAGTAGGAATAAGTGTCGACTTGCAAAACTACTGGCTTGGCAGGGTCAAAATGCACTAAACATCTGTCATTAAACAAAGCATTTTTCAATTTCTGAAACGTGTCTTGACAGTCTTTAGTACACTCAAAAGGTACATTTCTGTGAAGCAAGCAATGCAATGGAGCCGTGATCTGAGCGGCATTCAATATGAACTGAATGTAGTATGCCATGTTGCCTAGTACTGACTGCAGTTCAGACACATTGCGAGGAACAGGCAGGTCACAGATTGCAAGCAAATGAGATTGGATGGGGTGCACACCCTGACTGTTTATTACATGGCGTAAGTACTGTAGTTCAGTTTTAAAAAAGTCACAATTTTCGAGATGACACTTGAGTCCTGCTTCTGACAACACTTGAAAAAGAATATGCAAATTGGCAATGTATTTCTCTGGTGTATGACCTGAGATGACAATATTGTCAAGATAGTTTGAACAGAATGGCACTTTTGCAGTCAGCTGTTCCAAGTAACGTTGAAAAATGGCGGGTGTGGAAGCACTGGCGAAGGGCAAATGCTAATACTTGAACAGTCCTAAGTGTGTATTTACAACAAACACTTTCTGTGATTCTTTATCCAATGGAATTTGTAACTAGGTGTCACACAAATCTATCTTATAAAAGCAACATCGTGCTCCAAACCTGTCCGTGAGGGCAAGATAAAAGGTAAGTGTCAACCATTGTCTGTAGGTTGACTGTAGACTTGAAGACAACACGAATGCTGATGCGACCAGAAGGCTTATGCAACAAAATGAGAGGACTTGCCCATTGACTAGCTTGAATGGGAGCAATTACACCATTATCTTGCAATTCTTTCCATTTACTTGCTGCTTTGTCTCTTAAAGCAATGGGAACAGAGCAGGCCCAGAAAAACTTAGGCTGTGTATTGTCTTTCAATGTATCATGCACTACAAAGTTATTAGCTTTTCCCATTCCTTCTGAAAATAATTCAAGAAGCTATTTAAACAAACTAGTGACACTGTATTTTAGTGCAAAAGCTGATATGGGAAGTATGTTCTCGTGGATGCTAAGTCCAAACATATCAAAGGCATTTACACCAAAAATGTTATCACTGTCTCTGGATTTCAACACAGTAAAATTCACAGTCCTAGAGTGGGATTTGTAAGTGGCAAGCAAATTACACTGTCCAAATGTTGGAATTTCCTGTCCGTTGTAAGCAGTGAGGTGCTTGTTAGATTTAGAAAGGCATGGTGAGCCTAACTGCTCGTATGTGGCATGGTCAACCAAAGTTACTGAGGCACTTGTGTCTAACTGAAAGTTCACATGATGGCCAGCAAGTTTTAATGAGACAAATAGTTTGTTAGAACATTGTTGTGTGAGAAGGAGGCATGACCTTAATCTTACTTTTGTCAGGACCTGTTGTAGGTTTAGAAAACAGAGCATTGACAGCATGTGCACAAGCCTGTTTCTTCTGGGAGCAGGTATAATTGGCATTTTTGTGCTGTTGCAAACAAACTGCTTGAACATGGCTTTTTTTCACACATCTAACACTTAGCGTTATGTGATGGGCAATCCTGTCTTTTATGGCGAGCAAAACATCTAGGGCAAAACTTCACTAAATTCAGAGGCTGGTTTACAAGTCTTCATGGCTGTTCACACAGACTACATATGCATTCATTGTTGTGATTGCTTGCTTGGGGCAGTTGTGAACAAGGGGTGACTTGAGCTGACAAATTGGGGTATTGTCAAATTTATCGGCCGCTATGGCACCCCAATCATATTTCTCTAGGATTTGCAATACTTGAGGTAGTGATGGATCAGAGTACTTTAAGATCTATTCGTGTGTTCTACTATATGGGACATTGAATGTTATAGCATCCCTTATCATTAAATCACTGTAAAAGTTGCCGCAACTACACTTAAATTTATGCTTCCTAGTCATGCCCATTAATTCTGTGTACCACTGGTGCTACATCTATTCCAGATTTTTATGCAAGCAAAAAAACTGATATCTGGCTGCAGCTACTTGGACTTCCTGGTCATAGTACTTGACTAATGCAGTGATTACTTCATCATAACGGAGTTCATTGGGATATGCAGTTGGGAATAGTTTTTGTATTAACCTGAACACTGGGAACGCTGAAATTGAAATAAATATTGTAGTTTTACAGTACCTTCAGCTCGACGAACTTGACAATGTGCTTGGAACTGTGTCAGGTATTCAAGCCATTCTTCTTCTGTGTCGTTAAATTGTTAGAAGAGTGGTATGCTGGTCAGGAGCAGCACTTGTTGGGCTGATTTGTTTGTCTGTTGTGCAGGCAATGCATTTTGTGCAGCCAGTACTAGTTGTACAGTCGCCGGTAAGGTAGCAATTTGTTGGTTCTGAAACTGAAAAGCTTGTGTCAGATCCATCATCACGTTGGTCATCTGTGGCTGATGCGCAGGGCGGGGGGGGGGGGGGGGGGGGTAGCCATGGTTTACAAAAAAGCGTTATTGCAAAAAAGCAAGCAAAGCCTCTGAGAAGGGAAATTTGATTAGTTCTGAGGCTCCCCTCATGGAATACTTACAAAAACACAACAACAATTGAGCAAAATGATCACCCCTGCAAGCTAAAACACAAGAGAACCAAGAAAAATCTTCTTCTGCACTGAATTATCCCATCCTCATCACCACTTTGTTGTCATTGTCGACACTGTAGAGTCTTGCACCAGGGGAAGCAAGGAGAGGATATTTTTTGGTGGCCAGTATCCTCTTTCTACAACAAAAACTGCACACATGTATTAACAGGGTTCTTTATTCATAAGAACAAGAAGCTACTTATCTTTAGACATAAAAGTTTTCTGGGTTTGGTACCGCGTTATAATGTAAAAACTACTGCTGCTATAGAAAAGCCAATGTTTCGGCCACAATTGCAGCGGCCTTCTTCTGGGTCTAATGGTGTGTTCTAGCTATGCAATGTCCTTTATATTTTGTTGTTGTTAGTGTTCACTGCGCATGCCATTACGTCATAATTTTAAAAAGGTAGTTAGTTTCATTGGTCACCTAAGGAAGAAGGAAAGGGAACTTTATTTTAACAGGTTATTGCGGTGGAGGGAGAACGTGACCTCTGTTGTCTTGGTTGCCAGAAATCAGAGCCCAACAGACCGCACTGTCAACACGAGGCACGAGCACTACCGGCGAGTAACTGCCGCCGCGCGGCCGACGTCCAGCAGTTGGTAAACAGCAGCAAACTTCTCATTTGATGGTGGCCAGTCATGGTACATAACATAAGAGCCGATGGACAACAGAGGTCACGTTCTCCCTCCACCGCAATAACCTATTAAAATAAAGTTCCCTCTCCTTCTTCCTTAAGTGACCAATGAAACTAACTACCTTTTTAAAATTATGACGTAATGGCATGCGTAGTGAACACTAACAACAAAAAATATAAAGGACACTGCATAGCTAGAACGCACCATTAGACCCAGAAGAAGGCCACTGCAATTGTGGCCGAAACGTTGGCTTTTCTATAGCAGCAGTAGTTTTTACATTATGACGCGGTACCAAACCAAGAAAACTTTTATGTTGATGCAATTATACTTATCTTTAAGCAAGTTTTGGTACAAGCTCTTCCATAATAGTCCACGTTAGCCTCACTGCTGGTGAAGTACAAGCCCTGCTATGTATATTAATCTGGTTGCTGGGTATTGACTGACTCTGAGCTTGAGACAGTGCTCTGACTGACTACAACTGCAACTCTGACTGTGACTTACTGGGTGACTGTCTGTGACTGGCTGATAACTTGACTGACTGGGCCCTCTGGTCCGTGGCGGTGATGTAAATACTGGTGGTTGAGAGGGCGATGGCGGCATGTTACTTGCGAGTCTGTCTTTGTCCTTTCTCCTGATAGGCACGCTTTATTCAGCGCCTATTATCGATATTCTTGCAACCTCTTTGCTGAAAAATGTCCTGGCGACAACTTACACCAGCAGATTTTTAATAATCGCTTTCTAAATATAGCAGCAAAAACAGGATTAAATGGTTCAGTTGAGGAAACAAGAGAATATTTTAAAAATGTTTTTTCACAAAATTTTAATCAAACAAAGGTACCACCAACATCCTTCATTGAAATTAACAGACTTCAAAAATTTCTAAAAATGAAGCTCCTGTGTTGTTAATAGAATTTCAAACAGAATTCTGCAAAGTCATTCTAACTTAATTAGTAATGTCCTTAGGGATACATGTAATAATTTGCAGGCACTGTGAATTTTTCCAGGAACATTAATGTATGGAGATGTCATCTTTCAGTTTGTTTTCTGAAATTTTTTCCAGAATATTGCAAAAAGTAATGTACTCAAGAGTAGTCTCACATTTACGTGGAAACAATTTACTTGGCATGTCACAGTTTGAATTCTAGAAGTTATTTGCCTGAGAATGCTATTTATACATTCACTCACCAAGTATTACAAGCCTTAAATAATGAAATATTGCCAATTGGTATTTTGTGTGCTCTTTCGAAAGCCTTTGACTGTGTAGAATGTAGATTATGTTACACTCTTAGAAAAACTCAAGTTTTATAGAAGTGATGGCTTTACACAAAACTGGTTTGAATCTTACTTAACAAACACAACACAAAAAAATTGTTCAGAATAATTCAAACAATTCAGGAAGGGCAGAAAATTTTAGTAGCTAGGGAGAAATCACAAAGGAAGTCCATTGAGGTTCAGTTTTGGTTCCACTCATATTTTTTATGTAAGTGAATGAACCTCCACTTAACATTCAACAGGCAGAATTGGTGCTTTTTGGAGACAATACTAGTGTTAAAATAAATCCCATTAGAGAGAAAGAAATTGTTAGTGATGCTTTTCAAAGAATTATTGAATGGTTCTCTGAAATGGGACTCTCCCTAAACTTTAAGAAAATGTACTATGTTTGGTTCTGTACAATAAATAGAGTCAAACCAATAAATAATGTGCAGGAGTCAGTAAATAGGATAGAATTCTCAAAGTTTTTGGATATACCGGGTGATCAAAAAGTCAGTATAAATTTGAAAACTGAATAAATCACGGAATAATGTGGATGGAGAGGTACAAATTAATACACATGCTTGGAATGACATGGGGTTTTATTAGTACCAAAATAATACAAACGTTCAAAAAATGTCCGACAGATGGCGCTTCATCTGATCAGAATAGCAATAATTAGCATAACAAAGTAAGACGAAGCAAAGATGTTGTTCTTTACAGGAAATGCTCAATATGGCCACCATCATTCCTCAACAATAGCTTTAGTCGAAGAATAATGTTGTGAACAGCACTGTAAAGCATGTCCGGAGTTATGGTGAGGCATTGGCGTCAGATGTTGTCTTTCAGCATCCCTACGATACACTTGCGACTTCAGGTAACCCCAAAGCCAATAATCGCACGGACTGAGGTCTGGGGACCTGGGAGGCCAAGCATGACAAAAGTGGCGGCTGAGCACACGATCATCACCAAACGACGCGCCATCCTGCATCAACATCGTACGTTCCAGCAGGTGTTTATCAGCCAGGCTGGGGATGATGCGATTCTGTAACATATCGGCGTACCTCTCACCCGCCACAGTAGCAGTTTTGCTGTCCAGCGCCATCTGTTGGACATTTTGTGAATTTTGTTATTTTTGGTTCTAATAAAACCCCATGTCATTCCAAGCATGCGTGTCAATTTTTACCTCTCTATCTACATTATTCGGTGGTTTATTACATTTTCAAATTTATACTGACTTTTTGATCACCCTGTACATATTGATGGGAATTTAAACTGGAAGAAACATATTACTGAGCTTCTCAAACAATTAAGTTCAGCCGATTTTTCTCTTCATATATGTGGCTAGTCATGGAAACAAACAAATCAACCTCCTTACATATTTTGCATGTTCCCACTCAACAATGTCTTAAGGAATAATTTTCTGTGGTATCTCAGCACTTGGAAAGAAACTATAGATTACACTAAAGCAAGCAATAAGAATAATATGTAGTGTTCACCCATGTTTGTCATGTGGACACCTCTTCAAGGAGAGTGACTTTTCTTTTTCTTCTGGTCACAAATAATCCCACCCAGTATTAATTGTAGGTTTTTTTAAAGAGGGGTTAAATGTCAGACTGGCTGACTGGGAGCAGGAGAGGTGCCAGAAGACATTTTATTTTCCATTGTCCTGAATATAGGTTTTATGGCTTCCATTATAAAATATACATGTCTGGATTCCACAGAATGAAATACAATGACATGTGATAAAAGAATGCTGTGTAAAGAAGTGTGGCACTGCTTCTTGGCACACTTATGACTAACAAACATATCTGACATATCCTTGAACATATATTTCTTATATATATACCAACTCTGCTACAAAATGAACATATTTTTGAAAAATCATTTTTTTATTTTTTTATTTTTATATATGTCCTATCCCAAACGCTAGAGGGGGAGTGGGCAGGGCACCAATATCAAGTTTCTGCATCATTATATTCTGGTGCAAATGTGTTTTCCAAATACAAAGAAAAATTGAAATGTTAGACTTTCCTGCTATAATTTATCAGAATATCTGGAGTTCTCTGTACAAATTCTGACTAACACTTTTTTCATATTATACAAGCTATTATCTTTACCATTACGTAGACAGCTGATAGTGTTCTCTGAAAGTAGTTAAGTTACATAAATTCATAGTACTTAGTACTAGGTCTAGTTAGAAGCTGCATTCTCCTCATACTATGTATTAGGTGTGTGTTTTAAGTACAATTTTTAAATATGATAACTATAGCACTGCTTTTGTCAATACCATAATTGCTGACTGAGATGCAAAAAACTAAGTGAGTAGCCAGTGTTTTGAATTTTCTTATGTAGGACAGCAGTTGAAATACAGGTGGCTCATAACACAGCAGGGTTGAGACTTAGGAATGGAGGCACCCAACATCATCAAAGAAAGTGAAATTCAAGCAAACAACTTCAGCCCGAAGTATCATGTGCACTGTATTGTGGGATAGGCTGGGGTTGTTGCCTGAATGTAAACACTCAACTGTGATATAAATTGTGAGACTGTTACCAAAACAAAAGATACGATAAGGCCAGTAAAATTTTTTTTTTTTTAAATTTCTGACATTTTCTGTCCACATGCAGCTCAATGAAGGCAATATTTATGTTTTTCAAATATGTTGAGTGTTCCATAAGTGCCAACCACATAAATGAGACTTTGCAGTTTAACAGCTGATTATTGTTGTTATTCTTATTTATTATGTCTTTACAGTTTAAAAAAAACTGTAGCTTTATTCTCCTCCCAAGACTTTACATGAACAGTTAATGGCATAATTGAGTTAACTCATAAAGATTATGAAACATGTGCAGATGATTGAATTAATTCATTATAGATTTTCCAGTTTTCTAATCTTATCTAATGGAAATTAAACTCAGTACACATACTGTTAACTTTCAGTACTTCAAAATCTTTCCTGGATTTTATTTTAATGGGCAACCTTAATAATAGAACAGACTTTCACTGTGCAGTGAAATGTAATGAATTATTGGTAACAGTGTGAAAGGAAGGATTTGTGGAACAAATAGCAGTTAAAAACAATAATGGAAAATCACAAATGGAATATAAACAGCAGTATGAGGAAATATTACCACTCATATTGAGATGTTGAGTAATAGATACATGAACTACATGATGTCTTCTGTAGTTTTGAACTTTATCAACAAATTACAATAGTAACTTGGATGCCTACATGCAAATTTTTCAATTAAAGGAAAATAAATTTGTATTTTACTTCAGATGAAATGCATAAGATTTAACATCAAATTGTCCAAAGATTTTGCTGAAATAGTATTAGCTCTACAATCTTGTTTCCTCCATTTGGCGAAAGATGGCACTAGCAGCAAGTGGTGGTGCAGGTGGCAGGTCATAAATGTCATACAGTGGGCATAGGCATTTGTACATACAATACCACCAAAATATTACTCAAAAGTTATTCTTGATCGAATATGTCAACTTATGAGACCAGTTCTCATCATCTGCAGGAAGTTTTAATTTTCTGCTTTAACATGAAGAACTCTGCTGCTGAAGATTATAAAATACTGGGTAAGAGATATGTTGAGGCAGCTATTAGTGAAAGCACAGGCAGAGAATAGTTTCAATGCTTTAAGAAAGGTGATTTTCATGTCAAAGACCAGCATGGTGGTGGATGAGAGAAGGTTTTTGAAGCTACTGAAACTGACAAAAAGAATTTCAGGAGATCATTATTGAAAGCAATTAGTATATTTGAGCCAAGCACTGAAAGACAAATGGCCACAATCCAATGAAAAGCTGATTTTACACCTTGACAATGCTCAATCTCATGTCACAAAACCCATCAAAAAATACTTGGGTAACATTGAATTGGGATGTCCTACCTCACCTGCCATATTCTTCAGGCATTGCTTCCTCTGTCTGACTACCAGCTTTTTTGCACAGTGGCACATGGCCTGGCTGACCAGTATTTATGGTCATATGAACAAGTGCAAAATTGGATTGATTTATGGATCTCCTCAAAAGACACCTGATTCTTCTCCTACAGGATTCATTTGCTGACCGACAGATGGGAGAAGGTGCCAGCAATGGCCAATACCATTGATGGCCAATACTTTGAATAGTAAAGCCTTGAACTTTGAGAAAAAATGGCAGAAGGAAAGTTGTACATCTAGCATATTTATTTATTTATCAGTTTTCATGTGACCATATGAGCCAAAGCTGTTTGGTCATGGAACAATTCACTGCTCAGTTTAAGAATGCTGATTGGAATTTTAGTAAACAAAAGAAATTAAAATGGTTGACTTCACTGAATGTTTGGTAACATTGGGCCAATAAAATTTTGCTTTACAAGAGTTCTGTGTCAGGGACTGTATGCTCTATGTTTAATTGCAGTTAAATGTTAATTTGTTCTCTGAAAGCCACCATCTGATGTTACTGACTACCCTAATAGCTACATCAAAAGGAATGAACTCAGAACAGAATCCAGCGGCACTTTCCCACTTTATACGACACCAGACACATTCAAACTTCAGCTCTGTTTTTGATACTGGAGGGCAACTTTCTGCTTCTTACTTTCCACATACAGAGTGAACTATTGTTCCGCTTCTTCCCTAATCCCTTAATGTACAATTGATGCTGGGCCACAGAGTCATATGCTTTTGTTAAATCACAGAAAATATCTACTGTAATCAACGTACTGTTTAGCCCTGCTTTCAACTCACACATAAAAGAGAAACTGCATTTCTGTGAGTATTCCTTTCCTGCATGTGTGACTTCAACTTATGTGTACTGTGTTGTTCTACTATTCTCTTATAAACTGTTTTAAAAACCTTTTGAAGACTCTGGTAGCAGTGAAACTTGATGGTAATTCCAAAATACTTTTAATTGTCTACATTATCTCTTTCCCTCTTTTCACAAAGTGTTTTCAATATGTATTTCAGTGTACCAGGAACCTCATCGCACCTGAAATATCCATTGCACAGGTGACTAAGTATGTAATGCATGGTGCAATGATCAAAATCCTACTTCACATTTCATCACACCCATGGGAGGCCTAACTCTTTAGTGGTTTACTAACATATTCAGTTCCAGCTTTACTTATTTGCTATAGATGCACTGGCTATACCCGGCGAACTTTGTTCCATCTCTGAAAATCTTTATATGTTATACTGACCCGGCAAACATTGTTTTGCCATATAAATTATCTCTAGTCTATAAGAATAATGTATATGTGTAACACAATGTATACGCGTAACACAATAGCTGTTGTTGGTGGGAGCTCGTGACACAAACAATAATAACGGCCGAAAACTGTGTAGGGCGTGAGAAAAGGCTTAGGGGGAAGTCTGGCAGTATTGGCCACTATTAGTTCTAGCGTTTCTACGATGGATCACGCGGATTTAACAATTGCAGCTGATACACGGCTCGTTCATGAGCATACAAATATAGCGGCAATTTTGTGTCGAAACGTGTTTGCCAGCATTATGAATAAGGCCAAGTGCAAACGCATTGATTTTTATCATATGTAAAAATATTGTATGATTAAATTCTTTTAGAGGAACAAAGGAGAGCATAGGAACGTCTTTGTTCCACTAAAAGAATTTGATCGTACGATATATTTCCATACGATAAAAATCGATGCATGTGTGCTAGGCCTAAATGTCAGTGTGGAGAATGATGTGTGCTACCTAGTTAAACTTCTCAGTCTAGTTAGTTGATTCAAAGAGGGATATTCGAGTCGTTGCTTTTGATACGTTTTCTTCAATTACCTATCTATTGAATAGTGAAAGACTATCTCCGGTATCCTGGCGGGGATAACTGATCAAGTGACAATTGATCAGTTATGGATAGGGGTTGAAAATTATTAAATTACTAAAATTGCTATTAAAAATAGGGGTTGGTGGTAGAAGGGTGGAAATTTAGGGTTGTGCGTATTTTTAATGCCACATCATTAAAAAATAAAAATAAAAAGTTCTGTCCAAAAAATAAGAAAAAAGTTTTGAGGTGGACCACTCTTATCACTCAGGGGTATGAAAAACAGCTTACGACTGATTCTCAGACCTACCAAAAATACATGTAAAATTTCATCAGAATTGATCAAGCCATTTCAGAGGAGTATGGCAACTAACACTGTGACATGAGAATTTTATATATAAAAGAATATGATATAATTATCTCAGAGCACCAGCTTTTAAGAGTTCTGCATATTTACCCACACCAATATAATATCAATTTAATTTGCTGTCTATTGAAAGGAAGTGATCATTAAATATTTTTCAAAATTCTGGTAGATCACTAACTGCTTAATCTTGCAAAGAGAAGTATAATATATTGAGCCCTCACATTATGCACTGATACCATTTTCACAATTAGTCATATAGTTTTAATTTTGTTCTGAGTGCTTTCTATTCTCTTGGTGTAATGCATTGATTCAGCCCTTCTGATGACGCTCTTCAGGACTGCAGCATTGTCTGTAGTGAAATTCTGTAACCAGGCTCTTACTGTCCACCATTTTATGATACAGTTCCCATTTCCTCCTACATTATATTCTAATGCCAATTTCAGTGGCGTTAACATTGGTACATGTATGGGTCATTGGCTATGGAGGCCCATTGTTAGGAGTGTTTAATGCACTGTGTGTTCAGACACACTTTTACTCTTCCCAGTATTAACGTCTAATGTTAATTCCACCACAGTCTGCTGCCTGCCCTGTTTTACCATTCTGCTCAATCTACGATGTCCGACATCTGTAATGAAGTTTGGCTGCCCATTCTCATGACATCTTGACGTGGTTTCAACTTGGTTTCTCCCTTTGTTAAAGACAATCACCATGGCACTCTCAAACACCCAGCAAGTCATGCAGTGTATGAAATGCTGATGCTGAGTCTCCGGACCATCACAGTCTGCCTTGTTAAAAACTCAAATAGAGCACACACCTTCCCCATTCCACACATGGACATCACACTCATTGATACTATGTGCATGGTGTGTGTGACTGACTACCACTCATTCCTCACCAGGTGATGCTACTATCACCTAGATGGGTTTGTATTGATAGTAGGTCAGTGGTCATAATGTTCTGGCTGATGACTGTACTACCAACAGTGGGTGGGAAGGGGGGAAGTTACTTCATGACCACCACAAAAAATAAAATAATATAAATGTCATTAATTGTTGTTGACTGTTATTAACAATATATTTTTATGCTATTATTTGTTGAATAAGATATTCATTGTTAAAAAATCACATCTACTACTAGTAGGGGAGACTTATGTCTACACCAATTAGCTTTAACTATACGAGAGAAGGAAAGTTGCTACTCACCATATAGTGGAGATGCACAGTGATTGCAGCATTCCATGACAACCAACAAGCTGTCTGTCCGCATGAATGGCCACCGACAAATTGTGGCCAAAAAACAAGTGAACCACCCTGTAGCTGAACATGCTGCCAAACATGATACCCCTCATCTCAATGACTGCTTCACAGCCTGTGACATATGGATCCTTCCCACCAACACCAATTTTTCTGAATTGCGCAGGTGGGAACTTTCCCTGCAATACATCCTACATTCCCGTAACCGTCCTGGTCTCAACCTTCATTAGTCACTGTCCTCACCCATCCAGCCCCCTCCATGTTCCCATTCCAGCACTACACAGCCGTCATTTCACTGCCGCACCCAGTCTTTTAATTTCTTTATTTTTATTTTTATTTCTCTCCTTTCCACTACTTACCCCCTCCCCCCTTTGCACCTTCTCTCCTGCCCTCCGTCTGAACTGCAACACTTCACTGTCCACCACTCCAACCATGCTATACCTCCCCCTCATCACCCCAGCCTCCTCCTTACCCCCACCCAGCCACCACTCCCATCATGCACTGGTGCTGCTGCTCGCAGTGTAGTGTCAGCTCTCTGAGACTGCAGACATGTGCAAGTTGCACTCGCATGAGTGTGTGTGTGTGTGTATGTATGTGCATCTACTGCTGACAAAGGCCTTAATGGCTGAAAGCTATGATTGTGTGAATTTTTTTATTGTGCCTATCGTGACTCAGCATCTCTGCTATATGGTGAGTAGCAACTTTCCTTCTCTCGTATTGTTACATTCCGTCCTGGATTTTCCATCATCATCATCATCATTTAAGACTGATTATGCCTTTCAGCGTTCAGTCTGGAGCATAGCCCCCTTATAAAATTCTTCCATGATCCCCTATTCAGTGCTAACATTGGTGCCTCTTCTGATGTTAAACCTATTACTTCAAAATCATTCTTAACCGAATCCAGGTACCTTCTCCTTGGTCTGCCCCGACTCCTCCTACCCTCTACTGCTGAACCCATGAGTCTCTTGGGTAACCTTGCTTCTCCCATGCGTGTAACATGACCCCACCATCTAAGCCTGTTCGCCCTGACTGCTACATCAATAGAGTTCATTCCCAGTTTTTCTTTGATTTCCTCATTGTGGACACCCTCCTGCCATTGTTCCCATCTACTAGTACCTGCAATCATCGAGTTACTTCCATATCTGTAACCTCAACCTTGTTGATAAGGTAACCAGAATCCACCCAGCTTTCGCTCCCATACAACAAAGTTGGTCGAAAGATTGAATGGTGCACAGATAACTCAGTCTTGGTACTGACTTCCTTCTTGCAGAAGAGAGTAGATCATAGCTGAGCACTCACTGCATTAGCTTTGCTACACCTCACTTCCAGTTCTTTCACTATGTTGCGACCTGTGAGAATATGCATCCTAAGTACCTGAAACCGTCCACCTGTTTTAACTTTGTTCCTCCTATTTGGCACTCAATCCGTTTATATTTCTTTCCCACTGACATTACTATCGTTTTGGAGATGCTAATCTTCATCCCATAGTCATTACATTTCTGATCTAGCTCTGAAATATTACTTTTCAAACTTTCAATCGAATCTGCCATCACAACTAAGTCATCCGCATATGCAAGACTGCTTATTTTGTGCTCACATATCTTAATCTCACCCAGCCAGTCTATTGTTTTCAACATGTGATCCATAAATAATATGAACAACAGTGGAGACAGGTTGCAGCCTTGTCTTACCCCTTAAACTACTCTGAACCATGAACTCAATTTACCGTCAACTCTAACTGCTGCCTGACTATCCACGTGAAGACCTTTAATTGCTTGCAAAAGTTTGCCTCCTATTCCATAATCTCATAGAACAGACAATAACTTCCTCCTAGGAACCCAGTCATATGCCTTTTCTAGATCTATAAAGCATAGACACAATTCCCTGTTCCACTCATAACACTTCTCCATTATTTGCGGTAAGCTAAAAATCTGGTCCTGACAACCTCTAAGAGGCCTAAACCCACACTGATTTTCATCCAATTGGTCCTCAACTGATACTCGCACTTTCCTTTCAACAATACCTAAGAAGATTTTACCCACAACGCTGATTAAAGAGATACCTCTGTAGTTGTTACAATCTTTTCTGTTTCCATGTTTAAAGATTGGTGTGATTACTGCTTTTGTCCAGTCTGATGGAACCTGTCCCGACTCCCAGGCCATTTCAATTATCCTGTGTAGCCATTTAAGACCTGACATTCCACTGTACTTGATGAGTTACGACTTAATTTCATCCACCCCAGCTGCTTTATTGCACTGCAATCTATTGACCATTTTCTCCACTTCCTCAAATGTGATCCTATTTCCATCATCATTCCTATCCCATTCTACCTCGAAATCTGAAACATTACTGATCGTATTTTCACCTACATTGAGCAACTCTTCAAATTATTCCCTCCATCTGCCCAAGGCATCCACAGGATTCACCAGCAGTTTTCCTGACCTGTCCAAAATACTTGTCATTTCCTTCTTACCTCCCTTTCGAAGACTGCTAATTACACTCCAGAATGGTTTTCCAGCAGCTTGACCCATAGTCTCCAACCTGTTTCCAAAGTCTTCCCAAGATTTCTTCTTGGATGCTGCAATTATCTGTTTGGCTTTGTTTCTTTCTTCAACATAACTTTCTCTGTCTACCTGAGTTCCAGTATGTAGCCATTTTTGATACGCCTTCTTTTTCCTTTTACAGGCTGCCTTGACTGTGTCATTCCCCCAAGCTGTTTGCTTCATCCTACTTTTACACACCACTGTTCCAAGATATTCTTTAGCCACTTCTAGTACTGTGTCCCTGTACCTTGTCCATTACTTATCCAATGACTGTAATTGACTACATTCAACTACCTGGTACCTTTCTGAGATCGCTGTTATGTACTTGTGCCTGATTTCCTTATCCTGAAGTTTCTCCACTCTTATCCTCCTACATGTGGACCTGACCTCCTGCACTTTCGGCCTCACAATCCCAATTTCACTGCAGATTAAATAATGATCAGTGTCATCAAAGAATCCCCTGAATACACGTGAGTCCCTCACAGCCTTCCTGTTATGTACTTGTGCCTGATTTCCTTATCCTGAAGTTTCTCCACTCTTATCCTCCTACATGTGGACCTGACCTCCTGCACTTTCGGCCTCACAATCCCAATTTCACTGCAGATTAAATAATGATCAGTGTCATCAAAGAATCCCCTGAATACACGTGTGTCCCTTACAGCCTTCCTGAATTCCTGATCTGTTATTATATTGTCAATGACAGATCTGGTTCCCCTGCCTTCCCAAGTATACCGCTGAATATTCTTATGTTTAAAAAAGGAGTTTGTGATTACTAAGCCCATACTGGCACAGAAATCCAAGAGTTGTTTCCCGTTCCTGTTGGCCTCCATATCCTCTCCAAATTTACCCATAACCTTTTCATACCCTTCTGTTCGATTTCCAATCCTGGCGTTAGAATCACCCATGAGCAGAACACTATCCTTGTCCTTTACTCTAACAAATACATCACTGCGTGCCTCATAAAAACTATCCATCTTATCTTGATCCGTCCCTTCACAATGCGAATATACTGACACAATCCTAATTTTCTTGCGAGACACTGTAAAATCTATCCATATCAGTCATTCGTTTACATACCTTATTGCAACTACGCTGGGTTCCATTTCTATCCTGATGTAAAGCCCTACACCCCATTGTGCTATTCCTGCTTTGACTACTGACAGGTAGACCTTGTATTCTCCCACTTCCTCTTCTTTCTCACCCCTTACCCGAATGTCAATAACAGCTAAAATGTCCAGCCCCATCTTACTTGCAGCCTCTGCTAGCTCTACCTTCTTCCCAGAGTAGCCCCCATTGATATGAAAAGCTCCCCATCTCATTACCATTTGTTTGCCAAGTCATATCTTAGGAGTCCCTGGTTTGTCAGTTAGAGGTGGGACTCCGTCACCTCCAAAGGTCCGAGGCATTTTGCTCTGATTGTTTTTCCAATTAGATTTAAATTGTTTGATTAAGTTTAACTAAAAAATTTAAAACAATTTAGAATTTGGGAGAATAATTTTTGAAAACAATAAATAGTTTTCCAAAATTTTATAATATAAAGTATAAAACTAGATTACAGTAGTTCCAACTTATGCAAGGTTCATGCAATAAAATGCTTTTATAAAGAAAATACCATTACTTCTCATCCTACTGTTTAGCTGTACTAACAAATCACACACAAGGGAATAATTACATATCTGTGGGTATTACTGTCCCAAAGCCAAACCATGAATCTGACACCAAATTATGTGTACTATGTTGTGCCACTAACCTCTTATACATTGCTTTCTCAAAAACTTTTGAAGACGCTGTTAGTAATGAAACTTGATGGTAATTCGGAAATAGTTTTAATTGTATGCCCCCTGTTGGTACTGCTAGGGTTAAATATCTCTGTTGCAAATGGACTCATACCTCCACTTCTTTTGGTTACTGCTTAGGGCAGGATTTCCAGACTGTGTTGTGTGGAACACTAGTGTTCCATGGGAAGTGAATAAGTGCTCCATGAAAAACTATTTTCGACATTTTGATAGAACCAATAATTTTTTAAAAAATTTATTATGATCTCTCTGTTATTAGTTATGATTTAAAATTGAAGTAATCTCTGGGCAATACGAGTTTTTCTGAGTTTTTAAACATTTTATTGACCTTCAAAATAAACAAGGTATTCTACCGAAGTATCCCGATTCTCATTGTCCCATCAGAGGAAATGTTTGGGAATCCCTGGCTTAGGGCTATGACTCTGCCTTCATTCCCTTCAGTATTATTAACAGCTGTTATTTAATGTAACTGAGGAAGCAGAAGAGTTTTCAAAGTAACTCTTCTTTGAAATTTACTAAGTTTCTTAACTGTGATATAGTTTGATGATTGGTGCTGTGCTCAGTTATTACTGTATTATCACATATAAGCAAATCTGTTCAGCAGTGGTGTATAGTTTGTGGCTTAAAATTTTTATCAAGTATCATAAGGTGAAGTTTTGTTTTAAAAATTTTAAGTTTGTCCAATATCCTTGCATATCTTGTACATGTAGAATCTGATGGACTAATAAATAAATAAATTTCGATGGCATAAGCACAAACAGTATTAAGCAGTATAACCATAGTTTATTGTTAATGGAGTGCACATATTAAGTTCCTATGACATCTGTGTTTAGTTAATATAATCTTGACAACTTGCATATCCCTGAAGATGTTCCTTCTTGACAGCATCTATTAGAGCACAATGAATGAATGAATGAATGAATGTTAGCAACATATGGTAGTCTTGATGAACAACTACATCTAAAACTAAACTCTGTGACCAGACCCAGAAATCTGTGCTATGCCAGCTGATTGCCATTTCATTCTATATCAGATGGTATCATTTGGATGCAGTATGGGAAAGTATGAGGTCAGCGCATCCCTCTCGCAGCCATTGCTGGCTTTACAGACTTTTGAGCTGCTAGTTCTCATTCAAGTAGCTCCTCAATTGCCATCACGAAGTTGAGTGGACTCTATTCTAATTCTCCCACTAAGGAAAAATCCCTGACTGTATCAGGAATTGAACCTGCATCTGGGTGTTGTGTGATGTCCTTAGGTTAGTTAGGTTTAAGTAGTTCTAAGTTCTAGGGGACTGATGACCATAGATGTTAAGTCCCATAGTGCTCAGAGCCATTTGAACCATTTGAACCTGCATCCCCCACATGGCAGTCAGACATGCTGACCACTTCCAGATGAATCACAAGATCAGAAATAGTAAAAACAGTTTTCCTGTATGAATGATAATTTGTGTTTGTTTGTTTTCCAATTTTTTCTGTGTGCTAAGCTTTCTTTCAGTGTTACAGTACTCATTTATTCCCTATTTAATGGTCACAGGTTGATATCAATTCTTTAAGGCATAATTTCTGCGGTAGTGTCATTCGTGAATAAAATTGAGTAAAAAAATTACCTCTAATTACAGATCCATTTCAGCCCTCATATCTCTTGTTTTATTGAATATAACTTGCTCACTGCATCTCAATTTTCCTTTTATGAATTACACTCTACAGTAAAACTCATATATAATCTTACCAATGAAATTATGAAGCAGCTAAACAAAAAATAAAAATTCTGGTGCTTTATTCTGTGACCTGTAGAAGTCAACACAAAGTCAACACATGTCGATTAGTTAATTCAACACTACCCTAAGCTGAACAGGACAGATGAACATACGTGAAGAAAGAGACCGCATTGGACCTTACTAAAAAATTAGTCATTCAAATGCAGTCCCTCTAACTGATGTAAAAAATCCACAAAGTTATTAATGTGATGTACGAACCATTCTACAAGTGGGCTCAACAGAGACGTGCAGTGTTTCTCTACATGGCCTTGTGCATTTCTTATGTTGCTGACAGTAGGCCTAAGAGGAATCCCTTCCTTGTGGATCTTTGGAAGGCCATATAACCTAGGAGTGACAGCACAGTAAGAGTTAAGACTCTCGACAGTCTCTTTTGGCAAGGAGGCTGTCTCAACCCTATTTACCAGGTCAGCAGTCTGTGATATGCTGAATGAGATAATAAACACTGTATCTTTTGAATATAATCCTTCTTGTCCAGTACAACTGTAGCATACCCCTTGTCTGTGTGTAAGTTAGCAATGTCAGAATCCAGCCTGACTGAGTTCAAAGCACCTCCCTCAGCTGTTGTAACATTGCTCTTGGGTAAACATGCCCCAGTCAACGTACAACATGTGTCTCTCATAACCTTCTCAGTAGCACCTGGAGGTAGTTTAAAAACAATCTGTTTGACAGAACTTAGGAAATCAACAACCAGACAATGCTTGGGCATCAATGCAAAGTTCAAAGAGAAAAGAAATATGAAGTGTGTGAGACAAGTAATGAGACTGATAACACTGCAAGCAGTCTGGCACTATTGTGTTGTCCTATTTATGTAGACCAGTGTGTTCATCCATTCCAGATGCTCAGTCCAAGTTTCAGATCCAAACAGTGATGACGTGATTTTTGAGAGTGCTGTCAGTGAAGTTGTGTTTTTGTTGTGTGTTATGAAAATGGGTCATTGGAATTTAGAGCAACTTTATGCCATGAAGTTTTGTGTTAAACTTGGGGAATCTGCAAGTGTGACCTTTGAAAAGTTGAAACAGGCCTATGGGGAACATACCTCATCAAGAGCACAAGTTTTTCACAGCTGCTAATCATTTTTGGAAGGCCAAGAACATGTTGAAGATGAAATTTGCTCAGGGAGACCTTCAACTTAAAAAACCATTGAAAATGTTGAACATGTGCTTGCTATTGTGATATCAGACCAACATTTAACAATAAGGATGATGAGAGACCTGTTAAACTTAACACTTTCATCGTACATCAAATTTTTACCAAAGTTTTGCACATGCGAAAGGCTTGTGCCAAAATGGTGCCAAAAAACCTCACAGCTGAGCAGGTGAGCAATTGAAGAAACATGTGCATTGATCTCCTTCAGAGGATTGACAATGACCATGAATGGTTCAATCATATCATGCTGGCAAAGAGAGGAGTGACACACTGAGACATCTCAGATGTAAAAAGCTTGGATGAGTAAATCAAAGATCAAGACAATGCTGATTTGCTTTTTTGTCAGCAGGGGTATTGTGCATAAAGAATTTGTCCCTCTACGACAAACTGTCAACCAAGTGTCTTACAAAGATGTCCCTGAAAGGCTTAGGAAAAGGGTGAATTGTGTAAGACTGGATGTTGCAAACAAGCGGATGCTACATTGTGACAATGGCCCATGACACATAGCCATTTCCATCATGCAATTTTTAACCTCAAGATACATTTCTGTTATCCCACAGCCTCCAACCCCTGTTCATCTGATCTGAGTCCTTGTTACTTTTTTCTTTTCCTGAAATTGAAATATGTCTTAAAAGGATGTCATTTTTGGACTCCAGAGAACCTTCAAAAGAGTCTGACGAACATGTTAAAGGC
The DNA here is from genome assembly GCF_021461395.2 of Schistocerca americana. Taxonomy (NCBI): domain Eukaryota; kingdom Metazoa; phylum Arthropoda; class Insecta; order Orthoptera; family Acrididae; genus Schistocerca; species Schistocerca americana. The sequence continues at coordinate 375,017,064 of NC_060123.1, read as the reverse complement.
TCTACCAGTTGAAGCCTTTCAGTGCTGCTACCAAGACTGGGAACAACAACACTGCCAGTGTGTAGCTGCTGAAGGGAACTACTTTGAAGGGGACACTGTTGTTGTTTGAAAAAAAAATAAAAACTTATGGTGGATACAAAAAATCTGTCTCTTTACTTTTCTCACACACCTTCTATATGGCAAAACTTAACTGAAAGAATGATACATATATAAAATGTATACTGCGGCAGCAAGGAATTATCAATCTGCTTTTAGAAGGAAGTGTGTGTCTGTATGGAGGGGAGAGCTAAATATTATAGAGAGAGACTAAGGCTGGAATACAGTAGCAAGTTGAAGAGGATGTCAGTTGCAATAGTTATCCAGAACTGTAAGAGACTTATACAGAATAGACTGGCATAGAAAGTTGCATCAAGATAGTCCTCAGGCTGAAGACCACAACAATAACAACAACAACGACAACAACAATCAGTTGGTTTTTATCTAGCATTTTCTATATTAACACATATTGATGATTAACTGTGCTTTATGTACTGTAAGAATGTGATTGTATTTTACTATTTACAATGGATATCCAGGTATTAACTTCCTTTTTATGTGGTGTAGGAATTAAGTGGCAGAAGAGAACAGTTGCGATACTGGCTTATGCAGCAGATCAGTTCATTTAGAGCTCTGATAGTAAGAAAGCAACATTGCTTCTTGTTTGCATACAGCAGCTGTCAAAATGAATGTTGGAATAAAAAAATCTTGCCAAATGTAAGATCCATTCTGGAATGCAGTGTTCAGTGGCAAAAAATCTGAAAGCAGTTGGCAGTCATCATGAAATTTACATTGTATAAGGAGCATTGGTTTAAGAACAGAAGCATGAATGTAGATGTGACTGTCCATCAATAATCAGAAACAAATTGATACAGTACACAGATAAAAAAACTGAAAATGGTGTTTCAAGACATCTCAAGTGTCAGATTTCTTGGTGTGGTTTCCATGAGATTGTGACTAAACACTCAGGAAAGCATATGTTCTGTGCTTGTTATGTTCCAAAACTCTTGGACAGCAGGATTCTATGCAGAGGGAGTTTGTCATCTTGTTAAGAGAGATGATGAATGCCTAAATCTCAATAGTAATTATTTGGAGAAGTAATACAAAGGTGTGGTTTTAAGATTTTTCTGATAAATTTGCTTTAACTATTCAGATATTTTGTTTGTAATCTACTAGAGGTTATTTTCTAGATATTTCTTGCACAGTATCCTTTAGAGTGTCATAACATATAGAATGCAGAAGCTTTAACCCTGAAAGGTTGCACAGCCCAGGATCAGTCCATGCACTGGATTAACAATTGTTCATCCAATACGACAGCCAAACTGAGTGATTTACAAAGCTGTTTATGTGAATTCAATCTAATATATCAAAATAAAATAAAATACGTTAAAATGAAGGTTCACAGATTTTATGAAGAGCAGATGGGTTGTATACATGACATTACACCACTTACATGAAGATGGAGCCAATAAAGACATTAAGCTACAACGTGCTAATGGAGACCTGTGGTCTGAGATTCTCATGCTCCAGTAATTTACAGGAGTGTCTGCTAAATTAATATTTATGGCACTAGGGACACACACAGTTAAAAGTTTTCTGGTGAATGACTGGAGAAAATCTATTTATGTATAAAAGACAAGAAATGTTGCTACACTAATACAAAATTGTATAGGAGAAAAGTAAGCTGTATCAGTTTGGGCAGCAGGAAAGTGGACAGATTTTTATTTTCCTGAAAATGCTTTGCACAGTAGAACTATGAGATAGTGAAAAATATTTAACTTCATTTGACAAATGCAGTTCAGACAGAAATTGACAGAGTGATGAGTACATATGAGAGGAGCAACTGGTAAATATTATACTGTGATAAAACATCAGCTGCAGTTTCATATGGACCTAATTCCATATGCCTATTTGAAAAGCATTTACAGTCACATCACAAAATAAATTTCTATGAATGGCAAGAGGTTCCTATGTAAAATCACAGCTGCCCCCTACTGGAACCAACATAGAATTTCATTTCATGTGATTTAACTGATGACAAAAGGAAGAAAAAAACTTTGTAACACTTTATTTTCACAAAGCAAAATGTGCTTGAAATTTATTGCTGTCACATTACTGCAATATCAGTCACTGGCAAAGACATGTAAATTATGAACTTATTAAATAATTTAATTGCTGTTTAGTATTGTAAATATTAACTCTACAGTGTAATGTAGTCCCTTTTAGTGCGGAAGAGCCAATTCAGTAAACAACTAATGAATTTGTTATTATAGTTTTAATGTAAATAAATGACAATGTATTCTAAAAATGAATTTATGAAGTGCGAGAAGTTATCACTGAATGTAAAGCTCTACATAACTGATAATATTACTGAGTTTTCTCCATAAAAACTTTTCACTTTTAAGAGCTGTTGTAAAGTCGAGTCAATGAGTCTGTCTACTACCACAATTTGTATCTGTAATGTGGATTGTGTAACCCTCTTCATAAACAACAAATCTGGGATGAATCCAGTAGAAAAATTTTACTAGTTGACTTATAGAGCTTATTTGTTACTGAAAAGCCTTATTCAGAATTCCATTATTTATCTATGTATTTCAAGTATAACAGTTTATAAAGTAAAGCTCCATCAATCCTAGGCCATAGTTCTAGTGGAGGTGTGATCTAGCTCTCCTCTAGGCTGAGAGAGTATGGCCACTCACACAGTTACAGAGTGAACTGTATTTCAATAAAAAAATCCAACTTTATTTTTTTCACACTCTTAAAAGAATGACACACATAAAATCATGTTACATACCATAAAAAAATATGCTAAACTCAGAATCACACTGCGTAAATTTGTTTTCTTGTTTAACACTTAACTGCACAGCCAGCATGGTTATCCCTTTCACAATTTAATATTTTGTGTATTTTGCATTATTAGGAGTAATGTATGCTGAAATATTGGGTGCACTATCCTGCCAAATTTATGACTCATGTAAATGTATGGTGAAATAAGATTATCCTCCTTTCTCCCACATTATCTCTCTAGACAGTTTAATTTTATCTCCCATTCTCATTCCCTTATCTTTATATTTTTGTTCACTTCATTTGGCTCATTTTAGATGATATTGTATGTATGTACATCTTTCATGTTTATACTGTTAGTATTTTATTCTTTCTCTCTCTCTCTCTCTCTCTCTTTCCCCCCCCCCCCCCTGCCCCCTCTCCCCCCCACCCCCCAAATCTCCTGTGTTTTTACACGACTGTTCATTTTTTAAATTATCGTTTGCATACTAATATTTCTTAGTTCTTCAATTGACTTGTTGACTGTTCATGTTTGATTTGTCCTACTTCTGAATTTCGTGTCAAATGTTCTTTTACCTGAATCTTCCCTACATTATTTTCCTTCTTTTCTTGTATTGACTTTTCTTTTGAAAGCTAGAATTATATCTGATTGCTTTTTGAATGTCTATTGTAACTCTTATAACAGTACCAGTAACAGTTAAGTGCACACCCAAATTGTGTTTAGAAAATGAGGTACGTGGCATCCGTCAATCAGCAGAATGTGAATGATTGCTTTCTTCAGTTTTGCTCCTTGTGTTCGTACTGGAATTCCAGTAATATTGTAGGTATTAAAATACTGCAGTAATGAAGATGTGTCTGCAGAAAAAGCCCTGAGGACTAGTATTATATAAATGGATATGTCAATTAATGCTGTTAATTCTGTCCAAATGGACATTCTATCATAACACTGTCACCAGATTGTTAGAGTGTCATATTGCTTGTAGTGGAGTTTTTAGATCACATGACTGCTTTCACAGGTAGCCCTGCATTTGATGGGATAGGAGATGCTTGTGACCACACTAAGTAGGTGGTGGTGGGGAGATGCATGAGACAGCTAATGACTAACAAGCTGACTTTCCATTGTTTGATTAGTTAATATCACATTTTAAATATAATTATTGATACATCCCCACTATTACTTTCATCATAGTTACTGTGCACAGCAGGATTCTGACTGAGGAGCTACTGTAGTAAATTGCTTGTTACTTTGCCAAGAAAACAACTGCCACTAATTAAAATGTGCTGCAAAGTTTTTGATAACAAGTTCATTAAATAATGAGATGCTGTGTTTTTGTTATATTGGTTATGTCAGTATTGTTCTCTCTTTATCTTACACAATAGCAGTCTTATTTCTGGGAAAAGTGGTTAATTAACAGCAATCCATTATGCCTTTCCACAACACTAATTCAGTGATTGAATGGTATCATATTCTAATGCTGAAATAACATTGTGAACCCATGTAAGCACTTCATAATTTTATCTGCAGTTGAATTTGCATTATAATTGAATGTATAATTTTATATTGTATGGATGAAGAGAAGTTTTGCATTTAGAACTAAATCTCATTAATTAGAGATGTTTTAGCAGTGGTGAAGGCAATGAATAAACAACAATTTTTTCCTTTATTCTACTTACTTACTTAATGAACCATTACTAGTTTTGAGACATTTAATGGACTATTGGATAGTTCTATTTATCCACTAGATCATACAAGTATCTCTTTCACCAATCATAATCCACTTTCAGCCACCACCATTCCAAGAAATCAGTCTGTCATCAGACCATCATTTTTTGCATAAACAGGAAAATGCAGGCTATGGTTCATTAAATTAGCAGTAAATTAATTTAAAACTACAAAAGAGGTAACAGGTTGTTTTTTTATATTCTGGCTATATTTTTGCAATATTTACTGTACCAGGTACATTCATGACAGTGCCAGGCAGTTACAAAGACTTAAGCAGAGCATTACATTGTATAGAATACTGCAATTGAGTAGGTACTAAATATTTACATCTTATCTAAAACATGTGCGACAAAGTCACAGCCAGTGCCCTGACAGTAATTTTAGAAATTATCATAGTAATACACTACCAGCTTATAGATTGAAAATACTGCTTTCAGAATTTTCTGAGCACAGTTGTGGATTCATCAGAGTGATAACACAAAAATAGCTGTCCCATTCTTCACTCCTACAAAGTTATCAGATTTAAATGATGTCCCACGTAGGCTTCAGCAAAATATGAGTGTATCAACTGAACACTTCCTAATAAAAATATACCTACCACTATTTTATTGCCTCCTAGATGTATTCCATTTCCACAGTTTTAAAAATTATATTGAGAGCACCATTTCCTGTGGCCACTTACGATGGTACTTCATCATACAGCTATCACTGCTATTTGCCAACATTACACTAAATTCAAATTGTCCATTGTATGAGCCTTGAATCCAAAAAGAAAGTACTGTGCACCACCTATGAGTCCACTCAGATCCACTTATATTGGGTCCTATCCACTGACTGCTGGTCTAGGAGCAGGTGAGCCTGATGAGGTAGAGACGGCAGCTGCAGCAGCGGCAGCTGCTGCTGCTTGCCTCTGCAGTTTGTTGTCAGTGGGTGTTGTAGGGAATCCAGGAGGCAGCTCATACAGGCTCCCAGCCTGAGCCTGAAGCCATGCCACCAGCCGTCGAAGCTCATCAAGGGCATTTGCCTAAACACAAGAGGAGACACTTGATTACTCTACACTTTAGCTACTCTGAGTACTGTCCTTTCACTCTATGTGTGTGTGTGTGTGTGTGTGTGTGTGTGTGTGAGAGAGAGAGAGAGAGAGAGAGAGAGAGAGAGAGAGAGAGAGAGAGAGAGAGGAATGGATGCAGATGTAAATGTTGTTATCATGTGCAGATGTACAATGTATGCACTTGTGTAGCTTCAGACTGCACTGTGTATCTTCAGAACAACTATTTACATTTTTGATGCCAGTTCAGTAGTGAGACATTTGCAAGTAATATGTGCCGAATTTATGATTTCACATCCAACAACAATGTATGCAAAAAGCTATGACATCAAAAGTAAGCTATTAGTTACTGCTGATACAGTCCTGACAAATATGGGTAGGATTGTGAAAGTCTTACTCTTCTCTTGAAACTTCATTCACTCATTCATTCATTCAAGGAGAGGTATGCATTAACAAAAGACAAGGAAATCATAGAAACATAATCTTTCACCTTTGTTAACAATAAACTATCACTGAATTGCTCAATGTTATTTGTGGTTACGCCAGCTAAATGTAAGTAAACGCTATAAATAAATCTGCTACTTTGGGGAAAAAACTGGTGCTTCCCCAGTTATATTACACAGCTGCTGTTTATCCCCAATTGGTAGCTTTTGTATGTGCTTGATTACATTGATATTTTTCAAAGAAATACTTACATTCATAAATCCAGTGTCCAGTGTCCAGTGGCCTGTTCATAATATGTTACTTTACAATGAGTACTGCTACTTCCCATTTGGCTAACAGAACATTTCAGTCCTTGGATCAAGATAAACAAATAATTTGCAGAAGGGATGACTAATAAGGTATGTTTCTAGTTTTTAACTACGCGGGATTTCCAGTTTTTTGCTTTATGTTAGATGGAAGCCTGTTGAATACCTTGCATCAGAGTACACAACACTACTCTGAACCCTCCACAAGGAAGCAAAGTCTACATTAAAATTACTTATGGTGTCTTTTACTGTGTTTGTGCTGATCCAGTTGAGCTGAAACTGATTTTCACTGACAATAACAAAAATTAGTAGCACATTTATCTACTTTACTGCTCACTTCTGCTGGATAAAATACTTTATTTACTTTAGATACACTGCCCCAGACTTCCTTGAGATAAGAGGATCTGAAAGTATTATTAATGAGTCAAGACTTTTGTGTTTAGGTCAGTACAATGAGAGATATTTCTACAGGCAATACTTCAGCAAATGAGATTAGTTTATCTATGTATTGGTTCCATTTTAATGTGTTGGCAATTACACCCCAAAAATTTTACTCATAGTATTCCATTTTATATGTGATCTTAAATGTCTACTTCTGCAATTAACAGCTCATTATTGCTTATATGAGTCTTCTGGAGATTAAGGCTTAAACCATTATCTTTGAACCACTTGTAGGCCCAGCCAACTACCATATGAGCAATGCCTTCTAAGTTTCAGTTTGGGACTATAATTAATATGTTTGTGTCACCAGCAAGAAAACAAATGTAGTTTTTGAATTGCTCTTTTAAGTTGTTGGAAAACATTTTTGTAAGTCAGGAATAAGAGTGGGTTCAGTACTGACCCTTTTCGCATCCCACACATTATGTTCCCCTTCCTGAGGTTAGTTTCGCACCTATGACATACGCTGTTCACATGATCCTATACTTTCTTTTATGAAGGTAAGACTCCACCCATACAAGATACTATAAAACATTTTTTTCTAAGTAGAATTTTGTGATTCACACACTCAAAGGCTTTAGGAAGGTCACAAAAAAAAAAAAAAAACACCCTGAGAGGCAATCAACAAAGTCTTCTCAGATTAATTAATCCATATACAGCATGCTATATAGGTCACTTTCTCAAAATCTTTTGAATAGACTGAGAGACTTGAAGGAATGCAAAGGTTTGTAATTAGAGGTGTTCTATTTATAGGTAATTATTGCTATGGTTTGCTGAAATCTTTTGGGATATATTCTTTGACCCATTGATTACACAAAGAGCAAGTGTGGTCTTATCAAGCCAGCACAATATTTTAATTTTGTACTACAAACACAGTCATATGTAGCAGAATTACTACATTTTAGTGACCTTATGAATACTGTAATCTCCTTGAAGGTTATGTTTTTTGAAAATAATATATGTTGATAGTTCATGTAGTGTCTGTGTAAATAAATTTAGTGCAGTTGTATTCTATTTATTACTGGGTTTAATGTTTGCTGCCACTGAATTTGTTTGACAGTGTTTTAAATATATCAATACATAAAGTAAGGGAAAGGCCTTTTGCCTTTCTCCTATTTTATTTATTCTTCCATTCAGGAATCTCTATTATTGTTGCACATTGTCAATTTGGCTCTCTTCCATCCCATACTCTTTAACTTTTCTTTACCCATCTACAATCAATTTTTGCCTTTCCATTATTTTACATATTCTTCCACCCAGGAATTTCCATTATTTTTAAATGTGTCACCATTTCTACAAGAGCTATACTGTGAGTACTCAATTTCATTTGTACTGCTATTATAGGTTGTTTCTTTTTCAATAGTCTTCTGGTAGGTTTCTGTCTTACTTGTAGTGTTTTAATTTTTGACCGTCTTACATGTATTTCACCTTTCTTCAATAACAGATTGGAGGATTTTAGAACAATAAGGTTCTCTGAATTAAACAAAACTTGCTCATCCTAGGATTAGATACTATAATACTAGAAGTTGCGCATCCCTTATAATCGCTTCTATTCAATTTTACCCTTGTTTGTTTTAGGGGAACACAAGACAGTTCTCTAGAAACATGTCTAAGAAACAGAAAATTTTTCCATATACACTATCTGCTTTATGAATCTCTTGCCAGCATTATTCTTGTTATTTCTCTCTAAATTCTGTGGTGGCATTATTATTTACACTTTTGGGATAAAACACTTTTCTACTATGACCTGGGGCTAAAAGGTCATTAGTTTTTATTGTTAACTTTTGACCATCATTGACTACGATTTGACATTTGAATTACTGAAAATTGTCAGGGGAGAAACAAATTGTCAAAGACTGTTGTACTATGTCTTTCAGTCCTTGTGGTGAATTTTATTGTGGTAAATAATACAAAACTAAATTTAACCAACTTGAAGTGCCCTCAATGAGTACTATCTGATAGAAAATTGACATTAAAGATTCAACAAACAATGGTTTCTCAGTTTGATCTGCCTATGTCATTAAAATTACTTCTAATTCCTTTATGAAGGTTAAGATATTTCATGCTGGTGGCCTTCCAACTGTCTGATCTACAAGCATGTGTGTTTCATGAGCCAGTATTGTGTCACAGCATTCAAAGAGTTTTCAACACAATATTCATTGACCAGAAGGGTGTGGGACTTCACACAATTTTTTTTTTGCATGTACAACCACTCATCTTTTCTTTTACTGGTACTATAGTAGTCCAATATTAGCTTATGGCCATTAAGTTGGATATGTTCAGTTTCAGTAATTTCCTCATCAAGCTATGATATTCACTACGTATATGCTGACTTTACATTTGTCCTTTCATTCTTCTGTGAAGATTATGAGAGTCGAACTTTTATATCAATGAGCCTTCAAAAGTTGTAACTGAAGGCACCAAATATGTTTTCTTTAATATCTATGGTTTTGTCCAGGCAACAATAGTTTGTTTTGCAAGTATCTGTTTCAAGTGTACTGCATTTGTCGTGCAATTCTGTCTTAGAGGTAAATTTACCCACTGCTTTGGTTAGCCTGTTTCCTGCACCCCTACAATTGTTGCACGATCTTTTTTTTGAAGGGCCTTCCCCAAAGACCTAAATCACGAGTGACACTACTAAGCCCTCCACTTGGTTTAAAAATATTAGTTACCTGGTAATCATTTCCTAGAGACTTTTGTAACAGTTCTGTCATTCCCCTCCAGTGATTCTGGCTACACAATAAGACAATCTTAAGACTTTGGTTCCTAGCCTTAACTTACACTTCGAGTCCTGTACTTGTCAGACTGCTTCTAAATTTTTGAGTGTCTGGATGTTTTTGTCCACAGTATCCAAATCAAGGAAGCTATTAGTATTAGTAACCTGTAACTATCAGACTTCTCAGTCCCCTGGAACACTTCACTGATTTAAAAGATTTTACTGTTTATCCACACTTACGGTCTATGATTGACATTACTACTGCAACTTGCAGCTCACAGTCATGCTAATTCAACTTGTGCTACTGCCAAAGCAGTTCAAAGTTGCAAGATAAGGTGCTATTTTTCCTGTATTGCGTAGCAGTAGTGATGGTCTCTGGGTCTGTAGAAGTTGCTAGCGTCATTACTCATATTGATTGTAATACAATACCCTATACAAATAATATGCTGCCATTTATCACACTGATTGTCATTTCTAATGATTCTGTGGTGGTTCCTTAAAGCACAACTATATCCTGCCTGTCAAATGTCTACTCTCAGATATGTAAATTTGCAAGCTCTCTTTACCCTTACCTTTGCACTCCTAATCCCATGATGACCTCGTGCTATTAACGTCAAAAGTTTTAAGAGCACATTCTTTTCTTGCTTGGCTATGATTGGAACATATATCTTCTTCTCAGATATATAAATTGAAGTCACTTGCTCATGTTCATCCTTATATGATGCAGGCTAATTGGAGGAACTGTCATAGGGATTCCAATCCAGTTTTGACTAATAGATATGTTGACTCATGAGAAACATTTGTGTGTATAATGTATAAATATTTCACACAATTTGTCTGAATTATGATGGATTAAAGTGAAGTTGTTAAAATGACACCATTGCTACCATGTCGACAACCACCATAACTTGAGAGAGAAGCACTGCATTGAGAGAGCAGCAGGCATGGCCAAATTTTCATCTGGTGTTGTGGTCTAGTGGTGACTGGATCAAATCCCAGCTGGGTCCCTTTTTTTACTCTGTCTTTTAACCTAGCATTTACCTCTCAGTGATATGGAGATATGCATTTCAAAATAAGATGACAATTTCAGACTGCCAATTTCTACTTCTGTCAAATTAGCAATAACAACTTGCACTCTCTTAATGCACTGCAAATTCTTTGTAACAGTGGGCAGTAAGTTAATCAACTTTGAAGTATCATAATAAAAATAACCAATAACAAAAAGGTTATCACCTCATCATCAGGCTATGATACGAGATTTACAGTTTGAAAGAACAAAATATTTTTAACTAATAGTTTTCCTGCAATCATTTTAGAGCAGTTGCATAGTGAAAAAAACATGTGAATCCAAAATATGTGATGTTTTGTTTTTTATGCTATAAGCAAAAACATTTCAGCAACTTTACAAACTTTGCTTCATTTACATACAGTACATTCTTCTGGCAACAGCAGATGACTCAACATTCAGCTTTCTGCCTACCTTGAATCAAACCTAGGTGTAGATATGGTTTTTTGCATGGCACAGTGAAAACGTCCGCCATAAAGAGTCCTTGACAAAGAATTGTGACAATGAGTTTCAACAGTGCATCACAGTGTGTACTAAGCTTCGTAAGTGGAATGGTGTAACATGAGCTAAACATGTACATCATGCTTATTTTTTTCTTTTATCTCTGCCAGCTCTTCCAGCCTCTGATACATATCTCCTTCTCTATCTATATAAATAGAAGTCACTTGCTCACATCTGTCTGTATATGGAGGCTAATCTCAGAAACAGCTGTAGGGATTTTGATCTTGTCTTTACTAAAAGGTAGACTGATTTACAAGGAAGGTTTTGTATGCTGATACCCATTCTCTGTATATATACATTGAAATTGCCTGCTCACTTCTGGCTGTAGATCTGGGCTAATCTCAGAAACGAATGAAGGAATTCTAATTTAGTTTTTACTGCTAGATTGATTCATGAGGAAAGTTCATGTATATGATTTACAAATACTTCGTGGAAATTTGCTGAACTCTGATGAATAAAGTTCACCACTGCTGTGAAACTTTTGCTATGGCCATCTAGCGGTGAATGGTCAAACTTGGAAGTACAGCTCCATGTGCCTTGATGTAGCCACAGCCAAACAGCACCCATGAATGCTGCAGCTGCTTTGATGTACTGACAATAGGTGGTTCTTGTTTGGCATGATGCAGTACAGTCAGTGTGGATTTGACTTAATTGTTCACATAGTACATCTTTGGATACTTTGAAATTGTACATAAAACTGGTAAATGGATCTTCACAACTACAGGCTTATAAACATTGAGGGATTTGTGAGCTTCTTGAAGAAGGAAATAGACATTGGCCCGATCTTGACACCTTAAATTCATAGGATGAAATGGGATTCAGAAATTCCTTCTAGATGACAGCAGATGATTTTGAAAGACTTCTATGGATAGTTGGGGATGCATTTTGGAAAAAGATGACTATTTCATAATGTCAGTGTCAATTTACATTGTTATTGTTGTTGTTGTTGTTGTTGTTGTCTTCAGTCCTGAGACTGGTTTGATGCAGCTCTCCATGCTACTCTATCCTGTACAAGCTTCTTCATCTCCCAGTACTTACTGCAATCTACATCCTTCTGAATCTGCTTAGTGTATTCTGCATGCCCTCGGGAAAAATTACGGCTGTAGTTTCCCCTTGCTTTCAGCCGTTCACAGTACCAGCACATTAAGGCCGTTTTGGTTAGTGTTACAAGGCCAGATCAGTCAATCATCCAGACTGTTGCCCCTGCAACTACCGAAAAGGCTGCTGCTCCTCTTCAGGAGCCACACGTTTGTCTGGCCTCTCAACAGATACCCCTCCATTGTGGTTGCACCTATGGTACGGCCATCTGTATCACTGAGGCACGCAAGCCTCCCCACCAACAGCAAGATCCATGGTTCATGGGGGTAGGCAATTAGCAATCACAATTCACTCTCATAATTCACTGCACATCCTTCAAACAACAGGCAGTACCGTAACTTCGAAATGCTGCAAGCAATTCATCGTGAACAATTGCACAGCGAAAAAACTTGACATTTAGCAGCAGGGCATGGTGAAAAAGTCAGCCACTAAGAAGGAATTGTGACAATGAGTCTCAGAAATGAATCATTGTGCACTAAAGTTTACAAGAGGAGTGCTGTCATGGGCTATGTACCTAGATCAAGTGTGGTTTTTTCTTTTCATTTTCATTTTTTTCCTTTGTGGCCTTCAGACATGATCACTCAGCCAGCCTCAGATATATGATACACTACAAATTAAAAGATGTATACAATAACACATACACACACATACAGCCATGAGTCACACAGAAAACTTACATTGCTTGTAATGTATTAATTTCATCACATTATGTGTAAACGGACTGAACTACAATGAACTGAAGTCCCCTGCCATGTATATGAAGTCTGGTCCCTACTGTAGGGATTTTGACATGGTTTCCATTAGTAGATAGACTGAGACATGAGGAATGCTTCTGTACATCATTATTAACTCTACAATGGACAAGTCATCTGGCCATAGATACATAGTGTAACATGTGCAAAGCTGAGGTGGGTTGCTAGTATTCCATAAATTGGTGACCTAAATTGAAGCTTCACAGTTTCATATGCCACCGCTGACTTCATTGTAATTAGCACTAGTGAACCAGAAGGAGCAGGAAATTGGTTGTGGTCTTTTCGAAGACACCACTTCTGTATTACCATAACATGACTTCAGAGGACCAAATAATCTTGATCAAGATAGTCACATGAAAATTGGAGCTCAACTCCTCTGAATACCAGTTGGTAAGGAAGATAAAGCAGGGACAGAAATTTGCAGAGGTCAAAGTTTTGGAGTAGGGTAGGGTTGGACTGATATATTGTGAAGGAGTCAATGGGCTTTATGGACTAGTGAAGAAAAGTGAAGTGGAGTACTCCAGATTTTCGAAACAGAATTTTAAAAATACAGCATTTTTGAAACAGTTTAAGGAGATTGATTTTAAGCCATCATCATCATAATGTGCCCCCCCCCCTCTCCCCCATCTGCCTGTGCTATTCCCTTTTGGTTGTGGCTCTGTTTCCATTTTCCCACTGGCTTATGAGTATACAAGCATACTCCACTAGAAAAAGTGTGATATATACCACAGTCTACCTGATAAAACTGGCATTTATTATTCTTCTTGCTTCTGATTCTTCAGATGTACTAAGAGAAAAAAGGTTGCTTTTAAAATTATTAATTTGCCTCAATCTCTCAAATTTTAGTGTTTTGATAACTAAATAACAGATAAAACAATGGGGAATAACATATGTTTTGAATATTCTGTGATACAGAATCGTCCGCAGCTCGTGGTCGTGCGATAGCGTTCTCGCTTCCCGCGCCCGGGTTCCCGGGTTTGATTCCCGGCGGGGTCAGGGATTTTCTCTTCCTCGTGATGACCGGGTGTTGTGTGCTGTCCTTAGGTTAGTTACGTTTAAGTAGTTCTAAGTTCTAGGGGACTGATGACCATAGATGTTAAGTCCCATAGTGCTCAGAGCCATTTGAACCATTTTTGATACAGAATCTCAGACTTTTAGTGCAGTCATTCACATAATCCAAAACACTTTAGTTGCATCAACTGCCAGTACCTTTTGATAAGCATTTCAACAGATTTTTCACCTTGAACAAATGATCATATGAACAGCCATTTCATTTCTTTGAACCTGATTTTGAAGCATCTTTCCAGCCTGTTTTGAATAATAGACCGAAAGCAATGGGTTACACATATTTTTTGCAGGCAAACTTTTTAATAGATTTATCTGACATTCTATTAACTCCATCAATGAATCAAATAAATGAATGAACTCTGGCATTTGGCTCATTTATTAAACTCTGTAGAAAATTTTGGTCTGTACTCCAACATATACACTGAATGGGCAAAATGAGCTTAATAGTGCATTGGTCGACAGGCAATCAGTTTAAATTACAGACAAACAGTTTTTGTGTACAGAGGTGGTGCCTACTAACACCATACTAGATGTGTCATGTTGGGTTCAGATCAAGCGAATTTCGTGGCCATGACAACCTCATAAGTTCACTATCAAGCTCCTCAAACTGGCCTTGTGACATGGATAATTAGTGTTCTGAAATATGCCACTGCCATCAGGAAAGACATCAATTGTCAAGGGATGGAAGTGGTCTGCAATAATGTTTATGCAGTTCACAACTGTCAGTGTGCCTTCGGTTCCTGTCACGGGTCCCATGAAAGCCTAGGTGAATTGGGCAGTCATTTGCCTTGACAATAGTGTATCTAGACACAACCACTGATCTTATGTAACAAGAAATGTGATACATTTGTGCATTCAACACATCTGCATTGATTCACCATCCTGTACCCATTGCAATAATTACTGATAATGTCATTAGGAGAACATAGGGATTTTATGCTGTGGACCACCATATTTAACAAGTGCACTGAATGATGTGCTCTGAAGCACTTATGCTGGCAGCAGCACTATACTCTCTAGTCAGATCTGCCACAGATTGCCACTCTTCCTACTTTATGGAATGGGAAGCCTCTGACCTCAATATTCTTTGATAAGGCATGGACATCTACCACTACATCACCTACCTGGCCTTAACCACTTTCCCTTGATCCTCAAGACAACATAAAGTGAAAAGAAACTAGTTTCACCTTTTCCCAGACCCCTGTTCCAAGGTGCTGGGCCATAACAATCTGCTCTTTGTCAACGTCACTTATGTCAGTGTATTTCCCCATTTGCTAGAATGATTTCCCATTTGCCTCTGCTCTGTTTGTATACTTTCATTACTAAATCGCATGCCTGCAATGCTGCCAAAGAACATTCAAACTCTTGGTGGGCTGTGGTCCTAACATTTTGACTCATTGATATGTGTTGCCTTGATTAGGCAAGTAAAGATACATGGCTAACGAGCAGCCTCAAGTAGTTTTTGATTTATGCTTTACTCAGTTAATATTAAGGCTTTTTCCTATTTATGTACATTATGTTGTATTGCATCAGTTTTTGTACTATTTTAGTTACAATGTTTTATTTATGTATGCTTCCTGGATGCATTTTTTATTAGTAATATTTTGTTGTTTATACAACTCTTCTTGCATTGAATTTCACATTTTTAATTATGTTTATCATATCCAAAAATGAGTCAGACAAATCAGTAACTAAAAACTATTCTCATGGAAAGAAAAAACAGTGTAAAGCAGTATGTCAAAAATTGTAAAAGGCTACTAAATATTTCAGTGCACAGTGCATTTGAAAAGGCAGAAGAAGATGCACATGTAAAATTGAGGCTGTGTATCATAACAGAAATCCTGGCAACTCATGGACAGAGCAGGACTTTGTTTCAAGATTTTCTCAAGGTATATTACACTGAAAGATAATTTTTACTGATCATTTATGTTTTAAACGTAATAAAGGTCTATCATGAACAATTTCTAAAAATTCCCTAATTGTTGGCAAATAATTCCTGAACCAGTGCTAATCGAATAAAATGTTGTGTTCCTATACCAGTCAGTCACAAGTACCAGCAGTAGACTAAGCATGAACATGGAAACTACCAGTTTGAAGGGTTAAAACAGTGTACCAGACTGAGACTCAAATTCTGAACCTTAGTTTTTGCAGACAAGTTTCTTACCAACTTAGCAGTCCAGTCACAGCTTAACATACACTCCCTTAGTTTAAATTGTCCCATTCCATCTCTCCTACTTTCAAACTTCACACAGGCTTTCCTGCATACACTGCTGTACAAGCAATGTCTTCTAGTCAACACACTGATAGGTACTTCAGTCTTTGTGGGACTCTATATTTTATATTCTCCTGTTTCCCTTTTATGAGTGGTTGCATCAACAAGGCATAGCCTTTTGAAGAAATGAATGTGTTTAGTTTTCTCCCATGGTGCAGTTTGTTAATATTGACCATGTGTTATTTTCAGCAGGTAATACTCCATCTATGTAATGGAATATGATTAATACTATTAACATTTTCTTTTTCTGAGCAAAATTTTATAGTCCACATAATCAAAGGCAATAGTGCATACAAACAAATATTTTTTGTGGCTTATCTCTGCCAGAACTTCACATGTGAGGCATTTAATGATTTTCTATATGAAATATCAGACTAGGAGATACAGTAGTCCTGCTCTGAAAAATAAGACAGCATCATATTGAACCCAAAACTCTCAAGAATTTTTTATATAGCTGGATAGAGTCAGATGAGCCTGTAAGCGAAGATGAATTGCTGTATCTCAATTCTGATATATAATACCATGATAGCATATTCTCTCTCTCAGAAAGTGTGTTCTTAGACACTGACTGGTTACAAAGATTACTTTGTGATTGCCCTTTCAAGCAAGCACAAAGATTTTAAGGTCCTGATACAAACACTGACATAACCAGAAGTATTATCACTAGATAATCTCCTTATCTACAACTTCTGTCCCCTTGCATTCATCAGTAGCAGTATCAGAAACTTCATCTGCTGATGACTTTCCATCAGTGGCTCAAGACTTCTCATCAGTATTAGACCCTCCACAATCTTCAGCACTGCAAGCACCACCTGATGTGTCTTCACCATAATCAGTATTAACAGAGGTATGCAGAAGAAGCGCAAGAACCAGGAGACGCATAGCACTACAGGATTATTGGTACCCAGCCTCAATTACAGAACTAACTTAAGTCAGAAACCTGCAGGAAGACGTCCTATAATCTCTAATTGCAATTTACAACAATACAGTGGCATCAGAACAAAGAGTTTAGGACACAGAAAACTTTGTATTTTTCACCAAAAAGTAATGGGCCTAAGAAACAAACTGAACCAGTTGTCTGTCTGCTTTAATTACCATGATACAATAGACAATGCCCATATATTATGTTTTGCTGAACACCATTTGAAGGAAAGGACTGAAATTATGTAACTATACAAGTACAGATTAGCAGCTTATTACACTAGGAATACAATCAATAAAGATAGAGTAATAATGTGTGTTAAAAATAATATTGAAAAAAGTATTGTGTTGGTCAACCCTTTGAGGCTTGCTGCATTTAACTCTATGTTAATACCCTGGCTATTTATGTGATTACTGTTTACAGAGCTCCTTCAGGAAAACTTAGTATATTCATCAAGCAAGTAGAATCACTTATAACTCACGTGTTCTAAAAAACCAAGGAAATAATCATGCTTCATGACTTCAATGTAAATTTTTGTACTTTTAATAATGATAGAGCAGATTTTGAGAATGTAATGAGCTCTTTTAACATGAGGATTGTTGTTGACTTTTCCAAAAGAGTGACAAAGGACTGCACAGGTCTGATTGACAAGATTTTTGTAGCCAGTAACAAAACTGATAACATATGTTTCCATATGTGTTACAAAAATCTGAAATGGCCCTTCTGGCCATGGTGGGCAGCTGTTGAAAATTCAACATGTATGTCCTGCTAACAACAATAATTTTTATTAATAAATCTTTTAGACTAATCAACAGTGAGAATCTGGAAACCTTCAGCAGACATTTGCATCTGCTACAATGGGGCACAGCATATAAGGCTA
The DNA here is from genome assembly GCF_021461395.2 of Schistocerca americana. Lineage (NCBI taxonomy): Eukaryota > Metazoa > Arthropoda > Insecta > Orthoptera > Acrididae > Schistocerca > Schistocerca americana. The sequence goes on along the minus strand of NC_060123.1, from coordinate 374,999,011 downwards.
AAAATGTCAACAACAAATTTAACCTATTCCTGAATGAATTTATTATCCTTTTTGAAGCTGTATTTCCTAAAAGAATGTCAAAAAATCCCAGCTTAAGTGATTACAGGAGACAATGGTTTACTAAGGGAATCAAAACAGACTGTAAAACAAAGAGAATGCTTTGTTTTTCACTCAGAAATTCTAACAAACCCCAGGATACGGAGCACCACAAATTATAGTGTCGTATCCTAAAGAATGTAATTTAAAAAAATCAAAGAGCATGTTTGTTAAATCTGAAACCGACAGTTCAAATGATAAATTAAAAACAGTATGGAAAGTGGTCGAAAGGGAGACAGGAAAATTTTCAGAAGATACAGTGTCGAAATATGTCATAATGGAAGTATGGTAGATGATGATGATATGACTGACAATATCTTCAACAACCATTTTTTGATAGAGTGGATCAAACTGGTTGTAAAGGGTCTATGCTTGAAGCCACTAACCCCCTACAAAAAGCAGTGCAGAATGAAATTAGTCAGATGTGTATACTCTATTTTACAATTAATGAGACTGAGAAGGTTGAAAGCCAAATGAAAAATAAAAATTCCATTGGTGTGGATAATATGTCTATGAAATTACTGTAGCACTGCTGCAAATTTATTCTTAATGTTCTCTGTCACATATATAATGAGTCTATAAATCAAAGTACTGATTCAAATATGCAATTGTTAAACCATTGTTCAAACAAGGTGATAAAGCTGAGGTTTCCAACTAACAGCCAATTTAAATGCTAACAAGTCTTTCCAAAATCCTAAAGAAATTTGTGTTCAAGAGAATCATAGATCATCTTAATAAACATAAATCCTCAGTACAAATCAGTTTGGATTCCAAAAGGGCATTTCACCTGAACTTGCCATTTTCTCACTTGTCAAACAACTCCTCAAATCCATAAATGATGAAATTTCAGCAGATGGAATTTTTTGTGATCTGTCTAAAGTATTTGACACCATAGATCACAAAATTCTACTTACAAGGCTGAGCATTATGGCTTAAATGGTAAAGTAAGGATGTGGCTCGAGTCAAATCTAGAGGTCACAAGGCAGAAGGTAATATTGAATAATACTGCAGTGCCACCTGTCTGCTTTGATTCAGATACAGTGACATGTGGAGTACCACAGGGCTCAGTGCTTGGTCCTGTATTTTGCTAATCTTCATCAATGATTTGCGATAGTATTTGACACAAAAAGCACACTTCTCCTTATTTGCAGATGACACACCCAGTGTGATTGACAAAGCACCCAACTGCACAAGATAACTCTGTGACCACTACATTCAAAGAAATTCTTCATTGGTTCATTTCAAATGATCTGTACCTCATTGTTAACAAGACTCAAACATTCAGATTCAAAGAGCAAACAAAAAGTTGGAAAATATTGAAACAAAATGTGGTGACAAAGAAATGTTATGAGCTGATTCTTCCGAATTCCTGGGATACACACTAATATCAATCTAAACTGGTCAGTTCATATCACTGGCCTATGTAAAAGACGGAATTCAGCAGCATTTGCCATTTGCTCAGTTTAATCTGTTTGTGACTTGGAAACAATCAAAGTTGCATACTTTGGATATTTCCATTCACTTATTGTGTTCTGGGGAAACCAATCATGAGCAAATAAAGTCTTTATTGCACAAAAGAGAGTCATCAGAGTACGGATAGAGTGCACTCTAGATGCTCTTGCAGAAAAACAGTTAGGGATCCTCCCCATGCCATGCTAGTACATTTTTTCACTAATGTGCTTTGTGAACAATAATCATACAATTTACAGAACAAATACTGAATACTATGATCATGATACAAGAAGTAAACATGATCTTCACAAAGATATAAAAAATCTCAGCATGTTAAAGAAAGCAGTACATTATTCATGTATAAAAGTATACAATAAACTTTGAGTTTGGTCTAACAGTCACTGGGGATAAGACTAAATACAAAAACAGCTAAAATGTTATCTTTTGAATAGTTCTTTCTATTCTTTACAGGAATTTTTGACAGTGTGTAATAACTAGTGGAATGTGTTTAACTTTAAGCATTCCTATAAGAAATGACTATTAGAAATTCCTATAAGAAATGTCACACTGGAATATCAATTGTTGAAAGAATGCTTTTTATATGAATACAGTGTAAGCCTATAATTTTTTTGTGTAACCATCTGTGTTCTTATTTGAACACTTGAACCTGATGTATCAATTTACATTTGATTTAGATTGTAAGCCTCATGACCATTTACATATGGTTATTACTGTAATAATGTGACAAAGTCTACATCCCAGTGATACAATCACATCAAGGATCCATGGAACTCATAAATAAATAATGAAATAAAAATAAGTCCTTATTCCTCATATTTTTGTAAGTAATGTCTGCCTGTGGTGTAAACTGAATTTTTCAAAGTATGTTTGAAACACTCCTACTTGGTTATTTATTAGCAAGGGCAATGTTTGCTGCTGCTCCTTTTCATGACTAATGACGTCCCCCTCCCCCTCCCCGTCCTTCTCTCTCAATACCTTTATCTTTCTTGTAATGTCCTTTTCCTTTTTTATTTATCACTTATTTCCTCTTTGTGCCAGCAATAAGGAATAAAACTATGAGCGGGTACAACACAAGGGAAGTTCTGGCCAAAACTTGTAGTGGTCTGGTTTGGCTGATGATTATAAACCAGCTGACACCAAATCTACAGAACAAGAGCTTCTTCTTCAATATTTAAATGATAATGGTGAAAAGAAGAGACAAAGCAGAAATTAAAACAGAAAGAGTATTGACACTGGGACAACAGAGCCTCAAAGTAGAGGAATCAAATAAAAATCATGCAATGAAACAGAAAGAAAGAGAATGTAACAATGTAAACTCTTAAGTAGGAGGCTACCACTCATTAAAAACATTAAGCATATAACAGTGGGCTAGATAAACATAATTTGGAACTAGTGACATGAAATGCAAGAATAGTTATTAAAACAACAAATATAAGGAATGAGAAAAAAATAAATCCATGATGAATGCATAAATAAGACGTTAGTAGCTGAAATAGTATTAGTACTGTATGATATCCATGGACCTGAATGAATTCATCAAAGATGAGTGTTCATTAAGGATTTGAGGATATTCACCAAAATATACAAATTTAGGAGGCACTTTAAGAAAATACTGAACACTATTTCTGGAAGAGGAGGAATTTTTCAGAACATTTACAGTTACTACCTCAAGCACATTGTCTTTGTTATTATTTGTATATCATTGACCATTTTTACCCTTTACAAACTTAATTATGTCCACAATGCATTAACTGTATACAATAACTGTGAATATCAGTTCAAGCTGATTTACAACTTTATCAGAACATGTAAGGTTCGTTGTTTCTTGTTTCAAACTAAAGAAAATTTTGCAAAACTTTTTTATATTTAATCAGTTTCATTATTGTACATTGGATCCACAATTTTTAATGGTTACAAGTAAATAACATGCATCAATATTTTTTGTTTTTCTGTGTAGTGATTCAGTAAAACTAAGAACACAAATCACAAAAAAAAAAAAAAACTAATTCTTCTTTGGAAAATAAGGCAACTCTCATGAATAACTGGTGTGAAAATGGGTTCTCAACTGCAAGAAGAGAACCAAAGTGTGTGAAAAACAACCAGTTTATGGCCAAAAACCAATTTGAGATTCTTTCCCTGAGTGAAGCAAATGGAGTGGAAAGTAAAAACAAACCTTTAAAACAATTATAAAGTAAGATCTCTAATAAACAAAGATTAAAACAACACTGGTTAGAAATTATGATGGGCAAGTACTTCATATGTCAAAAGATAGAAACAGCATCAAAAACACAAGCCCCCCCCCCCCCCCCCCACAGCAAAAGCAGTAGCTTCATCAGAGGCAATACCATCAACAACAAACAATACAGACATGGAAGCTTCATTGGCAAATTCAGTATCAACACTAGCAGCAGCTTCATAGTCATCAATAGCAGCGCAGCATCACAAATTAATGGAGTAGCACACATGGGAAAAGGGTGCCCCTTCCCATCTGCTGAATTCCTTAAATGCAGGTGTGAGGAAAAAGAAGCCACCAAGATAAGTAGCAGCGACTACAAGGTCAAGAAGGCAGGACACAAAGTAATACCAAAAATGTACAATCAATCGGGAAGGGGGGGGGGGGGGGGGGGGGGGATGGAGGAAGAAAAAAAGAAAATGAAATAGAATCAGAACTGAAACTAAATTTGATTTTTGGATATTTGATCAAAATGTTCAATATGCTAAAAAAGCAGAGGATGAAGAAGTCATATGTGCTGCTGAGGTAGAAAATATTTTCATAATGACAGAGCATGGACCGATTGAAAATGAAGTTGTTGTTGTTGTTGTGGTCTTCAGTTCTGAGACTGGTTTGATGCAGCTCTCCATGCAACTCTATCCTGTGCAAGCTTCTTCATCTCCAAGTACCTACTGCAACCTACATCCTTCTGTATCTATTTGGTGTGTTCATCTCTTGGTCTCCCTCTACGATTTTTACCCTCCACGCTACCCTCCAATACCAAATTGGTGATCCCTTGATGCCTCAGAACATGTCCTACCAACCGATCCCTTCTTCTAGTCAAGTTGTGCCACAAACTTCTCTTCTCCCCAATCCTATTCAGTACTTCCTCATTAGTTATGTGATCTACCCATCTAATCTTCAGCATTCTTCTGTAGCATCACATTTTGAAAGCTTCTATTCTCTTCTTGTCCAAACTATTTATCGTCCATGTTTCACTTCCATACATGGCTACACTCCATACAAATACTTTCAGAAACGACTTCCTGACACTTAAATCTATACTCGATGTTAACAAATTTCTCTTCTTCAGAAATGCTTTCCTTGCCATTGCCAGTCTACATTTTATATCCTCTCTACTTCGACCATCATCAGTTATTTTGCTCCCCAAATAGCAAAACTCCTTTACTACTTTAAGTGTCTCATTTCCTAGTCTAATTCCCTCAGCATCACCTGACTTAGTTCGACTACATTCCATTATCCTCATTTTGCTTTTGTTGATGTTCATCTTATACCCTCCTTTCAAGACACTGTCCATTCCGTTCAGCTGCTCTTCCAAGTCCTTTGCTGTCTCTGACAGAATTACAATGGCATCAGTGAACCTCAAAGTTTTTATTTTTTCTCCATGAATTTTAATACCTACTCCAAATTTTTCTTTTGATGCCTTCACTGTTTGCTCAATATAGAGATTGAATAACATCGGGGAGGAACTACAACCCTGTCTCACTCCCTTTCCAACCACTGCTTCCCTTTGATGTCCCTTGATTCTTATAAATGCCATCTGGTTTCTGTACAAATTCTAAATAGCTTTTCGCTCCCTGTATTTTACCCCTGCCACCTTCAGAATTTGAAAGAGAGTATTCCAGTCACTATCATCAAAAGATTTCTCTAAGTCTACAAATGCTAGAAACATAGGTTTGCCTTTCCTTAATCTAGCTTCTAAGATAAATTGTAGGGTCAGTATTGCCTCACGTGTTCTGATATTCCTATGGAATCCATACTGATCTTCCCCAAGGTCGGCTTCTGCTACTTTTTCCATTTGTCTGTAAAGAATTCGCGTTAGTATTTTGCAGCCGTGACTTATTAAACTGATAGTTCATTAATTTTCACATCTGTCAACATCTGCTTTCTTTGGGATTGGAATTATTATATTCTTCTTTAAGTCTGAGGGTATTTCGCCTGTTTCATACATCTTGCTCACCAGATGGTAGAGTTTTGTCAGGACTGGCTCTCCCAAGGCTGTCAGTAGTTCTAATGCAATGTTGTCTACTCCCAGGGCCTTGTTTCGACTCAGGTCTTTCAGTGCTCTGTCAAACTCTTCATGCAGTATCATATCTCCCATTTCATCTTCATCTACATGCTCTTCCATTTCCATAATATTGTCCTGAAGTACATTGCCCTTGTATAGACCCTCTATATACTCCTTCCACCTTTCTGCTTTCCCTTCTTTGCTTAGAACTGGTTTTCCATCTGAGCTCTTGATATTCATACAAGTGGTTCTCTTTCCTCCAAAGGTCTCTTTAATTTTCCTGTAGGCAGTATCTATCTTACCTCTAGTGAGATAAGCCTCTACATCCTTACATTTGTCCTCTAGCCATCCCTGCTTAGCCATTTTGCACTTCCTGTCGATCTCATTTTTGAGACGTTTGTATTCCTTTTTGCCTGCTTCATTTACTGCATTTTTATATTCTCTCCTTTCATCAATTAAATTCAATATTTCTTCTGTTACCCAAGGATTTCTAATAGCCCCATTTCTTTTTACCTACTTGATCCTCTGCTGCCTTCACTACTTCATCCCTCAAAGCTACCCATTCTTCTTCTACTGTATTTCTTTCCCCCATTCTTGTCAATTGTTCCCTTATGTTCTCCCTGAAACTCTGTACAACCTCTGGTTTGGTCAGTTTATCCATGCCCCATCTCTTTAAATTACCACCTTTTTGTAGTTTTTTCAGTTTTAATCTACAGTTCATAACCAACAGATTGTGGTCAGAGTCCACATCTGCCCCTGGAAATGTCTTACAATTTAAAACCTGGTTCCTAAATCTGTGTCTTACCATTATATAATCTATCTGAAACCTGTCAGTATCTCCAGGCTTCTTCCATGTATACAACCTTCTTTCATGATTCTTGAACCAAGTGTTAGCTATGATTAAGTTATGCTCTGTGCAAAATTCTACCAGGCGGCTTCCTCTTTCATTTCTTAGCCCCAATCCATATTCACCTACTACGTTTCCTTCTCTCCCTTTTCCTACTGACGAATTCCAGTCCCCCATGAGTATTAAATTTTCGTCTCCCTTCACTATCTGAATAATTTCTTTTATTTCATCATACATTTCTTCAATTTCTTCATCATCTGCAGAGCTAGTTGGCATATAAACTTGTACTACTGTCATAGGCATGGGCTTCGTATCTATCTTGGCCACAATAATGCGTTCAATATGCTGTTTGTAGTAGCTTACCCGCATTCCTATTTTCCTATTCATTATTAAACCTATTCCTTCTTTACCCCTATTTGATTTTGTGTTTATAACCCTGTAGTCACCTGACCAGAAGTCTTGTTCCTCCTGCCACCGAACTTCACTAATTCCCACTATATCTAACTTTAACCTATCCATTTCCCTTTTCAAATTTTCTAACCTACCTGCCCGATTAAGGGATCTGACATTCCACGCTCTGATCCGTAGAATGCCAGTTTTTTTTTTCATCTGATAATGACATCCTTTTGAGTAGTCCCCGCCCGGAGATCCGAATGGGGGACTACTTTACCTCCGGAATATTTTACCCAAGAGGATGCCATCATCATTTAACCATACAGTAAAGCTGCATGCCCTCAGAAAAAATTATGGCTGTAGTTTCCCCTTGCTTTCAGCCATTCGCAGTACCAGCACAGCAAGGCCATTTTGGTTAGTGTTACAAGGCCAGATCAGTCAATCATCCAGACTGTTGCCCCTGCAACTACTGAAAAGGCTGCTGCCCCTCTTCAGGAACCACACGTTTGTCTGGCCTCTCAACAGATACCCCTCCGTTGTGGTTGCACCTACGGTACGGCTATCTGTATCGCTGAGACACGCAAGCCTCCCCACCAATGGCAAGGTCCATGGTTCATAGGGGGGGGGGGGGGGGGGGGGGGGGGAGGGAATGAAGTAAAGATGTACATGTACAATTTACTGGGTTAGAAAAGTGTCATACTTTTGCAGAACTGAACACAAAAGTGGTTCACCACTGTAACTGAGGGATTAGGTTGTCTGACTGTCATGTCGAGGACCCATGCTAAATTCTTGGTACTGCCATGGATTTTTCCATGATGGGAGGACTGGAGCGATGGGCCCTCAGCATCATAATGCCAATTGATGAACTATGTGATTCAGAGGTAGTGGTTCCTGTGCCTGAAAGTTGACAACGGCTGAGAGAGCAGTGTGCTGACCCGTGTTCCTCCATACCACATCCATGTGATTCCACATGGCAGAGGGCAACAAGGTGGCCACCTAACATTATGTGGCCTTCAGGATTCGATCGTGGAGTTTAGTCTTTTTAGAACATAAAAGTGGTGAGTTAACATTTCATGGGGGTAGTGGCATTAAGTCAGTGTGTTCAATGGCTAATAAAAATTTGTAAAGAAATGTGTTGTTAAGTAGCAGTAATTCAAACAAATTTTCAGAAGGGAAGATCTAGGATAAAAGATTTTGTTACAGAACTTGAGAGTATTACTTGATAAAACTATTATAGAATGTCCATACTTAATAGTAGCTGATAATGTAAACAAAAATACCTGTACATTGAAAAGGAGCAGTGGTACAATATGTTTTCATCATATTGTAAATACACATAGTATGAAGCTGCATATAAACAGCTCACAAGGTGCACTGAATCATCAGACACATTAATAGAGTGTGTTTTTTACAAAACTTATTCTTAAATAAATCAAAATGTAATTAACACACTCATTTCAGATCACTATGATCAGTTAATTGAGCTACAGGATAAGAACATAGAAATTGGTGAAGTAGTTGTAGAGTGTAGGCTCACCTATGCTAGAAGTCTCAACATACTGAATATGTTATTCACATCAGAACACTGGAAGATTGTCTACAAAAATAATATAGAAGAAATCAGAAAAACTTTCATTTCACCTTTAAATAACCTTATAATTATAACTTGTACAAATGTCTAAAGAAACATAAATGTACGTCTTAGTAAGATTTGGACAGAGAACATAGATGATAGATTGGGACGGTAGAGAGACAGCTTGAAGGTGGTTCGTTGAACCCTCTGTCAAGCACTTTATTGTGAATAACAGAGTAATCATTTAGATGTAGATGTAGAACATTTAAATGATTTATATGGAAGATATCTGGAATTTAACAGTCAAGCAAACTGTGTGATGTACAAATGTAGGAAGGAAGAAAGTATCAGAATAAGGCAAGTAAAATCCAGACATTATAAACATCAAATTGGAATCTCTTCAAATTTGTTTATAAGACAGTTGGGTCATAGATAAATACAAACAATAATTAGTCTCTTGTAATGCCTCCTGAAATATCAGTGTATCAATCAATAAAAGTATGCATACGTCCAGTGGGGTCACCAATTGTGGCGTGAAGTGATATATCAACTGGTGCCAGGTCTTGTTGGTAAAAAACAGAGACAGATTTAAGGACTCGTCAAGGATAATCTTGGCTTCACTTGTCTTAATTGCTGATGTGCACTACATGCTTTCTGGTGGCTTTATTTATGATGATCTTGTGATAATTGGCTATTTTCTGGAGACTGATTTTTCAGTGTCCAAGAGTGATTCCTATTCTCTACCAAGCCCTTCTATATACCATGGCTTGATACTTGCCACTCAATTTCTTGCTAGTCTTTGAGGACGACTTTAGTAACTTGCCATTGAACAGTAGAGCTTTGACCTTGTCTGACTTACTTTTGTGATTTGAATTGCTCTCTGGTCTGCTGTACTCTAATATGCTTAAGATGACCCTATCAAGCTTTCCACTTTTAGAAAAATGGAAACAAGTACTTTCTCACAATGCATCTATTCCAGTAAAGCATGAATCCTGAGTTTCTAAAATTGTGGCAACAGCAACAACAACTGCAGCCACAGCAACAGTTACAATAACAGTGGGAACTCTAGCAACAGCAACAGCAGCTGTATGAATAGTAGTGGGATTTCCACCAACAAAAGCAGGAATTCCTGTTACAACTGTAAGAAAACCAACAACAGGCTGCAGCTGCAGTTTCCTCACCCATTCATTTGCTTTGACACAGAAAAGGAGAGATGAAAGATATATTTATGTCATTTTGTTCTTCACTGCAAGGCAAGTCAAGTAACTGACTGGAATGCTTGTGTGTGCTCTTACTGTTGTGTGGAAATGAACTGTATGAAGTGGTGCAAAAACTAGACAGACCCTTGAACCCCAGTGATTTGTGCTTTTCTGATGTTTATGGTTTCCTGTTTCTGATGTTTATGGTTTCCTGGCTGACTATTACGGTCACCAAATCCATGTAGTTATAACTAGGCTCAAGTTTAATCAATGTGCTAAGCAATGTTTAAGTCATACACAGCATGAGCTGCTTACTTGCAAGGTTTAGCATGCAAGTGTTGTTTTCTCTGTAAACAGTGTGGCACGTCATATGTGGAATCCTTAATGCCTGATATAATTATACATCTTGCTCCTGATAAAGAAGTTAGTGTGAAGGCTTTAGCATCATCTGATCCAATCATGAGTAATGTGCCAAAAATTTCCGGAGCTCATGAAGTAACTGCATCAGCACAAGCTATGTCTCATGGTTCCTCTGTGTCAGCATTTTTTGTAGTATTAGTTGCTGTTGTGCTCTATGATCCAGTCAACATCATCATCCAATTTCCTGAGCACATGTTTGTCGGGTAGTCCGATTTAACAGTCATTGCAGTAGTTAACTATCTAACATCCTTGTCATTGGTAAATGCACAAAAAACAGAAGTGTTATGTGCACTGTCAGTGTTCCCCAAAATGAGCAGAAGGTAATACACCAATTTTCTCCCTGTCATTGTTAACGTGTCCCAGGAAAGTTCATGCTGTCAAATTGTGTCCAGATAGTGTCTCACAATATCAGTGGCATCACTGCCTTTCTGTGACACCATCTGTTTTGCTTGTCTCAGACCAGTCCATCTAGCCAGTGTAACCCTCGGCTGGCATGCATCAATAACATCAGTCACCAGTGGGCTGCACACTGTCTTCCTGGTGCCTGTAGCAACAGGAGATGGGATGAAGAAGCCCATGTTGCAACTAGGGTAACAACAGGTTTTCATTTGGACACAGGTGTTGCTGTGTCTCTGATTTATGAGGACACATATGAGAACATTGGCTTACCACAGCTGAGGTTCCCTCAGTACAGAGTGATAACATACAATGACCAGTTGATTCTGCTGTGGGGTCAGATCATAGTCCGTGCTAAGTATAAAAAGGCAGCTTGGCAATTGACCCTGCGAGTAGTCAACTCTTGGATGACAACTAACATATTTGGCTAGACACTTGTGTGCTTTTTGGTTTTCAAATTAAGGGCCAAGTGAATACAGTTTCAATTGCAGTACCTTTCACAGAATTGATGTGTTATGTATGCAATATAACCAACTGTTTGAACCTACATTAGGTTGTACAATAGGGTTCCAGGCCCATGTGTCCTTAAAGCAACAGGCAGTCCCTGTGTTTTGTAGGGCTTTTCCAGTGTCTTTCACCATGCATGAGCAAGATAAAACAGGACCAGGTAAGTTGTGAAGTGTGGGAGTTATATTTCTAGTATTATCTAGCCAGTAGGCTATGCAGATAGTCATAGTTAAGAAACAAAGTGGGTCATTTAGAATTTGTGGTGATTTTAAGTCTACTGTTAATGCTAAAGCAAATGTCGATCTATGTCCAGTTTCTTGGCTGGAGGAATTGTTGGCAAAATTGGCTGGGGGTCATTATTTTTCAGAGAGAGTTCTCATTGATAGCTCCTTTCAATCATTATGTCAATTGGGATATATTGTTCGAGAAGGTTGGGGTTGCAAGGGCTCCCTTGGTATTTCTGAGATATCTTGAGCAACTGATTCAAAGTATCCTAAACTGTGTTAGTTATTTAGATGACTTGCTAATTACTGGGACCTTACGAGAACAGCAACAGTGCAACATTCAGATGATGTTTGTATGGCTCCAGGCCCATGGTCTACATTGTCACCTCAATAATTTAGTTTCTTTGAGCTAAGTGTCAAGTATCTCGGAAACATATTAAGAAAAGATTGCTCATGTCCACATAGGATTAAGTGGACGCAATCACTAACTTACCAGCTCCTAAGAACCTCAAAGGACTAGTCATTCCTTGACAAAGTAAATTTTTATGTGAAGTTCATTCCCAACATGGTCCAGATTTCCCAGCCACTTAATCAACTGTGTAAAAAAAGGTTTTAAATTTGCTTGATCAGAGGCATGCCAAAGGCTTTTGTTACATGTTAAATACATGTTTCGAGCTGATAAATAAATAAATTTAAAAAATGCCTTAGTTTGGCCCCTAGCTTAGCAACATTCCATCCTGGCAAATGTTTAATGCTTGCCACTGATGTTTCATATTATGATATCAGAGCCATACTGTCCCACAAATACTCTGACAGCACATAACTGCCCAATATATTTGCAACTAAAACATTAAATTTGGCACAGAGGAATTATTTGTAAACTGAGAAAAAGGTGATGCCTATCAATATGGTGTCAGGAAGTTTCAGAGGAATTATTTGTAAATTGAGAAAGAGGCAATGCCTATCAATATTCTGTAAGGAAGTTTTGTATGTATCTCTATGGTACCAAGTTCCACCTGATCACCGATCTCGAGCCCCTTATTTTACTGTTCAGTCCCCATTTGAAACTTCCCAATAAGAAAGTGCAGCAGCTGCAACAGTGGGCATTATTCCTAAGTAACTATATCTAAAACATCCATTATCAGCCCACCATACAGCATGCAAATGTTGATGCACTTTCTGGTATGGTCCGGATGCAGAGTTCGACATCCATGAAGTGCTATGTTTTGCCTTAGATGCAAACCAGTGACACACTGTTGAAGAATTCCTGACTATGGCATGCAAAGTAGCAGCAGCAACATGCTGTGATCTGTTACTCTGCTGTATGGTGGGGTTGGTCAGAACACCAGCATAAGAGCAACAACTGGAAATGGTGTACCTATTTTTCCTTACTGCACAGGCTTAAGGCCACTGAGTGTATTATTTAGTTAGCTAGATATGATTCTGAATGCTGGGTGGTAGTTTCTCCTGCTCTTTGGCTGCACATGCTGAAACTTCCCCGCACTGACATTGGGGAACGTGCAGAATGAAGGCAATGGTGCGGCATCAAGTTTATTGGCATAGCCTTGATGCTGCCATGGAACCCAAAATCCAGAACTACCAGGCCTGCAGCCATAATCAGTCAGCCCCAACACAATGTTTCGACTCTAAGCAGTGCCTTGATTACTGCTGCCAAAAGGCGCATGTTGATTTCACTGAACCATTCCAGGGAGCAATTTGGATGATGTGGCATGGGTGGCTATCATTATCACAGAAGCTACCATCTGTGCCCTATCCATCATGTTTGCAATAGAGGGTGCACCTTCCAACATGATTTCTGACAATGGCTTTCAATTCACAACATCAGCATTTCAGGATTTTTGTAAATGCAACAACAATGAACATCTGAGCACCGCTCATTTTCATCCTGCAACCAATTTAGAATCCTTGCCTATGGTCAGGCCTTAAGACACAGACGCACAACATAAAGATGGCACCCAACCATGGGAAAGCATTCACCAGCTTCCTCTTCACCTACTGATCCACCCCTGTAAATCGATGTAGTCCAGTTGAAATGACACATGGGTGCAGATCCTGCACATTCTTTGACCTGTTGTACCCAGCTCCATGACCCCACCACTTAAACACACAGCAGTATCATGGCATGGACCTCCATAACTGGCCTTGCACATTCAGTGAGGATCCTGAATGGACCAAAGGCTTTTTCATCAACACTAGGGGGTGGCCAGTCAGGAGCTCTATCAGTCATCAAAATCTGCAACAAGGCATCCCCCTTCCCCTCAGCCAGTATCTAGGCATGACTTAAACGCAACCACGTCAAGGATAAGCCTGCCACCTACCACTATAATGTCTGCCCTCATGTTCAGTGTCAACAGGGTGTCAATAATGAGCAACAATGAAAGCCAACAGAGGTGGAGCCATGTCCACTCCCTAAGCCACTTTCAGCTCCCACCAATACCACTGACACACTCAGCACATAACCAACAGAGGTGGGTCCTTTTTACCTCAGGTGCCCATGGAGGCTGAATTGTTGTCTCCATCACCTCTGCAGTTGGAAACGATTCCCCTGCAGGCAATCCCAAGCTGCACTCTTGAACCCATTGATCAGTGATCCCACTGATTGCGCCAGCATCTGACGCAGCGAATCATGTCGACCTTTCATGAGAGCCTTTGCCAGGCTTCCAGCATCTCTCTCTCTCACCCTTCCTTGATGAAGGACTTTAATCTGGTTTAGTGCCCAGCAGAGATTTGGATTTCCTGCCCAGTATAAGTATGGATATGGAGAACAGGTCAGAGACACTCGGGCTACGTACTTGAGTCGCAGGTTGCTCCTATGTGAGGTACTGCCATGGCAAGCATGTCATGTGGGATCATCCACTGACATGAAATTGCCTGTAAATATCCTGGCCCAACACTTGTCAATTAGTCTCTTGCTAGTCTTTGAAGTCATTATTTATACACCATTGAACAGTACAGTTTTGACCTTACCAGATTTATTTTTGTGATTTGTATTGCTCCCTGGACTTTTGTATATGCTTAAAATGGCCTTGCTATGCTTTTGAAATGTTTAGAAATGTGGCAATGAGCACTTTCTCACTGCCCAACTATCCCTGTGAAGCATGGATTCTGAGTTTCTAAAATTGTGGCAACAGCAGTTGCAGATGCGACAGCAACAACGACTGCAGCAGCAGTAACAGCTATAAAAACAAAGGGAGCTCCAGCAGCAGCAACAGCAACAGCAGCTGTACGAACACCAGTGGGACTTCCACCAGTAACTTTTCAAAAATTTCTGGAACAAACTATTGCAAATATTCCACAGCACATCAATTACCAATATGATGTAGTGGTGACAAGAAGAACTTAGGGCAAGGATATACTGAATATCTGGCAAGTATTTTCAGTTCTTTTGAAAACCACTTACCGTTGAACTTGTCAAAAAGCTCCTATTTCATCCTACTATTAAGCATATACAACAGCCAGGATTGTGTTAAACTGGTGTCATAGAATGTGGCAGTCATTTCCCATATTCCAGTTCCAAAGAACATAAATGATTTGCAGATTTTTAAGGGAAAGGTTGCATATTATGATTGATATGCCTCAATTTGTGACAATAACCCATCCACTGAATTAACTGTGGAGAAAAGAAATCCCTTTCCATTGAGAAAAGGAATCCCTTTCCAGTGGTCTGAGGATTGTCACCATACATTTCTTATGATGAAGCAATGCCTGCTCCATGCCTAACCTTGTATCGGTCTTATTTACCACTTGTGTTAGCCACAGATATGTCACCGAGATGTCTAGGAATGGCCTATCATGTTTTCCTTTAAGATGCTGACTACAGTACAAGAAAATTATTCACAGTTAGAGAAGGAGGCACTGGAAATCATATTTGGTATCCAGATGTTCTGCAGTTTCCTCTATGACAACAAATTTCAGTGGGTTACATATCATAAACTACTGTTGTCCATATTTGGCTTAAGTCAAAGTTGACAGGACAGACATTTCTGAGGTTACGATACTGGGCTCTTTTCTTATCAAATTACTTTTCTGATATTCTCCCTTGCTTCCTCATCATATTTATAAGTTTGTCGGTCTCCTTGCGGAGAGTGGTTTCTACTTTTATTAAAGTGATTCCTGTAGGTATTTCATGGGTTCCTAGCACTTTGTAATTTTATTGACACTTGACTAGCTTCAATACTCCCAGTTACTTGGGTTCTTCCATCTTTTGTCCAGCAGTATAAAAGGGTGGTGTCTCATTCCCAGTGGGATTACGTTCCGAAATTTCATTAAAATATTCTTGCCATCCAGCCAGACTACCTTGTTTAACTGTCAGCAAATTTCTCTCTTTAGTCTTACACACTGTTATTTTAGGTCCATATTCATGAGTTTCTGCTTTAATTTTCTTATAAAATTTCCTGTTTCATTCCTACAGTAATGTTCTTCCATCACTACCTTTCTCTCCTTATTATTCTCCTTTCATTGTGTATTAGTCTGCCTCCATAACTGAGTGGCCAGTGCACTGACTGCCATGCACTGGGCCCACATTTAACTCCCAGCCACGTCAGAGATTTTATATGCTCATGGATTGGGTGTTGTGGCATCTTCATCTTGCATTTGGTGGCCAAACAACCCTAGATGGGGCTCCTGGGCAATAATGCCATATGATCATTTCTGTTCTGTTCTTTTTTTTTTTCATTGTATATTGCTGTCCCATTACCTGTCTGCTGTATTCATCATCATACCAGTCTTCATTTCTGAATCTGCTTGATTCCCTCATTATTTCATGTGTCATTACCAGAACACCATTTTAACAGAGTTCCTTCTGTATCTAAAATGGCATGCTCTACTGAGAAACCATTACATAATTTCCGAAACTCAAACCTATCAGAATTAAACAAGAAAAATTACCCTTTGATTGTGCAGGCAGTAAAATTCTCCTATGGAAACTAAAATTATATGATTTTAATGCTTTCTCCTCGAATGGATGGAGTCTTCTTTTCACAATAGAAAATAGAGAGTTGCATTAGCACATGATATGGCATGAATAAGATTAAGTTCAGAATGGGGAGACATTAAATACTGGACTCTGCAAGCCTACATAAATGATTTATCTGGGACATTAGAGGACTTTTAAAATATGACCATGTTTACTGATGAGACAAGTATGTTGATAAAGTGCTCAAACACACCCATACCAGACACAGCTATGACAATAATAAAACAAGCTTATGACTGGTTAACATCTACCAAACTAACTCATAATCTTATAAAAATCTTATCATGCAATTCCAAACAAATCAAAATGACCTACAGCTACCAGAAGTAGAGATTAGTGAGCATAGAACACTGGTGGTGCAGGAAAAAAGAGGAGAGGCGAAAATGGCCCAGAATTCTTCTGGTAAAGTAGTTTAAGTTTTCAAAATGAAGATTCAATTTATATGAAATGGAAAGTTTACAGCAATGTGTGTTTTCATTTGTGACAATGAGACATTGACTTCACGTGGAATTCATTCAAAACCTGTGGTTTTCTCAGTGGATAAAAGAACCTTTTTAGGAACCTTGGCATTATCACTTGAGTGTGCTGCAGTCAGCTGCAGTAATGACAGGTCTAGAACAGAAGCCTGTATTAAAGTGATGCTTTACAAATCAGTGAAGAGATCCAGCAGATGTTGCAAGTTCAATCACTTCAGTCTTGCTGACTCCCGTATTTTCACTCCTTTGGAGACTGAGTGATAGAGTATTCAGACAACCCAAGAAGTTCCAACTCAGTCTGA
Organism: Schistocerca americana; assembly: GCF_021461395.2. Lineage (NCBI taxonomy): Eukaryota > Metazoa > Arthropoda > Insecta > Orthoptera > Acrididae > Schistocerca > Schistocerca americana. Next base: position 374,981,868 of record NC_060123.1, on the reverse strand, counting down.
CAGTACAGGGAATAAGGTGCAAGCTAAGTGTTTGGAAGAAAAATTTTAAAAACCAAAGAAGTAGCAGTGATAGGAAGAGTATGTCAGCATTGGTTCAGAGCTCTTTGCGAACTGATCACCAGGTAAATATTATTTTTAAGCTAGGTTCAGGACTCAATGACATCACCTTTGACTTAGCCTCCTCGGCCAAGGATCTTGGAAAAAAAGATGATGTAATAATAGTAGGGGGTGCAAGTAATGGTGTAACAGTTTAGACTAATTTATTACCCCACACATCACTCTTTTGTTTACAGTTCCGTTCTTATTGCAACATTGCCACTTTGGCTTTCTGTATTATTGGTACCAACTGTGCTTCTGCATTGTGCAAGCACATGCTAAGCAGCAACCATTATTTCCATAGGTACAATCCAGTTGAGGTTGAAATCTACCCTATGAAAATATAAATGATACTTTTCTTATTTGTCATCATAAAGTGGTTTTCTTTGTTTTAGACAGAATGGAGCAACATTTGAAGGATGATCAGATTTTGGAGTTATTGTTAGCTAGTGAAGATTCTGATTCATTGGATACACCAGATTCTTTTCAAGTTGTGGCCAAGTCTAGTGACTACAAAACAGAAATATCTTATCACGAAACTGATGATGAAATACAGGACAATGAAGAGGCAGAGGAAGAGAATGTTCATTGAGAAAACCAAGAAATAGTAAGACAGTCTGGGTATCTTTATGGAAAAACCATTACAAATAAGAATAGCAAGATAGTGCATCAAGATGTATAAAAATTTTTGGCATAGCATTGACCAAAGCATATATCAAAGAGAGGAAAATGAATTCCAAGATTTTTTCTAGGGACACACAGATGAAAAAGAATAATGGCCTTTGCAAAAAATTTGAAAATGACAGCAGAGTTGACATATCTGTGGTGCAAGTTGAGGCTGGACCGAGTCAGCTAAAAAGTCATAAATGTCATACGTATGTGCACACATTAAAGACACAACAGCTACCAGAACATGTTCTAAATGTCAAAAATATGTTTTCCATTGACAGAAATGTATGTCTTAAGGATACAGGGTACTTTTCCGGCTCAATATTACGTAAAAATCAACACTTATTTCTTTCAGGCACTGTTTATAATGTATGTGTTTTACAGGTTTTTTGTTGATATCAGGTACTGCAGCACACTTTTTAAACAAATTAGAAGTATTTTGAATATTTTGGAACCTGCTTAGGGTTATTACAAAAATTACAAAGAAATTGATGCAATTTTTTTCCCAAAATGCTTCCTCAAATTGAGGTACCATTTAATCAAATGTTATACATTTGAAGGAGACCAAATTTTTATCAGATATGCATGACATGATGGCTGAGGTACTAGACCTATTTAATTCCACATATTATGTGTATTACAAGAATAAAAAATATTGCATCTTACATGTTAATTTTTATAATTTATTTCCTAATAAAAACGTTATTTTTTCTATAATTTACTTGATTCTGCAGTAAAGATCAGGTCTACTACATAAGTATGGACTATTGCAAGTTACAGAAAAAAATCAGAGCAATGCTTTATAAACTTTAGGAAATATTTGTACCCTGAGGTTAGGTTAGGTTACGTTGGGTTAGGTTAGGTTAGGTTTCGGAAAAATACAACTAGCAGGAAATTGTGAATGAAGATATGAGTCAAATTAAGCTGTGCCTCAGAACATTCCTAAAGCTTAGTCTTCATCTTGAAGCATTTTGTCATCTTCAAGCTTCCTCTTGACATTCCTTTTAGCACATCTTGCTTCTTTTGTAACTTGAAGAGCGAATCTTTCAGCTTCATGCACCCATTACTGAAACATATCACTGCATCTAGTACACAAACTTTAATTGCATTTAGTCCTACAAAAATGTTCTTGGGTAATCTTTCCCATATGCAATGGTTGAAACTTTCATTTGTATTCTGAGAGCCCCCATGAAGACACTTACTAAGAAAATTCATTCATAACAGGCTCAGGAAGAGAATGCTTATAATGGTATATATGACCACTTTCTTTTGCTTTTTGGTAAACACACCAAAAATCTCCTCCTTTAGGGCCAAGTCCATGAACAGGATGGTCATCTGTGGACAACATATGAAAGTAGGTGGCCCATACAGATTTTCTCATTGCTGTAACATCGTTCAGAGGTGCAGTTCATCTAATGGCCAGTCTGTAATAATGCTGAAGGAGGTCTATTTCAGTTTCTATCAGATAGACCAATGTCCCTGGTGCCTCTAATATTTACAGTTTCTTCTACTGCATGTTTCATAGATGCTTTATACACAACTGTCAAGGCACCTAAAAGTATTTTTATGTTCTTACTGAACTACTGGGAGGAGGAGGAAGGTCCATCAAACAACAAAACGTTTGAGCAGCCCCTTTTCCTTTTCCTATTGCATGCACTGCATAGACTAACTTCAAATTCACGTCATATGAACTATGCACAATGTTCCAAGTCATTTTTGAGGTAGATTTATTGCAGGATCTACACAGAACAACTAATTTTGACGCTAAACCCTTCCTGCTACTTTGTTGTTCAGTTATTTCCAGACAGCCTACACCATCCCATTGTTTACATTTCGCCACTTCCTTTATCAAAGAAGATAAGATGCCCACATCATCAACAACAAATCCACTACAAACAGTGTCACTGTTAGCACAAAAATTGAATAACTAGGTGGCGTGCCATGTGGGAGTTTCTTCCCTGAAGAACTGATACATAGGTTACTTTCAACAGTGTGGCTTGCTTGATTTGTGAACTGGTGACCATGGAATTTACTTTTATTGAATTTCTTGGTGAGTGGCATACTTCATATTTATTGCACACTAAAGGATACGTACTTCCACAAATATATGTAACACTTGGGCTACAAACATTCAGTAACACGTGAACAAACTGTTTCAGTGTAACAAAAGTAAATACAAGCAAAGATAATCATCTACAGACTCTAAAAACCTGCACTGTTACCAACATATACAATGTATCATATGTATAATTGCTGGAAACACAAAGTTCACAGTTCTTTTCGAAATAAAACTGGTTTTTGTAACAGAAATAAAGGAGAAATGGCGGCATACATGACCGTAACTTTAAAATCTGGCATATATAGGTCATTTTTCATTTGAAACCCTATAATATATTTATCAATGTAATCAGGAAAGACTATAGAATTTAATAAAGTCATAAAAAATTTTCGATTTTTCAACCATTTATAAGTATCCTGTATCCTTAACTGTGATGAATGAAAATAAGTGCTTGGATGATTTGTCATTTTTACTGAAAGTCATTGCTTGTTTTTTCTTTATAGTTTACTTAACTGATAACTATCTGATCTCAAAACATGCTTCTGAACATTGTTGAAGAAGATTTTCATACTTAAGTTAGTTCCAAAAACCCCGTTTAAGAAGCCAATGTTAATGTAAGAGCCTTAATTGTTGGTAAGATCATATCTTCTTTTTTTCATAAAGAGTGATTTTTCATAAATAGAAGCTTTTCTTTTATTGATCCCTTAACCAGCAGTTTATGGAAAAGCAGAAGTTAATAAGTTGATTGGTGACCCTTTTTTTTTTTTTTTTTTTTTTTTTTTTTTTTTTTTTTTTTTTTTTGTCAGGAACTTCACCATGACCTTAATAATGTCATTCTAAATAGTGAGAGTAGTTAAGGGTTAATTATATAGTTGAGGATTGCATGAGGCACATGAGGCAGATGAAAATACTCCTCACATTAAAATGAACATTGTCAGTTTTGAATGGAATGATAAGATTTGGGTGGTGCATGGGATGTGTTAATTCAGAACTTGGATTAAGCTTTATTTTTAATTTACTCAATCAAATTTAGACAGCATAAGTGTGAATAGCACCAAGCAATACAGGGATAATGCATTGCTAATACAGTGTATAGAATAGGTTTCTAAGATTTCTTTGTCTTTTGCTAATGTATACCTTGACTTATTCCACACCCCATAAAGTTCTCATGGTTGATGTGATCTACAGAGCATGATGAATGAATGAATTGGGATTATTACACTTATTACACATTTACTCTCTAGTGATATTTTTAGTTAACAATAAGAGTGAATTTAGGATGAACTGTGAAACTCAAAATCACAGCAATAGAAGTAAAAATAGTTCCCATCTAGATTGCATATGGTTCTGAATGGATTTTTATATTCTGCTACAGAAGTCGATTGCCAGTTGCTGACAGGCATCTGATAGCAAGTTGTTAACCCCCAGATATTCAAAAACAAAGCACAAGAGTACTTTATCGCTCAGTCATTCTATAATTTATCACACTATTTAGGTGTTACAACCATGCGTGGGTCTTAGCCTCTTCAACAAGTTTCCTCCACTCTGCCCCCTCCAGCACAGTTCTCTACCGTTCTCAAACTCTGAGAGATTTTATATCTTCTTCCACATTGTCTATCCCCTTCTTTTGTGGCCTTCCACTCTGTCTTCTTCCAGTTGGCTTCTATTCAAAACCTATTTAGTTGTTTATCCAGCACCCATCATAAGGACTTGTTCAAGCCAAGCTGTTCTCTTATTTCTTATCATTCTTACAATGTCAGCTCCTTGTATGAGGTGATCCACCTCAGTGTTCATTCTCGATCTCCAGAAACCATTGTTATCCAGAACTGTACCATAGATCTTGTGCAGAACCCTGCATTCAGGTATCTTGAGGTGCTGCTGATCAGCATGTTTCATATCTGTAGGTTACAACTGGCCTGACCATTAGCTCATAAATTTGAAGTTTCTGCTAGCTATTAATATTAGATCCCATGTAGTCAAAGTTCTGCACACGTTCAAGACTGATACCAGCTGCTTATAGTTTATCCAAGTTATTATTTTCCTTCCTGGTGATATTCACACTTTTAGTCCTCTTCTCACTAATAGCAAGGCCTCTAGGTAGGATGGCTTCTTTCAACTCACCTATTTTCTCTCTAGGGAAACTTTTCTTCTACTACAAGTTACTGCATCATCAGCATATGCACATATCTGGGCTGATTTTGCATGTATGTAACCAGATATTTGAAGCTTTTGATGGCTGCTTCAAGAGTTAGACTAAAAACCATTGTAAAGAGGGCTGTCTTGGCTTCTTTACTAATGCTAATTTACTGAGTTCTCCATCCATTTGCACTGCAGCCTTGCAGCCAGCCGATGTTGCTCAGTTAAGTGAAACATACTTAGATGGTATACCAAGCAGTAGCAAATCATCCAGCATTTCTTCCAAATCAAGACTATCTACAGCCTGGTTGAAGTCTACATAGAGGTTATGAAGCTTAATATTATGTTCAAATGCCTTTTCATGTATTTGCCTCAGCACAAATATCTGATCTGTTGTTGACCTATTAGGCCTTTCAGAAGCATGTTTGATAAGGCTACGTGATGAAACAAACGTAATAAAAGTATGAGGGTTGCACAGTTTGCTTCTGTGAATACGTTAAAAGACAGTAAGCACCTGTTTCCCAAGGAAAATATCTACAAAGGAACTGGAAAAAAGCAGGAACAAATGAAGCATACCAAACAGACCATATTCTGTTAATGAAGACGTGGGCATCTGGTATGTAAAATGTGCACATTTTTGGTTTGCTCCTTAGAAAAGGAGCTTGCTGCAATTCTGACCACTATCTAGTAGGAGCCAAAATGAGGCAGAAACTTGCTATGGCTGCCAAAGGGAGTAGTACCAGAATAAAGACATGGAATTGTAGAACAACTGAAAGATAGGTCTACTGTTCAAAGACTGTTAGAACTGATCGTGACTGGAGTTACAAATGAAAGACGGTGAACTATTAAAATTACCATTCTGACAATAGCACATGAAATACTGGGGAAAACAAGCAGATTAAGATACAAAGGCTAGTATGATGATTAATGCAGACAGGCAGTGGAAGAGAAAAATGGAAGCAAGACTGGAATGCTTAAACTGAAAGACTAGATCAAATCAGGCATTATACAGGGTGAGTCACTAACTATTGCCACCAAGAATAACTCCAAAAGTATGATAGGAGCTGAAACGTTTGTGGGACAAAAGGTGCATGGGACAATGGGGGCCATAGTATGATGTTGGTTTTTTGTTGCTAGGTGGGGTCGCTTCAGACATATGAAGGTCAACTTTTTTTTTTGTTTTTTGTTTTTTTTAATGAGATGCTATAGTTTGGTATTTATTTTTTGATAGCAGCTATCGAGACAAATCCAATGATGTGTACCAGTAAGGTCTTTGAAGGTCAACAAAGGTCAAAAAGGTGGCATGAATGTCCATTTACAGAAGGTGTTCGAAGTGATGACCATTGGTATCAACGCAGTGCTGCAATCTTTTTATAATGGATTGAGTTGTATTCCTTATCACATCGGCACTTATCGAAGCACATGCTCTGACAATTTTCTCTTCATATCTTCAGGTGTAGTTGGAGCGTCTTTATAAACAATGTCTTTTACGAATCCCCACAAGAAAAAAATCCAGAAGCATGAAGTCTGGCGAACAAGCCGGCCATGACACATCTCCTCTGTGTCCAATCCAATGATTTGGGAATTGTCTCTACAACTAATTTCTAGCCATCACGAAAAATGTGCTGGATACCCATCGTGTTGATACCACATTCTGTTCCTTGTTCCTAAAGGTATTTCTTCCAATAACAAACCTAATGCTTCTTGCTGGAATGTGGTGTACTTCTTACCATTAAGATTTCCTTCAATGAAATAGGGGTCTATTATTCTGTCCTCCAGAATCCCACATCATACATTCACCGACCATGGTTTTTGGTGTGCAACTTGCCACAGCCAACATGGATTTTCAGTTGCCCAATAATGCATGCTATGCAAATTAACATTTCCCTGGTTCATGAATGTAGCCTTGTCAGTAAATAAAATCAAATTAATAAATGTGTCATTCCTCTGAATCTTAAGTTGAGCCCATCAGCAGAATTCAATGTGATGCATACAATCTGTACCAATTAATTCTTGGTGGAGACTGATATGGTAAGGATGATATTTATGGCAATGCAGAACATGAACAACACTGCTCTGGTTCATGCCAGATTCCCTTGCGATTTGACGTGAACTAACACAAGGAGCTCGAACCACAGTGGCAAGAGTACCAATTTCTATTTCCTCATTAGTAACTTTCCTTTGCTGGATATGTTAAAGCTCCAATTGTTCTCAATTTATCATACACATATTTAAATGTATGACATGTAGAGTGAGTACATTGAGGATATCTTTCAGCATATATGAGAAGGATATTGACTTGTTCTTTGAAAGAATACTTCATGCACATTTTCTTGATTCAATGATACTAGTCTTACCATTCCTATTAGTGTTGTATTGCAAAACCATTGAATGACGTTTACATGTCAATGACATGTGAGATGGATATGCTGTATTCAGTGAATATTTACTATTTGCACAATATATTTACTATATTTACTATTTGCACTATATACGAGAGAGAACTGTCAGAGCATGTGCTTTGATAAGTGCTGAAGTGATAAGATTGCCACTCAATCCATGAAAGAAGATTGCAGCACTGCATTGATAACAATGGTCATCACTTTGAACACTTTCTGTAAATGGATGTTCATTCCACCTTTTTGACCTTTGTTGACCTTCAAAGACCTTACACATAATTGGATTTGTCTCGATAGCTGCTATCAGAAAATAAGTACCAAACTATAGCATCCCATTTAAAAACAAAGCCGACCTTCATATCTCTGACATGACCTCACCTAGCAACAAAAAAACCAATGTCATATTATGGCCCCCCATTGTCCCACGCAACATTTGTCCCACAAACTTTTCAGCAACTATCATACTTCCAGTGTTATTCTAGATAGCAATAGGTAGTGACTCACCTTGTATAATGAAAAGAGTACAGAGGCAGCAAGCATATGCAGGAGAAAAAAGGGAAGCATAAGGATAAAGATAGAGGAGCTGAAAGATCACTATCAAAGGAATGAGAGCAGAATGTTTTATAAGAAAGTTAAAGAAGGAACTCAAGAATACAGACTGAAAATAAAAGCATGTAAGGACAAAGAGTAGAATTTTCTGACAATAAGCAAGATGTTCTGGATAGGTGGAGAGCATAATTCAAGGGGATTCTGGAAGGGAATTCTACCAGGTCTGTGCAGCCACTCTGCTGCACTGCAGATCCAAAGATAGAAGAGTCCATATTAGAGGAGATACAGAAAGTTGTGCGCTGTCTAAAAAACTATAAAGCACCAGAAATGATGGACTAACAGCAGAATTGTTGAAAAATGAGTGAATTGGTCTCCATAAGCGAATACACAAATTTATCAAATTAATATGGGATCAGAGATGAATCCCAGACCTTAGGGATAATCCAACTGATTCATAAGAAATGAGACAACACTTCTTGCTGAATTACCAAGGAATTAACCTGTTGAATCTAACTTATAAGATTTTCTCTAGTATTATCAATAATAGGCTAGTTCCATATGCAGGAGAGATTCTGGAGGAATATCAGCATGGATTTTGGCCTAGTAGATCAACGCTATTTAAAACTCATCATTAAACAGGTTTCTAGCTTTTCCATTATTAGCTATAGTTGTCTTTGCAGTCAGTGGTTTCATGAATGCTTTACATGAATGTGACACATGAAGTAATAGATAAAAATGGCAGCTGTGTAGTTTTGGAGGAGGAACAGTGTCTCTTGTCTGAAGTAACCGCTTTACAGAAGTAGACTACAGTGGCAGCTTCTCCCTGTTCTGCAGACTTGACTCATTGTACAGCCTTGAATAATCTCTTTCATAATGGAATTAATACAACGTGATGTGAATAAATGAATGACTGAGATGTAGGTATGGAATTACTAGGCATGTCAGGAAAACAAACAAGAGAATGCAATGAAAATGAAGTACAAGCAGGCAGGATAACTAAACAGGAAAGTAGATGGAAGATGGACCTAGAACGTTTGAGAAGGTGACCTAGTGGAAAGAGGAAGATGACATTAAGCAGCATGCAGCAGCAGCATGAATGCATACCGCTGAAAACCTTTATCTAGGGAAAAACGTAGAGGAAGCCTTTACACAGAAGTGTATGTCAAATGGCATATAACCAACATAGAGACAGATTGAGAGGCCAGCACTTACCTCCAGGAGATGAAAATTCTGCTACTGGTGATAAAAATTTTCAAAATAGAAAATAGTAATTCTATATGCATGTCTTTTCAGCTATAGTAAGATTTTGTCCTCCTAAAAGTAAGTACCATACAACTCAGCCCCCTTATTATTTTAGCTATACAGCATCACAACCAAGCACATAGATCACACAAAACATATCAGTGAAAGCATGAGAAATTTCTCTAAGATGTGAATAAAAAGCAAATAAGAATAATGTTGTAGAAAGTTGTCAGAAGGGCAATGGAGACTTTTAATCACATTTTGTCTCCTATGTACTCGTAACTTAAGCAAACACAGAATATGAAAATTACATTATGAGATGAAGAATGAAATACATAACACATGTTGTGCATGAGAATATCCTAGGATTAGCAGAAAGAACAAAATAAAATATCACAGATAAGCAATTCTCGTGACTTAAATACATTATCATGTGAGTGGATTCTTCCAAATTTCAAATAAAATCAGGGTGTTTCTAAAAATATATTGGATTAAATTTAGACAAAATGTTTCATAGGGCATATGTTCTGCAGTGTGTCAGTAATTGTGAGGTATGGGTGCCGTAAAAATGTGGCACAGATATCCCTATTGCAACATACTGCAGTGACAGATTTTCTGTAACAACACCTGTACAACCTCATATGAAGTACAAAAAATGTGCCCCTGCAGTGTACCTCATCATTTGGTTCACAGCTGATGAGATCTTTGTCAACTTCAGTTTGAGTGTAATTTGCTTTTTTTAACTACACCTATCAAAGACAATACTGGTTCCCATGAGCTCACTGAAGTTAAGCACTGGCAAGCTTGGCTAGCACTCGGATGGGTCACCATCTGGGTCTGCTGAGTGCTGTTGGCAAGCAGGGTGTACTCAGCCCTTGTGAAACCAACTGAGGGGCTACTTGATTGAGAACTACTGGCGCCAGTCACGAAAACTGACAACGGCTGGGAGAGTGGTGTGCTGACCACATTCCCCTCTGTATCTGCATCTGGTGATGCCTAAGGGTTGAGGGTGACATGGTGGCCATTCAGTATCATTGGGCGTGCAAGGCCTTTTCAGACAGTGTTTGTTTGTTTTTATACAAGACAATGGGACCCAGAACTGAAATCTCATGCATTTATGTGTTTAGTCTCCTTATATTAACCTACAGGGTGTCTGGTTATGGAGTCACACAAAAAAATTAATGACATGAATGATCTGAAAAAGTTATGTTAATACCTGTAGAGCTGTTCAAGTGGATATGGGTATCATCAACCTGCACCAATTATAAAAGCATGTTTTAATGCAGAGTGAAGATTTTGTGATTTTGTTTATTAATATGGAATTAAAGCAAAGGTCAATATTGAGGTTAACTTTATAGCTGTTATTCGTCATAGTTCCGGTCAAAGAAAACCATCATAATGACCAGGAGAGCGGTGTGCTGACCACACGTCCCTCCTATCTGCGTCCTCATCTGAGGATGATACGGTGGTCGGATGGTCCCGTTGGACCACTTGTGGCCTGAAGATGGAGTGAGTGCTATTAGTCATAGTTTCACTGAAGTTGCTTTTGCCCTCCATTATCAAAATAAGCCAGTTCCAAAAGGACTAGTCTGATAAAGAATCTGTACAGTGGTGATTCTTGGCAATACTTCGCATACATGAAACATTGCCAACACTCACATCAAGCATAAAAATGTTAGGACTGACTGTGACTTTGAGCAGAACCCTTTGACTCTGTATGCCACATATGAAAATACCAAACAGGTAATTACATTGAAGAGAAAAAACTTCCATGAACACATACATGAGTTGTGTAAATATTTTTCCCAGAAACTAAGGTGTGGGGTTTTGTGTATGTGCTTGTGGGAACACTGTATACCAACACAGATGAAAGTTTCAGATTTACAAATTCCACCAGCCATCCAAAAAATTACGAGACAGATTTTATTCCTTGTGTATAAGTGATGTCACCATAGTAACTGTGGTGGCAGCTCTAACTAACAACTGTAAATAACAGATGTGCATTTGACTATTCAGTTTTTAAGTACATGTTGTGTGTTCACATTATGTCAACATTGCTGTATCACAAATCACAATGGAATAACACATCTAAATCAAGTGTTCAAGGCATTCTCCAGAATGTTTTGAAATAGAAGAAAGTGTGTGTACAAAGTTTGTCCTGCACTCCTTGACTCCTGAACAAAAACAGTGATGCATCGACACCTGCTGTGACTGACTGCAATGCAAAAAGCAGACAATTTTTTCTATAAAAAATCATCATGGGTGATGAGATGTGGTGCTATAAACACGAACTTACCATAAAAACATGAAGTGCAGAAATTCACATGGGGGATCAACACTTGGACAGCTTAAGAGACATTCAAGCCAGTGAGATGTGTAAGTTGAGCAATATGCCAAAGAAAGACTTTTCTCACATTTTCACGTTGTACAAATTTCCTACACATTATAGTCACATAGAGGGAGACTATGTTGAACACTTGAAGCATTAAAGTTACCATCTTAACTTTTCTCTATTTTTTATTAATCCAATCTGAAAACTTTTTAGACTTACAGGGTAGATCATAAATTATCGTATTATAAGCACAGTGCTGCCAGCAACATAGAATAACTAGGTACAGATCTTAGGCTATTAGGACTGAGGGCTTTTTTTAATTATAAATCTGAGAAGAACTTTTTTTGTGATATTTCTGGTCTCATCACAACCACTCATTTTATCATGGGAACAAGGGTTTTTAATTTATGGGGTAGGGTGCTTAATGAGACAGAACAAATTCTACTATCAAGAACAAAAAGAAATAACAAAAGTTATCTTGTTAATTTGTGTACACTAAAGCTATTGTTAGCATTGCTTATTGTTCTTCTACATGTGGAATGAATTCAAATCTGTGTGTAAACTGAATTGCTACATGTCTGTTTGCAAGACATCATTTGACCATTCATAAAAAATTTTTTGGTTGACTATGAAAACAGTTTTATTATGTCTGCAAGTCATGAATTATGGGTATGTACCACTAGGTATCTAAAGGCCTTATTTACAAGTCAATTAAACTTCTAATCACAGACCTGCATTAGTATATAGTTTTTAGCCAATAGTAGAGTGGCTATCTTGGACAGCTTCCGGACTGATGGTGAATGTGCATAGGGGATGACACTACGAAGTTCATCCAAGGCATCATTAAGATCATGCATCCGCCGTCGCTCACGTGCATTGATGTTCAGCCGCACCAGCTTTCCCTGGCGGGCTTTGGCTTTGTTGGCAGCCCCAGAGGAGACACCTACACCATTATTGGGGATCCCTGGAATGTTCCCACGTTGTTGCTGTTGATTTTGGTGTTGCTGATGGTGATGTGATCTACAAACATACAAATTTTAATGAAATAGTGTATTATTAAATTATCTTTGTGTTTCTAAACAGTGAACACTAAAATAGCTTAAAACTATGGAAGTGAAGTTTTCATTCTAAAGAAAGTCTATACTTCGTGGAAACTTTTATTTCATTTATGAGCTCTTTATAACAAGTTCACATGTTGCAAAGATAAAAATTAGAATGATATCCCACAGTTCAAATTTATATGTAAGATAAAATCACCAGATGTCAGTTCAGAGAAAATCAGCAGATGTCTCCTCAGGTTTAAATATTAACTGAAAACAGTATTATGCAAGAATATATGGCACTTATGCTGATTATATTCTAAGAACGTCTTTAAATAGTATAACAATGGAAATATTGGGGGTAATCACTCATTGTATAGTTCTGGGACTGAATGGCAGACATGCCCATGAATGAGACTGAGCTCACTGCAAAGTTTTCAGGCCAAGTCCTCCATCAGAGTTAAAAGACCAATAGTCACAAATACTCAGACACATAAACAGACACTGAAGGGAGAAGAGAGTGATTTCTTAATATAGGATACTAGGATACTAGGTATCTCCTAGATGGAGATGTCATAACTCCTGCATCGATTTTTTAAAAATGCAACAGTACACTTTTTTAACAAACTTTGAAAGGTCTTGAAATGAAGAGTATAGTGATACAAACCTTGTTAATGTTAGCCTTCAAACTTTTTCAAAATATCAGGGAAATTGTAAGGCAAGGTGACTGGAAGGAACTATTATGGTACAAACATCAACAAGAGGGGCACTCATGCTATAATCTGTCATTTTACCAAGCTTTTTGACTGCTATTTCCTTCCACAAAAGCTGCTCCCTAAAACATAAGGATGTACATACATTTGAAAGAGTTTTCCTAAACCCCTTCTAATCCTCAAGAAATTAGTTATAACTCCATTTACAATAATCTTAGCTGAATCTGTATTTAAATTGTATGAAGTAAGGCCAAGAGGAAATCTGTGTTACCTTAGTAGTGTAACTCTATCTTGTTGCTGACAGTAGCTGATGCGAGCTGCTGTGGCTTTTAGTTGTAGAACACCATCTGAGTCTTTTTGTGAAAGGATTAAATCCCAGATATAACAAGCACTGTAATGCTGTACCCATATTTTAAACAGCGTTTGAATGCCATTAGAAAGTATACCATTCCATTTTTTTAAAAACAAACCTACTTGTATAAATATTTCTGTTGCTAAGAAAATTACATAACCTGTGTGTACCATCATTTCTGAAAAACCTCATTTTGTTATCTGGCAATGGTCATGAAATAAAGGGTTGCTGCACCTGTTGCAACAACATGTGTTATTTCATATGTTGCACTGCCTTTCATGTTGCAGAATTTACCACCGGAGGAGCTGGAGTGGGTGGCAAAAAGACAAAAACCAAGAACAATGGAGGAAAAAAATCAAAATTTCATGAACAAAGCAAGGATTATTTGGAAAATTATTAGGTATTGAAGCAATAAGCTCAATAATGTACATGATATTCATTTCCATGATGACAATAGCTGCAAGAGAGATTGTGTGTAATAAAAATCATTGGCTGCTAAATTCAGTGAATTATTCCTAACAGTACTTGAAAACCCAGGAACAAGAAAGCACCTATCAAAGGCACATCTGATAAACTTGCTTTGTCAAGCATGCATACTCCACCACAGCAGATGCCAAATCCTCTGTCAGAGAGATGACAAAAATCAAGTCACTACAAAATAGTAGCTCTCTGGCAGACAAGATATTAAGATCATCTGATGACTTGGTAGTGCCATTAGCAACTTATCTATGAAAAACGACGAGTGAAGACTGTAAGTCTGAAATATGAAGTAGTAACACCAATTTATAAATGTGGAGCTAAGCAACTGATCTCTGATTATAAACCCATCTCCTTCCTCCCCTGTTCTCAAAAAGTGTCAATAAGGAAATTGACAGAAGAATACTGAACCATCTTTCTGAAAATAGTTTTCAACAATAACTCAGGTTGGCTACCATAAAGATTTCTCTACTGAGAAAAACAATATACAGGGTGAATCATCTAAAACCTGCTCCACAAATATTGTGGAAATTGGAAGTGCTATTGATGTACGTTTTTCACAGAATGAATTGGTAGCCAGGGGCTCATATTGTCAACCAGTCAACAGATAGCAATTATACTTAGAAAGTATTTTTTGTCCAGACATATACTTTTTTAAATGGAACTATGCCTATTGATTTAAAAATCTAAAAATTAGGCAAATTAAAATGTCAGTGGTGTTTGTCACAGGATTCTGGTACAATTCATTTTTGAGATATCATAGTTTGAAAAGTTTCCACAATGATACTTGTTTGTGCCATTCAACTGGCATAGCTGCTAAGTACAATGTTGTTATGTTTGCTTACAGCGTTCTTATGTGTTCCTTGAGAGCACTGCAACTTGCCAGTCAGTTACGGTGTGGTAGTCCAACCAGTACTTCATGAGTGGACGATGGGATTTACCAATGCAGAGAAAGCTGACATGCTCATGGTGTATGGGGAATGTAGGAAGAATGCAGTTCATTTTTGTACAGTGTATGTGGCAAGATATCCCAGTACATGTCAGCCATCTTGGCAATTATTTATCAGCCTCTTAAACAAATTATGTGAAAGCGATAGTGTAACACCTAGACAACATAACAGAAGGGGGGGAAAAAAAAATGTCGTGTGACTAGGGCCTCCTGTCAGGTAGACCGTTTGCCGGGTGCAAGTCTTTCGATTTGATGCCACTTCAGTGACTTGCGTGTTGATGGGGATGAAATGAATAACAGAAGGAAACAAGTGACAACAGAAGAAGGAGGCAATGAATGTTCTTGCTGCTGTAGCAGTTGATCCAGATGTTATCTCCTGTGCAATCGCACAAGGAAGTGGCATGAGTCAGGCAAGTGTCCTGTGCATTCTCCATTGACAAAGGTTGCATCTCTGTCACATCTCTCTCTATCAAGAGCTGCATGCAAATGACTGTGAGAATCATGGTAACTTCTGTGTATTGGCTTTAAGACAGGATACTTGAGATGTATCATGTATCTAGTTTAGCGATGAAGCCACATTTGTCAGTCATGAACAGGTAAACCATAGAAACATGCATTATTGGCCCATTAAGCTTCATCAAGTGGAATGTCAGTGTCCATGGAATGTAAATGTGTGGTGTGGGATAGTGAACCATCAACTCATAGGCCCATTTTTCATACACACAACACTGAACACACGTAAGTATCGCAGCCTCCTAACAGACCATCTTCTACAGTTACTAGAAGACATTTCTCTGCAGACTAGGAGGATCCTCTGGTACAAACATGATGGCTGTGCACCCCATAGTGCACAAAGTACTGCAGAATGTCTTCACAGATTGTTTCCAAATTGTTAGATTGGATGCAGAGGACCTGTAACTTGACTGGTACGTTCCCCAAATTTGACACCTGTAGACTTTTTTCTGTGGAGAAAGCTGAAAGACATTGTTTAGAAGGACATATACACTACACCCTATGATATACAATGACATATTACTGCAGCCTGCTTGGACATGACCACTGAAATGCTAGCACGTGTGCAACAATGGTTTCATACCAGAATGTTCAAATGTGTGTGAATTCCTAAGGGATCAAACTGCTCAGGTCATCGGGCCCTAGACTTACACACTACTTAAACTAACATATACTAAGAATGACACACGCACACCCATGCCTGAGGGAGGACTCGAACCTCCAGCGGGAGGGGCCGCATACCAGAATGGAAGCGTGTATTGCTGCTGCTGGTGGACAGTTTGAAAACAACCTGTAATGGTCAATTGATCCATTATTGGTCAGAATCCACACAACATTCTATGCACTTGTGGTTTTCTTTAGTGTGAGCTACCATGGGTATTGTACAAGTGTTGGTGTGACAATTTTTCAAAATAGTATATCTCCTAAATTACTTGCACTTGGGTCCTGCAACCAACACCTCTAACGTTCTAATTTACCCTACATTCAGTTTGTTAATGTCAATAGGTATTGTTCCATTTAAAAAGTGTATGTTTTCTCAAAAAATGCACTTCCTAAGTGTTATTACAATCTGTTGATTGGTTAACAATATGAGCCCCTGACTACCAATCCATTCTGTGAAAGCCGCACATTAACAGCACTTTCCATTTCCGCACTATTTTTGGTGGAAGTTTTACAATCTCATGAAGTAAATTCTAGCAGAACTAAAATAAACTGTTGGCATTTTCTGAGGCCATACCAAGGCCTTTGATTGGGCAGGTATGGCTAAAATGGTATGGCTAATGTGGTATTCTTTTATTTTGTTTTTGAATATTTTTGGATTTTCAGTTTCCTGCAAAATGTCTCCTGGCAACTTGTTATAATATTTTGGAGCAGAGTATAAAATTCTTATCTTATTAATAGAAAACAGAGGGTCACATTAACAAATGACACAACATGAATAAGATTAAATTCAGAGTGGAGCATTGCAACATGACTTCGAAGGGGTGAGAAACTGTTCTTGCATTGAACAGCAGATTGACATCATAGAGAGGGAAGTGGTTGTCAGCCTGAAGTTCAGGTACCGTAGAGCAAGAAGACATATTCCAAGTTCAAAACCACTTATTTAACATGCTGGCAAAGAGGAACATTCCAGCCAGCACTCCTGAAACCCAAAGTTGTCAAATCAGGGCTTCTGAAGAACCTTGTTAAACAAGAAAATTGGGACAAATGAAGTCTTTATCGCTCATTGGTGACACCCTGCCATTCCATTCTGCTGTGAGTTCTAGGATGAGAGCGCTTCTTTTAGAGAAATACTAACCAGCCAGCTCACATATATACACCCCTCTCCACCCCCTCCCCCAAGTCAGATTCTCATTTTCAGATGTTAATTGTATACAACAGTATCTAGGTGCAGTCTGTGCCAGCTGATGACCATGAGATAAAGACCACTCGCAGTACAATATGACGCAACTATTCGCCATCCTCAGACTTTGCTGCCAGTAGCTACAGGCCCCCACCTGAGCTGAAGTCTGCATGGTGTCAGATTGGTGCCCCTGCATCACTGGATCACATGCTGGGTGACTACCTTCTGTTGTCAGCCCCCTTTCTTGTGGACAGTGCATTCAAGCCTAGGCCAACTTGCTACTCAGCTACATGGTTGCTATCATCCAACCTGTAGGGGCCTCTGTTGGTGCAGATCACCACCTGGACAGACACACACCATCATATTCTGTCATGCTGGGCACCAAAGTTTAAACACTGTCTATCTTGTTGTGTTGTTGGCTGTGGCCATGGAGCAGCCAAGCTACAAGAAACTGCCATTGTCATCCCTCACTGATGGCACAGTGCTTCTGTCAAGCCTCTATGAATGTGCAGATGTCAGGAGCTGCAGCTTCCCATACATGTCACCTGACAGGTAGGCAAATCACTGATGCTGGCATGCTGCACACCTGTGGCCTCCTATGTTATGAGGTGAACTACCTTCTCTTCAGTTGTGGCTCCATCCTTGTAATTGACACGAATAAAAAACTATTATAAACAGGGATGTTTTGCTGGTGGTTCACCATATGATTCCAGTCACCACCATACCCGTAGCCAACATCCGCGCAGGGAATGGCACTCTATCCTGATTTGCCATAAGCTGATTAACTTTTTACTTTAGGGTCATGTCCCAACCCCTGCATTTTGGCATCAGAAGTGGCTACCAACCGTGGAGGAAAAATTGGGTTCGGAGAGCTCTACATTTGGATGTCAGAAGTATTTCGATGCCGACAGCTGCCATTCATTGTGAGAATTTTCCAGCTATGACATCACCTCAGCTCTGAGTTGCATCTTTGACAGTACTAATATGTTGACGGAACTTGTTATTTTTATTGCCTCTTATATTCCTGTGCTAAGACGTAGGAATCTGGAGGTACAGTTTTGAAAGCAGAAGGATGTGCGGATTTGCCTCAGTTCAAGAGTAGCACTAGAGAAGACTATTTATGGCCAGTGGGATGCAAGCAGTGTAATTCTCGGTCAGTACCTGTGACATGTAGTATGTGCTGCTGTTATGGGCTTGAGACACACCAATGTTCAGAGGTGAAATGGTTGCTCATTCATCATTTGAATTATTTCTATTCTTTTGTGTGTTCTTTGTTGTATCTTTTTTTTATGGATAAAGTTTTCACTGATGGCATGTGTCTAATTGTATTCGTATGTGCAGTGTGAAGAAAGATAGTGCTCTGAAAAGCATAAAAATGTGGGTTAGTTTAGAATGGGCAATGTATAACATGGTGAACAAGGAGTATGGCTCATCATTGTGAAGCTTGCAAAGTAGTAAGTATGAGCAGCCATTAAGGTGGAAAGATACCACAGGGGGCTACTCTGGACGAAATGTTACAAATTTTAGTGGCCCAAGTACCATGGTTACAAGCAGAAAGTGTAAGTATGTCTAGGAAAGTAAAGGCTGTGGGAGCAGACCAGGCAGCTATAAAAGAGAAAGTAAAAGTTGAGGAAAGGAACATAGTTTGCACAGTAGAATTACTCCAGAGTATGGGGAGAAAAAGCAGCAGGATTGGGACAATTGGTTGGTTGAAAACAGGCACATGTGTGGTTTAAGATGGCTCAGGGCCAATGTCTACTGCACAGTCTCTCTTAACTCAAGTGTCATTAAAATGTCAAGAAGTGTGTATGCCCTGACTAGTATCAATAATGCAGATAATAAGATTAAAACTATATGGGATGTTGTCAAATGGGAGACAGGACAGGTAGCTGCTGTAGAAGATACCACAACAATTCAACTAAATGACTAATGTTGTGACTGATAATTCACAAGTTGTGAGCACTTTTAACCATCACTTTCTAAATGTAGCAGCAAAAATGTGATTAAATAGTTCAGTTGAAGAAGCAAGGGAATATATTTAAAAAAGTTATTCTACAAAACTTTAAGCAACTACAAGTAGTGATAAAAATTCTAAAAAAACAAAAGCTCATATGATGTTGATGGAATTTCAAATGAATTATTAAAAGTTGTTCTAACATAATAAGTAACGTCCTTAGTGACAGGGTCAGTAGTAGAACGTTTTTGCACACTAACAAGTTATCATTTGGCATCCCACCCTCCTTCCCTATTTTCCCTTGTACACTTTCACCCATGTCAGTTTCCACCACCAATTGTGATATGCACTGTATACAAATCTTGCATTTCAGCACTGCTGATGCTCCTCTCAATTGGATGCCCCAAATGGCTGTTACTAATTGTGATACATCCTGTACAGAAATCTTACAGTAACAGCACCTCTGGCACACCTCTTGGCTTGGCACCCCTTGCCTTAAAACAGCCCTGCTTAGTGATATACACAATGAATCACTGGCATAGGGACATTTTTCACACTGGTTAAAATATGCAATTGTTAAATCTCTTCATAAGAAAGGTGGCAAGAAAGACTTAAATAATTGTCATTCAATCTCCTTATTTACATACTTTTCCAAAATCTTCAGAAAAGTAATGTACACAAGAGAAGTTGCACATTCAGGTTGAAACAATTTACTTAGAATATCACACTTCAATTCTAGAAGGTTTTCTCATCTGAGAATGCTATTTATACATTCACTCATCAAAAATTACACGCATTATATAATAAAATATCAACATTTGGAATTTTTTTGTTATCTTTCCAAGGGATCTAATTGGTTAGATCATGTTACACTCCTATAAAAACTCAAGTTTTATGGAATTGATGGATGTATGCACAGGTGGTTTTGAATCATACTTAACAAATGGAAAGCAAAATGTTGTGCTTAATAATTCAAATGAAGTTGGAAGTGTAAAAATGTTTAGTGTGATGGGAGAAACTACAAAGGGAGTTCCTTAGAATTCAATTTTAAGTCCACTCCTATTTCTTATATAATGTGTGGGGAAACAATGTAACCAAAAGTGTAGGGCAGAAAGGCAGCATCAAATGAAGGGATTTGAGTGTAGGAACTAGAGGTCACAGCTGCATATTTACGGCACTACATGCATCAACATCAGTTTCAGCTTTGTGACAGTCTTCAAGTCAGAAACTTGTTTGTTTGCCAGATGTAAACAAACTGCACTCTACACACTGTCGCCAGGTGGAACTGATGTACAATGCAGAACACTGGTTTTAAGTACCCTTTCAACATACTCATTTCATACAGTGGACCAAGTAGAGTAAGTGTTGTGAAGCAGGAACACGAAATATGGTTTCACATGGAATAGCTAAGTGACATGCACTAAGCCTATGGCACTGCTTATAGCAATGCAATGGCGGCTCATAGGATTTACCGGGAATGTTATCCACATCACAGAGTGCCTCAGAATCATAATTTTTTGTCAGTTGACAGATGTATGAGAGAGATCTTTGTGGGCTAATAAGTATGATACAGGCAGGAGATGCACTATTTGTACAACTGAGTTTGACAAAGATGTGTTACATTGCATACAGCAAGACCAAATGGCAAGAACCAGATGAATCGCTCATGAACTTGACATGGACTATCGTCATGTATGGCATGTCTTTCATGAGACTGGTCTACATCCTTTCCAGTGACAAAAGGTACAAGCCGTAGGTCCAGGTGACTTCCCTAGGTGTCTGCAATTTGTTGATTTGTCCCTACAATGAGTAGCACGACAGTCACATGTGATGTTTACTGACAAGGCCTGCTTCACCCATGAAGGCATTTACAATTCACAACAGCCACATCTGAGCACTGCAGAATCCTTATGCAACATATATCCTTGGTCACCAAGAGCAATTAACTGTAAACAAGCATGTGGGAATTGCGGATGACTTGCTCATTAGCTTCCATATGCTACCTCAAAGACTGAATGCTCACACACATGTACAGTCTGCCTCTTTGAGAAAAATGGTACTGTGTAGTACAGCCTTTAAACACAAAGATGTACATAAAATGACATGGACATCTCCAGATGGAAATACTTTTAAGCAAACTGATCATTCCTTAATACATAAAAGACATACATCCAACATAACTGGTGTTAGAAGCTATAGGGTCACTAATGTTCTCTCTGATCATTGCCTTGTTATAACAGCAATAAGAAGCTGAATATCTAATGCAAGGAAGATCTCTTTCAAGAAAATTTCATGTTGATAAGCTCAAGGAGTTCAAGATCATTCAAATATTTTCTGACCTTCTCAAGGAGAACATGGCATACATTCCTGACAGTGAGAGAATTGAGAAAATATGGAAGAACCTAGAAGACACTCTTACAAAATCTGCTGATGAGGGTATAGAAGAATAGATCAAGCCATACACAATGGCTGGTCTGATGAAAACTAGACACAAATAACAGCAATTAAAAATGAGATCTACAGGAGAATGCAAATGGTAAACCAAACCTGAAGATATGTAGAAGATTATAGAACTGCAAGAAGAGAAGAAAAGAGGTTACTCAAAAACAGAAAGAGAGAGAATGACAGGAAAGAACTGAAAGAAATGCAACAGCTATAAAGGATGACTGAGGTGAGAGCTTTTTATCAAAAGTCATATAAGAGCTGATAGGATTTCCAGTCTAGGACAAATTTATGTAGCACTTTAGGTGTGCAGTGAAGAAGAAATATTTATATAGCACTTCAGGTGTGTAGTGATGAAGAAATATATGAAAGATGAGCTCATCGTTTTGATGAACAGCTGAATGAGGGTTTAGCTGAGAACCAAGGAACCTTACCCTGTGTAAATACAAGGAACTCAGAAACAGAGAAACCAGCACAAACTGCTGAGAAAGTGGAGGCTGCCATCAGCAAGATACAGATAGTAAGACCCCAGGAATGGACCTAATACAAGCAGAACTCCTAAAAAATGCTGTAAAGGAATTTTTTAAACTTTTCCATGAGCTTGTAATTAAAATTTAGATAGATGAAAGTATTGCTGATAAATGGAACAAGAGTATCATATTCACAAGTCATAAGAAAGGCCACACCATGGAGTGTTCTAACAATAGGGAATTTGCTATTACCTATTGCATATAAAATATTCTCGAGCATTCTCTTTTGTAGGCTTGCACCCAATGTTGAAAATAATGTTAGTGACTGTCAAGGAAGATCTACTGTTGATCAGGTTTCACGATATGGCTGATACTAGAAAAGTGTAAAGAATTTGGGACAGATACACATCAACTCTTTATAGACTTCAGATTAGCCTATGGCAGTATTGACAGAAAGGAGCTGTATATAACAATGGAAGAGCGAGAGATTTATAATAAATTTATTTCCTTAGTAAAAAGCAGCTATGGAAAACACTTGGTGGACTCAGATTTAATTACATAATATGTTACAAAGTCCTGTGATCACAAAAAATGGAGCAAAGCAAAGAGGTACATTACCCTAGTTTCTATTTAATATAGCTTAAAAATGTTGCAAGAGATGCAGGCATCAGTACAAGACAGAGTGTTCTCTATAAATCCAATCAGGTGGTGGCATATGCAACTGATATTGATATAATTGTACAAATGCATAGGACAGTGAAAGAAGACTTAACAAGCCTACTGGGATGATAAATCTACAGGCACATGAAGTGAAAACTAAGTATAAGGCCGTAACTAAGAAAGATTATCATAATGAACATCATTTGTAAAACTGGTTCATGTAAGTTTAATGTTGTGTGTGGTAAACTATAAAAATGATATCAGCTGCAAAATCCAAAAATTAATATTGTCCATTGACAAGCACTACCATGCCCTCATAAATAAATAAAAAAAACTAAAGTTATAATGTATTAAGCTTTATTGTTAGTGAGGCCAGTGGTAACGTACAGTGTTCAAGTATGGACATTAACAGAATTTGATGAAAAGCAACTTCATATATCTGAAAGAAAGATATTGAGAAAAATTCATGGGCTAGTGGAAGAAAATGATTTCTGGAGTAGGAGATTCAGTTGTGAATTATATAAGGTATATAATGATACAGACATTTTCAGCTATGTTACGATTAAAAGGCTGGAATGGGCAGGGTATGTACTAGGAGCTAATGACAGACTGATTAAAAAGATACTCAACCCAGAGCCTGAAGGAAATGGGAGAGTTGATAGACCAAAGCTAAGGTGGGAGGAATGTGTCAGAGATGAGATAAGTAAAACTGGGATTCACAATTGGAAGTATTTGGCACTGAATAGGAAAGAATGCAATAATCTTCTACAGAAGGCCAAGGTTCACAAATGGTTGTCATGCCAATGATGATGATGATGATGGTGGTGGTGGTGGTGGTGATGGTGGTTGTGATGATGATGCTGGGTATGAACTAGACCACATGCTCATTTTCATTTTGTAGCTTTTAGAGTTGTGACATTAGAAGACCTAAAAGACTGTATACCAGGTCAGTAGGAAGGCAGTGGGGTTTCAGAACCAAAAAAATATGCATACTGACCATTCATTGGAATGTGGCAGATGGAGGTCTAGAATGTGAAAATGGGGGCCATGTCCCCTCACATCCTCTTCCCTTGTCTATACTGCTTTTATGTTTCCTATATTTAATTTCATGTCACACAAAAGAGAAAGTTATTAGCTAATAAGCAATAAAGAGTACAAATTTTCTGAAGAGTTCTTACTTTCCCGGTCCCAAATAATCCCACACACCATTAATTGTGAGTTCGTTTAAAAGGGGTTGGATGTCAAACCGGCCGAACGGATGCAGAAGAGGCACCACAGAATATTTTAATTCCCACTGTCCTGAATATAGGTTTGATGGCTTCCCCTACAAAATATGCATGCCTGAATTGTGAAATACAGTGTCGTGCAATAGAAGAATGCTGTGTGAAGAGGCGTGCCACTGCACTTTGGCACACTTAAGACCAAATAACATGACTTACTTTCCTCGAACATATATTTCTTATAGGCCTATATCAAACTCTTCAGAAAAATATATGCTACAAAATGAACACATTTTTGAAAAATCGATGTTTTTAAAATGTTTGACATCCTATCTCAAGCACTTGAGGGGGAAGGGCGGGACGCCACTATCAAGTTTTTGTCCTGGTTTGGAAACATCGTAGATGCCGGACTGCTTAAGGGTAGGCCCTACTCACCCATAAAAGTCTCACGGAGGAGTCTGGGAATTAATTAAATTAACATACTTTAATGGACTTGTGAAAATTATCAGTACTGAGGTAGGAGTTTATAATAAATAAATGAAGGAAAATCCACCACAAAAATTCCCTCTTATCACTTTGAAACTGCAGATCACATGTGCGTTTCTTTGTCTCTGTGTACAAATTGGAAAAAAATCACTGGTTGGACTGCACACGTTTTACGTTCGTCACCAGAAGAATAATGTGTGGTGGCGTAGGTATGGCATGAAAGGAGGGAAGAGGAGGGAGTGTCAGAATACTGCCTCTTCTCACATTAAGTTTATCACACTGTCTTCACATTCTTTAAATGTTGGATTTTTGTTACTATGGGGCAGAACGAAAGTTCGTCCATTGCTGTAGCACCAAGCCAGATCAGTCATGCTGGCAACTGTTGGGCATTGTGGGCCAGTGTGGGTGTATGTCATTGTCCAATGGACCGCATGTGGCTTGTGCTTACATAGCCATGAGACTAAACTGCTCACAGAAAGATTTGCATCACCTGCTTATTGATAAAAAAAATTATTGATAAAAAAAATTATTCAGATAGTTAAAGGGGATGAAACTTAATTTTAATGACGGACTGGAACTTGATAGTAGGAAAAGGAAGAGAAGGAAAAATAGTAGGTGAATATGGACTGGGGGAAAGGAATGAAAGAGGAAGCTGTCCGGTAGAATTTTGCACAGAGCATAACATTTAATCATCGCTAACACTTGATTTAAGAACCATAAAAGAAGGTTGTATATGTAGAAGAGACCTGGAGGTAGTGGAAGGTTTCATATTAATTATTTAATGGTTAGAAAGAGATTTAGGAACCATATTTTAAGTTGTAAGACATTTGCTGGGGCAGATGTGGACTCTGACCCCAATTTATTGGTTATGAACTATAGATTAAAACTGAAGAAATTACAAAAAGGTAGGAAATTAAGGAGATGGGATCTGGATAATTTGAAAGGACCAGAGATTGCTCATAGTTTTAGAGGGGATTAAAACTGAAGAAATTGAAAAAAGGTAGGAAATTAAGGAGATGGGACCTGGATAATTTGAAAGGAACAGAGGTTGCTAAGAGTTTCAGAGGGACCAGGTTGACTAGAACAGTGAAAAGGAATACAGTAGAAAAATAATGGATAGCTTTGAGAGATGAAATAGGGAAGGCAGCAGAGGATTACATAGGTAAAAAGACAAGGCCTGGAAGAAACCCTTGGCTAGTGCAAGATATTTTGAATTTAACTGATGAAATAAGAAAATTTAAAAATGCAGCAAACATAGCGTGCGAAAGGTAATACGCATGTTTTAAAAATGAGACTGACAGGAAGTGAAAAATGGCTAAGCACAAATGTCTAAAGGACAAATGTAAGGATGTAGAAGTGTATTTCACAAGGGAAAAGTTAGATACCACCTACAGGAAAATTAAAGTGCCCTCTGAGGAAAAGACAGGCAGCTGTATGAATATCAACAGCTCAGATGGAAAACCATTCTTAAGGAAAAATCGAAATTTTTTATGACTTTATTAAATTCCATAGTCTTTCCTGATTTATATATATATATATATATATATATATATAAGGAAACATTCCACGTGGGAAAAATTATATATAAAAACAAAGATGAGGTGACTTACCGAACAAAAGCGCTGGCAGGTCGATAGACACACAAACAAACACAAACATACACACAAAATTCAAGCTTTCGCAACAAACTGTTGCCTCATCAGGAAAGAGGGAAGGAGAGGGAAAGACGAAAGGAAGTGGGTTTTAAGGGAGAAGGTAAGGAGTCATTCCAATCCCGGGAGCGGAAAGACTTACCTTAGGGGGAAAAAAGGATGGGTATACACTCGCACACACGCACATATCCATCCACACATATACAGACACAAGCAGAGATATTTAAAGACAAAGAGTTTGGGCAGAGATGTCAGTCGAGGCAGAAGTGTAGAGGCAAAGAAGTTGTTGAAAGACAGGTGAGGTATGAGTGGCGGCAACTTGAAATTAGCGGAGATTGAGGCCTGGCGGATGACGAGAAGAGAGGATATACTGAAGGGCAAGTTCCCATATCCGGAGTTCGGATAGGTTGGTGTTGGTGGGAAGTATCCAGATAACCCGGACGGTGTAACACTGTGCCAAGATGTGCTGGCTGTGCACCAAGGCATGTTTAGCCACAGGGTGATCCTCATTACCAACAAACACTGTCTGCCTGTATTCATTCATGCGAATGGACAGTTTGTTGCTGGTCATTCCCACATAGAATGCATCACAGTGTAGGCAGGTCAGTTGGTAAATCACGTGGGTGCTTTCACACGTGGCTCTGCCTCTGATCGTGTACACCTTCCGGGTTACAGGACTGGAGTAGGTGGTGGTGGGAGGGTGCATGGGACAGGTTTTGCATCGGGGGCGGTTACAAGGATAGGAGCCAGAGGGTAGGGAAGGTGGTTTGGGGATTTCATAGGGATGAACTAACAGGTTACGAAGGTTAGGTGGACGGCGGAAAGACACTCTTGGTGGAGTGGGGAGGATTTCATGAAGGATGGATCTCATTTCAGGGCAGGATTTGAGGAAGTCGTATCCCTGCTGGAGAGCCACATTCAGAGTCTGGTCCAGTCCCGGAAAGTATCCTGTCACAAGTGGGGCACTTTTGTGGTTCTTCTGTGGGGGATTCTGGGTTTGAGGGGACGAGGAAGTGGCTCTGGTTATTTGCTTCTGTACCAGGTCGGGAGGTTAGTTGCGGGATGCGAAAGCTGTTTTCAGGTTGTTGGTGTAATGATTCAGGGATTCCGGACTGGAGCAGATTCGTTTGCCACGAAGACCTAGGCTGTAGGGAAGGGACCGTTTGATGTGGAATGGGTGGCAGCTGTCATAATGGAGGTACTGTTGCTTGTTGGTGGGTTTGATGTGGACGGACGTGTGAAGTTGGCCATTGGACAGTTGTATATATATATATATATATATATATATATATATATATATATATATATATATATATATATATATATATATATATATATATATATATATATATATATATATATTATAGAGTTTCAAATGAAAAATGACCTATATACACCAAATTTTAAAGCTCCACTCATGTATGCCACCATGCCCCCTTTATTTCTGTTACAGAAACCAGTATTATTTCAAAAAGAACTGGGACCTTATGTTTCCAGAGATTATATGTATGATACATCATATATTTTGGTAACAGTGCAGGTTTCAAGTGTCTGTAAATGATTATCTTTGCTAGTATTTACTTTTGTTTCACTGATGCACTTTTTCCACGTGTTAGTAAATGTTTGTTGCCCAAGGGCTACATACATTTGTGGATGTGTATATCCTTTAGTGTGCAATAAATACGAACTTTGCCACACATCTAGAAATTCAGTAAAAGGAAATTCCGTGGTAACCAGTTCACAAACAAAGCAAGCTACACAGTTGAAAGTAACCTATGTATTAGTTCTTCAGGGAAGAAACTCCCATGTGGCATGCTGCCTGGTGATTCAAATTTTTGTGTTAACAATAACGCTGTTTGTGGTGGATTTGTTATTGCTGATGTGGGCATCGTATCTTATTTGATAAACGAAGTGGTGAAACGTAATCAATGTGACAGTGTAGGCTGTCTGTAAATAACTGAACAACAAAGTAGCAGAAAGGGTTTAGCGTCAAAATTAATTGTTCTGTTCAGATCCTGCAATAAATCTACCTTGAAATTGACTTTGAGCATTGTGCATAATTCATATGATGTGAATTTGAAGTTAGTGTATGCAGTGAGTGCAATAAGAAAAGGATAAAAGGCTGTTCAAACATTTTGTGGTTTGATGGACCTTCCTCCTCCTCCCAGTAGGTACAGCAAGTACATAAAAATACTTTTAGGTGGCTTGACGTTTGTGTCTAAATCATCTATGAAACGTGCATTAGAAGAAACTGTAAATATTAGTGGAACCAGAGGCATTGCTGTTGCACTTGATGGGACATGGCAATGTCGAGGACATTGTTTGTTGAATGGTGTTGTAAGTGCTACTTCTCTGAAGAATGGAAAAGTTGTTGATGTTGAGTGCTTATCTAAGTATTGCCACATCTGCCGTGGTAACACTGAAGGAAATATTGAACATCAGTGTTCTAAGAATTATGATGGTTACAGTGGAGGTATGTAGTGTGATGGAGCTCTAAAAATATTTCAGAGGTCGGTGCCCGTTTATAACATTAGATATACGAAGTACCTAGGTGATGGGGACTCTAAGGCTTTCAATAAAATTAATGAGTTCAATGTTTATGGTAACAAAACTGGAGTGTTGTGGACATGTGCAAAAGAGGATGGGTGCTAGACTGAGGAAGCTATGAAGAGAAATGAAAGAAAAGTTGTTATCTGATGGAAAATCTCTGTCTGACTGAGGCAGATGGACAGAAATTGAAATAGACATTTTTCAGACTTATTATGGGCTGGCCATTAGACGAACTGCACCTCTGAATGATGTTACAGCAATGAGAAAAGCTGTATGGGCCACCTACTTTCATAAGTTGTCCACAGATGCCCACCCTGTTCACAGACTTTGCCCTAAAGGAGCAGCTTCTTGGTGTGGTTACCAAAAGCAAAAGAAAGTGGTCAAATTTACCATCATAAGCATTATCTTCCTGAGCCTGTTATGAATGAAATTTTTAGAGACCTGAGTGACCCTGTTTTGCTTAGTAAATGTCTTCATGGGGGCACTCAGAATATAAATGAAAGTTTCAACCACTTCATATGGGAAAGATTACCCAAGAATGTTTTTGTTGGACTAAATACATTAAAAGTTGGTGTACTAGATACAGTGATATGTGTTCAATGATGGAGTTACAGGAAGGTTGTAAGTCCTGACAAATTTAGGCATAGAATGTGGCTCTAATATGGGTAATCAATTGCATGTGTGTGACAGACAACGGGTGCATGAAGCTGAAAGATTCACTCTTCAAGTTAGCAAAGGAGCAAGAAGTGCCAAAAGGAATGCCAAGAGAAAGGTTGAAGATGAAGAAATGCTGCAGGATGAAAACTATGCTACAGGGATGTTCTGAGGTGCAGTTTAATTGGACTCATATCTTCATTCGCAATTTCCCGCAAGTTTTACTTTCCAGAAGTCAGGTACAAGTATTGCCTAAAGTTTATAAATCATTGCTCTAATTTTTTTCTATAGCTTGCAATAGTCCATACTTAAATAGTAGACCTAAGCTTAATTGCTGAATCAACTAAATTATAGAAAAATAACATTTTATTAGGAAAAAAATTATAAAAATTAAAATGTAAATTGTGATTATTTTTATCCTTGTAACATACATAATAGGTGGAATTAAATAGGTCTAGTACCTCAGCCATCAAGTCATGCATATCTGGTAAAAATTTGGTCTCCTTCTAACGTATAACACTGGATTAAATGGTACCTCAATGTGAGGAACCATTTTGGGGAAAAAATGCATCAATTTCTTTGTCATTTTTTTAAATAACCCTAAGCAGTTTCAGAAATATTCAAAATACTTCTAATTTGTTTAGAAAGTGTTCTGATTTATCTGATATCAACAAAACATCTGTAAGATTCAAATTAATGATATCAATATAATGGAAGGAAACATTCCACATGGGAAAAATTATATATAAAGACAAATATGAGGTGACTTACCGAACAAAAGCGCTGGCAGGTCGATAGACACACAAACAAACACAAACATACACACAAAATTCAAGCTTTCGCAACAAACTGTTGCCTCATCAGGAAAGAGGGAAGGAGAGGGGAAGACGAAAGGAAGTGGGTTTTAAAGGAGAGGGTAAGGAGTCATTCCAATCCCGGGAGCGGAAAGACTTACCTTAGGGGGAAAGAAGGACAGGTATACACTCGCACACACACACATATCCATCGACACATACAGACACAAGCAGACATATTTATATGTCTGCTTGTGTCTGTATGTGTCGATGGATATGTGTGTGTGTGCGAGTGTATACCTGTCCTTCTTTCCCCCTAAGGTAAGTCTTTCCGCTCCCGGGATTGGAATGACTCCTTACCCTCTCCTTTAAAACCCACTTCCTTTCGTCTTCCCCTCTCCTTCCCTCTTTCCTGATGAGGCAACAGTTTGTTGCGAAAGCTTGAATTTTGTGTGTATGTTTGTGTTTGTTTGTGTGTCTATCGACCTGCCAGCGCTTTTGTTCGGTAAGTCACCTCATATTTGTCTTTATATATAAACATCTGTAAGACATATATAAACATATTATAAACAGTTCCTGAAAGAAATAGGTGTTGATTTTTACATAATATTGAACTGGAAAAGTACCCTGTATCCTTAAGCAAAGAAAGGAAAGCTGAAAAGTGGAAGGAGTATATCAAGGGTATATACAAGGGATATGAACTTAAAGCCAATATGATACAAAAGAAAGTGGATGTAGATGACATGAGATTGGAGCTA
Organism: Schistocerca americana; assembly: GCF_021461395.2. Classification (NCBI taxonomy): domain Eukaryota; kingdom Metazoa; phylum Arthropoda; class Insecta; order Orthoptera; family Acrididae; genus Schistocerca; species Schistocerca americana. The sequence continues at coordinate 374,950,859 of NC_060123.1, read as the reverse complement.
TGATACTGCGACAAAAATTTGACACAGCTGTGAAAGATCCAAGTCAAAACAAGTCCCTGTCAGTAGATGATATTCCATCAGAATTACTGATAGCCATGACAAAACTCTTCTTCCATCTGGTGTGCAATATGTATAGGACAAGCGAAATACCCTCGTACTTCAAGAAGAATATAGTAATTCCAGTTCCAAAGAAATCAACTGCTGATAGTTGTGAAAATTACCGAACTATTAGTTTAATAAGTCATGGTTGCAAAATACTAAGACAAATTCTTGATAGAAGAATGGAGAAAATGGCAGAAGCCAACCTCGGGGAAGATTAGATTGGTTTCCGGAGAAATGTAGGGACATGTGAGGCAACACCAACATCACGACTTATCTTAGAAAATAGGTTAAGGAAAGACAAAACTACATTTATATCATCTGTAGTCTCAGAGAAAGGTGTTGACAATGCTGACTGGAACACTCTCTTTGAAATTCTGAAGGTAACAGGGGTAAAATACAGGGAGCGAAGGGCTATTTACAACTTGTACAGAAACCAGACGGCAGTTGTAGAGTTGAGGGGCATGAAAGGGGAACACTGACTAAGAAGGCAGTGAGACAGGGTTGTGGCCTATCCCCGATGGTACTCAATCTGTACATTGAAGAAGCAGTAAAGGAAACCAAAGAAAAGTGTGGAGTAGGACTTAAGGTTCAGGGAAAATAAATAAAAACTTTTGAGATTTGCCAATGACATTGTAATTCTGTTAGAGGCTGTCAAGGACTTGGAAAAGCAGTTGAACAGAATGGGCAGTGTCTTGAAAGGAGGATAACGGATGAATATCAACAAAAGCAAAACAAGGATAATGGAATGTAGTCGAATTAAATCAGGTGATGCTAAGGGAGTTAGATTAGTAAACAAGACACTTAAAGCAGTGATGAATTTTGCTATTTTGGCAGCAAAATAACTGATGATGGGAGAAACAGAGAGAATATAAAATGTAGATTGGCAACTGCAAGAAAAAAGTTTCTGAAGAAGAGACATTTGTTAACATAGAATATAGATTTAAACGTTAGGAAGTGTTTTGTGAAGGTATTTGTTTGGAGTGTAGTAGTCATGTATGGAAGTGAAACATGGACGATAAACAGTTTAGACAAAAAGACAATAGAAGCTTTCCAAACGTGGTGCTACAGAAGAATATTGAAGATTAGGTGAGTCGATCAGATAACTAATGAGGAGGTACTGAATAGGACGGGGGTATTGGTCGATAGGACACAGACTTCAACGGACCACCAATTTAGTGGCTACTGAAGGGAAGTGTGGGAGTTAAAAATCGTAGATGGGACCAAGAGATGAATATAGTAAGCAGACGGAGAAGGAGCTGCATCAAACCAGTCTTCAACAACTGTAATAAACATTCTGATGGACATAGCTATTTTTTTTTTAACTGCAATGTGTAGGTTTTCTGCTAAAACTGACTGCTGCGAAAAAGAAAACGCTACGCTACACTGTGAAAATGTGCGGTTTCGTTTTCTGTGTCGCTGCCACTTTTAATTACTGGGTAAATTGTTTCTCCTACACATACTGTTTCTCCTTATACATATATATTTTTTTAAATGTATACACAACTATATGCTATTCTGTTTACTTCCTCACAGTTGCTTTTAACATAAAACAGGAAAGTTGCATTTATGGCTTACCGGCTTATGATTATAATACTACCACGAAATCTGAATCGTCTGAAACTTTGTAATGCTACCCCTTCTTAGATTAAAACTATGCAAAATACTGTCCTCAAAGAACCAGCAGTAAGAAAGGTCTCTCTCGTATCCAGTACACCAATGATCCCATCCGATGTACACATTCATGTTAAGTGACTTCAGTTCCGAATAAAAGTTCATTTGTAATAACAATAAACAAGGCTGAAGCTCAGAGGGAGAAAGGTGAAAAGCAGATTGACAAAGAGGGGCGAGAGAGGAAATGGACTTAGAGAGGGGGGAGGAGGGGAGTATCAGAGGTAGGGGGAGGAGGAGGTGGTGAGAGATTGAGGGGGTGGAGAGGAAGGAGATGGACAGAGAAATGGGGGAGGGGGATGTGGACAAAAAGAGAGGAGGGTGGAGGAGATGCGCAGAGGGAGGAGAGAGAAGGAGATTAGCATGTATGTCCAATTCCCACAAATATTCAGCAATTGTTAAGTGTTGCCGGGTTCGCTAGTGTAATTATAATCACACGGTTATTCAACAACACCTAGACAAAACCGTTACACTTCTTCGAAACACTAGAACTAGTGCGTTTATTTCGTTACAGTACTGATTGCACAGTGTGAGCCGAGCCGCTGCAATGTCGGTGTAGCTTAGCTGAACACATAGAAATAATAAGCGCATTATGTTCATCTACATCTACCTGATTATTCTGATATTCACAACAAAGTGCGTGTCAGAGGGTTCAATGAACCACCTTCAAGCTGTCTCTCTACCGTCCCATTCTCGAACGGCGCGCGGGAAGAACGAGCACTTAAATTTTTCTGTGCGAGCCCTGATTTCTCTTAGTTTATCGTGATGATCATGTCTCCCTATGTAGGTGGGTGCCAACATAATGTTTCCGCAATCGGAGGAGAAAATTGGTGATAGAAATTTTGTGAGAAGATCCCGTCGCAACGAAAATCGCCTTTGTTTTAATGATTGCCACTTCAATTCACGTATCATGTCTGTGGCACCATCTTCTCTATTTCGCGACAATACAAAACGGGCTGGCCTTCTTTGAACTTTTTCGATGTCATCCGTCAGTTCCACTTGATGCGGATCCCAACCGCACAGCAATACTCCAGAATATGGCGGGCAAGCATAGTGTAAGCAGTCTCTTTAGTAGACCTGTTGCACCATCTAAGTGTTCTTACAATGAATCGCAGTCTTTGTTTTGCTCTATCCACAACATTATCTATGTGATCGTTCCAATTTAGGTTATTTGTAATTGTAATACTTAAATATTTAGTTGAATTTACAGCCTTCAGATTTGTGTGACTTATCGCTTAATCGAAATTTAGCGGATATCTTTTAGTACTCATGTGAATAACTTCACACTTTTCTTTCTTTAAGGTTCATCGCCACTTTTCGCACCATACAGATATCTAAGTCATTTTGCAATTCGTTTTGGTCGTCTAACGACTTTACAAGACGGTAAACGACAGCATCATCTGCAAACAATCTAAGGGGGCTACTCAGATTGTCTCCTATGTCGTTAATATAGATCAGGAACAAAAGAGGACCTATAACACTTCCTTGGAGATACGCCGGATATTACTTCTCTTTTACTCGATGACTATCTATCTATTACAACGAACTGTGAGGTTTCTGACAGCAAAGCACGAATCCAGTCGCATAACTGAGGCGATATTCCATAGGCATGCGGTTTGATTAGAAGACGCTTGTGAGGAAGGGTGTCGAAAGTCTTCCAGAAATCTAAAAATATGGTATCAATTTGGCATCCCCTGTCGATAACACTCATTACTTCATGAGCATAAAGAGCTAATTGTGTTTCACAACAACGATATTTTCTGAATACGTGCTGTGTGTCAATAAATCGTTTTCTTCGAGGTAATTTATCAATAATGTTCGAACACAGTTTATGTTCCAAAACACCACTGCAAATCGACGTTAGTGATATGGGCCTGTAATTCAGCGAATTACTCCTATTTCCCTTTACTGGGTACTGGTGTGACAGAGCAATTTTCCAGTCTTTAGATACGGAACTTTCTATGAGCGAGCGGTTGTATGTAATTGCTAAATATGGAGATATTGTATCAACATACTCCAAAAGAAACCTGACTGGTATACAATCTGGACCGGAGGCCTTGCCTTATTTAAGTGATTTAAGCTGCTTTGGTATACCGAGGATATCTTCTTCTATGTTTCTCATCTTGGCAGTTGTTTTTGATTGAAATTTAGGAATATTTACGTCGTCTTCTTTGGTGCAGGCGTTTCGGAAAACCGTGTTTAATAACTCTGCTTTAGTGGCACTGTCATCAGTGTCTTCACCGTTGTTATCGCGCAGTGAAGATATTTATTGCCACTATTGTGCTTTATGTTTCACAAGAATCTCTTTGGGTTTCTACCAGATTCCGAGACTCAGTTTAGTTGTGGAAATTATTAAAGCATCTCCCATTGAAGTACGCGCTATATTTCTAACTTATGCTAAACTTTGCCAATCTTGGAGATTTTGGGTTCTGTTAAATTTGGGATGCTTCTGTCGTTGCTTCTGCAACAGCGATCTGACCCGTTTTGCGCACCATGGGGGATCAGTACCATCACTTATTAATTTATGTGGTATATATCTCTCGATTGCCGACAATACTGTCTCTCTGAAATTTAATCGGGCATTGTGAGCCCATCCGAACCAATGTGCGTGTAGCTTAGCTGAGCATAGAGGGACTTGAGCGTGCGCGGCTGTTGGTCACGGGTCGTGTGCGTGTTTTTCTGCAACAGATATAAAGTAGCTTCGGAGGGGTATGTAATAACAGAGAGTAACGGGGTGTATCAATAATAGTACGTTATTGTTTTACTCACACTACAGGAGTAGAAAGTGCGTGAAGTTTCCAGGTAGTATCTAAGTATAGTAATATAATATAGAGCTTTGTCTAGATGTTCCATAAAAGAGCCACTGTCCAAGCCGTTTTCTGCGAGTCATTTCTTAGAAAAAAAAGGAGATAATGAAAAATGGACGGCCAACTTGGGAACTACCGTCATGGTTCCCGCGCGGGGAGGCGTGCAGTCTAAGGGCGTCTTGTCACGGTTCGCGCGGCTCCCGCCGTCGGAGGTTCGAGTCCTCCCTCGGGCATAGGTATGTGTGTTGTCCTTAGCTTAAGTTAGTTTAAGTTAGATTACTTAGTGCGTAAGCCTAGGGACCAATGACCTCAACAGTTTGGTCCCATAGTCCTTACCACAAATTTCCAAATTTTTTCTGTCATGGTTGACGAAACGTCAACTGTGGCAAATGGAACACAGTTTTCTGTTGTCCGGCGTTATATGTATGAAGGAGGGATAAACAAAAGATTCTTTGACTTCTGTGATGTAAGTACTGAGGAACACACTAACGCTTCTGGAGAACTTACCCGGCACTTCTTATCAGAATTCGGATGTAATAAAAAACTGACTGCACAAACGTTTGACAGTGCGGCGGCTTTGGTGGGAAATCTAAAAGTGGTGAAGCAACAATCAGTCACACATGCTGAAGCCATACTTTTTCATTGTTACGCCCACGTACTAAACCTCTTTTGTCTCAAACCATCAGCAAAAAACCGGAGTGTGGAATATTTTCTAGTTCGCTTAATGAATATGCAGCTTGCTTTTCAAGATTAAATTTTGGAAATTCCTTCGACGCCATTTTATTGAAAAATTAGCTGACTAGCGTACAGTACAGAAGAGTTCAGAAATAAAACCATGAGCGAACTTGCAAAACTACTGAGCACTAATACCATGCTAAACAAAAGTTTTCAGCATCTTAATATGTTATAACCGCTGTGAGTATGTCTTCAGTAGAAAGGTCGTTTCAGCGCTGAAGGGAATCAAAAGCTACTGTAGAAATTCTGTTGATGATGCGAGATTGTCCCATTTTGGAATTATTTCAGTCGAAGCTCGCCTACTAGGAGAACTCAGAAGGTTCAAATGGTTCAAGTGGCTCTGAGCACTATGGGACTTAACATCTGAGGTCATCAGTCCCCTAGAACTTAGAACTACTTAAACCTAACTAACCTAAGGACATCACACACATCCATGCCCGAGGTAGGATTCGAACCGTAGCGGTCGCTCGGTTCCAGACTGTAGCGCCTAGAACCCCTCGGCCACTACGGCCGGCTATGTCTAATAATTTATATATATATATATATATATATATATATATATATATATAATGAATTTATATAATATGTAATATAACATTATATACACTGCTTCGGCTATCTGGTGGTCACCGCACGCCACTGACTAACCGCGTACTTGCTGACGTGAAGCATAACTTTTATCGCTCTCTAACTGTAGATCATGTACATTCTTAATTTGGGGGCAAGGGGAAGGCACGAACCATTGTGCGTAGTGGTGGACATTTAAAGCACTGTTGAAATTATTACAGAAATGCGTCATAACTGGTAGACAAAATACTACAAATAAGTACACATTATACCTGAATTCAAAATCAGTGTAAGGAACAGAAAATGGGACTGCACAAGCATATTAAATTAATTAGATTACCATATCACTAACTTTAATCTGAAGCGATCAGTGTCTGGGACAAGATATACCAAAAAATGACTTTTTGAAGAGTTTTGTTAACAAATTGGCGCAAATAATCTCACACTATAGTACTGGGGAATAATTTCGTATTAATGAGTTGCAGACCAAATTGGAACGGAGTGTGTAAGTAAAAGTCTTTTGTCAGTTTAGTGGATTTAGTAAATTAGAGTTATGTCGAATGTATTCTTCAAACATTCGAAAATACACACAATTTTATGCCAGTGATTATTCTTTCCAGTGTTTTAAAAACACTCCACAATCTTGCGCACATAATCCTTAACACTGTTAGCACTTTCATTTCGCATAAAAACTGGCAGTGCGAGGCGGGGCTTTTGGTAATGTGGGGACCATAGCATGTGTTACATGTGCTGATAGATAAACCGCATATGATGCCAGTGCTTGACTTGAGAATGTCAGTGCCATGATGGAGTGGTGTATTGTGGCTTTCGAGGCCTTTGTGATTTTGGGGACAAGTGTGGATAGATGCCCCTAAGGTTTTTAGAAGTGGGAGCTGCATAGTTTTTAGAAGTTGGAGCTGCGTATGTCAGAGACTAAGAGGAAGATACTGGAGAGAAGAGGATACTGCCCGGAAGATTTGTTCGTGCATAAGATCTGTAGCGTAGTCGTGGGAGAGGAATGTTTGGATGAGGTTGTCGGTGTAGACGTTGAAGGGTACAGTAGTGTAGCGGATACATTTGCCACAGATACCTAGGTTATATGGAAGGGAATGTTTGGTGTGGAAAGAGTGGCAGCTGTCAAAGTACAGGTATTGTGGCTCATTAATAAGTTTAATATAGAGTAAAGTTGGGCTGTAAGCTTTACTGAGGGGAAGGTCAACACCAAGGAAGTTGGCTTCGGATTTAGAAGAGGACCAGGTGGATTTTAGTAGGAAAAAGAAGTTACGCTGTTGCAGAAAGCGAAGGAGTTCTTCCTCATCTGAGTGCAGACCACAAAGATGCCCTCGATAAACCTGCAGCAGGCCAGGGGTCCAAATTCTCGATCTTGAGGCTGAGCTTCTAAGGCTGACTGTGGAGTGTTCACGCACCTCTGGGCACAAGGCGAATGCGGGAATAAATGTGCAATTCTTCTCTCCTGAACTTGTAACACATATGAACCAGCACGGTATGCTCGTCTGTTGGGCCAGTGGCTGATTTTCCTCTAAAGTCCGGAAAAGCACAGAGGGTAGCTATGTTAGTCTTTAGAAGCTCCAACGGTAGGCGGGTGTTGGGGCTTCTCTGGGTAATAGTAGGCGGATCAGGAAAGAAGGCCTACGTGCACTCAGTGTGCTTTCCAAGAGGTCTCGTCAGAGATGTGGAAGAGGATCTGCTGGCGACTATAGAATGTTCTGAGTGTAACCGGCTGCAAATCGTATCTCATGTCAGCACGAACGTCGCTTACCGCCAAGCTTGTTTCCTTTAGACCAGTTGCTCCCAATCTTTGTGAGAACATTACCTCTGAGCGTCATCAGATATTAGCTGTTACCCCCTTCAGCCCTTCCCCCTTCATCGACAACATTAGTGCCTAACTAAACTTTGGTATGAAAAATAATTTTCTTTGAATACTTTTTTTAATGACGAAATATTAATGATTTTCTTGTGTTCGTGTGAGTTTTATTAAACCACAAGCTTATGAATCAATGAGGCAATTGGTACTGTTTATTTATAGCAACCTTTGCGATTGATACTTACAATTCCTTCTCCGGAAAGAAGGCTAACTTTCCACACTGATCGCAGGCGCTTGTTACGAAACACGCTTCCTCTGCATTCCTCTCCCTAACATATTTTGTTTCACTCACACCCTAAACCATTATCTAAAATCAAGTTAAAGTGTATGCTGTATATATTCAAAATCAAGTTAAAATGTGTACACTATACTTATTGTTTGTAAATCACTTGGTTGCTAGACTCCCAATTTCTATTAGTCAGAAGTAACAAGACTTCAGGCTGCTAGTGATTGCGTCCTACCGCTGCCACTAAATAACAACAACAATAATAATAATGTGTTGGGCTCACACCAATTTAGTCGCTATTGCATAGTTATTTTTGTGTTGTGCTGTCAGTCAGTTTACGTATTCATTGTGAAATGAATAATGAAGCAATTCCTGATCCATTGTGAGATATTTAAGCACATGTGACGCATATGTCTCGATTTTACTGTCATAAGTGCATGGCATGAAGTACAAAGTATGTATGATGGGTTGACTATGTGAGGAAGACGTTGATCAAACGTTTCTTTCACAAGCTCCTGTTTCACAAGATACTGTTAGTATTTCGGGAAATCGGGGGGGGGGGGGGGGGTAGGGGGGGGGGCAGGGGGGTCGGGACAGTGGACAAGTATGGGTAGGATTCGCATTCTGAGGGTTCCATACAAACTTAATTATGTATATACACTCCTGGAAATGGAATAAAGAACACATTGACACCGGTGTGTCAGACCCACCATACTTGCTCCGGACACTGCGAGAGGGCTGTACAAGCAATGATCACATGCACGGCACAGCGGACACACCAGGAACCGCGGTGTTGGCCGTCGAATGGCGCTAGCTGCGCAGCATTTGTGCACCGCCGCCGTCAGTGTCAGCCAGTTTGCCGTGGCATACGGAGCTCCATCGCAGTCTTTAACACTGGTAGCATGCCGCGACAGCGTGGACGTGAACCGTATGTGCAGTTGACGGACTTTGAGCGAGGGCGTATAGTGGGCATGCGGGAGTCCGGGTGGATGTACCGCCGAATTGCTCAACACGTGGGGCGTGAGGTCTCCACAGTACATCGATGTTGTCGCCAGTGGTCGGCGGAAGGTGCACGTGCCCGTCGACCTGGGACCGGACCGCAGCGACGCACGGATGCACGCCAAGACCGTAGGATCCTACGCAGTGCCGTAGGGGACCGCACCGCCACTTCCCAGCAAATTAGGGACACTGTTGCTCCTAGGGTATCGGCGAGGACCATTCGCAACCGTCTCCATGAAGCTGGGCTACGGTCCCGCACACCGTTAGGCCGTCTTCCGCTCACGCCCCAACATCGTGCAGCCCGCCTCCAGTGGTGTCGCGACAGGCGTGAATGGAGGGACGAATGGAGACGTGTCGTCTTCAGCGATGAGAGTCGCTTCTGCCTTGGTGCCAATGATGGTCGTATGCGTGTTTGGCGCCGTGCAGGTGAGCGCCACAATCAGGACTGCATACGACCGAGGCACACAGGGCCAACACCCGGCATCATGGTGTGGGGGGCGATCTCCTACACTGGCCGTACACCACTGGTGATCGTCGAGGGGACACTGAATAGTGCACGGTACATCCAAACCGTCATCAAACCCATCGTTCTACCATTCCTAGACCGGCAAGGGAACTTGCTGCTCCAACAGGACAATGCACGTCCGCATGTATCCCGTGCCACCCAACGTGCTCTAGAAGGTGTAAGTCAACTACCCTGGCCAGCAAGATCTCCGGATCTGTCCCCCATTGAGCATGTTTGGGACTGGATGAAGCGTCGTCTCACGCGGTCTGCACGTCCAGCACGAACGCTGGTCCAACTGAGGCGCCAGGTGGAAATGGCATGGCAAGCCGTTCCACAGGACTACATCCAGCATCCCTACGATCGTCTCCATGGGAGAATAGCAGCCTGCATTGCTGCGAAAGGTGGATATACACTGTACTAGTGCCGACATTGTGCATGCTCTGTTGCCTGTGTCTATGTGCCTGTGGGTCTGTCAGTGTGATCATGTGATGTATCTGACCCCAGGAATGTGTCAATAAAGTTTCCCCTTCCTGGGACAATGAATTCACGGTGTTCTTATTTCAATTTCCAGGAGTGTAGATAATAATAATAATTTCGTGTGGGCCAATAGCCTGGCGCAAGTCTTTCTGTTGGATGCCACTTTGGCGATTTGCGTGTCCCTAAAATCCCCCGTGCTCCGACGAGGGAAAGGGGACCTACAGTTTAATGTGGAATCCGAACAACGCTTTTTTTTGTGACTTCTCACAATGGTGAGAGCTGCGGTTAGATTAAAACCGAAAAACTTTTGATCCGACCCAGATTCGATGCCAGGACGTATCGATTCCCAGGCATACGTTTTAACACTTTTGTTTCTCCAACGTGCAATTTTAAATTTACAGTGCACGAAGCACATCACTTTTTTTTTTTTTTTTTTTTTTTTTAAAAAAAAAGGCGCAACCGTCCTTTTTCCTCTAGTCCTGTTCCACTTCAGGCCTTGGCCTCCAACACCCACACTACCCCAAAATTTATCTAACCTACAAACAAAAACAGTATCTAATGACCGAGCGTGATAGAGCAGTGGTTAAGAAATGGTTCAAATGGCTCTGAGCACTATGAGACTTAACATCTGTGGTCATCAGTCCCCTAGAACTTAGAACTACTTAAACCTAACCAACCTAGGGACATCACACACATCCATGCCCGAGGTAGGATTCGAACCTGCGACCGTAGCAGTCCCGCGGTTCCGGACTGCACGGCCACCACGGCCGGCAGTGGTTAACACACTGGACCCGTATTCAGGAGGACGGCGGTTCAAACCCGCGTCCGACCATCCTGATTTAGGTTTTCCATGATTTCCCTAATCGCTTCAGGCAAATGCCGGAGGGAAACTTTGAAGCACGACCGACTTCCTTCCCCATCCTTACCTAATTTCGATGGAACCGATGACCTCTCTTTTTGGTCCCCTCCCACAAACCAACCAATCATCAACCAGCCAGTATCTAATGCCACTGCCACTTGCAGCCTAAAAGCTGTAACGGTCAAATTGGTGTCTGTTCCTTCAGACATGCAAGCACATAACGCGAAGATACAGACACTGTATAAACACAGACGGTGTAACCATCATTGACGTATCCATGCCTCGACCTGCTAAAATAACGATAAAATATTTGTCTCCCCCTATGCGGGAGTCATGAAATGTGAGAGAGTAATAGTTGTGAACTCCGCGAAATACGGCAGTTTGGATCTATCCTGGAGGTGTGCTCGGGTAGCCGTAGTTGTTAAAGCGACCGCTTGTGATAAATGGAAAATGTGGGTTCGAGTTCTGGGCAGATATAGACGTGCTTGTGTCGCAGACATCTGACGTCAATCCAGATTCGCAAAATGTGAATCCATTTCGTTAGATGATGTGAACGGGGGATGTTGCACTGTTAGTATTATTGACGATTCATGTGCGTGCGCGACGCGTACCGATACGCTACAATGGTATAAATCTTGAGGCGGAAGCAACATAGATTCCTGAATGTACATTACAGGAACGGTCATCGTCAAATATAGTGCACATTTGTTGCAAGGAATATGAAATTTAATTAAGTCTGTTGTAAAACAAAGTAATGTGTAGAACAAATGATCTTCGAAACATTTAGTAAAAGTTCCTGATCGTGTCTCATTTTCGATTTAAATACAAATGCAAATACTGTTCTTAATCAAACAATCACACTTCGTCGTGCAATTACAGTGTTATACTATTGAGGTTGCTGAGGGTGGCAGCACTTTGAAACAGAGAACGGCAGACAAGGAATATTCTGAATGGTGCCAGCTTTTAACCATCAGTACTTGGGGGTAGTCAGCCAACTTACAAGCCCTAGCTATAGCTACTAGCCTACTGTGGGGCTCGTAACACCCTGCTTGATGTAGGTTACCAATTAATAATAAGATCGGTACGTATGTGGCTCGAGGTGCCGCCACACAGTGTAAGTATTGGGTCTGGAGCAAAAAGGTTAGACGACCACTAACCTGTAACCTTAAATTATTTACACCGCCAAGGGACCGTAGACCATAGTATGTGACATAAATTCCACTTGATACCTATACCAGTTCCTGAGAAAAAGGGTCTTAACAGTCGGACAGATAGAGAGACAGAAGGACGACAAAGTGATCCTATAAGGGGTTTGTTTAAACCATAATAAACGTAACTGTTTGTAATCTATGTAATCAGTAGCGCAGTCTCATGATGTAGTGATAATAGCAATGGTACTTAAAAAATAATTTGGTTTCGTGGCCGAAACACAATCGAACACTTTCATTTTTATCGTTTATAAAATTTCATTCAACCCCTCAGGGAGTAAATTAACCGTGGGTTTGGAACCACTGATTTAGTAAGTGTTAGGTGAACTGATGATGTCAGCTAGCCTTGCACGAGTGGGAGCACGATCCACCATTTGCAGCATTATACACAAAATTGATCGCAGCCCTATGGTCTGGAGACAGTGGCGGATACATATGGGGGGGGGGGGGGGGGGGTGCACGCCTCCCCCTTGCGGGGCCGGCCGCATTTGCCACCCGCGCCGAATTGAGCGACATGTTGCTGTTATTCAATTCGCAGCTGATATCGGAACAGTTTGCAAAGTTCTTAAAGAAATGCAGTGTTGGAGGGATAGAACAACGGCTGCCAGAGCCAATATTCTCCTCCTTCGAGCTCTCTCTAATTGAGAGTTTATTATCACTCTGTTTACACTGAGTGACATTATGAGCATAACATATCCAGTCAGCAAAATCTTACTAGACACTAGCTTGGACGTCGCGATGGCAAAAACAAAATTAGATTCGACGCTGAAGGTGTACGACGGCATGAGAGCTAATGCTGATAGCCACTTTGCTCGTATTGTTGAAGAGGCGAAGGCAGTTATGGAAGAGTTGGACGTGGAGATGAGTGTTCTTCGTCTTACAGGCAGACAAAGACACAGGGAAAACTGCGATCATATTGGGAAAGAATTATTTTTATTCCAACACTGGACCATGTTACGACTGGCATGAGAGAACGTTTTGCTGAAGAAAATATTTATCATTTAAAATTCAACATACTTTTGCCGTCACAACTACTGAAACATGACGGTAATGATCTGGCACATAAATTGAATCAGTGCTTAACTGAAATACCGTTCTTTGAAGAAGAATCAATCTTTGTGATTAAAAAGAGACTAATGGGAGAGATTCTTCAATACAAGCAAACGAGCATAGACGCCCAGGATCGTGGTTCTGTTATGCAAGCGTTGTCTGTTTGTCCTACATCTGATTGTCCTACTTTACACACGCTGTACAAAATATTTGCTTGTTACCTGCGTCGGTTGCTGCAGTAGAAAGAAGTTTTCCCAACATAGCGGCGTTCAAAGACATGGCTGAGGTCGACAATGAAGGAGGATCGACTTAATGGTTTAGCTCTGTTGAACACTCACCCTGACACTGATTGCCCTATTGATGATGCAATTAACCAATTTGCCAGGAAGAATAGGCGCATATAATTCATCATTTACGGAAGAGAACCACAATTGTAACTTTTTTATATCATAAGATGGCATTTTCTTGTATATGTGTATAACCAGTTTAAATAAAACTTTCTTAAACTTTGCACGTGACTAGATTATTTTTTTATTACGGTAAAAGTAAAGGTAGCTCAACATATGTTTAGCGCCCCCCTTGAGGTTTTTCTGTATCCGCCACTGTCTGGAGATGAGTGGAAGGCCTAAACCACAGGCCCAAGAGATTTGTAAGCTGCTACACGGGTAGCAAAGTACATGTTCCGTGAATTGTTTTAAAAACTTCTTCATACTGTTAATGGTGTATCACCTGCCGTAATCGGAGAAATTCATCCGCGCTTACACTAAAAAGAGAACTTTCGTCCTTGTAGATAGGAATGAGAAAAATTAATGTGATACTGCTGCAGCAATCAGCATCCGTGGTAAGGTCACCAAATTAGTTTCGCTTATTAAAACTGATAACGCCACAATAAATTACGAACAGACAGCCGGCTCTAGCGGGAAGCGAACACCAGCGAAAGCCAAAGATGAGCTACACGCCAATGGTGGCGGCACATTTTTTTGCCGTAAATTACTCGAGTATGTCCAAGGAGGTTCCTAATCTGAAATAACATAGGTGAAGGTAAGCTCAAATGTGGGTCAAATATGGTAAGTGGACAGATACTTTTACAGATTATCTGGCTATGGAGCCTTAGGGAACAGAGCTTCAGAGAAAAACGTCGAGAATAAGTTTTCTGATCCTGCTATTGTAACTGGAAGAGATTTCAATCATGCAATTAAAACTGGTTGCAGAGACAGGGCTTTTGTGAGATTGTCGAAAATGTCTTATCTGAAAATTACTTCGGGTAGTTAGAAAAACGACTCGGGAGGACAACGTGTTCGATTTCCGAGTAACAGATCTGAACCTATGGAAAAAATTTAACACAGAGGTGGGCTTCAGCTATATAAGACTCTTACAGCATCAATTGGTTAAGTGTTGCAATAAATTTTAGGAAAGGTAAAAAAAACCACAGTAATCAATTTCAAGATTATGAATGGTCAGTACCAAATATTCAGCTATGGGGACAGCGACTTGAAACATAAATTGATTAAAAAAAACGTTGTACAACATATCGTAGACTTGTTATACCAAGCAAGGTTTGGTGGCTTCGAAAAACCCGTCTTGGTTCGACAGCTAAGTTATTAAGTTGCTCCGAAAGTTAACAGACCTCGATCACAGCTTTAACCGAAATCAGAACTTTGTTGACGAACAAAGGTTGAACGAAGCAAAAATGAGCGTACGGAGAGCAATGCGAGAAGCGTTCAATGAATTAGAAAGTAAATTTTGGTATTGCGTAAAATCAGTCAAATATTGTCAGCTCAGTCACTCAATGAGCGCAATGACACTGAAACGGAAGATCTACATCTACAACTACATGGATACTCCGAAAATCACATTTAAGTGCCTGGCAGAGAGCTTATCGAACCACTTTCACAATTCTCTATTATTCCAATCCCCTATAGCGCGCGGAAAGAAAGAAAACGTATATCTTTCCGTACGAGCTCTGATTTCCATTATTTTATCGTGATGATTGTTTCTCCCTATGTAGGTCGGCGTCAAAAAAAATTTTCGCATTCAGAGGAGAAAGGAGAGAATTTAGTGAGAAGATTCCTCCGCTGCTCTTCTCTGGACTTTCTCGATGTGCTCCGTCAATCCTATCTGGTAAGGATCCCACACTGCGCAGCAGTATTCTGAAAGAGGACAGACAAGCGTGGTGTAGGCAGTCTCCTTAGTAGACCTGTTACATTTTCTAAGAGTCCTGCCAATAAAACGCAATCTTTGGTTAGTCTTCTCCTCAGAATTTTCTATGTGTTCTTTCCAGTTAACATTGTTCATAATTGTAATTCCTAGGTATTTAATTGAATTTACAGCCTTTAGATTTGACTGATTTATCGTGTAACCGAAGTTAACGGATTCCTTTTAGCACTCATGTGGATGATCTCGCACTTTTCGTTATTTAGAGTCAATTGCCAATCTTCGCACCATACAGATATCTTTTCTAAATCGTTTTGCAATTTGCTTTGATCTTCTGATGACTTTATTAGTCGATAAACGAGAGCGTCATCTGTAAACAACCTAAGACGGCTGCTCAGATTGTTTCCCAAATCGTTTATATAGATACGGAGCAGAAAAAGGGCCTATAACACTACCTTGGGGAACGCTAGAAATCACTTCTGTTTTACTCGATGACTTTCCGTCAATTACTACTATCTGTGACCTCTCTGACAAGAAATCACGAATCCAGTCACATAACTGAGACGATATTCCATAAGCACGCAATTTCACTACAAACCGCTTGTGTAGCACAGTGTCAAAAGCCTTTCAGAAAACCAGAAATACGGAATCAATCTGAAATCCCTTGTCAATAGGACTCAACACATCGTGTGAGTAAAGAGCTAGTTGTGCTTCACAAGAACGATGTTTTCTAAATCGGTGTTGACAGTTTGTCAATAGACCGTTTTTTTCGAGGTAATTCACAATGTTCGAAAACTATATACGTTCCAAAATCCTGCTGCATATCGACGATAATGATATGGGCCTGTAACTAGTGGATTACCTTTCTTGAATATTGGTGTGACCTGTGCAACTTTTCAGTCGTTGGGTACGAATCTTTCGTCGAGCGAATGGTTGTATATGATTGTTAAGTATGGAGATATTGCATCAGCATACTCTCAAAAGAACCTACTTGATATACAGTCTGGTCAAGAAGACTTGCTTGTGTTAAGTGATGTAAGTTGCGTCACTACACCCAGAATATCTGCTTCTACGTTACTCATGTTGGCAGCTGTTGTTGATTCGAATTCTGGAATATTTACTTCGCCTTCTTTGGTGAAGGGATTTCGGAAGGCTGTGTTTAGTAACTATGCTTTGGCAGCACTGTCTTCATAGTATCTCCGCTGCTATCGCAGAGGGAAGGCATTGGTTGTGTCTTACTGCTAGCATACGAGCAGAATCTCTTTGGATTTTTTACCAGGTTTCGTTGTGAAAACTGTTATAAGCGTCTCGCCTTGAAGTCCGCGCTAAATTTCGAGCTTCTGTAAAAGATCGCCAATGTTGGAGATTTTGCGTCTGTTCAAATTTGACATGTTTTTTTCGTTGTTTCTGACAAAGAGGAGGTCGAAATATTGAATTCAGTTTTCAGAAGTTGTTTCGTTGCGGAAGATCTCAGTAGTGTTCCTATTTTCAGTCACCGGATAAATGCAGCAATAGCATATACTGAGATAAGCGATCACGCAATAGAAAATGAACTAAATTCGCTGAACAAAAGAAAGGAATATTGGTGTTTAACGTTATGTCTGCATCGAGGTCATTAGAGACGGAGCACAAGCTCGAAGTGAGAAAGGGTTGGGAAGGAAATTGGCTATGCCCTTTCAAGGCTTTTGCCGTAAGCCGTAAGCAGTTTAGGGAAATCATGGAAAACCTTAATATGGATGGCCAGGAATCGCTGTACAGTGAAAAAGCATGACTATGCATCACTATTTCCAGTTCAGAACGGAGCTTTATATTCTGATACAAAAATCTATAAAAGGTTAACGGTAGGTATCAGACATTAATCTAAAAACCTAGAGATATCAAACAACAACGTTAGACAATACTAGTACCTCATTACCCACTCTTACAATTTATCTAAAGATTTGGATTGAGGTACAGTCTTTGTCTTCTAGGGGTGTGCTATAGCTCCCTATATATCGCTCCCGTAGGGACAGCAAAGCACAAATTACACTAATTACAGTGCAGACTGAAGGATTTATTTAGTCGTTTCTCCCCTGTTCCTCTTTGCGAAAGGAACGGAAAAAATCCTAATATGTGGTTCAATGGAAATTATTCTCTGCCATGCAGTTCAAAATGGTTAGCAGAATATGGATGTAGAACTAATTGACAATGCTCTTATGATTAGGGAACGGTAAGGACTATAACGCACTAGGGAGCCATGCTGCAGTAGCCTGGCTAAGGCAGCCAAAATGTTGAGCAACCGGGTTAGTCAGCCAGCTTTAGCAGCCAGCTGACGGTCAGTCGTGAAAAGGCATGACTGTGTATCACTATTCCCAGTCCAAACTAGAGCTTTATATTCTGTTGCAAAAATGCTTTATATTCTGATACAAAAATCTGTCTTGGTTGATGGTGTGCGGGCAAGCTTTGAGAGACTGCGAGAAACTTTAAGGTAGTATCAATTGAACTGTTGGAAATTAAACTTTCGTGTGAAATGCAAATAATTGGTTGCCCCAGTCGTTTCGGTCTCGCCGGTTTTTGTGTGCTGCTCGCATTCTAAATTCCCGTAGCGCTTGGAGCATTAGAACTTTTCACCTTTAGGAGAGCAAATTGTCTTTTGAGTTATCCGAGCAGAGTGTGACACAGACGAACGAGCCTGCAGGTTGCGTTGTTGTATTCGACCACGAACGGCACCTGTGCAGTGCCCTCAGTACTTTGTGTCAGTCGTGATTCTAACAGCTGTGGGTGCATTATGTCAGCATGAAGTGAATTAAAACGTGGGCAAATTGTTGGGGTTCGTATGGTGGGTGTTCCCGTAACCAAGGTTGCCGAAGTGTTTGGTGCTTCAAAAGGCACCACACTGAAGATTTATACTGCATGCAGGGAAATCGAGAAAACATCATCTGGTAATTCACAAAGCGGATTATAGTGTGTGTTGAGTGATTGTGACAGACGGCCATTGAGGACGATTGAGACAGAAAATAAAGGACGAAAGCTGCAAAAGTCACTGCAGAACTGAATGTCGCGCTCGCAGACCCTCTTAGCACCAAAACAGCACGAAAGGAGCTCCATAAGCAGAAAATAACAGGGCCAGCTGGAAATCCAAAACAACTGATCAGTGATGCAAATTCCAATAACAGGAAAAGGTAGTGCCGAAGCCATAAAACCTGGACTATGAAGTAATGGAAGAAAGTCATTTGGTCGGATGAGTCTTGTTTCGCACTTTTCCAACTTCTGACCGAGTTCACGTCCCAAGAGTGAAACGTGGTGTGGTTTTGGTGATAATTTGGGCAGCCATATCGTGGTATTCGATGGGACCCATGGGTTCTATGGAGGGCAGCAATACTGCCAAGGATTATGTAACCATTTTGGCTGGCTGATCACGCTCATCACATTACAAACCTTTGTTCCCTAACGGTGATGCTGTGTTGCAAGGTGACAGCGCACATGTCCAGACAGCTCGCATTGTCGCATTTTCCCTGGTCACGAGTCACCAGATCTCAGTATTATTGAGTCTTTGTGATCTACTTCGGAAAGAAGGGTGATTGTTGCTATCCACTTCCATCATCGTGACATTATGCCATTATTTTGCAGGAAAACTGAGATAAGATTCCCTTGAAAACAATAAAGAACCTGTCTTTATCCATTCCGAGACGTCTGTAAGGTGCTTTGACTGCCAACGGCTTTCCTATACCGTATTAGGCATAGTGATGTGTTTCTGGTGTTTCGAAATTTCTGTTCACCCCAGGGTGACTTCCACAAACGTTCAAACAACCCCAAAGTGACGTTTATGATGCTGAGACAACTAATTTAATACGGTATATGATACCATATGAGGAAGTATTGAATAGAATTGGGGAGAAGAGGAGTTTGTGGCACAATTTGACAAAAAGAAGGGACCGGTTGGTAGGACATGTTCTGAGGCATCAAGGGATCACAAATTTAGCATTGGAGGGCAGCGTGGAGGGTAAAAATCGTAGAGGGAGACCAAGAGATGAATACACTAAGCAGATTCAGAAGGATGTAGGTTGCAGTAAGTACTGGGAGATGAAGAAGCTTGCACAGGATAGAGTAGCATGGAGAGCTGCATCAAACCAGTCTCAGGACTGAAGACCACAACAACAACAATCATACATAGGGCCGGAAATGTGAAATACCCCAAAAATTGATGACAAGTGTTGAATATGTGACATCACCAGATGAAGTAAATCGCGGCACGTGATGCGATTGGTCTTGTCGATCCTGCCATTGTCGAGAGGAGGCAGTGCTACACATCACTCCACTAGGCTACTCTGCTTTTCGAGCACCTTTTGTAAATGTTGGCTGTTGTAAACGTAGAAGTTACAATATTACTACCCTCGCTGTAACCAAGTAAAAACTGTTATTATTTTTTATTTCTCTCTTTTTGTCCCTTCTTTTTTATTTACATACTTTATTTCGTAAAGAAAACGTAGGTCATTTATTGGTGGCGGTGTAGTTCGGAAGCTTATACTTGTTAACTTACAACGCAATACAGTATGTTTTTGTTGTACTGTACTCTGCAATTAACCAGCGGAGACCGCGAGACAGGTACGCAAAATAATAAATCTTACATCAATATAAACACATAACTGTGTAACACTATACAAAAGAACACTGCCTGACAGACGCAAGTTTCGAAACCTGAGCCGCAAGCGCTAAACTCGCGGGCGGTGTCCCGGAGACACACCAACTTGAATATTTGACTTCAGTTGGGGTGATCAGGTGCGACAGACCGACAAGTTGCACCGCTTCACCTTCGGAGAGGTACGTCATCTAGTGACATGAGGTCTTGAACATTTGTCATCCACTTTTGCGGTATTTCCCGACATTTGAGGCCCCACGTCTCTATGGTAATTACTTGTCTCAGTGTCACCTACGTCGCTTCGGGGGTTTTCTAACGTTAATAAGAATCCAGTATATATAAAAACTGGTAGGGAAAAAATGAATACATCCTTTTAGAGGTTTACAATTAGCTCAAAATTTGTTGTTGCAACAGTGTGTGATGTTACAAAATAAAAGTGATGTTGTTACTCAATGGAAAGTTGGAAATTGAGATTTAGCTTACTGTTTTATCAATCGCAATTGGCGGAAGAATCATGGATTGACCATTGTCATAAAATATTGCATTATGAGATGTGAATAGTTTCTACTTGCAGTTTCGCGTGGCTTGAGGCAGTCTCAACTAGCGTGCTATTGATTAAGAAATTGCGTTATCGTCTTTCTAATTACTTCATGATCGTAGATACGATCATACCCGGTTGTGAAGTTATTGTTATGACAAAACAATTTCCTAAGGGACCAGAAAGTTCTTAAGGGCGAAAAAACAACTGTAACATCACACAAAAGGGAAATTCGATATTAAAGCTGATGCAAGAAGACGATAAAACAGTTTTCTTTTTATCAATGTAACACGCACATTAGACTGCTGATCTTGGTGTCTGTAATATTAGCAAAATGCATAATTAAAATGAAAATAATACTGAGGAGATAATAGGAATGAGCACTGCTAAATGATTCAGTATTCCCAGAACAAATATTTATTATAACTAAAACATATATCGTACCTTAAGCTTAATACTACAATGACGGTAGATTTTTATGTCCATATCATGTCCATTGAGCGCTCTTTTATATAGCCATTGTCCTCTTGAGTCGCTCGTGCTTCGTCACGGTAAGTTACAACAGTTCTTCTTCCTACACTTCACTCAAAACTTAGACGGAACACGTTTTTATTTATTTAGTAAAAATAATTAGATCAGACCGCCACAAATCTGCGTCCGTCTTACTCGAGAAAAACAGTAAAAGTCTTTTTAGCGCTCAAGGCTTCATTTGTTCTCCAGCGAACAAAATAGTGAAGGATCGCATATCCATCCGTACTTTTCTGTTTATATTGCCGCCCAAAGACGACGAATTACATTATCTAGAAAATTCCACCGTCGCCATGCGACGCCTTATTATATATTAATCATTCTTTATAAACAAGTATTTGCCTTCTGGCTGAATTTGCTGTTTTAATTAAGCCAAAAATAGCGAATATCACAAGTGCTCATGAAGTTCATTAGATAGTTACATTTACAGATCAACAGCACAAGTGGTTCTGAGGTACCGGGTATCGACCCATGCTGAAACACCCATATTAGTACGTGGTGTAGCCTCCATGGGCGGCAGTGCAAGTGCTGATTCTGGCGTCCAGTCGATCGTACAGATGGCGAATACTGCCCTGGGTTACGTTGTGCCACGCCTGCTACAACTGCTCACGTATGTCTTTGTTGGTTAATGAGTCACAGGAGTAACTTCTCGTGCCATCTTATCCCACACTTGCTCCATTGGAGACAGGTCCGGAGATCGTGTTGGCCAGGGAAGTTGTTGCACGTCTTGCAGAGCATGTTGTGGTTACCGAGCAGTATGTGGGCGAACATTATCCTGTTGGAACAACACATCACCTTTCTGTTGCAAGAACAGAAAAAGAACACGCCTAACAAAATTATGCATGTTCTTAGCGCTGGTTAGCGTCCCTTCCAGAAACACCAAAGGTGAACGAGAGTTGTAAATTACCGCACCCCAGACCAGAAGGCCTGGGATAGGGTTAGTGTATTTTGGACGAATGCAGTCTATGAGACAGCACTGACCAGATACACGTCGTATGCGCTAACGACAGTCACTTGCGTTAGGCAGAAGCTGCTTTCTTCGCTGGAGATCACGGCGCGGCATTCCACATCTTCCAAGTGCTCCTCTGACGGCACCAGTCGAAGTGCGCACGTCGGTGCTGTGGCGTAGTGGAAGACGGGCTAGAGGTGTTTGCGACCTAGTCCTACTGCTAATAACCGGTTCGCCACAGTTCGTGTTGACACGTCTGGGCTCACAAGCTCTCTTATCTGTGCTGTGGTAGCTGTACGATCTGCCATTACTGTACTTACAATACCACGATCCTGGCGGGCGTCTGTGCTGCGTGGACGTCCAGGACCTTGTCTACGGGTGTGAGAATGTTCACGTGATAACTGATACCAGCATCATTACACAACTGACGCAGCATGTCCTACTCGTGTGACAATTCTCCGAAAAGATCATCCCGACACTAGGAAGGCCACAGTCTGGCCCTTTCGTGGCTGTAGGAAACACGAGTGCGTCTTTGTGGCATGGGTGTCTGCTTGCTTCACACGTTTGCACCACACTGAGCCTTCCGGTTGTGAGCATCGTTTATTAAAGGGTAGACACAGATGGCGATCTAGTAGATTATCAGTAAACCTACTGTCCCCCAGGTGGCATATGCCATTCTCGGCTCACAATCGACGTCGTCTTTGCAGATGTACTACTTTTTCCGGCAGTGTATATGTAATAAATAGTGAACTTTTTATTTTCGCCGTACTCTCTCACTCCCTTAAAGTAGAAAGAGTTTGATTTTCAGCGACCACGAGTTGAAAGAGAACTGCAAATTGCGAGTATGTCGGTTAAAACTATTTCTAGGTTGCTCATGTCATAATTTATAGGCCTTGACAACAGCGCTGTAGGACCAATAAACCTCTGCCACCCCACAAGCCAAATGATTTCCAAATGAATATTATCCTTCACGACAAGTGCGCGACGCCAAGTTGCGAATCGAACGAAGGAAAACTCAGTGTTTTCGGCTGGGAGATTTTTCAACATCCTGTCTACAGTCCGGACTTAGCACGAAGCAACTCTCGTCTCCTCTTCAAGGAGAAGGCCTGGCTGGCTACTCAGCATTTCACAACTTACGATGAGCTCAAGGATGCTGTCAAGAACTGGCGGGAGCACTAGGTGATACTATTCTTTGATGAAGAGATGAGGAAGCTGGTGTCACTGTAGGAGAAATGTTTGTACTTGGGTGGCGATTATGTGGAGAGCTAATGTCAATATGTAGGCACGAACTATATATAAAAACTATCTTTTTTAAAATACCCAATTGGAAGTTAATTTATGAATAGCTCTGGTAATATTCCTCCCGCAACACCCTGTACAGTGATGGCTAGCTGTGGGGTACTACCCGCTCCTGTCTGCCTGTATCGTACCTGCGCGCCGCGGCGGGGCTGTTCTCGTCGGGCGCGCCGTGGTGAGAGGCGAGCAGCCCGTGCGCCAGCGGATGCTGCTGTGCTGGCGGCGGGTGGTGGGGCGGCACCACCGACGGCTGCGGCTGCGGGGGTGGCGGGGGCGGGAAGTAGAATCCGGGCACCGCGCCCAGCGGCGTGCGCCGGCCCGCGACCGCCCCCGCCACCGACACCGCGTCGCCGCCCTCGCCGCCGAAGCCGAACACGCCCGTCGCCTCCATGGACGCCTCGGCTCCCCTGGCCTGTCTGAAACAAGACGCCTTCTGTAACTGGCAGCCTGCCCGTAAAGCGCAACCCTGCTGCGAGTCACATCTCTACTTCTATATTCTCTGTATAAACTTTGTCCCAAGGGCACTTTTTTTGTATCTCATACATGCAGGTTTTTTTCACGTAACGGTTCACGAGTGGAGCCCGGAAACCGTGGCTGCTTATACGCCTATATGGGTGCATTAGTATGTGATTACAGATGCAGTATTCTTTGGTTTCCGAAAGATGTTTTACTTAGTACCGAAAATAGTCATCTTATTATTACCGAAAATAGTCATATGAGGTATCAAGCGATATTTGTAACTGAACTGAGGATTGCTTGGTACGGAGGACGCAGTATGTTCGATGAAGAGACATCGATAAATGAAGTAACTTCAGGTGTGCATTGGAACCCTTGCTATTCATGTTGTATATTAACGAACTCGCAGACAACACTGATAATAACCTCAGATTTTCCTCAGGTGATGTAGTTATCTATGAGGGCGTCCTGAAAAGTAACGCCTCAGAATTTTTAATGTGAAAACACTTTAGGGTTTCTAAATAAAAGAAACGCTATTAACATTCTACATCTTTATTCTTCATGTCCATATATCTGCAGCCCTATGCCGCGTGAGGCTTCGACTTGCAGCGTGCAACATGCCGATGTGTAACGCAACTGTGTCGTTGTGTGAGAAACAGCCTCCTGTAATAGAGTTCCGAATTCGAAGATTTCGTCCGCATATGGAGCACCCTCTCCTTCAGCATAACAATGGCAGACCATATACGAGCGCTGCTACATCTGCAACAATCCGACACCTTGGGTTCGCTGTCGTCGAACATCCTCCATAAAGTCCTGACTTGGCCCCATCCGATTTTCATGTTTCCAAAATTTCTAGAGCACCTCAGATTGCTCCACAATGTGATGAACAGGCGCAAGTAGAAGTGAGGTTGTGGCTCCGCCAACAACGTCAAACATTCCACAGTGACGGTATCAACAAACTGGTCTCAAGATTGGAGAAATGTCTTCGTCGACAGGGTGAATATGTTAAGAAATAAATATGCAGGCACGAAGGATAAAGATATAGAATTATAATAACGTTGTTGTATTTAAAAAGCTTTAATAGTTTATACACAAAAATTAGGAGTCATTACTTTTCAGCACGCTCAAATGTAATGGGCATTGTATGAAAAAACTGCACAGATATTCAGTCGAATCTTGATAAGATTTCAAAGTGGTGTAAAGATTAGCAACTCACTTTCAATGTTAAGAAACTTAAAATCGCGCACTTCACAAAAATGTAAATTATAATAAAAAAAGCGGACAAGTGCGAGTAGGAATCGCGCTTTGAGGGTTCCATAAAAACTTATATTTATAGACAGTTCATCTGCAGGTTCTGATGAGTGAGTTCGCGAGTATCAAAACCTGTCACATAAATGGCCTTTTCTTTTGATTGCGCAGGCATAGAAGCTTAAACCTTTTACACTGGCAGGGACCGTAGACCTTACCATTTGACATAAATTTCAACTTGATATCTCTACGAGTTTCTGAGAAAAAGCTCTTAACAGACGGACAGAGAGACGAACAACAAAGTGGTCATATAAGACTTGTGTTTTTACCAACTAATGTACGCAATCCAAAAATACTCTATGATTACAATATCAACGAGTAACAATAAATTGGAATCGGCCAACTCATACAAATACCTGGGTGTTAACAATTTGTAGGGATATGGAATGGAACTATAACAAAGACTCAGTCGTAGTTAAGCAGGTGATACTCTTCGGTTCATCGGTAGAATTCTAGGGACATGCAGTAAGGCTACAAAGGAAACTACTAATAAAACACTCCTGCGCCCCACCGTAGCATATTGCTTTACTGCATGAGACTCGTACCAGATAGAACTAACAGGGGGTAATGAACGTATACGAAGAAGGTCAGCACGAATGGTCACAGGTTTGTTTGGACCATGGGGCAGCGTCACGGAGAAGCTGAAGAAAATGGCAGGCGCTTGAAAATCAGCGCAAATTATCCTGAGAAGGCTTACTAACAAAATTTTCTGTGATCAGTTTAGTTGATGAATACCCTACTTCAAGCGCGCACAGAGGCGTTTAAAGAACAGCTTTTTCCGAGGTGTTTAAACAACAACTTTTGTCGCGCTCCATTCTTGAATGGAACGGGAAGAAATCCTGCTAACTGGAACAATGTGGAGTAACCTCTTCCATGCGCTTCACAGTGATTTACAGGGCTTGGTATTTGGTCCTATACTATTTTCATTGTGTGTCAATAATGTGTGTCACCTAGTGCAGATATCTCATGCAGGCTGATTAACTTCAGTTGTATGTAAGTGCAAAACCAATAAACCTGAAGACAGCTACCGAGAATTTCTATACCGACCTGTTTGCACTATCAAAATGGGTGCAGGATAGCCATACCAAACCCATTCTCGTCATTCTAGGCTCATTAGCCCGAAATATAGGGAATCCTTACCATCTTTAACCATAAATGGGACAAATATCAACTTCTCTCCCTCAGCAAAGAGTGTAGGAGTAATAATAGATGAAAATCTGAATTGAACTGTAAACGTAACTGAAATGTGCAAGAAGATAGCACCTCACCATGCTCCAGAGTAAAAGCTGTTCCCTCTTGACCTGAAAAAAGAAACCTTGCTCAAATACTTATACTTCCAATTATTGATTACAGCGATGTTATCGTGCAAGGTCTTTCTGAGGAAAGCTCAAGGTGCCCGAAACTGGTTATGAATGCCTGTATCCGTAATATCTGTGATGTTCAATCTCTGATTATGTTTCACCGTCGTATGCACAGCTATCCTGGCTGGGTGCATACAGTAGCACAGATTCCGGTACCCTCTGTGTTCTCTACTGTCTTATCAAATTCCATCATGTCTCTCCTCGACCTTCACGTCCTTGTCTGAACAACACGGCAGAAACACCCGTTCCCATCAGAGCAAAATCCTTTCAATCCCACTGCATCGCACAGCCACTTCCTTGAAGTCATTCTATCGAGAGGGAACCCGACTCTGCTATAACCACCGCATTATACTGGAGAGCTCAATAATATCTCAAGCTTCAGAAGACGATGTAAGACGCAGAATTCTAGAAACGATACAAAATAGGAGAATCACTTAAAATGAGCGAAGATGTATGGAAGACTTAACAGATTTTTCTAAGAAGGCTGTGCGGCCATTATGCAGCCACCATCGTATGTCTCGCGGTGAGATCATGAGAGTAAGGTGGGAGAGATTGGGGCAAGTACAGAGTCATTTTCTTCTCACTCAATACGCAAATGGAATAGGGAAGAAAATCGATAACATGTACCGTGCGCTACGTACTGTTTGGTGACTTGTGGAGTACATTTATACATTGCCGAAAAAAAATACAACACACTTTATCAGTAACAGTTTTCTGTTGCACCAGGATAGAATGTGTGCATACTGAGGAGTTGTAGCTGCAGTGGGTATGGATGTATTACCCAGCTGTGACGTATGAAAATTTGGCTGAAATGGTTAAGGTGACTGTTCGTAATAAACGGGCAATCCGGATTGAAGTCCGGTCTGGCACAAATTTTCGTATGCCAGTTGCGTAATACATCTATATCCAGTGCAGCTGATGTCATGGAATTCGCATGGATAATTTGGAGTATTATTTCATACAGCTGCTGATCGTCAGATGCTATGTATGTTGTGGTTAGTAATTCATTTGTCACGATCAAAGACGATCAGATGGCGCTCAGTAGACCTGTCTGTCCATCCTCTGTTTTGACTCTTCAGGCAATAACTGTGCAGAGTTTAGAGGTGAACAGTGTCTGCAATATTCATTTTAGGGTGCAGTCATGCCCCACGGAGGAGTACGTACTGCTGTTGAATAGCTTCAGCCGTTTGAACGGAGTCGGATTGTGGGCTTGCAGGACGTATTGACGGATTGCTTCTCATGTTGACTACAATGTATCGGCATGTGTCGCTGCCTTCAACAGCGGTCTGTGGAGCATGCCTACACCTGTAGACCGGGTTCTGCCACGTCCGAATAGTACAGACGCACGTCAAGATAGACGCATTGAGCAGTAGTGGCCGACCGAACATCATCCGGGGACGAAGTCCGTACACACGTTGTACCAGCTGTGCCATCATCTCTGTGTCATCAGTGATTTTTGTATATTGAACAACCAAACGTTTCGTTTGCAGATGACGAACTATCAGTGCAGACACCATACAGATGGTTCTGCGAAACTACAATGGAGAGAAGTCTTCCGAAGTAAGAGTGATTTCAGGTGTGCCGCAGGGGAGTGTCTTAGGACCGTTGCTATTCACAATATACATAAATGACCTTGTGGATGACATCGGAAGTTCACTGAGACTTTTTGCTGATGATGGTGTGGTATATCGAGAGGTTGTAACAATGGACAATTGTACTGAAGTGCAGGAGGATCTGCAGCGAATTGACGCATGGTGCAGGGTATGGCAATTGAATCTCAATGTAGACAAGTGTAATGTGCTGCGAATACATAGGAAGATAGATCCCTTATCATTTAGCTACAATATAGCAGGTCAGCAACTGGAAGCAGTTAATTCCATAAATTATCTGGGAGTACGCATTAGGAGTGATTTAAAATGGAATGTTCATATAGAGTTGATCGTTGGTAAAGCAGATGCCAGACTGAGATTCATTGGAAGAATCCTAAGGAAATGCAATCCGAAAACAAAGGAAGTAGGTTACAGTACGCTTGTTCGCCCACTGCTTGAATACTGCTCAGCAGTGTGGGATCCGTACCAGATAGGGTTGATAGAAGAGATAGAGAAGATCCAACGGAGAGCAGCGCGCTTCGTTACAGGATCATTTACTTATCGCGAAAGCGTTACGGAGATGATGGATAAACTCCAGTGGAAGACTCTGCAGGAGAGACGCTCAGTAGCTCGGTACGGGCTTTTGTTGAAGTTTCGTGAACACACGTTCACCGAAGAGTCAAGCAGTGTATTGCTCCCTCCTACGTATATCTCGCGAAGAGACCATGCGGATAAAATCAGAGAGATTAGAGCCCACACAGAAGCTTACCGACAATCCTTCTTTCCACGAACAATACGAGACTGGAATAGAAGGGAGAACCGATAGAGGTACTCAAATTACCCTCCTTGCGGAGTATGGATGTAGACGTAGATGTAGACAAGCTAAAATGTGTTCTTTTTTACAGTTTCAGTTAAAAGCCCACTGGTGATGTACAGGGGTGCCGAAACATGTTTGGGTAACAAGAAAATGTTTTGCATAAAAGGCGGAACCTATATCCAACAGTTTAAACTGCAAACACGGAAAAACATACAAGAGATGTAAATTCAAAAGATGAATAGTGCTATGCTGGATAATACTCGTAGATTCCACGCTGAAACCCGGGTTTGCAAATTCCTAAGCAGAGCAGGTTTTTAAGAAATGTGATGTCTTTCTTAGAGGGTCTGCTTTTTGATGATTACACTCTCTTTCAATCAAATAAAGCTGCGACCAACTGTGCCGCTCTTTCCTGTGGACCTATGTGCCCTGCTATATAGCCCACGCAATTGAGCACTATTCCAGCATCGGGCCAACACGTATTCTATTCTGCAAGCAGTCTCTTTTGCAGGCCAACTACAATTTCCTGAGATCGCACCAATCAACTGAGACCCACAATTTCCCTTCCTACAGCTGAACTTATGTGATCGTCGCACTTCTTATCTATCCACGTTTTACTTCCACATATTCGTAAAACATTATTAACTTATGACTCACTAGATTAATAATCAAAGGGCTGTTGCGTTTTGAGAAGTGCACAATGTTACATTTCTCTGTATCGTAGCTGGCTGATGTCTTGGTAAGATCTCACTTGATGTTACTACAAATTCTATCACGTGAACCTTCCTCACAAAATAACACAGTTCCTATCTGCGATAAAACTGTATTTACAAGTAACAGTCCTACCATCTGTTGCTAGAGGAGTAAAACTTTATGTTATATTGTGCTACGATCAAAAATGGCTCTGAGCACTATGGGACTCAACTGCTGAGGTCATTAGTCCCCTAGAACTTAGAACTAGTTAAACCTAACTAACCTAAGGACATCACAAACATCCATGCCCGAGGCAGGATTCGACCCTGCGACCGCAGCGGTCGTGCGGTTCCAGACTGCAGCGCCTTTAACCGCGCGGCCACTTCGGCAGGCTGTGCTATGATCACGGTTTGCTTTGGACGTGTTTCTATCAAGCAGTCAGTATCATCGGAGACCATGTTTCCACCCGAGCGGCAAAAGGAAGTGTCGAAAAAGAAAAGAAAAAAATTAAGTAGCTGAGCGCCCGCGTCAAAATATGTGTGCAGAGTTATGTCGTATGCATTAGAATTCACTGTGAAATTTAGGCTGTTGTTTTAGGTTCCTG
This sequence comes from Schistocerca americana, assembly GCF_021461395.2. Taxonomy (NCBI): domain Eukaryota; kingdom Metazoa; phylum Arthropoda; class Insecta; order Orthoptera; family Acrididae; genus Schistocerca; species Schistocerca americana. The sequence goes on along the minus strand of NC_060123.1, from coordinate 374,920,863 downwards.
CTTAACCAGCACGTCGGAAATCGGGTCTTTTTGAGAAAATAGAAAAATATTTTTGAAACCGTCATTTTAAAAGGCATTGCCGTAAGTGAATGAGCGCTCGGCTAGGTCTCCCCACCATTTTCCCAGCAGCATAAACATACAAGCTATAAATGTCGTACACATACTAGTGATATGGGTAGAATCAACGAAAAAACCGGAAGAAAGCTTCTGCTACATAACATGAAATAATCACTATTACAACATACATTAAATTCTTCTACAACCCGTCTTACAGTTAGTGCTGGTTCAGCTGTGCGACTTGCATTTTTGCTACATGTTATATTACAAAAATAAATATGTTAAGTCAATCAACTCTCTCTACGGGGTACATCCTTCTGTTCGTTAAGTAAAAAAGACGAAAGTCGCTAAAAATAATGTCTTTTTGGAGGCGATATCTGTTTTTCTGTCCGAGGTGTGCAACCCGCATACATAACATCAGAGAAGAGAGGAGATTCTAATCAACCGTTATTATCGTACTGCAACCAAAAGAATACTAACATAACAGAGTAAAGAGGTTTTTTTTTTAAAAAAAGACAGCTGGTGCCAGCGGAAGCAGACTGCCATTTGAACAAATATGGAAATAAGACATAAAACTGTCTGATAACGGTACACTATCGAAACATGTGTACTGAGAAGGGAAAAAAATGCGAAGAACCTGTTTTTCTCAAGACAGTAACCTCAAATAAAAATACCAAATAAGTTCGTTATTAAGAGAATTATGACAAAAAATACTGAACTTTAGTGTTCCAAAAGGATCGTCAAAGAAAAAAAATTTAATTATCTTAGTTATATGTTGGAATCTGTATAAAAATATTATCTTTAATTGTCCTATGATTCGTCCATTCCTGCTCAAGTAAGTGCCAGTTAGGAAAAAGACCTTCACGAGAAACTGAATAGTATCTCAGCATAAAATTCGGCATTTGTTGCAGACTGTACAAGATGTTCATATAATTAGCAGAACACAGGCTACTGCTTGTTTTGAAAATGACACGCATTATTTCAGATGAAAACAAACAGCGAAACGTTTCATAACGTATTAAAAAGCGTGCAAATCTCAATATCTCAGGATCTGTCACATGCCTACTTTACAGCAATAAAAAGAAAGTAACAGAGCCCAATATAGACGGAAAGCGGAACCTACAGATACCTCTTGCATCATATGAATGAATATATCATCAGCAAATTGCTAACTTTACCAATATGCGTTCCACAGCACATATTCATTAACGCTACGTTTTACCTAAAGACAAAACTGCCGTATACGCACAGCTACGTTTTTAACTCTTACCAAAAAACAAAGAGCCGTGACAGATGTGCTGAAGAGGTTGTAGAAGCACGACAGCCCTCAGAAAGCTCTGGCGCCGGTGAGTCACGTGCGTCCCCCAAAAGCAGCCAGCTGCGCTTCTCGTTCGAGATCGATGGATGCCGAACTCTTTGTTTGCATCATATGTTTTTCGTTCATCTCTCTTTGTTTAGATGGTGTCCTAACCCAAGGCGCACTTCCAAAAAAACTAACTTATTGATAGTGCCCAAGCATTTTTCAGCAAGACAAAAAAAATATTCATATGTAAACAGCAGGGCTAATTTACCACACAGTTTTTTTATTATTATTTTGCATATAACTTAGTGACAGTACTCACTTCGTATGTAGACTGATGTGTCACGTAGTCTGCTGTTTATTGACGTTAAGAGATAGCAGTGGTCGTTATTCACTGCATCATACCAACAATGATACAACAATAACAACTATGGCTGACAGCACTAACTGATGTTATGCTCAGAAGTTGTCACGCTGAATTTTCAACTCACAGACAGCACACCTTCCACCCGATACAGTGCAGTCAGCAGCATTTGCCGAAACAGAATAAGAAACAGCGCAAAATTCCGTATTTACAAAAATCGCGCACTTTCGACTTGTTGTCGGAACAGAATTTTTGTCACTCACCGATGCGGACGCGTCGAAGCGATCCTGCTAGACGCGTGCTGCAGCGTCACCTTCTTTGGTCCAAGCGCCCTCCGCGAGATTGTTCATGCACCCTCCGCCAGATGTCATACAAGTGGCATTAGGAACTGGTCGCAGGATACCAAAGGCTTTTATGGTAATTTGTCGCTTTATAATTTTCACATACTACATACTGTCTAGGAAGGTGTGTAAGAAATTGTTTGGGCTGCTCGTTGTCTGAAAAAAAAATGACTCTGTTCGGAAATAGGCTGTTGTGTTACAGTGTATACGCTAGATAGCAGCACCGTCGTTAATAGCGAGAACTCCCGATAGATGGCGACTGTCGTTGACGCCGCGGCGCTTGCGGAGGAAGAGAGGTCAAGGGTCGGGTTCTGGTAGCTGGGCGACACAATAGCAGCATTATCACTGGTACGGCGACGGCGCGGCCGCACAAAAGAGAGCGACGGGGAACAAAGGACCACCGACGGGATGGAGGGAGGGCGGTTGCCACGGTGACGCAGCATCCCGCAGCGTGCTGCCCTCTGCCAGTAGGGTGGTGGCTCCAGCGCTCTTCCAGTATTTATGCGCCTTATCTGTCTACTTCGTTCTGCGTCGCCAGACGAGACCGAAGCACAGAACGCAGGTTACGGAGAAAAATGTGTGTTGGGGGAATACTAAAGCGACCCCAGCAGGCTCGTAGGAGAGAAGTCCTAACATGTCATCCCGTAAACAGACGCCTCTTCTTCCACCGTTTGTATGCTGAATGGGCAATCTGTCATGTTCTCTTTCCCTCGTAGAGAAAGCGCGCGGCGCGCCGCATCCTCAATGATTCGTCCCCTCTTTTTCTTGTTTTAGCAAGGTACTTTGGTACTGACATGCAGTCTAGCTTATGAATTTATGAAAGGAAATTGGTTCAATTTTTTTCTTTTTCGACGTGTGTTTTCGGACATAAGATTCTTCCGTCGTAGCAATGAATCCAGCGAGAAGCAGCATCCTACTCCATAAAATACCATTCAGAAAGGTGTAACAAAGAAAATCGATACCAATCTATGGATCCTACCATGTCTCGATCGCAACTGGTAGTTTTATAAAATAGCTAACCTGCAGTCAATTAGTTCTTTTTTACATGACCACTAATAACTGTAACACAGAATAAATACGTGAACAACAGCTGTGAATATTAATTTCAGAAGCTTTTCTATTGCGCAAGAAATGAAAATACACATGTCAAAAAAAGTTTTGCGTCACCTCGGTTCCGAGAGTTCCGGAACCTGTACAGACAATTGGAATAGAGATTAACATAAACAACATTTCCGCCCTTTTTATTGCTTATGAAAACCACACACTGCACGTTGTACCACCAGACAGCGAGACCTTCAGAGGTGGTGGTCCATATTGCTACACACACCGGTACCTCAGATACCCAGTAACACGTCCTCTTGCATTGATGCATGCCTGTATTCGTCGTGGCATACTATCCACATGTTCATCAAGGCACTGTTGATCCAGATTGTCCCACTCCTCAACGGTAATCCGGCGTAGATCCCTCAGAGAGATTGGTGGGTCCCGTCGTTCATAAACCGCCCTTTTCAATCTATCCCAGGCATGTTCGATAGGGTTCATTGTCTGGGAAATTGCTGGCCACTCTAGTGTAGCGATGTCGTTATCCTGAAGGAAGTCATTCACAAGATGTGCACGATGGGAGCGCAAATTGTCGTCCATGAAGACGATTGCCTCGCCAATATACTGTAGATATGGTTGCACTACCGGTCGGAGGATGGCATTAATGTATCGTACAGCCGTTACGGCGCCTTCCGTGACCACCAGTGGCATACGTCGGCCCCACAAAATGCCACTCCAAAACAGTAGGGAACCTCCCCTGCTGCAATCGCTGGACAGTGTGTCTATGGCGTTCAGTCTGACCGGTTTGCCTCGAAACACGCCTTCGACGATTGTCTGGTTGAGGCATAACGTGATGCCAATCCTGAGCGGTCCATTTGGCATGTTGTTGGGCCAAACTGTACCGCGCTGTACGGTGTCGTGATTGCAAAGATGGGCCTCGCCATGGGCGTCGGGAGTGGAGTTGCGCACCATGCAGCCTATTGCGCACTGTTTCAGTCGTAACACGACGTCCTCTGGCTGCACGAAAAGCATTATTCAACATGTTGGTGCTGCTGTCAACGTTCCTCCGAGCCATAATCCGTAGGTAGCAGTCATCCACTGCAGTAGTAGCCCTTGTGCGGCCTGAGCGACAGTTCCCGTCTCTCTGTATCTCCTCCATGTCCGAACAACGTCGCTTTGGTTCTCTCCGAGACGTCTGGACACTTCCCTTTTTGAGAGCCCTTCCTGGCACAAAGTAACAGTGCGGACGCGATCGAACCGCGGTATTGACCGTCTAGGCATTTCTGAACTACAGAAAACGCGAGCCGTGTACCTCCTTCCTGGTGGAATGACTGGAACTGGTCGGCTGTCGGACCCCCTCTGTCTAGTAGGCGCAGCACGTGCATGGTTGTTTACATCTTTGGGCGAGTTTAGTGACACCTCTGAACTGTCAAAGGGACTGCGTCTGTGATACAACATCCACAGTCAACGTCTATTTTCAGGAGTCCTGTGTAAATATGATGTCATGAATAGCAGTACAGTTAATCCCTTGTGAGAGACATCGAAGTACCCCATTGTTAAGCGCATTGGATCAGCAGCTCATGATCACAGCGATTTTCGTGGATACAGTTTTTGTATCATCTCTATCTCAAGTTCACCCACTTGTGCTAAGGTCGTTCGTACGTGTTTTTGCACTTTTGTACCCTTAATCAGCGGCTAGAATCGTATTAATGCAATTATCAATTAACTGAATAGTTATAATGACATTTAGTTTCATTTAATATTTTGATGGAAACCTTTGTCAGTACACCTATGTGAGTTCCGGTACCCATATTTCATCCTTAATTGGGTCACACCTGTCTAAGTCAGATATTTGATTAGTTATCCGTTGCGCGACTTTGCTCCCCGTGGCATCATATGAAATGGAAAACAATCTATTCACTGTACACGTCATGCTAAACAGACACCTCACAAAATGTCAATAAAAGTACTTAAAAGCTTGGTTTGGACAACACGTTCAATGAGGAGCTGCAAGTATATTTACGTAAAGAGTTGGAAAGTCATCGCAATTTGAAATAATATTGATGCATGGGAATACGGATTCATTAGTACGTTTGATTAAGGAGGCGAATACGCGGAAGTACCCAGGTCAAAACCGTAGGGCAATGCTCTTAATCAGTAGTGATGAAAATGTTTGTGGATAATGTGGTAATCGCTAATGTTTCTAAACGGACAAACTACAGCTTCAAGGTGTGTACTGGTAAGCTATTCTTCTGACAAATGAGCTGACTTGTCATCGTCTTGCATGCTCTGTAAAAGTCATCGGCAAGTGGCTGGAAGCAGACGATGTCGTACATCTACGCACGGTCTATCAACTTCCGTAAATTTCGAGGAGATTTGTGATGTGGCTAACCATGACATGTGCTCGATAGCGTTGGTACCTGGAGGCCATGACGCTCGATGCTCACTATTATGTTCGTCAAAAGCAGTACAGGAGAATGAGTGCGTCAGGAGAGATCAGTGTCTTTGAACGTGGACAAGTCGTTGGAAGTCACCTGAGTAACAAATCCACGGGGACATTTCATCCATTCCAAAGCTGCCCGAATCTGCTGTTGGTGATGTGACTGTGAAGTGGAAACGGGAAGGAACAACCAGAGCTAAAACAAGACCAGGGAGACCTCATGTACTGACGAACGGGGACCGCCGAGCGTTACAGAGGCTGTTTGTAAAGAATAACTTGTGAATTCTACAGTGCTACCAGCAGTCTAGCTAGCGCAATGACTGTACGCAGGGAATTAAAAAGAATGGGGTGTAATGGTCCAGCAGCTGCTCAGAAACCCACATGTTTCTGCAGTCAGTGTTAAGTGATTTCTGAGGTGGTGTTTAGGAGCGAAGCCACTGGACAGTGGAAGAGAAGGAACGAGTAGTTCACAGTGACGAATCGAGCTATGCCCTGTAGTAATCCGATGGAAGGGGGTGAGTTTGGCGGGTGCCTGGAGAAGATGATGGTGATGTTTGGTTTGTGGGGCGCTCAACTGCGCTGTCATTAGCGCCCATACAAAGTCCCAATTTTTTCACAGTCCAATTTTTTTCACAGTCCAATTTAGCCACTGTCACGAATGATGAGTATGATCATGAAATGATGCCGGCCGTTGTGGCCAAGCGGTTCTTGGCGCTTCAGTCTGGAACCGCGCGACCGCTACGGTCGCAGGTTCGAATCCTGTCTCGGGCGTGGATGTGTGTGATGTCATTAGGTTAGTTAGGTTTAATTAGTTCTAAGTTCTAGGCGACTGATGACTTCAGAAGTTAAGTCCCATAGTGCTCAGAGCCATTTGAACCATTTTTTGATGAAATGATGAGGACAACACAAACAACCAGTCCCCGAGCGTGCCTGGAGAACGTTACCTGCCATCATGTGTACGGCCCACACTGAAGCACGGAAGAGCTGGTATTACAGTATGGCGGTGATTTTTGTGGTTACAGTATGATTCTCTTATTGCGCTTAAGCAAAGGTTAAATGCGGAAGGATATGGACAGATTTTACAGCATTATGTACTGCGTACAGTAGCGGAACAGTTCAGAGATGATGAATGTTTGTATCAGCATTACACGGCACCCTGAATACGGTCTGCTTGAAGTAGGTGTACATACTTTACAACATTAATGCAAAGCTGGGAATAGCACTAATTAGAATTCAAGAAGCTTGCGAGACCGAAACTAATTCCGATTGACAAGTCCATTACGCCCTACCGAATTAGCTACTCGCACATATAACGACAGTCACTACGCTGCTCTCCCACGCAGGATTAGACACGAACCGCCAGCATAGTTTTGGATCTGCCGGGAATAGGTTACACGATTTCTGCAAGACAAAAATAAGGCTAATATCACAGTCAGACCAGTTGACCACAAGCGACAATTTATCGCAACACTGAGACAGTACACAACTATATAATCAACATCATCAACTTACCGACGTTTGGTTGAACGATGGTGTATGACGCCCCATAAGCTTTGTGCAACTCACTCATCTTTGTCTAAGTCTGTAGACATTGTCACCATCAAAATATGCTTTGAAGTACCAATTAAAAGCACTGCTTACGCGACTGTACGTATTCAGAATGAGTCAACATCAAATGAACAAATACACTGCTTATGATGTAACTAAGATGGACATACATTCTACCACGATCAAGGCCCGATGCGTTCTCTTCTACAAAATGGTCTATCGGCTCTGTTTATAACTTTGTGGACTTCTGTGACGTCAGAGAACCAACTTTACTAATAATTTTCCTGTAAAAATTGTAGTGTCCTACATCGATTTCTCCAGAGAAAACTCGTCCGGAACACTATCTGAAATAAATCTTCCTTAATTCATACAATTTTGTGTTTTTTCGGGTGAACTAACTTTATTTTCCCAGCTACCCATACCTTGAACTCATCCATGTGTTTGTTGCCAAGAGGTTTCCGCTCCCGCAAATTGCGTCAACCATTTAGCTTTTCCCCTTCGTATTCTTACGCCGGTTTCCCGAAAACTTTCCGAAGCTGCGTTCTAAATCCACCATGATGACTTGGCGTCCTTGGGCACTCATTCGGCTCACCACGCGACAATGGATGTCTCCGGTCTCCACGCACTATCACCAATTCTGATTTCAGTATGTAAAACTGAAATATCTCGTGATCCACAAATCTGTTCACCGTGCGGTTTTCACCAACCGCTCTTAAATAATCGACCGCATCCATTACGCCTCCTGTTATAACCTCTACTCCTATTGCTAAATTCTTATGCTTCCAGAACCAAGTACGTTGGGAATGAGTGAGGTCAGTAATTGCACCCATCACTGCCACACCTCAACCTTGTCATAAAGTATGATCTGTGAGGCAATGGTTGTGGAGAATAACACTCCTGAAATGGACTGGCCTGCGCAGATTTCTGACCTGATTCCAATGGAACGAACACCTTTGGGATGAATTAAAACGTCCATTTCGCTCCAGACCCCACGGTACAACATCAATACTTTCCCTGATTTCGGATCTTGAGAAAGAGTACGCTGCAATTCTTCCACAGACATTCAGAGGTCTCATTGATAGTGTACCCAGTAGAGCTCAAGCTGTCATAAAGGTGAAGCATGTACATGCCTCATATTAATGTCTATTAATAAGTTCCAGATAATTGTCGTCAGACTGTGTACATCATTGTCATATGCCTCAATATTGTCACATCTGGTGCTGTTCGCTGTTTCTGAGTACTCATTCCTAGCCAGTTTGATTTCTTTATCTTTGCTGCTGTATCAGCAGTTCCCCCTATTAGCAGCTCCTGTTGTCAACAATTTACTTATCTACTTTTTCCCATATTTGTGTTTCATTCCATTCACCTCGCATGGGCAGGGAGAGGCCTTCATTCAGCGAGGTTTAAAATACGTACAGTTATTAAAACAATTAAAAGGAATCAACCTGGGATGAGTCGTTGTCGCTCAGAGCTATTTGGAGTGTAATGGGCCATTGCTAGCCATCTGCAACATTAATATATTTGTTTCGGGAAGAGAATCTAACCAGCCTCATTCACTTCAACTTCAGAAGGTAGTCTACAAAAGGTACCCCTTTCAAGCCACGCAACTCAGTGGAAGGCAGGGTAACCAATCCCAGTGGAAGTTGGGTCAATCTGTGCCGGGGGCTCTAAGGATTACGAGCTTGGCAGTATCTTTGTCAGTGTGAAACATCACGGACCCAATACAGCAATGTTTCAACTGGGGGACATGGAGGAAAGTTCAGCAAATGCTATTACTGCAGGAGGTAATCAAACTACCACCACTTTCAACGATGCAAGGAGGATCTTGGATTCTGGGGACCCCGAACAAACATGCTTGGAGATATTGGAGACTCCCAGATAAAAGATCGACCACAAACAGGAGTACTTTCAACGTGAACGGCTCCTGAAAGTTGCCATACTGACACGCCTCACCGAAATACTTTCAGAACATCTGATCACATTATCAGCTGTTCGGGAAAGAAGATTAACTGATGGATACGCTTGTGAGTCTCAGAATTACAGGATCGTCAAAGGTAAACTTGGCAAGCGTGTAGTGAGAACTACCCATTATCTTGGCACTAGGTTTGTTGTCGACAAAATATTCCTAGATTACGTCATAAAATTTTCCTCCCCTAACTGCCGAATCTCAACCCACGCTTTCCGAAGTATGAACCAAATTTACACCATCGTAAATTTGCGTGTTCCAGTCAATGAGACACACAAGAAAGACCCAGACGGAACAAATGAATTCTGGGAGGAACTGGAAAACCTCATATGTAAGATTCCTGAGAAGCATACTGTCATCTTGCTCGGTGATTTCGGGGCACAAAACTCTACAGAAAGAAAATTCCAAAACATTGTTGGGGAATAGAAAGACTCATAGAACTTTTCAAGGCATTCAATACAGACCTGAAACCAACGGCCTTCAAGCACTTGCTCAGTAAATAAAAAAAAGTGGGCGTCCCCAAACCACAACACTTTGTTGAGTACAAAATAGATAATGTGTCTGTCGCAAAGAAAGCACAAAGGGAGATTCAGAACATCAAAGTTTTGAGACGTGCAAACCTCGAATCAGATCATTAACTCTCAAAGACCAAGGTTATGCTTCACCCAACTAACACTAAGAGAGCCAATCAGCCAGTTCGACACAGAGAAATTCAGATATAACAACGAGGTCGCTCAAAAGCTGCAGTTCCAAGAGCCAGACAACGCAGCAATACGCAAGAAGCACCAGTGAAGACAACTAACAAAACAGCTCCACGAACAATACCGAAGAAACATTCGGGGGTGGACCTGCGCATGTGATGTGGTTTTGAGACAAATGCAGCTTGCATGGCAAAAATAGGAGTCACAGAAGAACGAAGAAAAATGGACGAAATTCCTGGATGCGAGAAAACACGCTGCTAAAACTGTCCGCAGGGTAAAACGTATTTTTGACAAGAAGCACCTAGTGCAGATTGAGGATGACTTTTAGAAGGGCAACATCTGAGGCTCCTACAAGACTTCCAAACGACATCTCAGTGAATGCAACAGCCTAAGTCTGTGCCTCAAAGGCCCCGTTGGTGAAGTTGCCTCCAGAATCAAGTTTCAAGTACGAAAACAGCACACACATCTATCCTGATTCATCACCTCCTACGAGAGAAAAACTAAACAGACCATATTTTCATTCGAGAACAACAAGGCATTAAGCGAAGACTCGATAATTGCCGAAACGAGGAAGAACGCATGAAACAAGACTACAGATAAACCAGCTGAGAGAATCCGCAACATCTGGGAAACTGAGGGACTTACATGTGGTTCATCCATTTCGCGTAGATAATTACCATGGCATCGCTCTTCTCTTAATAACTTACAAGATTCTTGCTAAATAACTTTCGACAAGGGCAGAAAGAAGTTGCACTTACAACTTGGTGAATACCAAGGAGAGTAGCAAGGAAGATTCACGAAAGGACGTTCATGTACGGAACAGATCATGTATTTTAAATGTGTTCTTCTTAATGAAAATATTTTAATGCCATTCTTGTAACTACAAGAAAGTGCGTGTCTTTGTCACCAAACGCGTTTCGTTGCGAAGACGGTATTAAAGTACCTTCAATAATTAAAAAGCCACTACGGACAATATAGTCTCCATAAACGAAATGTTCTTTATTATTTGAAACGTAGAAGTAAGAACTTCATAATTATCTACTTATATTTCAGAAAGGCATTGGATTCGACTGATCGAATAACTCTTCTCGAAGTCGTCAAAGAATTTGGCTTAGATGACAAAACAAGGGCTGTCATCCAAAGTCCCTTATTGTCACCACCTCCAATGTCTATAGTTGAAGTTTCAGATACTTTTGAAGTCAGGTCGAGAATGAAGAGCAAGAGGTGAAATATACCTCTAATTTTCAACGGAGTACCTGAAAAAGTGATTCGTGAGTGGAGAAAAGGATTGAGTGGCAAAGGTGTTGAAAACGAAGTCAATCTAGGCTATAGAAACTTGAATTTTACCGTTGACTTTCTGCCTTTCTAGATGACCTAGTAATTTCTTTCTGATTTGCTGGACACAGCTGCAGAACAAACCAATGAACCGGAGGCACAAGTAGCAAAGGCGGGACTCCAGATCCTCTTAGAGCAAGGTGAATTTATTACAAATCACAAATTACCACCTGGAGTACTAGGTGTAGAAAAATGGGGAAATTTAAACATCTCGGGCAGTGGACGGAGCCAAACACCTCTGAGAAAGAAGCCTTTGTATCACGGATGAGAGCAATGGAAATAACGCATCAACTAATCAAATATGTCTACAAGAAAAACTAATATCGACTGACGCCAATATAAGACATTACAGTAAAATAGTAAGACCGAAGGCCCTATTTGCCGCAGATTCCATGTTATGAGCAGAAAGGGTCTGATAGAGAAATTGCAAATAAGAAAATGGTAGATCTTGAGGAAAATCCTAAGCTCGATCAAAGGAAGTGTTGATTTCAGGAGATGGCACAACCAAGAACTCTTCAGACATGTAAAAAAGATCACAGACCCATTCGCAGGAGGAGGATTGTTTTCAATGACGACGTTGCACTTATGAGTCCTACGAGGTTGAGCAGCCGGATATTCCATTACTTTCTCAACAAGAAAACCAAGGAGGCGAGGTTCACCGAGATGGAAAAAGACTTGGGGATAAGACTGGAGGATATCCATAAACGCATTCCGCACGAGAGTAAAATCAAAGAGCACTTTGGTTTCCAAGAAAAGCCAAAACTAAAACTTAGTATCATCACCGAATGCGCACGTCGATATCGGGATGAACGCTCCAGTTTTGGCTGTTCAGAGCTGTTTGGTTTTACGGCCGAGCTGTGAGCGACGAGGACTCCGCATCAGTTGGCAAGACCGTCTGGTGGCCCAAGCTAGGAGGATAGTGCATACGGTTTCCCCGTCCAGTTGTGGTGACGTAGACGAAGCTGTTCGGTGGCCTGCGTTACTATTCGCACATAGTTACACGCTTTCTCTTGGTTCTTTCCATCGATTTACTATTGTGGTGTTGTTTGTACGTTGTTGACGATTCTCTTTCCTTTCAAGTTTGGATTCTTCTACATTTGTCATTTCGGGTTTGTGCGCGGTTGGCTGTCGTCGACTCGGCCCGATCGGCCACTCGCCGTTTTCTCAGAATCCACCTCGTGGCACTCTTACACCAGGGTAGTGCGTTACAAGGTAAAAATTGGCAAGAAATGGATTGAGGCGAGGAATGAATACTGGGCTAAATTCGAAGCCCAGGTGCAAATAAAAGGAAAAGTGCAGTTGAAATAGAATGGTCCTGAGAGAGCCAATACCAAAAGAAAAAGAAAAAGTGTTAAATACATGTGATTTGTAAGCTAAATTAATCCTGAATTTCTTGGGGTTTTTCTTAAAGTATGAGAATCATTTTTTGATTAGTGCATAAATAAAATTGCTATAGCATCTCCCACTGGTCATTGGCGTTATTGATGGTACTAGCACGCCACGGGGCTCTTAGAAAGTAGGAACGGATTAGCAACGGGATGTGCTGATTTGAGAAAGAAGTGAGTAAAAAGTGATTAGTATTACCGTGGGAGATTGTTTTCGGCAAGATGTGGGGGACAGAGGGGGAAATGATAGATAAGAGGATAAGAGAACCCCTAACCAAGCTGTTGGAAAGGGAGGGAGCAGAGTGTCGAGAAGAGGAGCACTGTCATGGAGACGACAACAAGTATTCTCCTCAATCTGGAAGAAAGGATGGATCTCTGGCCGGATTACATGGTCAGGTACGGGATGGTAGCTAAAATTTTATTGGGATAAGATGCAGGGAGCATATAAGGCAAAGGTTGAGAGGGAACTGCTTTTACACGGGGCTCGCAAGACTGGATTTCGTAAACCAATTTCCCAGTACCGCTTCAGGGTGGTGATATAAATACTTCAAAATCGATTCCGGAAACCCGCTTCTAGTTGCCGGTTTCCCAATTCCGCAATCGATTTTCGCTTCCACATAAACGCAACCTGTTTTGGAATGTGCTTGGGTTGTTAAGTAACCTCTTGTTTTCGGAATATTCAGTTAATATGTGCAGTGATAGAGAAGCAGAAATATCAGACTAAGCTTGAAGCTGTCTACCTGCAATATTTAAGCGAAGAGGCCGGCCGTGGTGGCCAAGCGGTTAAAGGCGCTACAGTCTGGAACCGCGCGACCGCTACGGTCGCAGGTTCGAATCCTGCCTCGGGCATGGATGTGTGTGATGTCCTTAGGTTGGTTAGGTTTAATTAGTTCTAAGTTCTAGGCGACTGATGACCTTAGAAGTTAAGTCGCATAGTGCTCAGAGCCATTTGAACCATTAAGCGAAGAGAAATAACGGTTGTGTTGACTGAATCAGGATCTGGATGAGCTGTTTTTCAACTGGGCTAACAAACCTGCTCCAAACTTTAACATGTAGATACGACAGTGAAAAACGGTTTCCAAAATTCGGTTTTCGTCTTTCGGAGGATGTGTCGTACGTAAACGTAGTGAATGTCGCGTCCAGCAGTAGTGAAATGGTGGCAGTAATTTGACGAAGGCCTCACAGATATACGATATGCTGACCAGGAAGTCCAGATCTTGTACCATGCAATTTTCATCTTGTCGGTAAGCTGGAAGAACATCTGGGAGAAATAGATATTCCCGCAATTAAAACGTTCAGACAGCGGTTCTCAAATGATCCCGTGACCAAGGAGCGGATTTCTATCGTTGATGAACAGAACGATGGGCACAACGCCTCGGCCTTTGTTAATTAATGACTATGCTGAAAAATAGTGTCGTGTATCTGAGTCACCAAAAAGTGTTGTGCAGCGGTCAAAAAACTTACTTGGCACGGCATCATGTATGTAACTTACTTTTTGAAGTACCTTCGTGTATCAAGTTTATGAACCAACGTCCAAGTAAA